>NC_084484.1:153146421-153865588 GCF_030035675.1 Rhineura floridana
AAGGCAGCTGAGCACAACAGCCAGCCACCTGCCAACTTGATTTGCCCAGAAGCATATTTTTATTATTACATTTATATTCCATCTTTCCTCCAAGGAGCTCAAGAGGGTTTATATGGTTCACCCCCTCCCCATTTCATCCTCACAAGAACCCTGTGAGGTAGGTTAGGCTGAGAGACATTGACTGGCCCAAGGACATCCAAAACCTTCATGGTCGAGTGCGGATTTGAACCCTGGTCTCTCACATTCTAATCAGTCTAACCACTACACCATTCTGGCTCTCCAGAATATAAATTAGCATATGCACATTTGGGTCATGGGCCTGTCAATGCCCATGTGAGGGAGCCTTGCTATTGTTCTCCTTTAGGTGGGCATTATAGGGAGAAAGGATGAAAGAACGAAGTAAGTGATTATAGTGACATAGGAATAGGAGCCTATCCCTACGAGGCCAGGCAGATGATTGTGAATGAAACGAAAATGTGGTTGTGAATCTCTTTTTCTATCACTCTGTCAAGCTCTAGTTTGCAAATGATAGGTGACAACTGCACCGAGAGGAGGTTGGATGAAAGCAGGGATATCAGGAACAGAAACTTCACAGCAAAAGCCAGCAAAGGATACTGAGGGCCTTCTCCAATTCATCCCTGCCCAGGCTTGCCTGAAAAATTACTAAAGGGAGCTATATTGTGAAAGGAAAGGGTGATGTGAGGCATTACGATAAGTAAACAAAATGTTCCCAGCTCTTAAAAAACCTAGAGATGCTCATCTGGCTTGGCTTTTAATGATAACCGGTGCATCCTAAATGACAGCCCCACATATCGTGTGTTGTGACACGGCATCCAGTCCGCCCTTGAAGGGCAAGGGAAAAAAAGGAGTGTGTTTAATAGAAATTGAATTCATCCACTTAGCCACACTTCAAATGTTAGTGGTCCCACCAGTTATACTCAGATCACTGCATGACAATAGATGACATTCAAATCGAAACAGGCGCGTCTTCTTCCTCTGGGTGAAGGGGGGAGCCTACTGACATTAAGGGAAATCAAACGAGTAAAAAACCCTTAAGGCTTCATGAAATCCTATGCACACTTACATTGAACTCAGTGGGACTTCCTTCCGAGTAAACACGCATTGGAGTTACAAGTTTCGGCGATGCATTGGCTTTAGTGCACACATGACTTGGAGCTGTTTGATGCTGTGTCATGTTTTGACAACTTGTGAGATGAACGTGGTAGAATATATTTCTTAATGGACCTCAGTGGAGGAGACACTCAGGTTTTGTAAATTATAGATATTAAAGGTTTACTGTGTAGCTACACATTTAAATATATGTATAAAATAACATTTTAATATGTTTTTAACCTTTTTTAAAAACAGTGTTTTTAACCTTTTTTAAAAAAAGATGTCTTGGAAGCTTTTTTAAAAAAAGGTTTTTAAAGATGTTTTAATGTATTTTAAACTACCCTCCGTGGTGCAGAGTGGTAAGCAGTGGTAATGCAGCCGAAGCTCTGCTCACGGCCCGAGTTCGATTCCAACGGAAGGAGGAAGTCGAATCTCCGGTAAAAGGGGTCGAGGTCCACTCAGCCTTCCATCCAACCGTGGTCGGTAAAATGAGTACCCAGCATATGCTGGGGGGTAAAGAAAGGCCGGGGAAGGAACTGGCAATCCCACCCGATATACACGGTCTGCCTAGTAAACGTCGCAAGACGTCACCCTAAGAGTCGGAAATGACTTGCACTACAAGTGCGGGGACACCTTTACCTTTTTAAATGTATTTTAAAGTATGTTTTTATGATGTTTTAAAGTGTTTTAGTGCTTTTGTTTGCCGCCCTGGGCTCCTGCTGGGAGGAAGGGCAGGATATAAATCAAATAATGAATAAATAAAGGTGAACCAGTGGATAAACAAGTGCGGTTCAAAGGAAACAGCAGGCATGTTTCGTTAGCAGAAGGATAAGGTGGCATCTAAGACATTTAAAGCATATCTGGCTAGAGTTTCTCTTTCAAGATCTGGTCTGGATGTATATGGCAGGCATTTTTACAACATAGTGGATGAGTTAACTGTTATTCTAAAAGAGAGGGAACCATGTATGAGTATCCAATCTGGAATCGTTCATGCTCATCCTCAACATTCTGCTTTCAATTTAGATTGATTCTAGATCCTGCCATTCACAGGGTTGGGCGTAGTTACTTGATAGGCATTTGAAAATTCTCTCCTTGATTAGGTTGTCTACACTTTTTGCTCTCTGCATATGCTCCAGGTGATGAAGGAAGTGGTGATTGCAATCTTGGTATACATCCACCCACAAAGTATTGGGCAGGCATGGATACATTCCCTCCCCCCTTGTTGGGACCTGTTTCAAATAGACACACTGTGAGGTAATGCAGAATCAAGCTTTTATTTTTGACATGAAACCAGTTTCTCAAGAAGTATTTTTCAGGAGCAAAAAATATGCAATAAAACTAGATTGTGTGAGGTCTACGTAGAAAAAAACAAGTAATCAAATCTCCATGGTGTATACAGCCCAAATGTTGCAATGTGGGGTGCTTCTCTATACAGGTTCAAGCCATCCAGGCTGCCAGGCCCTCTTCCAGGATACTCCTTTCCATTCCCTTCCTGTTTTGTTCTCCTGAAAAGGTCAGCATTCCTTGGGCACTGAACATGCTCAACTATCGCTGAACTCTTTTCAGGTTTTTCCCCCCTTAATCCCCACATAAATATATTTTATACTTTTGCAAAGATCCTCTTGTGTATCAGGTGGTGCCATTTTTTATTCATTCCACATTCAGAGAATGAGTTCACTGTGTACAGGGTAGACATGTATGTCACTGTGTACTGAAAATGTATTCTCTCTCTGCGTGTGTGTAGATATATATACATAGATCGATACATAGATAAATAGTAATATGGACATCTAAAGAATCTGTAACGTGATTTTTAGAAAAACAATCAATGTATCACTATTGGAATGATTTAAATGCAAATAAATATGTCCGTAAGAGAATGTATTAGGTGGCCAGTCTCAACCTGCACTGATATTCTTGCTGTGTTTTCTGTTGACTGTTCAAAGTGGAACTGAAACTGCTGACACAAGCCAGCAATAATCTGCTGACAGTCTCCAAACAATATGTCATTGTGATTTTTCTTCTTCTTCTTCTTGGCTGTACAAGAGTAGCTGTTAAGAGAACTTGTGACAAGTAAATTGAAACTATAATGCAGACAATATTGTACTTGCATGCATTACCTAATTGGTGCTTGATATGCTCCTGGGGGATTTGAAAACATCCATTAGTCTTCACCTTGCTGAAACAAGGGGTTTATCCCTCCACCTGCAACCCATCTACCCTGCTGGGAGCCAAATGCTTTTCACATTGTAGTGACATGCCTGCTGTTGAAAGGGAATGTGTAATGGGCTGAGAGTGAGTTAAGTCACCTCATCTGGCATCAGTCAGCTCTTTTGTCTCCCTAGATTGTGCACACAGATTATTCTAATGCAGACATCCACAAAGCCTACATGCATTGCTTGCAACTAGATTTTTTCATAGTGAGCTAATGTGTTGTCACCACTTTATTTAATTTTGTGTAAAGCACTTAAGAAATTCTTAAAGCACTTATTCATTCAATGCTCCTGAAAAGCCCACCAAATGATGGGAATATGTATGGAACCGGGTGCTGGCTGTTTATGATGTCTCTATGCTCGCATTCATTCTTGATGCTTTGCTTTGAGTCCTGTTAAGTATGACAGTCTTTACCCCTTCCCTTAAGGCAGGTGTGGGACCCTTTGGTCCTCCAGATGTTGCCAAACGACAACTCCCATCATCTCTGGTCATTGGCCATGCTTGCCTTGGCTGATGGGAGTTGTCGTTCAGCAACATCTGGAAGACCAAAGGGTCCCACACCTGCCTTAAGGTTTGGAGACACGGTGGTTGATGGGCATGCAAATATGTTTGAGGAGGTGAGAAGTGATTTAATGGTGTCTGATGCAACACAGGCATGGTTGACTTCTTAAACCATAACAGTACTGTATGCTGGGGACTCCAGATTACTCCCTTCTCTCAGTGGCTCAGGAGGAAAACCCAAACAGGCAGACTCACAGACAAATGGGCTACTATAGATTTTTTTTATGATGATGATTACCTATGTTAGGACACAGCAGGGGTTCCCAATCTTTTTGGACCAGGGGCACATTTTCAAACTTTGTGAGCATCACCCACATCCTGCAACAAACATACATTGCAATCTATCCTATTGGCTACACTAGTATGGTTCTTTCAAGCCTAATTTCAGAGAGAATAGGGGACCCTTTGGGAAGTGGGGAAGGTGTCTGGGGGCACTTGTGCCCATGGTGCATCATGTTGGCCTCTGCTATAAAGTTTCTATCTGTGATGGCTGTTTCAAAAATGCACTTCACCAATGCATGCTTCTCAGTACGCTGATAAACTTTGCAGTAACTCTCAAAATCAGAAAGATGCTAAAAGTATTGATTGCAGAAATAGGCAGAAAAGTACATCTGCGCACCACCAGTTCATACAGGTGCCTGTGACTGTGGGCATCCATATATGCCCAAGGATGTTGTCATGGAAAAATGTGGGTAGCCAAAATGAACTTGTGAACTGGCCCTTTATTTCTTTCCACCTCCCAACTAATGTATTGTTTTGCTTTGGATTGTTTATTTTCCCTTCCTTATGTTTTCCTTTATTTTACAAATTTAGCTGATCCGGACAGAACCACACTTCCAAGGAACTAAGAGATTCAGTTTGTCATCTGGAGAGATCATTTTGGTGCTTTTTGCAATCCCTTGGTTTTACCACCCTGAACAATTTGGTGTCATCCTGAAACTTGGCTAACTCACTGCTCACTCCTAACACCAGGTCTTTTATAAACAACTTAAAAACCATGAGTCCCCATACAGATCCTTGGGGGATCTCACTTCTTACACCCCTCCATTGTGAGAGCTGTCCATTCATTATGTCCCCCTAAGATGCTAATGTGAATTATTCAACATCAAAATGTGGTAAGCCAGCTCTACTTCATTTGGAGGCTTCCCTGCTCATTCTGCTGAGTAGGCCCCTGGACTTCTGCCTTGACAGTACTGTGGCATACTTGGAGAAGTAGTTTATACAACCAGTAATCCTAACCTAGCATAGAAATGAGTTGCAAGAGGGAAAGTGTTTATCTGCCTGCTTCTGCAACAAAGGCTGGGGGGAAATGGGAGGGGGGAACCTAAATCAGCTCGTCCTCATATGAATGCTACCACAAACATATCAGTCAGTAGTCATCTAAACCAGTGGGTCTTAAACTTTTTTGGGTCATGGGCCCTTTTGAGAATCTGATGAAAGCTATGGACCCTTATAAATAAATAAATACAATTAATTTCATTGCACTGGAAATTGATTTTTTGTTTTTGTACCCAGTTCATGGACCCCCAAAGCCAGATTACAGGTTAAGAATCCCTGATCTAAACAGCAGCTAAGGCAATGACTTTTAGTTGTGGAATGTAACTTCCCCATACTCCCCTCTCCTGACACGTCTGTCCCCCCAATCTGTTGGGAGAACTTCCCCACTGCAGATTTAGGGGGAACATGGGGAGGGGAGAAGGCAAGGAAGTTACACTGCATAGCTAATGTCAATGCAATCGCATAATTGTAGTTGAATACCGCCCATTCAACAGACTCAACAGAAACTCATCATATTGTGCAACCTGTCCCTCCTACTCCCCATTCCAAAAAAAAAAGAACAGGTCATGTGAGACAGTGATCATAAACACCAGTGAAAAATGCTTCTGAAGAACAGCAAACCTGAAGGTTTCCACTACATCATGAGGAGCTGACAGGCCAGAAAATTCAGTAAGTGAGCAGGTGGCTGGAAATGGGGAAAATAAAGACAGAAGTGCCCATAAAAAAAAGAAAAAGAAAACAATGCCTGTGAATTAAAGGGAACGAGGCTCCAAGGAGACACTAAAAGATTTTCTGCTTAGAAATTGCACCTCCATCTCATTTTGTGTTCAGCCCAGCTCATTTGAAGGTCATCCTCAAAATGATTTTTCTCACACATTTTTATCTCAGCCTTTCTTCAAGGAGTTCAGAGCACCATACATGGAATTATCCTATTTTATTTTCACAGCAACCCTGCAAGATAGACAGGGCCAGTTCTACCACCAGGCAGAGTAGGGTGGCCACCTCAGACAGTTTATTTTGGGTGTCACGAAATGGCAGCAAGGTGTGATCTATTTCTAGTATTTCTTACCTGCCCTTCACCTTAAGGTCCCAGGCCAGGTTACATAGACTTAGAATACAACTACAAAAATAATAATAAACCATACAATAATAACACAGAGGCCAGCATGTAAGCAACAGATTTGTCTTTGGCAGGCACACCTCTGTGCTTTAGAAAGTTCCACAGTATTTATTCATTTATTTTATTTGTATCTGCCCTTCCTCCCAGCAGGAGCCCAGGGTGGCAAAGCACTAAAACACTTTAAAACTTCATAAAAACAGATCTTAAAATACATTTGAACAAAACAACATTAAAAACATTTAAAAAAAACAACTTTAAAAAAGGGTTAAAAACATTATTAAAAACATATTAAACAATTCTGACACAGACTGGGATAGGTCTCAACTTAAAAGGCTTGTTGAAAGAGGAAAGTATGGAACCACCATAAAGAAGGCCCTTTCATGAGCATGGCCTTACACTCTGATCATTAATAATATTAATATTTAATTAGTTATTCTTGCCTTTTTTTTAACAGACAAGGAAGGGGAGGGGTGCTTGTGGGAGTTTCTTCCTAAGATACCAAAATAACATTTATTTATTTATTTATGAATCGCTTCCCATGAGGTATCCCAGATTGACAGTATGACATATATAAAACAGTTACATATTTAAAAACAGTGAAAACAATTGCGCATATGAAACAATTAAAAATTATAAATGTAAAAATAGTTTAAAGCAGCAGTATATACATAAATCAATTCAAAATCCAAGACGGACAGCAACTGGGATATTTTAGGAGGCTTCTGCAAAGCGGAGCATCTTTAGCAGGTGCTGACAAGACAACAGAGAAGGTGTCTGTCTGATATGCAGTGGGAGGAAGTTCCAAAGGCTAGGATCCTAACAGTAGGATGCCCTCTCCTGCAGAACCACTGGGTATGCAGGGGAGTCCTAATTAAATTAATATAAGGCCCGATACAGCTCAGACTAGGTTAACTGAGATATCACATTGTTTTTAAACCTATTTTTAGTTGCTTTTAATTGTATGATTGTAAATTGCCTTCAGATCTATGTAAAAGGTGATTCATTAAGTAAAACTATCGTCGTCGTCCTCGTCGTCTCATAATCTGAGGTTACTTCTCCCTCAGAACTGCTCCCCTCCCTCTGCATGGCGCAGTCGGGAGGATCAGGTCGACCGGAGAAGCGAGGTAAAGGAAAGATAAAGAGAGAGAGTCGCCGAGGGCCCGTTGCATAACAGGAGAAGCACCCACGTACTAGGATCTCCCAAAACCTTCTCTGGGGTTCCTGGCTCAGGCTTTGCACCCACCCCTTGGCCTCGCCCCAAGAGCCGGCCCCGAGTTCCGCAAAGCCACAGCCGCCTCCCCAGGGTGGTGAGACTGCGCATGCGTGAGGACCTGGGGCGCCCCAACAGCGCTCGCGTTGGGAAACAAACACCCTGTCGGAGCTCTGCTGGGGAGGCGGGCTCAGGCTGGTCGAGTGACATCTCGGTGGAGCAATCACCGTTGCGTTAGGCTTCCCGATCAAGGGACCCAATGAACAGGGCCTTGGATGAACCGGGCGGAGAGCGTGCAAATTAGCGGGGGACAACAACGCTCCTTTCTGTACCGGGAGGCGGTGCTCCTTCTGCCAAGAGAGCTCCTTGAGGAACAGGAGAGGGAGTGGAGGCATAGGCGCAGGGCCAGCGGTAGAGGAGGGGCTGCGTATTATCCGAGGTAAGCGTCGGGGAGCGAGAGAAGGACGGCGGCGAGAGAAGGTAGTTGCGGGATAGCGCGCCCGTCAGTGTCATTCCCTGGCGCTGAGCACTAGCGATCTCAGGAATTAAGGAGTAAACAGGCGCCTAAATCTGGAACGCTGAGTTGCCTCACGTGCAGGGAAAACGTATCAAGTTGAGGAGTTACTTACCTGCAACCTTCTTGGTTTTCCAATAGCCGAGCATCTGAAATTGAGCGCGCGGTATATGGATCTGTTTGCTTGCTTTCCTGCTTGAACGTTGCTTCAGCCTTGGTTGAAGTTCTTGAAGCACAGACTTGACGGTGGTTGGCACGACATCGCTCACAACTGGCGACAGAGCAGTGCAAACAAACCGCCCAGTTTAGGGATCTGGAGTCGGACATTAGTGACAGGCTGCTACACAGGGACAAACTTGCAAGGTTGCTCCATGTGAAGTGGTGTTGCCCAACAGTTTTATGAACGATTGCCCAAAGGTCTGGCGTTTTACATTTTATGAGCCACGAAGTGGACATTTGTGCCAAGGCTAAAAAGCTGACCTGGGTGATTCTTGCAATGACACGGGAGGGATATGGATATCTGTAAGAAAAGATGTACTTCACTTTCCTTGTTTTGCTGCATGAAGCTGCCTGAATAAAGCTGACAATGCTTTATGTATTTATAACAGTGATAGTCATTTTCTTTATGCATGTTTGCATATTTGCTCTTCTCTAAGAAGAAAATCCGGTGCTACCTAGGCAGTTCAGGGCCCTAGGCTGTAAGAGGCCCTGCCTTTTCCAACAGAGTGTAATCTGCACATTTTGCAGAGCTGCTGCCTCAGAAGGAACTTGGGGGAAAGCATCATTTGTATGCATCTCAAAGTCTAGTTTTTGCACAATGCACTTTTAACATGCAATGCCCCTCAGGTGAATCCAGAGGAATAAGGAAGCAGAGTTTGCATCCTGAAAGAAGCCTTGGCCTCAAGCCATACACTTCTGCCACTGGCAGGCTGGCTTCTCTGAGATGACCTAACATTGTGGTTGTTCCCAAAGCTTTATTTTTCTGGATAACCCAGCCATGCATACACACACCAATAATTGCAGCTATATCTATGCGGTTTTGTACCATTTGGCCTACACCAAATCCATCGGGAAGCCAGTCCCTATGAGGTACCCAAGCATCATGTCTGACCCAAAGCTTCTCTTTTGCACAAGTTCTTCACAAGCAAACCTCCCCCCCACATACCAGTGTGTATGAAAAAGAACCTAACAATGTTCTTGACACTCAGAATCCTTGTGAGTAGATCTTGTAATTCAGCAGTAAATTAAAGCAAATGTGTCCTGCAACAAAATATTGCAGCATGGAGAGCTACTGTTCCATTCCATTCTCCTTCCATTCCTTGGTTTTCCGTCCCCACTGCAATATTTACTTAGCATTCTGTGACCACTGAGCATGCTCAGTCATCATTGAGCTGGGATTCCTCTTTCTTGGTCCCCCCCCCCAAAGATTTGTTTGTATTTCTGCAAACCGTGGAATTCTCCAAATCCTGCTGACATCTCCCTCTTATGTGTGAGTAGTGCCATTTTGGCTACATAAGGCACAGCACTCATTTCATAAATATCATAAATAGAGGAAATTATTAGTAAAATGCAATGAAATTATCCAATATAACGGGACTCTTCTTCCTGTGCTTGCTCTTGTATTATCCATATGGAATGGAATCTTGATCAAGGGAGTCATTAAATGTTTATTTTGTATCAGTTGGCTCCTTGTCATGATAGCTGTATGGAGCCTCCATGTTCACATGCAGTGTGCCAAAAGATACCAGTTGCTGGGGAGCAGGAGAGGCCCAGTGCCATGATTGTGGACTCTCTGGAGACATCTTGTTGGCCACTTCTTGTGGAAAACAGAATCATGCACTGGATCAGGGATAGAGGAAACCTATGGCCTTGCAGATGTTTTTGGATTACCAGTCCCATCGTCCCTGACCACTGACAGTGTTACTGAGGTTGATGGAAGCTTGATCCCAACAACATCTGGAGGGCCACAAGTTTGCCATCTCTGGACTCGCACGTCCTTTGTCTGAACCAGCAAAGATCTGTCTTCTTTTGTTCTTATGTATGAAGCAAAACTGAAAACCCAGTATTCCTTTAAGAAACCTACAAAAGGATATTAAAATGACAGTGTACCTTCTTGACATTCCAAGTTACGATAATTGTGATTTTATGTTAAAAGTGCATCTGCTACTACTGCTTCATTATAACATCTCAGAGCCACAATATGATTGGGAGCACTCTTGGGCTTAAATAATTCTTAGCACGCCCCTTCTGTTATCTGACGATTGCCACCTCTTGTGTTGTGTAGTTCTCCTGTTCCACCATAGAAACTCTACCCATATGTTATCACTTTGTAACTTGGAAAAAATTACAGTGAAACATTTTTATCTCTGGAGCCCATTATATTAGGTGTAACAATTTTATTGGGTGTTAAAAATAAAAGTAACTGAATAAAACCAACATCAGTTTATATGAAACACCCACATAAAAATATTTTTTAAATTTTCATTTAAGTATATAAATTAGGGAGCAAATAATAATATATATTAGTTTTACAAATGTAAGTCTTTCTTCTATTCTGTATATAAATATATAAATACATGATTATAAATACGGTAAATATAAAAAGCTGGTAATATTAAATGGTATCTCATACATACAAGAGTCTATCTTTATAAAATCCATTCATTTATTATACAATGCTCAAAATTCAGTATTTGTTTAATATCTAAACATCTTCCCCCTTCCTTGTTGTTGTAGTTTTTAATAATAATAAAATAATAGAAAAATATTAATAAGACCTGCTCCATAGCTATGACTCTCCTAATATTAATATGGATTTTTTGCATCTTGCATTCTATCATTCCAACAAGCAATTAATTTCAGTGCTAAAAAACATTTAACATTATATACTCCAACACTTATTTTGGAGTATAGTGATCCCAATTCCTTAATACTACATGTCGTCTTGGAGAATCATGTGATTTTTGCTAGCAAAATTTACAGCTTTCAGCTAGACATTAAACTTGGGGCATTTTGTAGGGAACATGAACAGACACGGGTAAGGAATACAATTTGGCCCAAACTTTTTTCAGGGTGCATACTCCTGGCTCCTTATTGATAGATATATCAGCAATTTTTGCTGAATGGAGGCATTCAACTTGAGAGAGACTTGTGTTGAAGCTTTAAATTGGATTCAGTGCCAGACATCTCATAGGTCTCCCTGTGATGGGTATGTATGTTTTAGAATGTCCCAAAGTTTATTTGTCCCAAAGTTGTGGTGCAGTGGTGTGCACAATTCAGTCCTTTATTCAAGCTCTTATGCACCTCTATGATGGCTTAAAAAATCTGTCTAGGTTGGCAGTCACATAATTCACTGATATATCCTTGCCCTGAACAAATCAGAACATATACTTAATAAAGATTGGGCATTGCCCAACCACCACATAAGCTCAATAAACAGGTCATCTGGAAGAGCCTGTAATTTGTCATACAAGGTACACCTGCTGAAACTTCCTCTTCTGCACAGCTTTTAAGGTTCAGGAGCCCTGCCTCTTTTTCACCTGGTCATCCCTATGTCCTCACTGTGGGAGGTTGTGTGGATCCAGAATTGGCCTCCACAGTCACTTACGGACCCACTGTTAAAGACCTTACACTGGAAGACAATCTTAATCGGCCACGAGTGATTGCCAGTGAGTGCTGTTTTAAATGAACTGTTTACAAAAGCAGTACATCGGCTAATTATGCTTCTTAAGAGAGAAAAAACAGAAAACAGAACTGATAAAATAACCCAGCGGAAGTTGTTGTTATTGTTTATGAGACTTATTAGGCACTTGTTCTTAAAAGGTCTCAAAGCAACTTAGGTTTAAAAACAAACATATATACATAATGCTATTAAAGTCGTATAAAATGTTAACATTTTCATACAGCTACAATTCACACACACACACACACACACACACACACACACACACACACACACACACACACTATATGTACACACAACCACTTCCATTCCCCAGGAAGCTTTGGCAGCACATTAACAGCAGCTTATTAAAATTATTAAAATATAACTAGCTCCATGAACTAAACTCGTTTCAAAATCCAATCCAAGGTAAGTGGCTGTTGCATCATTTAATAAAGAATGCCATCGGATCCATGTCTTCAGGTTATAGTGTACAAGACAATTCATTTTTGCAATGTCTATCATTGCTTGATTATTTGGTCTGTTGTGGGAATGCATGTGTTGCTTTACTTTGAGAAGGCTAATGGATTCTTTTCCTCTGAAACAGAATTAAAACTAAAATTCAAGCATGAAGAAAATTTTGGTAGTGGAACCCGTTATTGCTGTGTACATGTTTGCATCTTCCGTGCTGTCACCCTTGATGCAGCAGTATGTGTACAGGAGGCTCTGGGAGGAGACCATCAATTCCACCTTCATAGATAATGACAGTGTTTCCAGTTGTGAACTGAACCAAAGCGATCCAACTTACTTGAAGCAGAAGGTAAGGTTAAAGTGCTCATCAGGTGC
This sequence comes from Rhineura floridana, assembly GCF_030035675.1. Taxonomy (NCBI): domain Eukaryota; kingdom Metazoa; phylum Chordata; class Lepidosauria; order Squamata; family Rhineuridae; genus Rhineura; species Rhineura floridana. The sequence continues at coordinate 153,158,939 of NC_084484.1, forward strand.
AATCCTGATACAGTTAAGCATGCTTAAGAGCATAGATATCTACTCAGAAGTAAGTCCCATTGCTTCAGTGGGACTCCTGTATAAGCAGAATGCTGTCCCCATTTACCTGCAAGTAATCCCCACTAAACTAAGTGGGACTTAATTCTGAGTAGAGATCTCTAGGATTGCACTGTTAGTTTTTAAGATATCACTGCAAGATATTTAAGTACGTGCTTTTAAGTTCCACTGATTTTAATGGAAAATTAAAAATGCACAGCTGTGGGTTGTGCCCACTGTGAGAGAGCATTGCAAAGAAATTGTGCATATGAGTGGATACCCAAGCATACATAAGATCCTCTGTTATGTAAACTGACAGATTATCATCTGCTAGAATGATAACAACTAGGATGGCCTGATGCAAAAGAGGACTGGACTCCTGCATCTTTAATAGTTGTGTAGGACAGGGAATTTCAGCAGGTGTACCAATTAAAGTCTGTGGAGACTCTTCAAATGTAGTCCCATTTAGAGCACCATTCAATAATCCAATCTGGATATGTCACTGGTTGCTGTTGACACACCAACCTAAGCGGAACAGAAGTACATCCAGGAGTATCCTCAACCTTCAAACCTGAGTTTTGAAACTGAGGGCTACCCCATTCAAGACAAGCTGAATGACAATTCAAGGACCACTCCCTCTTAATCAGGAGTGGTGCATACACTGGCAATCATTCCTTATTCCCATTGTACAGAAATGTCAAACGTCTTGAGTGATGTGATTGTTTCACACATGTGGGCTTCCCTGCAGCAAATTCCACCACTGTGTAAATATGATGCACCACTAAGACATGTTTATGATTAGCTGTCTGTTTATCCAGATGATTTGCCCCATGATTCATAATGTTTATGATGGAATATAGGGAGTAGATCTGATCCAGCCAAATGTAGCAGAAATATCTGTGATATCTATATGAACAATCAGTCTTCTTGCCCATTAAAAGGCTAACAAACTTAATATCAACAACAATCCATGATATCTAATGATGAATATCATAATAAATTTGTTAAAGATCCAACAAGGCCTTTGTTGTATTTTGTTGAAACAGACTGAGACAGCTGCTTCTCTGAAAGTTTTCTTAATGGTCAATAAACCTGGAAAAGTCTTAAAACAGAAAAGTTGTGTATCTCCAGTCATGAATTGCATTAGGAATCTGAATGTGGTCAGGGTGATCACTCATTTGGGGGATGGGTCAGGAATTTTAAAAGGGCATGTTTAGGAGGACTTCCTGATAGAGTTCTATTCAGATATCTGTTGTGCAGTGTTAGGATTGGATTCATGATTAATGAAAAAGAAGCTCAGGATTCATTAGACCAGACTCTGATGCTTCCTGATTGTTGGCCCGCCTGAAGAAATATTTTCATAGCTAATCTCAGAGAAGTTACACAGAAATGCTGTTTAATGTGCAGTGAGGCATTCATGCTTTCTGGACTGGTTGCATTCTTTAATTATGGAACTTGCTATCAGTGCTCTTTTCCCGGCCTCTTGCTTTGCTTTAGGACAATCTGCTCCTTAATTCAATCCTTATTTAAGTCGAGGACTCCCTCATTACACTCTGTTTAAATTTATATTCTAAAAAGTATTTATTTATATATTTGCTGCACAATCGTGCTCTAGAGTGGAATGCATTTTCAGATTTAAAACTCAAGGGCCAAATATTCAGCTGGTGTCATACTGCAAAGCTTCTTTGACCTTGCTAATACTAAACTGCTTTTTACTAGTTGTGAATCCAGCATGTTAAGATACTTCTAATTTACTTCCTTGTGTGTTTGATATACTGTAACTATAATTATAAATAATTATGATTGATTTTAAATAAAGCATATATTTCATAGCTTCTCCCTCATTATGCAGACCTGACTTTAATCAACATGTGCAGCATGCAAAAACATGGATGTGTGCAACCCAGGAAAAGTCAGACATGGAAAAGTCCCATTTATTTTTATAATTAAGAGTGCATTTGAGGTTGATTGATTTTTATCCAGATTGCACACAGAGTCAGGTACCTAGCTGGGATTCTTGGCTCCATTTGCTTAGTGTTGTGTCTTCTGTCTCTCCATCCACCTATCCCATCTAGACAAGGTGTTGCCATGTTATGATTTCATCCAGAGAAAATTAGAGGCCATTTTGTATTAAGGAAATCTTCTATTAGGAAAAAACAACAACACTATTAAACAACAACAGATAATATTGGATAACCTTAGATCTCTGTTCCTACCCTCGTGTACCAACCTCCTTTAATGTTCTCAGGTCATCTTAATTAATTAATTAATTAAATTTATATCCTGCCCTTCTTCCTGGAAGGAGTCCGGGGTGGCAAACAAAACACTAAAAACACTCTAAAACATCGTAACAGACATTAAAATATATTAAAACAAAACACCTTAAAAATATATTAGAGCAAAACATATTTAAAACATCTTTTTTAAAAAAGCCTTGAAAACATCTTAAAAAGCAGTTCCAGCTCAGATGCAGCATGGGTTAAGGTCTCTACTTAAAAGGCCTGTTGAAAGAGGAAGATCTTCAGTACCTGCAGAAAAGATAACAGAGATGGTACCTATCTAATATTTAAGGGGAGGGAATTCAAAAGCGTAGGTGCCACTACACTAAAGGTCTGCTTCCTGTGTTGAGTGGAACGGACCTCTTGATAAGATGGTATCTGCAGGAGGCCCTCACCTGCAGAGCGCGGTGATCGATTGGGTATATAAGGGATAAACTATCTTTCAGGTATCCTGGTCCCAAGCTGTATAGGGCTTGGTAACCAAAACCAGAACCTTGAACTTGGCCCAGTAGCTGGCCCAGTAGCTAATGGGTAGCCAGTGCATTTCTTTCAGCAGCATGGGTGACATGTTGGCAATACCCCACCCCAGTAAGCAGTCTCACCACTGCATTTTGCACCAGCTGCAGTTTCCGGACCGACCTCAAGGGTAGCCCCACATAGAGCACATTACAGAAATCCAGCCTGGAGTTTACTAGTGCATGGACAACAGTGGTCAGGCTATCCCTCTCAAGAAATGGCTGCAGCTGTCTTACCAGCCAAAGCTGGTAAAAGGCATTCCTAGCCACTGAGATCACCTGGGCCTCTAGCAACAAAGATGGAAGCAATAGCATCCCCAGACTATGAACCTGCTTTTTCACAGGGAGTACAACCCCATCCAAAGCAGGCAACTGACTAGTTATCTAATCTTGGGAACCACCAACCCACAGTATCTCCATCTTGCTAGGATTCAGACTCAGTTTATTGGCCCTCATCTAGCCCACCACCAGTTCAGGTACCAGTCCAGAGCTTGCATGGCCTCTGTTACACAGAGATAGAGCCAGGTATTATCAGCATACTGTTGACACCTCACCCCAAATCTCCTGATGACCACTCCCAAGGGCTTCATATAGATGTTAAACAGCATTGAAGAAAAGTTGGTACCCTGGGGTGCTACAACACAACTGCCAGGAGGCCAAAAGACAATCACCCAGCACTATTCTCTGAAAATGACCCTGGAGGTAGGATTGGAACCACTGTAAACAGTGTCTCGGATACCCATCTCACCAAGTCGACCCAGAAGGATACCATGGTTAATGGTATCAAAAGCTGCCAAGATATCAAATAAGAATAACAGGGTCGCATTCCCCCTGTCTTTCTCCTGATAAAGGTCATCCATCAGGGCGACCAAAGCCAATTCAGGCCCATAAGATAGATTGTTGTGACAATGTGTATATATATATTATTTATTTATGAAGCTGCTTGGATCTTGAAGGGATTGCCAGTGTTTTTCTCTGAACTCTGGCTTGGATCATTACAGTCTGTAGTCAGTTACTAGATCTGAGTGGGTGCCAGTTATGACATTTCAGCTTTTCCTGTGGTTTTCAGGGAGAAGGCCTACATTTGCCTGGAATCCTACAGAATCTCACTTGTTCCTAGGATGTCCAAAGCTAGCTAGCCATTAATCATTCGTTATAGTTGTTTCTGCAGTGCGGTTTGTCACTGTCCTCTGCGAGGCTTCAGCTTTGCTGCTTTCCATCCATTTTTTTACAGGTTCCTTTGCCTCCCTTCGTATCACACCCTGTTCTTTTTGTGGGAAAGGATGCTGATCTTTGCTTTCTTTCCTCCCTTTTCTCTGTGTCCTCAATCTCATTGTTCCCTTTAGTGAGGATCTATGCTGTGATTTCATCCTTTCTTTGAGTGTACAAAAGCTGCAGCCTTCATCCCCAACCCTTCCCCCACCAAAAATTCCCGACAGGGTTTAATGAACTGGAAGTAAGCTTGAGTTCTTTTGTGATATCCAGTTAGTGGTGTAGTTAGGAAGTCTTAGGTTCTAGACTTGGCGGTCTTGTTGGGGGGCACTTTAGATAGTAATATCTATTAATTTAAAATATGGCAAGTCACCCCTGCTGCATAGAGCGGGTCGTCCTGTTCATTCTGCTGAGTGGGGCCCTGCACGCCTGCCTTACGGTTCTACCCTGACAGCACGTCTGTCTCCCAAAACAGACACATGAGGTGTATCCTCAGTTGGCAAGTGCCTTTCTGCCTCTCTCAAAGTGCGAGAGAGAGAATCATACACAGCAGGGCCAGAAGGTCACAAAATGCAAGAGGCACAGTCTGTGACATTTCTATGCAAAGATCAAGTGTATACAGGATAATCTCTGTGCTTGCGTCACTTACAAGTACTTTCTCTGTAAGCTTTATACAGTTTACCTTTGCACAGAAATGCCATGGACTGTACCTCCTCCTGCAGAAGGCTGTACTTCGTAGCTTTTCAGCCTCACAATGTTTTTTCCCCATCGGTAAGTAGGTACGTGGTGCTGACTGACATTTCATGAAGTGGATGAAGTGGGCTCCAATCCACAAAAGCCTATGCCACAGTAAATCTGTTAAGGCCACGTCCACACCATACATTTAAAGCACATGGCTTCCTCGCAAGAATCCTGGGAACTGTTGTTTGTTAAGGGTGCTGGGAATTATAGCCCTGTGAGGAGTAAACTATGGTTTCCAAGACTCTTTGGGGGAAGCCTTGTGCTTTAAATGTGCTTCAAATGTATGTGCTGTGGATGTGACCTAAGTATTTAAGGTGCCTCAAGGTTCTGTGTGGTGTGTGTTGCTCTGACTGATTAATATTTGGCTATTCTTTTGCATGCTATTTCTTAGGTGCATGGCAGCCTATGGATTGTACTCAACATAGCACTAAGGCATTCATTCTGTCAGCACAAGGATTTTTCCTGGCATGATGGAACAATAACCCTCTCTCCTTTCCACTGTGCACCACCTAAATCTGGGTGTTCCCCAACCCTCCAGAGCAGATTTGAGGTTGGAGTGGGGAGGCAACTCTGTGGCACCAATGCTAACTCTCATGCTAGCACAAAAAGTTAGTTGAATACCACCCCATGTTTAAATTATCATATAATTGAGGCCAATTATTACATCATTGAGGTGGGGTTCAGTTGAATCTGCTTTTTTATGCATTTGGTGAGCATTTTATTCTTGTTTCTAACACTCGTTTTTAACGTTTGTTTTTTGTAAGCCACTTTGAGTTCACCTTTCTGGAAACAAAGCAATTGATAAATGTAATAAATAATAATAATACTTAGGATGACATGTATTGATTGACACTCTCTCTTTGTATTAAATCTGTTTATTTTCCTCTTTCAGGAAGTCCAAGAAAAAGCCTCTCTTTTTGCCTTGAAAATGGACTTAAGTGGAGCTGCCCTCAGCATCTTGGTAGCCTTTGTCCTCGTAGCAAATGGAGATCGCTGGGGCCGCAAAATATCACTGGCCTTTCCTCTGGTGGGGAATCTCATTAGCAGCTTCTTTCTCAGTGTTATGTCTTACTGGTCTCTGCCCCTTTCTCTCCTGTTCATTACAGCCTTCATTTCTGGGCTGTTTGGGGGCTTAGCAACCTTCCTCGGAGGAGCCTTTTCCTTCGTAGTTGACCTTTGTGAAAATCAGAAACAGAAGATCATCCGGATAGCTGTGGTTGACTTGATCTTTGGACTCATGTCTGGATTGGGAGGTCTGTCCTCAGGCTACATTTTAAAAGACATCGGCTTCACGTTGACCTTTGTGATGATCTCGCTGCTTCACACTGTCAACTTTTTCTATGTTACCTGTTTCTTGGATGATACAGTCCAGGTGTCTGATGTCCAGCCACAGTCTCTGAGAGAAGGCCTCAAAGAAACCTTTTCAGGAGTGTATGTCCTCTTCCAGTCCTCTTCCTGTAGGAAGCGGACTTCAATCATATTGTTGCTGTGCACATTCATGACTTATTTGTTCACCATGTTTGGTGGGATTACTCTTTACACGCTGTATGAACTGAACGCCCCCCTGTGCTGGAACGCCATCTACATAGGCTATGGCTCGGCAGCATCTACTTCCATCTCTCTGATAGGTTTTCTAGGACTTCTTTTGCTTTCCAAATGCCTGAGAGACATATACATTGTTTACCTTGGAATCTTCTCTTACATCGGAGGAGCAGTCATGGCTGCCTTTGCCAACACTACATTGCTGATGTTTTTAGGTGAGTTTGGTACCAGACCAATGAAATGTGGGCATTATGGTGAAAATACTGATGATGTTGATGATTTAAAAACAGGTGGTGCTCACTGCCATAAGTAGTAATTCCTGGGTCCAGGGCATTGGAATGTTGACTATAGGAAGTAGACTTATAGGAGGTCAGACTATTTGTCTATCTAGCCTAGTATTGTCTACTCTGACTGGCAGTGGCTTACCAGGGTCTCAGGCAAAAGTTCCATCACTTGCTACCCAATCCTTTTAACTCAGGGGGATGGAGAAACTCCCCTGTGAGTCATGTTTACTACATTCAGGGCTTTTTAGTTTAGAGAAAAGGGGAGTAACAGATGACATGATAGATCTGTATAAAGTTTATGGAGAAAGTGGATAAGAAAAAGGCTCTTCTCCCTCTTGCATGACACTAGAACAGGGATGGGGAGCCTTTTTGACTCTGGGGCCAGATCTTTATCTGGCCCTACCTTGCAGGCCAACCTTGACAGATGGGCAGGGCAATACACCTGATGTTGTCATTTGATTGACAGGTGTGTTGGCCTGCCCGCTTGTCAAAATCCCTTTCGCTTGCAAAGCCTGCCCTGTGACCCTTCTTTCAAACTCCGCAATCAGAGCTTAAAAGAGGGGCTGGGAGCCCATCCCACCTGACTCTTCAACCTCCAAAAAGGATTAGCACAGGATGGGCTTTCCAAAGCAAGCAGACCTGTTTTTTTCTTCACCACTGCATGACGGAGCAGTCCCTGCCAGAGCCAATGCCTTCTTCCAGAAATTGGCTCTGGCAGGGCCTACTCTGTCATGCAGCAGTAAAGAAATAAGCACTTGTATTGCAGCCCTGTTTGAAGCAGTCTGTTTGAAGCAGGGCTTGCGTGGATTGCTCTCTCTTGGCATCAGTCAATGCAGGTGGGGGGAGGGGAGATCCTGCTTACTGCTGAGTTTGGATGTGCAAAAGATCTCACTGCAGGGAGCTCTCCGACACATCTGGACTAAGTGGGATCACTGTCCCTTCGCATCAGCCAGTGTGTGTGTGCGTATGTGTGTGTGGAACCTGCTTAGCTGGTGAGCAGGGATTAAATTCTGCTGTTGCGCAGCCAAGGTAGGACTAAATCCTGTCCTCCTGCCCATCAGCTGACATCCTGCCTATCAGCTGGGGGTAAATGGTCCATTGGAGGGCAATGATTGGCCCAGAGACTGGGGGTTCCCCACTCCTGCACTGGAACTTGTGGACATCCTATCCAACGAAACAAATGTTGGAAGATTCAGGACAGACAAAGTCCTTCTTCATGTAACACATAGTTAAACAATGGAATTTGCTCCTGGAAGAGACCCTGATGGCCATCAACTTGGATGGCTTTAAAACAGGATTAGACAAATTCATGGAGGATAAGGCCATCATTGGCTACTAGTTGTGATGGCTATGTTCTGCCTCCACTGTCGAAAGCAATATACCTCTGAATAGCAGTTGCTGGGAATGGGAGCCTAATCAGTGTGTACGGGCTATCACTGAATCCATGGCTGCCCAGCAGGCCCATTAACAACTGCTTAAAACATTGAAATCAGATATGTTCAGCAAATGTGTGGAGAATGGAGCACTAATTCTGCCCATCACTGATAAGCCAGTATGAGTCTGAAAGGGGGCCTGCATGCAAAAATACTGGCTAATGTTCCCGCTCACATGGAGGACCCATACGCTTTTCTATCTGTAGATATGGAAGCCTTCTTTCAGATTACTTTGTTGGAGAGTGACCAGTGGGCAGCATGTGGAAGGGTCTTCTGAAAGGAGCTTCTCTGCATAGGTTACATCCAGCTAAGTCATATGGAGTTAGGGATGGGTGAATCTGTCAGTTTTCATTTCTCTTAGTTTCACACTTTTCCAATCATAAGTTCAATTCATCCCATTTCTGCATGAGTTTGTGGCTGGACAGCCAGCCAGATGGGCAACTAATAAATTCAATAAATAAATTTGTGCACTTTTTTTTAAGACTTCGTGAAAATTTGTCAGCATTTTCACTTGCATTTTCACTAATTTGCACAGTTCTGCAAGCAATTTTCCTTAATAGAATGCATTTTTGTACATTGTTTTTATTAATACATACATATTTATGCACACTTTCCCCAAATACATGTGTTTTTGTAGACATTTTTGGATTGGAGAACTCTGCCACAAAATTCAGAGAAGTGTGAACTTCAAAGGATAGCTGTGTTTTGGTTCACATATTGTTTCAGGAGGTGCAAATTAAGTAGATCTGCATTAAAATCCTAACCGAACCAAATTTCTCCCCCATCGTTACTCAGAGAAGACCCATTGAAATAGACTAGAGCAGTGGCGGTTTCGTGGCTCCATGTCAGTGGGGCATGGTCTTTGCTACACTTGACAGTTTGGACTAAAACACAGAGCGGATTCCACTGCCCCACTCACATGGAGGCACTAGCCGCTACTAGACTAGAGTAACTTAAATTGGTTTATTTCAGTGGTCATACTCTGAATGTGACTATTTTATTGTCTAAGCATCTTAGCTGCCCTCTTTCCTGCTCTCATAAACCTTTCAAAATGAATGAAGCCATATTGTAGAATGTGGCAATCTATTTTTCTAGTTTTTTTTAATTAATTGTTGACTCACATCTTTTGCAGTGAGAGTGCCATCTCTGCTACATTTTATATCCATTCCTGTCCTTCGATCCATGTTGTCCAAAGTAGTTCTTCCTAAAGAACAAGGTAAGTTGACATTGCCAAAAGAATAGGTTGTGGTTTGAGAAATTACAAAAAGGAACTAGGCAATGCTAAGTGCAGTTGTCAGTCTTATTTCCACTATGAATTAAAAATAACACATTGTTATAATCAAGTCAACTCCACCATGGACTTCCCATTGGGGGCCACTTTCTATTTGGAACACTGGGGTTGTTCATCGATGCAGCTCTATCATTAGATATTCAGCATAGTCTGTTGTCCAGTTCTGGCACTCTGCAGTAAGAATCTGTACTCTCAAGGACTGCACCTGCCAAGAAACCACCCCCTTCCACTCCAGCAACCTGCTTCTTGCCCAGGACAGGACAGCCAGGAGTCAATGCTCCACTTGCACATGGGACATTTAAACTCTCTCCAAGCTGTAGTCCCTATCTCCCTTCAAAACTCCCTTCTCAGGTTTCAGCCCTCTGGAGCAGCACCCATATGGTAGAAGAGAGTGCAATAGGAAGGAAATGTTGGCTTCCACCTGTGCATGAGTGAAAAGCACCTGTCCACTTGTGTATGTGGCATGTCATTGTGGATTTTACCCATTGTGTTCCTGGTGACGTGAGAGTGTGCAGAAGCTGTATCTGCAATGTTAGATATGAGATAGCTCACTCACATTACTTTGGTTCACAGTCATAAGGTGATTATCAGTTCTAGGGAACGGAGAGCACTTTGAGGTGAGCTGAGGGCTACGGACCAGCAGCTGTGGGATGAAGCCATGTTGCGGGACTGAAGAATCAGTCAGAACCAAAGGACAAATGAGGAGGCAAGACTGATAAGTAAGCTACAAGCCAGGACTGAAGAGCAGGTGGGACTGAGAAGTCAGGATCCTGTTGCTCAAGCAAGGCTTACCTAGAACAGGAAGGCCTCTTCCTGACCAGAAGGTTCTAATGAACACCTTGGGTGGGTGGGAGGGAAAAGGCCAAGGCCTAACCTGCCTAGGCCATGGATAGGGAACCTCAGGCTTGGGGGCCAAATGCAGCCCTCTCTGGCTCTCAAAACTCTCCATAGGCCACAGCCCCTTCCCAACCACACCCCCAACTGGACTGCTTCACACCCTCGTTGAGTGTTTGTGCCTGGCTAGAACATGTCCTTGAACTCTGATAATGCTTTTTACTTGTGTGGGTGGGTAATAGAAAGGGGCATGTGAGTGTGTTTAGAAATTACTGTAGCCTATTGTAGAAAGTTAGATTTACATTCATTGCTTCACCCACTTTTAACACCACTGGCTTGAGGTCTCCAGAAGGTTGCCCAGAAGGAAATGTGGTGCTCAGGCTCCACAAGGCTAGTTCAGTGGCACAAACTATGTGATCATACTGTCATCATAACAATGGCATCCTAATATCGTAACAGTATGTGTATACATACATAACTGTGTAGGATTGGAGAGGCCATCTGCCAGTACTTTGTTGAGCTACTTTATATAGTCACCAAAAAGAGGGCCTTTTCTGTGGTGGCACCCTGACTTCCTATATGCCCAGGCATTTTAAATCATATATGATTTGTAAGTGCTTTTCTGCTCCTTAATTTTTGTGGTGTTTTTTGCTTGCCTTTTATCTTATTGCTTATTATCATTTTTTTTTAAAAAAACTATTGTATTCATATGTTGTGCAAATAGTTTTATTCACACTTTAGGATTCTGCCCAGGAAACCACTTACAAAAGCTGGCTGAAAAATATTTTAAATAAATGAATAAAAGTGCCAGTGTTTTATTTAAAAATTGGTCACCTGCATCCTTTCTTGTTTTGACAGGAGCTATATTTGCTTGCATTGCTTGCTTAGAGGTCGTGACTGGGACTCTTGCACTTGCTGTTTTTGATAGCCTTTATGCAGTGACTGTAGGCTGGTTTCCAGGCTTCAGTTTCCTCTTTTCAGCTGGTCTCTGCATCATTCCACTGAGCTCACTAAGGTGGGTATACATATTGTTATTCTGGTAAATGTCAAAAGTAATGCTTATTATTACATTTCCTCCAAGGAGCTCAAGGTGATGTACATGGTTCTCCCCCCCATTTTATCCTAGCAACAAATCTAAGTGGTAGGTTAGATTCGGAGACAGTGACTAGCCCAAGGTCACCCAGTGAGTTTCATGACTGAGTGAGGATTTGAACCCATCTCCTAGTCCAACACTTTATACCACATTGGCTGTGTAACAACTATACCACATTGGCTGTGTAATTGGTAAGTGGCATATGTTTGCATAAGAAAATAGTAAGTCTGAAATTCATTGAAATAATAAAATCCCCACCCCACCCCAGCATAAGCTAGTGCCTATTCACATTTTTATGGAAGTTGATGCAAATATTGCATAGGGAATAGAAAACTGCATAATATTGAGGGACACCACTGGTCCATTTAGCTCAATATTGTTTACACACTGACTGACAGCAGCTCTCTGTGGTTTTAGATGGGATTGAACATAGGACCTTTGCATGCAAAGCTGAGCTACAACCCTTCCCTTAGGGTAGCTGACATGGGGCTCTTCAGATGTTATGGACTACACCTTCCGTCATCCATGACCATTGACTATGCTGACTGGGAATTATGGGAATTGTAATCCAAAACATCTGCAGCGCACCATGTTGTCTATCCCTGCATTACTGCATCCTTAGATGCATTAATAGAAATGTCCAAGATATGCCACTTCAGTATCCTTCCAGCACTGACCACGTATTGAAAGCCAATATGGTATATGGGTAGAACATTTGACTTGAACAGGGGAGACCCAAGGCCACATCCTTCTCAGTCCGTGGCTTTTCTCAGCCTAAACCTCTTTGCAGGGTGATTGTGAGAGTTAAAAAGGGGATAATACCATGTACCCTGCCTTGAGCCCTTTGGCAGATGGGCCAAGTACAGCTGTAGTATAGATAAACAAAAGAATGGTAAACAAGGAGTGTATAGCTGTTAAGACTCTTAGGAGTCAAGACAGGAGTATTTGCTCAAAATTAGTGCAAGAGAATGCTAAACCCAGAGACTAACAAAAGGTAAGCAGGCTAATGAAATTTTTTTCTATGGAGAGCTTAGCTAGTTTCACTGGGGTGCTATGCTGGTATCCAGATAGTGCCTTGGCTCTGCTACTGCTACATACCTACAGGCTGCTTCATTGTTAGGGTGGAGACGGATAAAGGGTTGTGTCCAACTAGGTTTTACTCAGAGTGGACCCGCTGTAGTTAATGGACCTCAGTTAGTCATGTTGATTAATTTCGATGGATCTGCTCTGAGTAGGAGTAGCATTGGATACAACACATAACATTTTAAATGGTGACAGCATGTACATCACTCTGTGGTATGATCTTGGCTTTGGAACTTGCCTTACGCACTTAAATACTAGCAAATAAAATGCTGATTCAGCTGTCAGTCCTGCCCTTTCCTTTGTACTTCATGCAGACTTGCTTTTACTTTTTTAAAATGTTCATCTTAATTTCATTAAAAAAAAAGAAAAAGAGGTCAAACATTTTGAAACCAGTTGCAGAACTGCTCTGTAGATTGGCAAGGGGGAAGGTCTGTTGGTAATGTTATGGGTTTTAGCCAATAGGGTCCTCCTTGGCTGGCTTTTCCCCAGCTCACATTGAACCATGCTGAAAATTTGCAGAATCGTTTTTCAAAATATGCCCTGGGATAGAAGAAGGTATTTTGCGCAAAGGTGCTTTCAAAGTGCCTTAACTGCTGTTAGAATGTTCTGTCTGTCTTTGCTCTTAATCTAAAGTAGGCATGATGGATTTTTTGTTCAAGAGTGTAAGGAGACTATTTCAAGTTGCATACAGGAAGTATCCTCACCACCTTCTGGAATACGTTACATAGACCTTTTTCATTGCAGTGTATGGTCACTTTATGGTTTCTGTATGATTTCACTTGATTTAGGGAATACACAGTGTACTATCTCCTCTTTAAAATATCTTATCTCTTTCTCCCAGCTGCCTTCTGTATGCCAATTGGCGTGAAGAGGACTTTGTGCAACTTGTAGAAGAAGACGACTCTCTTAGGGAGAACACTGACAACTGAACAGAGAATTCATCTCATGGCTAGTCCTCCTTTCCTGTTCCTCTATAATGGCTGAACCTCTTGGTTGTATTGCCACAGCTAAAGGGGGATCTGAAGTTAAATCTCGACAAGAATTGCCTGTAGAGAAATCCCAGGTTCGAAGCTGTCCTGGGTGGCCCATAGGATGCTGTGTAAAGGAATGGGGGGGAGTCATTAAGGGGGCTTCTGCTATGTTTAGGTGGAATTCAATCGCATATTGGCAAATTCAGGCTGTGCAGTTATAGCTGTCAGGGAACACAACAACAAGCAACAAACCTGCTTCCTCAAAACATTGGATTTTTTGCGAAAAGGAAAGTGACAGGAAAATGCACTGGAAAGTATGGGGTAACGCTTGATGTAATATTGTCTAACCTCCCTGCAAACAAATCAGGGTGAAGGCTCACTAAATAACCAGTGTCATCTGACCTCTCTGAAAACAATTCAGGATAAATGCTCAGTAAGCAGGTCATCTGGGAGTGACCAAAGCTGCCTTGGTTGTGCTGTTACAAGGGTAATAAGACAGTTTATCTATGCTGAAACAGCAATGATGTCAGAGTTGGGATGAGGTCCCTGCTGCCTTAGTGCACCTGTACAAAGGGTATCTAGATGCAACTTGAGATGGTGAGTTGGCTCATCTTGACTCAACCCATTATTTGAAGCCACCTTCTCCCCCACAAAAAATCCCCCATTGATCTGTGAGCTTTGGTTGAACCATTGGCAGACCAATTCGACAAACAAAAGTCAAAGGAAAGGGTCAATTTGTGATGACTTAATATTCAGAATCCATTTGTGTTGTGGATTTGGCAATAATTTTAATGTGTTTGGTCAATTGTGTAGATAGGTTCTGGAAGGCCTCTGTAGCTTCTATCTGGTTTTTGTGTGACTACATCTCCAAGCAACCGCAGTGTGCAGAAAGCTTAAGAAAAGATGACCCCCACTTAATATTCTTAGACTAATCTAGCAAATTGGATTCTGCTTTACATAGAGGACAGGCAGGTGCCTAGAACGCAAACAGGCCTGTCTACCTGCTTTCTTAATTACTGACATCAGCTTTCTATGATAAGTTAACTGAAGGAATATAATGGAAAGAATGGTTCCTTTCTCCTGTTTCCTTCTGTAGCCACCTGCATCCCTCCCCATGAAAAAAGCATTGCTGGAAGGTTGAGGGGCCCTACAGAATCCTGTGGGATGGGAAGCATGGAGCTGTTGGGGGACTGGATCACTCAAAATTTGGCTTGTTAAGTTAAAGAACTGAATGGAAGGAAAGATTCCCATCAGATCTTCCTCCCAACAGCCCCGCATGCCCTGTCCCACATAGTTCAAAAGGGGCTTCCAATCCTTTGGAGAGACTTTCAGAAATTGCAGTGGGGAGAAAGGGGCTGGCAATTCCATGAAATTCCGTGAGATAACTTTGTTTTAGATCCAAGCCATTGTATACAATACTGCTGCAATATATCTTGTATTATTTTCTTAAAATTGTTCTATGAGGACATGCTAGTCAGGCTAGCCTAGTACCAATACACCTTAGGTATGGAAAGTGATGATTAATTGGCAGCTTTTGCTGTGTGCCATTTCTTTCTAAACAGCACTTTATATGGTTCACACAGAAAGTAAGGATTTTTTTTTAAATAAGAGACCCTAATATAATTGTGTTTTTGTTTGATTGGCTTGTTAAATTATTAGGCAGAGTTTCAGAGATAGGCTCAGATTATGCAGAAGGGAAGTTATATGAAGACAAAGTACAACCTTGCACTTCAAGCTAAGTACTTTGTACCGGTGAAGCCTGCACTGCAAAATGTAGCTGCCTGCAGAGCAGACACAGTCTACATCTGGCTGCAGTTCAACATGGTTAAGAGTCTTAAAGCCAGCTGTAAAGTAAACAAATTTGAGGCTGCAATCCTAAATGCAGTTTCTAAGGCACAGGTGGGCAGCCTGCACCCGGTGGGCCACACATCTCCCTTGATGTGGCTACCACAAAGCCTTGAATACTTGCCACCACTATCACTAACAGAAAAAAACCAGCCGCCAGGCATTCCTGTAAGTGGGTCAGACATAGAGTGATACAGATAGAACGGTCCTTTGGAATTCCGCTCTAGGCCCACGCTCTGTGGTTTGGTTGGTGTGTAGGAATACTGAACACTTTTTATCCTTCAGCAGTAGGGACTGCACTGTTCAGTGGTGGCAGCAGCAAAATGGGTGCAGTACAGTGTCAAGAATGCCTGATTTTTGAAATGGTTCTGTAGCAAAGAATTGTGCGGATTTCATCTTGTCTGAGATGGGGCCTTTGAGAGGCATGACTTTGCAGTTCTCACAGCCGAAGCTAGTTAATTAGGCCCAAGCAAGAACACCTCCTTATCAGTAGAGACTGGTACAATCAAGGCCACAGGCCTGGGAGGGTTTCGGTAGTATGTGACCATTAGGCACGAAAACTCCAGAAACATTTGATCATCTGAAAGCCCCCCTGATTGGCTAATTAATTCTTGGCTGTTGCTAGGGTCTTTCCCATAAGTATAGGACTAAAACTGTAGCCTTTGTTCCCCTGGGTTCCATCATGCCTATTGGTGTTGCCTGTGTGGGGTTCCATTTTCCATCTGCTATGCAGGCTATGCATCTCTGAGGAGATATAGAACCATGAAGTTATTCAACTGTTACCTCTTTGTAAGTATAGAATAGGCTAGACAGTTTTGTTAGTTTGTTTTGTGTCTGTAACTCTCTGTATTTTATCTGGCCCTCTGGGTGTGGGTTTTAAGGAACCATTTTGCTGTTATTTTTTTGCACTTATATTTTATTTCATAAAATGTACTGCCTTCAAGTCGATTCCGACTTATGGCGACCCTATGAAGGTCACCCAGTGAGCTTCATGGCTATGTGGGGATTCGAACCCTGGTCTCCCAGGTTGTAGTCCAACACCTTAACCACTACACCACACTGGCTCTCAAAGCTACTTCTTATTTACCAGTGTGTGTTCATTTCAGGAGGAGTGTCTCTCTGAATCTGGTACCTTGGCCATTTGCCCACGGACTACCATGTATTTGGTTATTTGCCTAAGGCTCCAAGACAAGGAGTACATTTTTGGCTCTTGTCTGTTGGAATCCTTGGCAGGTCTATTTTTGGCACTTTGGGTTTCCCCTTGGCCCAGGGTGGTTGACCAGTTTAAGGGGTGGTGGCAGTTGACCTACCTTGCAGGGTTGTTGTTAGCTTACTCAGCCCTAGTAAGGGAGACACTTGATTGTGCCTTACCAGGATCAGTTGCCCTGGGTTTGGGGATTGAGTCCTGGGACTGAACCGGGTCAGGTTTATGACAGGTTCATGACACAAGCAGGAAGGCAGGAGCAGAACAGGCTGGCTATCTAGCTGGGGGTGAGTGGATGCTGGGTTCCAGCAGAAGGCAGGCTGGCAGACGGTGTGTGTAGGAGCCTTCATATATGTGGGTGTTTTTCTGTGAATGGATATCTGTGTGAGAGTGTGATCCGAGAATGAATGAAGAGAAGACAGGCTGGGGGAGAGTGGAGGGTGGAACATCCAGATGGAGGGAGGCTGGCTGGTGAGAGAGAGCCTGTGTGTCTGAGTGAGTGAATATTTTTGTGTGTGTGTGTGAGTGAGTGAGTGAGAGAGAGAGAGAGAGAGAGAGAGAGAGAGAGAGAGAGAGAGAGAGAAGTGTTGTCCCTCCCCACACTTTTTTGGGCTCTGGCCCTGCCCACCATTTGGCACGTGGCCCATGGCCACTTTTCTCAGAGAATATGGCCCTCAACCCCAAAAAGCTTGCTCACCCTCTGCTAATAGGGAGCAAGCCTATTCTATATCTGTGCATCCGTCTATATTTCAGAATCAAGAATTTTAATGTTGTCATTCCTGAGTGCATAGCATTTTTCTCCATCTGGTCTGGAGAACCTTTCTCATTTCTTTTTACAACTCTTTTGAGCTCATGTGATGGAACCAAAGCTGTGCTTCTAATTAGTTTACAGTTAATGTGCTGTAAAGTGTAATTTTGTACTTACATCGCATTTTCATCTTCAGAGCACTTTGCAAATACGTAAGTCATTAATCTTCTCAGTGCCGCTCTGAGGCGAATACTCTTTGCCAACTTACTTTCCACATCTGTGTGTGGGCAGCCCTTTCAATATCTGACTTGTCCCAGGGCCATAGAGCAAATTAATATTAAGGGCTGAGATTATAAAACAGCTTTTGTCACTTTGGTTTATAGGCTCCATAATGCCATTATGTATAGGGACTTCCATTAAATGATGCCTTACATTCCTGCTAGCAACACCTGGTGAGATTTTTGTATAGCTACACATTTGGAACATTATTTCTTTTCGTGCAACATTTTGCTTTGCAATATCATCAAATGCTGAGATCCTTTCCTACTGCTGCTTTTATGGTAGTTCCTTAGTGACTTCCAGTGCTCCCTCTTGGTCTCTGTGATTCACATGTCTCTCTTAGATCAAACTAGATGTTTCTGGGAAGAGTGTGATCAGTCTCTGAAAGGGTTTTTAATGAACTTTGACTGCAGTCAAGAAAAGAGTGGACGAAGGACAGGGGATGGGATACTTTCCTTTCCTGCAGTTAGTCTGCTCAAAATTTATTTCCCCAGTTGCTTTTCTCCCCGTGAGGGAAAAATATCTGGGGATTCATCTATGCAGGCAGTTGTATAACTTCTGTTGATGAATTGCTGGTTTGTGTTGTTCATTGGTGCTTTCTGTAGGATTGAACTGCATGAGGGAGTTCCCTGTGGAGAACTCCTTCAGGCACTCAAACTGAACAGGATTGAAAAACCCCTCATCAGCTGGGTGTGGGGGTTCAGTCCTCCTTTCTGCAGGCTTTGGGTGCACAAAGCACATTTCAAGAACCAGCACCTCATTTAAAAAAAAAAAGGCACTGCATTTAGGGCAAATGCTTTGGTGGTTCACCATTATTTCTGGTCTCCAATTATCCTGTCCCTCTAAAGTCATCTGGCACATACCAGTCAGAAGAGGCGAAATGTGGCCTGACATCACACTGGACTGTGGAGTTGTTCACAAGCAGTGTGAATCCCTCTCCTCTTGCATCTGAGTTATGGAAGACAGAGAAGGGCTATTTTTCTCCTAAGCAGCAGTAGCAAGACGGTAAGCTTGCTTGAGAGATACTGTGCTGAAGCCTGATCGGACTGTTTTGGCTAAGACAGGGTTGTTAATATCTTCTGTCAGCAATTACTTAGGACAAAGCTGCTTTGTCAAAGTTAATAGTTGCCTAAAAAAAAGCAATAGTGATTTACTAACAAGAGAATTAAGTTCTCTTTCATTTTCCTTCCTTTGCTGCTATTGTCTTATTGCCCTTAGCAAGAGCTGCCTTTCACCAAAGGGAGTTGGGGTCTGCAGTTGTGTTCTCATTGACTCAAAGATAACATTCTTGGGTGAGAAGTTGTGTATCTTGATCTGATAATGCACATAAGGTCTTGAAAATGACATTGTATATGAGTTAGTTTAGATGGAACTACAAAATGATTAGGGTGAACAAGGGAGTATAAGTATCTATTTGAGTAAAAAAGGCTTCTCCAACCTGGTGCCCTCCAGGTGTTTTGAACTACAACTCTCATCATTCTGACATTTGGCCATGCTGGTTGGGGTTGGTGGGCATTGTACTTCAAACCTTCTGGAGGGCACTGGGTTGGGGGAAGGCAGGCTACCTCTAATACCTCTAGAGAAGAAACTGATAATTTGCTTAAAGTTCAGAAAACAAGTAAGAAGAAGCCAAAGAGTTATCTACACTATACACTTACATTGGTTTTATACTAGTAGACTAGCAATAGTTTTCCCAAAAAAATATTGGGAATGAAAATATGCTGAGGGTATTCAGATCCCTAATTCCCTTCCCAAAACTAGTCCCTAGGATTTACTGGGGAAACCAAATGACTTAACAGCAATCCTGTGCATGTCTACGCAGCAGTAAGTCCCATAGAGTTCAATGGGACTTACTAGGGATGGGGGAATCTGTCAGTTTGGTTTCTTATTTTTCCCATCTTAAATTCAGTTCAACACATTTCCACATCAGTTTGCCAGGTGTTTACACAGTGGCTGCCTGAGTTAATATTTGAACTGATTATATTTCGAAGACTCAATTGTCTTCGGAGTGTGTGTGGTTTTATGTGTATATGTTTGTCAATAATGATGGAGATGTTTGTGCTACTTTCCTTGAGTGAGTTTTTTTGGATAACGTATATGAATGAAAACATTGAGATAAATAAAACAGATTTTGAATAACTTCTATGTCAGTATTTCTTAAAACAATTATTCAGAGCACAATCCAATTATTAGAAGAAAACATGACATAAGAACATAAGAAGAGCCTGCTGGATCAAGCCAGTGACCCATCTAGTCCAGCATCCTGTTCTCTGGCCAACCACAAGCCTATAGGAAGCCCGCAAGCAGGGCGTGAGAGCAAGAGCATTTTCCCCTCCTGTGGTTTCCAGCAACTGGCATTTCTGGCAAAGACAATTCAAACTGTTTATGTTACAACAAGCTTACCTAAAAAAATGAGTTAATTTAAACAGAAGTAATATGTGAAGGACTAGATTAAGAGAAAGATGATTAAACTATACATTAATTCCATGATTTCCAACCTGGGGGCCACAAAGTAATCCAGAGGGGGTTGTGAACAGTAAAGAAATAAATTATTTTTTTTTTAAAAAAAAAAGCTTCACTCATTGGACACAGTCTGTTCCCCACTGCTACAGACGACACCTCCCCCTTGCTCCATATGAGAGGGGAGGACTTTCAGGTGCACCAAGGGCAGGCATCTGCCTATAAAACACATGGCAGATGCCAAAGGAGGCTGAGGGTGGAGCTACTAGGAAGAAGAGGGGAGTACTATCACCGACTCCTGTCTCCTCACATTGCCATTGCTGATGACGCCCTTGCTCAGAACGAGAGGAGAGGGCTTTTCGCGAAGCAAAAAGAAGCAAGGCTGCAAGGAAAGGCTGCTTTCACCCTTCCTTCCTGGCAGCCTGCCTTTCTTGGCTCCTGATTCACTGCTATCTCCCTTTAAAATTTATTCTTATTTGCAAGGCCTCCCAAATCTCTCCTTCAGCCCGGATGGAGGCAAAGAGCCCAGGGTATGGTCTCTATCACCTCCTACTTTCCTCTCCTTTTATTATTCTCAGACAGGCTAGCGAGAGTACAGAGCCCCCATAGAGGGCAATCGCCTCCATAGAGGGCAGCCAGTCATCCCAGAAAGGCATATACTGCAAGCCTCTTCAGGAACAACTGCAGCCCTCTTGTCACTGCCCCAGTGTTTGGCCTCTGCTGGGAAGTCAGGGCCCCTTGCCTCATTCTTCTCATTGGCTCCCCCCCCCCAGGATGCTCAGGCCACATGGACCCATTCCATTACCATAGGAGTCCTGGGGCTGTGACACCCCCTACTGGTGAACCACTTTTGGTCATTATTATAACTAATAGTACTATTATTATTACTACCTACCCAAGCAGTTCAAAGCTATTCAATCGTACTATAGGGGATACTCTATATATCCTCTGTCTCTCTTCCTTCCTCCTCTTCGTCCCCTTTCCTCAGACAGAGCCCCAGAGAGGGCACTTCTCCCAGCAAAGATCCAGAAGGGCATATGCTGCTCTGGAAAAACAGCAGCCATCCTTTCCCTCTCACCAGCTGCAAACAAAACAGGCTGCCACAAACAAATACAGCATTAAGGCAGGATGCCCCCACCAGCCCTGCTCATCAGTTGGGCAAGCCGCAAATGTTACTGGGGCCCAAGGCGCTTCCACCAGCAAGCACAGTGCCCCTAAATCTGCCTCAAGTGCCAAGGTACATGCAGAACCCTCCAAGACCAAAAAGCCCAGAGGTCTTGCAAGGCCAAGTACATGGGACAAGAGGAGCTGAGGCAAGGGCCCAACTTGCCTAGGGAGCAAACATCTGAGGTGCCCTGACACTACAACGGAAAAGACAGTCATCACTAGGTTTGTCTATCTTCCTCCTGAACTGTCCTGCAATGGTTCCTCTGCCTCTGCTCGCCTGGGCTGCAACACTATCTGGTAGCTGTTTCTCAGCGCACCCACCTTTTTCTCTCCCCACTTCCGCTAGCTGGGAAAGCAGCTTGCTGCCATAAATGGCTGTGCTGAGTAGGTGCTTCTTCCGGATCTCCGGAGTTGCATTTACCTAGATTCGAACTGGGGATAAGAGGGGCAAACCTCCACAAGTCTATTGAGCATGATTTGGCCATCGGACTCAGCAGGCAGCGCCGTTCTCACCTCCTTCTTACCGCTACTCGTAGGAGGTATTTCTAAAATTCTCCTAGCTTCAATTTTATCTGTGAGTTTTTCCAGCTGGCGACTTTAGTCCAAATCCCCTACTAGTGCCTATGGTTATTACCCTTCTCACTGCGCAAAAAGAGCTGCTTGTGGAGCAGGCTGGTATGATCTTCTCAAGCCCTTGGATAGCAGTCATGGCATCTACCATGATGCCCCCTACCAGCCCCGCTTGTCAGTTGGGCAATCCTTCCATAATATAGTGGCACAGAATGCCAGGGGCGCTAAATAGGAGCATCCTTAAGAGTCAGGTGACCACCAAAGCCTCTGTGGACCAGGCTCCAGCAGGGTAAAGTATGCGAGCAAGAAGGAAGAGACCCATGGGCAGCACAAGCCACAGTTCCCCTGTGAGGTAGCCAAGCAGCGAATGGCAGAGGGTCAAACAACAGAAGACAACTAAGAAGTCAAGAGCCAGAGTGGCTGACCTATTTTCGTCTTGCACTAATGGGCCCAATTGGAAATTCAGCAGTTTGTCTGACCAGGCAATCCAATTACCCAGGTACCCAACTTGCCTCAGTCAAGCCAAGAGTAGTCATTCCAGCAATTTGCTGACATATTAGTTCAATGAAGAAGGCTCTGTTTGGCAACCACAAACATCCAAACTGCCTTGATGGGGAAAAAGCTCTCTTCAGTTCTCAACATTTCACTCCAAACTAGTTTCAAAATGATTTTTCCGTGACGGAGTTCATTCTGTCATTTTGAAGCTGATTTCAAAATGCCATCTTGGCATTTGAATTAAGCCCCCAGTAGTAGTAGTAGCAGTAGCAGCAGCAGCAGCAATAGTAAATAAATAAATAAAAATCTTTATTTGCACTGTCATTGGACAAAGCGGTAGTTATCTACCTTACAGACCAGCTGAGATGGTTTATGATGGTGCTATCTAGCTAGTGTGAACTTAAGTTAGACACCAAGTGCTCCTAAAATACACATTCAGGAAGCTCATGGAAGTTTATTAGCATAATCTTAAGGGCCAGCAAGCCAGTCACCAGCCTTTGGACTCACATACGTCACAGCGTTGTGGTCAGGATAAAATGAGGAGACCACCACTGCGGAGGAGTGGTAGAATATAGGAGTGGTAGTAATATTAATATACTATAGCACATCCAGGACCAATAGTTCCAAAAGTCATTCCTCACATTCTCAGAACATCTGGTAAACTATTTGAGCCCTGGCTCTTCTGGAAGAGGCCAAATGCCTAGCACTTTCCTTCCCCTCAAGGCATTATGATAGCGGCAACAATAGGAGGTATAAATACAAGGGCTATAAAAATAGACGTTTTGTTCACCAATCCTACAGGGTCAAACTGTTTATTACCTATACTTGAGATTCATACCTTAGTCAGTTAGTCATTCCATTAGGATTCCTGCGCCTAAGAATTAAGCCCAGAAATGGCTAAATTATCACAGAATGAAGGCAATTTCACATAAGAGTTTTCAGTATAGGGTACTGAAATAATAGAGGTACAGTCTTTCCACTTTAAATCTTCCTCTTTATAAGCAGCGGAAGGACCATTGCTAAGTGATGGAGCAACTCCAGGTTCAATCCTCAACATGTCTAGGCAGGCTGGGAGAGATCCCTGTTTAAACCCTTACTGTCTAAATCTTTGTCTAATGGCTTGCTGAATAGCCAGATCTGGATACAAACACATGAGGGGGAGAGGGTGCTTCCTCCCACTGCTGCATTACACTGCATTACACTATCTTGCCTCCCATTAACTATGTGTCAGACGAAAGCTCCAAACAGGGGTGCCTGTTGTACATATATCACATCCTTCAGAACCAGTTCATAAACTTTAGCGCTGTCCATAACCTGTAGAGCCCTTAGTGTTCATTAATAGCTCGCAAATGGTCTTAGGCCTGCTAATCCAGAAGTAATGTGGAACAGGTATAGCTGGAATCCTTAGTTGGAAGAGACTGTGGCAGCTAAAACTACTGTTTTCATGGTCAGGCAGAGAACTGCAAATGGTGTCACACAACCCCAGCCAGGCCGTGGCAATGTGGTACTCTGTATAGAGATAACTTGATAGAAGTCCAAAGGTATACACTGCCTTATTACCTTTTTAATTAGTCTGGTACTAATATCAATTACCTCAAAAGGGCATACCTGCCACCTCTTCTGACACAAAGCATGAATGAGGACTTGAAACACCAGTGTTTAAAGGCTTGTTTAGCCTCAAAGGCTTGTGGATGTCTTAAGGAGCAACAAATATAGTGCTGGATCAAATGCAACCAGATACCATTTACAGTATGACTGTTGGCTGGGCATGGCAGTCGTGTCATCCTTAAATCTCACAGACCACCCACAACCAGCATTCACCAGGCGAACTAGAAAGCCTTTGCCTGTTGGTGTCATACTAGGTGCATCCACTCCTCTAGGGCCACCATCTAGCAGGTACTGGACTGCTTGAATAAGGGCCTCCAGGCTGAAGGTCAATACACTGTAGAGACAGGCATCGGCCACCTTGCCGGTTGGCACCCATCCACTGATACATCACTTCCTTAAAGTGAAGTGCTTCACATCCAGCAGTTGTCCACCACTCCTCTCATGGGATCTACAGGTCTGGCAGACATTGTAACGGCCCCCATTTGAGCCTCTAGGCACCATCTCTCTACAGGTTCTGTTGTACAAGGTCCCGTTCCTTATTGCCATCACCATGGCTTGGTGCATCTCACAGCTGGGGGCCATCTCCACAGCTCCCCACCTCTGCATCTGCCATGGGTACTGGACAGCCCTCAGAACAGACTCTGTGCCCCCAAGATAAATATGAGCTTCCACGGGAGCAGGAGCTACTCTTATTACTGTCCTGCTCAAAGCCAGCACACTCAATGGAGAAGGACCTGCACTGCCTGAAAGTCAGACAGGCCCTCAAGGCCTATATCAGCGGGCCCAAGTCCGTCAGGGACCACAGAAACCTTCTGTGTCTCAGTCCATACCAGGTCATTAGGCAAGAAGGCATCAGTAGCAACTTTGGCCTGGTGGCTAAGAACATGCATTCAGTTGGCATACAAAGCCCTTATCCTCCTGAAGGAGTCAAGGCTCACTCAACAAGGTTTACCTTGACCATGGCCACCTTCACAAATAATGCACCCTTGATGGACATTTGTAGAGCAGCTAACTGATCCTCTCCATCAACCTTCATCAGACTGTAAGATAGACCACCATGCATCTGCAGAGATCTCCTTTGGAAGAACACTGTAGCAGGCAGTACCATTAATTTAGCTGGCTTGCCCCAACCTATCCAGCTGGAATGGCTGGTATGTCCCATGTGACGAACTGGCATCCAGGGAAAATAAATAATTGATTCTTACCTGAAAGATGATTTTACTTGACGCGAGTCCATCACAGCCCTCCTGGTTCCATCAGAGCACAGCTGCTAACTTCATATAATGCATGTTTGTATATAGCTTCCCCATATTAAGGTAGTCTTCCCTTTTTTATAGAGTACAGGTATTTGCATATAGCTTCCCCTTATTATGGTACATTGTTCCTTTGTTTTTTAAAAAATCAAGCAATCTAGGACTTTGTCACACTCTCATGTATTTTCACTTCGCTTCAAGCACTTCAGGTGCTTAAGTTAAGCAAGCATCCACGTAAGGATGTAACCTTCATAGGTGGCCAAGAGGCACACTGTCACTTGGTTGTTGCTTTTGTCCTTGGTTTTGTTTCTCTGTTTTGGCCTTCCTCTTCTTTTGCATGTCGGTTCTCCTGCAATATCACTCAGAGGACTTGTCCAAAAATGAACTGGCCTCTATAAGCCAGTGATGGCTGACTACTTCGTCCAAGCTACAATGCATTCCCTGTCCTTGGACACTGGATGGCAGGCTAACCCATGCGATGGACAGGCATCCAGTAAAATCATTTTTCAGGTAAGAACCAATGGTTTATTCTGTGCATGAATGAGGAACAACTGTATGAACAACACTGAATGGTGGGTGGCATTTTAGTTCCCAGGGCAGTGGAGCAGAGCGGCAGTGGAGCAGAGTATCCCAGCTAGTAAACCGCTCTAAAGCCAAGCAGGGCATCCCTCCATGAAAGGGAATGACCCAGTAAGAGAAACAGGTGCTGCTTGAGGTGAGGAACTTCAGAGATATAACTAAATATTGTAAACAGCCACTGCATTTATAGAAACTTTTTTTTATTGTTTTTAAAAGATGGCATGTCAAGTTCAAGAACAAAAAAAGAAGGATTGAACAGCAAATACCTGGGTTATATATGGCAAAAGGTTCTTTTACAAGAACCTCATCTAAAATGTCCTGTTTCCATAGACTTTTTAATGTGTAGACATGAAACAGCTATTGCCCTGAATACAGAGGTGTATTTCCTGCTATATATATATATGTATATACTTTTAAATACCAATTACAAGACATTTATATTGACAGTAGACACAGAAGAAAACCCATATTTTAAGCATTTAATGTGCCTTTTTCATTAAGGTAGATGAGAGGCTATGTGTATCGAAACAAGTATTGTATGACTGCCATTTAACATGGTTTACTTGAACCTACAGGGACACAGGCAAGAAACGTTTTCATGTATAGAAGGCTGGAGTATGTGTGTATTATAATAAACCAAGTTTGTGTTCAACCATCAGATGAGGATCTCCCATTACTTCACTTTGGGCTGGGTCTGAAAAAGAGGTTTAATATTTTAGTAATTTATTACTTTGAAAGAGTAAGTATCATCATGCAAGATAAACCTTTAACTAAGTGCAGCAGAAGGCTTGTTATTTGCATCACTCCATCTCCTTGCCCCCTGCATCCCTCAATGATTCAACAAAAATCAGCACAGCTCTGATAATCTGTTCATGTAGGAGAAGTGGGAAAGAGTGCCTGGACAGATGCTAGTATTTTCTCTCCACACAACAGGTATAAATCAAGTGTGGTGAACCTTTGGCCCTCCAGATGTTACTCAACTACAACTGCCATCATCCCTGGCCATTGCCTATGCTTGCTGGGGCTGATGGGAGGTGTAGTTCAGCAACATCTGGAGGGCCAAAGGTTCCCCACATTTGTGATAAAATCTGACAATGCTGATCTATTAACCAGTGGAGATCTCACATGTAGGACCCCTGGGTATGCATTCCCAAATGCAAGTCTTCTCCTCACTATAATTTCTGCATAGACACCTGCTTGGGCCCCTGGGCCCACCCACGTAAGACAAAAGATCCATGTTGGATCAGACCAAAGGCATATCACATCCAGCATCCTGTTTCCTTACAGCAATCAATCATATGCCTATGGGAAGCCTACAATCAAGGCCCATAAGCAGCACAGAAGGGTCTGAGGGCACATGAGGTCACCACCTTGCTGAAGCTAAGCCGGTCTGAGTCTGCTTAGTGCCTGGATAGGTGACCAGCTGGGAATCACATGTATGTAGTCTTCAAGTTCCATGATGGAAGAAAGGTGAGATATAAACGTAAAAAAATTAAAAAATCCCACTTGTTCCCAGTAACACAGTTGCAGCAGTCACAGGTAGCACACAGCTACACAGAATCACCCCTTGTGGAAGAGGGTTCCACATGCTGCAGCAACCTGTGAACAGGGCCTGAGGTTTCAGTGATTTGGAGAGGTCTTGTGAACTATGTACAGTTCTGGCTGCCTCACCTCATAAAGGGTATTGTTGAACTAGAAAAGGTTCACAAAAGGGCAACCAAAATATGAAGGAGATGGAGCAACTCCCCTATGAGGAAAGGATGCAGCATTTGGGGCTTTTCAGTTTAGAGAAAAGGCGAGTAAGAGGTGACATGATAGAAGTTTACGAAATTATGCATGGCATGGAGAAAGTTAATAGAAAAAAGCTATTCTCCCTCTCTCATAACACTAGAACTCGTACACATCCAATGAAGCTGACGTTGGAAGATTCAGGACAGACAAAAGAAAGTACTTTCTTTACACAGCGCATAGTTAAACTATGAATTCGCTCCTACAAGAGGCAGTGATGGCCAACAACTTGGATGGCTTTAAAAGAAGATTAGACAAATTCATTGAGAATAAGGCTATCAACAGCTACTAGCCATGATGGCTATGCTCTGCCTCCATAGATGGAGGCGGTATGCTTCCGAATACCTCAGGACCTGCTTTCAGGCTTCCTTTGGGCATCTGGCTGGCTACTGTTGTGAACAGGATGCTGGTCTAGATGGGCTGCTGGCCTGATCTATCAGGCTCTTATGTTTACAACTCGCTCTCCTCACTGCAGCTTTAAAATACTTGATTTCTTCCAATTTTTGGAAATATCCTTACCATTCAGAATATCCTCAAAACCAATGCAGTCATAGTTGCCTTTCAAGATATCCAGCGACAAGTTAGAACTATGGAGGAAAGGAAGATGCTGGACCTACAAAGTACCACAGAAGGTGAGGGATCTGTCATTCAACAAATAAGCTGCCTATAAGTATTAATACTCAACTAAATTAAAATTAATTTCTAATTTGCTTATATTAGACAAAAATAGAAATATTCCTATACTTATTTATCATAAATTCTACATAGTCACTCACTGTATCTTCAAAGTAGCGGTACAAGTGTAGCACCCAATGTGCCAAAGATTTCCTTGATGTACTGTTATCACTCCTTCCACCCTTGCAAAAAAAAAACCCCAAAACCCTACATGGGAGCACTGCAAAAATCTCACCACTCCCATCATGAGAACAAAAGGAGACCCACAAGATCTAAGATTGTTTAGTTTTTCAAGCTACTGATTAAGATGCAACCTTCAGCTGCTTAATCATCTTACTAGATTGTCTGTGTCATTCTATTATACATGTCTACCAAGAAGAAAGAAAAACCAAGTTCAAGTGTGCTTACTTCCAGGTAAGTGGTCATAGGATTGCAGCCTGTATATGTATTTTGATAAACTAAAAAGGTGTACCCAATAAATTGTACAATCCATTTTAAGTGTTAATTATATTTAATATATTTATTACTACAAAATTTATATACTGCTTGATTGTAGAAAACCTTTATTGGTTTATAATGACTTCTAAAAACCTATGGCAAGAGGAGATATTTTCCCTCCAAGATGGTGCCTGCGTATGTATCATCTAAAAACAATGCATGCCTTTTTCCTTTAGAACAATTTTATATACAAATGTATGTAGACTTAACTGAATAAAACCAATACAATTAATTAACCAGGGGTATAATCCTGTGCCTTCTTACCTGGGAATAAACCATGCTGAACCCTGTGGGGCTTACTTCCAAGTAAACATACACAGGACTGTGCTGTAAAATTAATCAGGTGAGTCCTACTATCATGCAGGAAATGGCACAGATCTTCCCCTTTATCTCTCCACCCCCAAGTACAAAAGGTTCAACTCCTGGTTCAAATGAATAGTGGTTTTAAGCCTTAATAATTAAAAACATTAACAAGTTAATGCTATTTTATCAGGTGCTTTAAAAAACATCACATAAGGAACGTGCACTGGGCAAAATGTTACTGAAAACAACTGAAAAAGCATACCTCTGTTTTAATTGTATTTTAATAGTTTTTATGGTGTGTGTTTTTAAATGTAAACAGCTTTGATCTTTTCAAATGAAGTAGTGGTATATAAATATGTTTATAAATAAAAATAAATTAAAAATACCTGTTTCACTGCTTTGAATTCCATTTGCAACTTCAGTGGTGCATGTAGCCCTTGAATATTTCTCAGAGTAGAAAAATTCATCTTATCTTGACTTAATGAAAACTATAAAACAAGAATATAATTGTTTTCTACAACAATTGCGGAAATGTGATTTCCCTTGTTAAAAATGTTTATAATGGTCTACATAAACAGATTTTACTAGCTTACTTTAAATATTTCTAGTTTATTTGTCCATTAGAGAAAAAAGAACAATACCTGCCTCCAACTGGAATTTATAGCCACCCATTATCAATCCACCAAAACATGCTGTTTTGGCAAGCTGAGTACATTTGACTCCACCTAGCGGTGAAAGTAAAATAATGCCATATGACCCAAATTCCATTCAGATTTACCACATTCAAATCCAGGAACCATACAGACAGTTCCATGGTTTCTTTCTAACTGATTACTTCTGACAGAGAGGGAAGGTAGCACGCCTGTTCTGCCCAGTTGCAAACCGCACCTGGTTTCTTTATAGACTGACTGATTGGGGGGGGGGTGCGGAAAAGGTGTGTTTATTTGCCATCTTCCCATGGAAGCTAGGGTGATCCATCTGACTATCAAATCTCATTGCAATAATTAAGCAATTTAAAGTGAAAAGATTGTTATATATGTGCTCCTCTATTGCCAGAACAGATCCTGAAGGCACTAAGCTTCCTAAAATTACATATATTTAAGGCTGCAATAAAACAATAAAAAAGGAGAAACCCAATAGCAAAAAATGGCAGAAACTTTAATAAAACAGTAAATTTCCCTAAGAGTTTCAGTAGAAATCTTCCTCAGGTGTACAAGAACTCAATTTGTTGAGTTGTTTTAATAAAACAGTATTCACTCCAATAGACTTTTTGTTCTTTAATGTGACACTATTTTTCCCTTTCCTTGCAATCCTAAATACATTCTGAACTCAGTGGGATTTTCTTCTCAATAAATGAGAATAGTAACCGTCTGAAAGTAGGTGCTTTGTGAATTATACTTTCAATTAATACTGAAATTCACCTTGCACTTTGGAATTGTGTATTATGCCTGAGAAAGTAAGAGAAGTCTAAAGAACCACTCACAAAGATATATTTACTTTAGCTTTGTGTAAACGAATGTTTAAAGCAGATCTCTTGAACGCAAACGTAAAGGTATCTTGACACATGTTGTATGCTTAAACAATCATTTTGTATGGACTTGCCTAGATTTATGCTGCTTTTTATTAATTTTGTGCTACTGTTGCTTATATATTGATTTTTTTCTTTTAGTGTTGATTGTATTTTACAGATTTTAAATTTGAACTGG
This sequence comes from Rhineura floridana, assembly GCF_030035675.1. Classification (NCBI taxonomy): domain Eukaryota; kingdom Metazoa; phylum Chordata; class Lepidosauria; order Squamata; family Rhineuridae; genus Rhineura; species Rhineura floridana. The sequence continues at coordinate 153,189,431 of NC_084484.1, forward strand.
CCAGAGAATGCAGTTCATTGGGTGGTATATAAATGCCTAAATAAGAATACAAATTCTGGACCTCTCAATTTCCATCCTCCAAATCTTGTTCAAGAATTTCATTGTTTTTATATATCAATTACTCAGTGATCCCACTCAGGCAACATTCCAGGGGACATATACAAATAAAATTCTGGTTTTCATCCAACATGCACTATTACTCAAAATAAAAGGAGATTTAACTATTTCTTTCAGAAGAGCTGAAGTATTTAAAAAGTATCGATTCAAGATCAGTATATCCTCTCTTTACAATCTTCCATTTAAAAAAAATATTCTGTTGGTTTGGGTAAAAGTGGAAGTGTGCAAGCTGTAATAGTTTGGGCAAATGTAATGATACTACTTGTGGGAACTTTAATTATTCATCTGAACTTAATAGCAGCTATGTATGTTATATGCTTTCAATTCTTGATCTAAAGTATATTTGTGTGAAAACCATGTCAGTTTATAATGCTTCTGTTAAACTCATCATCACTCTCAAAACTCTACAAAGGCTTAGACTTGCACGAGCATAGTCCTTGTTAACTAAAGTGTTCCATGCTTCTGCCCCTATTGTATCTCCTCTCCAATTTCCCTTTTCTTCTCTTCCTTGTTTAGTCACCAGCTATCAGCCCCATTAGTTCTCTCTCCCACGTTTATCATTGTGCCTGCTTCCATTCTGCTCCCCATGTTGGGAACATAATTCTCCGTCTTCCTTCACATCTCGTTTCAAAATCCTCCTTCAAGGTCTTTATAAACCACATAAATTCTGTGCCTTCCACCTCAAGTTATCCATCTTCTATACCACCCTCATATTCTGCACATCATGCCCTGTCCAAAGAGCTTTGCTCTAACCTTTCAGGTTAGATTGTAAACCTTCTGATAGGGACTAGCAACCACTTACAACATAATCCTATTACATTACTTAAGTCCCACCTAGTTCAGTTGAGCTTACACCTACAAAAGTAGGCTTCGGATTGCAGCCATAGGCAGGGCTGTGGAGTCGGAGTTGTGGAGTCGGAAGCAATTTTGGGTGGAGTCAAAATAAATTTTGATTGACAAATTTGTTAAAATATAAATTCAAAATGTCAAAGAAGCTTCCCATGAAGTCAGCTGTAGTTGAGCATTTCACCATAACTCAAGATGGAAAACATTTTGTGTGTCAGTGTATGACAGGACCCAGATGAAGACAAATGCTGTGATACCAAGATCAGCGCATATTCAGGCAGTGATAAAAATGCTCCTACGAGAGCTTCCAATTTAAAAAGACATTTACAGTGCTTTCCAGGGCTGCAGAGTTGGAAGCAATTTTGGGTGGAGTCGGAGTCAGAGTAGAAAAATAGAGGAGTCGGAGTCAGAATCGAAGGTTTGGTGTACCGACTCCACAGCCCTGGCCTTAGGTGTTCATTTTTGTGCCAAGTGTTAGTATTTGTTCTGTTAAACTGTCAGTTTTCTATCCACTATTAACTGTATATAGCGAGTATATAGCAAGATTTCTATACCAATTGCAATGTTTTCAGTCTAGTGTATGAAAGGCTGAACTGTACTTACATTTTTCTCTGATATCTCCAAAGGATGAACAGGAAAAAGTTCATTCTTCAGATTTGTAAAGCTAGAAAAACAAACAATGTATTAACAGTAGCACATGCAACCTTATCTCAAAATATCATTCACAAAGTTTCTAAACTCTTTTGGAAGCAATTCCAAATACAGGTTTTATGGCTCTAAAGTCTAAAATTAATGGCATGGAATACATAAAAGTACTGTTTTATTTATTTATTTATTTATTTATATACACACACTTTTCAGGAGGACCCTACACAGTGGTTTACATTTATTTATAAAAATATTTATATACCACTGTTCGTTTTTTTAAAAATATCAAAGCAGTTTACAACATATAAACACAGAATAAAATCATATAAAATTTAAAATCAACTAACTATTGCAGAAAGATATTGTCTCAATTGCCTGCTTAAGTCTGATGACATGGAACAGTTTTCAGAAGTGTTTAAAAATTAGAACAGAAGGTGCTTGCTGAATCTCTACTGGCAGAGCAATCCACAGGACTGGGCCAATGACACTAAAGGCTTGATGTCTTGTTGTTGCAGATGAGTCTTGCCAATTTAGGGAATGACCAATGATATTCCGGCAGATTATCTCAGTGATTGAGCTGGGATATAAGAGTTCAGGTAGTCCTTAACGTACTTTGGCCCTAAGTTGTTGAGGGCTTTGTAAATTAATACAAGTACCTTGAACGTGGCTAAGTAGTGGAAGGGTAGCCAGTGCAGATGTTTTAACAACGGTATCACATTTTCTCTTCTTTAGTAGTGCAGACAGTGATACCATTCAAATAGCAACAAGTCAGCAGGAAAAAATATTTTAAAAACCAATGTTTGTTTGCATGTTTACTTGGCAGTAAATCCTATCACCTTCACTGGTACTTCTACTAGGAAAATGTGCAGGGGACTGAGCAGCTGTCAATTTTGGTTTTAGTTTAATGTATAAAGAAAGTTTTTACATTTCTCATTTTACAGGCAAAACAAAGTGAACAATCAACATACTCTTCCTTAGTTCACCTATGTATAATCTTTACCAGATTTATTTTGGTGCATTTTTCCCCCCAGGGATCTCTGAGGTTCCTTAAAACTCAGTCAGTCAGATTTTTATTGTTTATATTCAACAGCAAGAATATAAATCACAAAAAATGAATAAGACAATCTCGGAGTAAGTTAAACAAACATTTTCAGAACTGCAAAAGATCAAAGTTTAAAATTGTACAGTTCATTTAGTTTGTAAAAAAATCCCTTGGTAGTTAATACTGTCAAAATGGAACCAGTAACTTCCTCAGTGCTAGTGCATATAAAACTATCCAATATGTAATAAACTTGTCTATATTGGCTAGCAACTACCTAATTTTGAATTCATCTGATTGGCCATTAGAAAATTCTAAAATGAATAGGGATCTATCCCTAAGTAAGTTGTATAAAGGGCAAAACAGGCTATAGTGCATAACATGCTTGATCTGGTCTGATCGATATACACACAGTCATTTGTTGCTTTATTAAGTAAGTTAATGTTATTAACTTATCACAGATATTCTGTGAGCACAGTCTAATCTAAGCTGAGTAAATGCCCATCTAACAGGAGGGAAAAAGTTAATTCCTGCAGGTAAGCAGCCCTTTGGTGGTCAGATTTAAATTTAATATACTCAACTGAGGACTTAGAATTCTTCATGTATTCAAAGTACATTTTGGCATCTTCAGGGAAAATTACATTACCCTTTTTCTGGTCAGAAATATCCTGAGATGACATTACAGGGGAAACTGGATAATACAACATCAAACTGTTACAACATTGTGCCTTGATCTTGCAGCTTATCAATGAGAAGATCATCTGCTCTTGTATTTTTTCCTGACTCCTGCTATTTTAATTATTTCAACACTTTTTTTGTTTATCTGCTTTTCAGATGGTCTTATTTGTATACAGTATGCATCTTTGTGATAAATCTTGAAGATCCCTTTTGATACAGAAAGGAATTATATGAATATTTTAATAAATAAAATAAAGATAATTAATAGTGGCAATTCTGCAAAAGACAACTTGCCCACCCGACAGATCTTACTCTGCAGTGTGCAGCTATGCGAGCATGCTTTTTGCTCATATGGCATTTTGGTGATGCACAACAAGCCTGGCTAAAGTTCACTATAAACAAGTGTACTCCCTAAAGCATGTCCTTAAATCTCTACAACATGCAGGAGGACTAAGCAGAAGCTCATGGTTTATATAACAGGCAACGAGGAAAGAGTTCCCTGAATGTAGAAAGGGGAAAAAGCCAGCTATTTATGCTGTAGACTTTCTTTGGTTGCAATTATCCATTACATAAAGGGATGCTGTCTTGGTGAAATTGTCCCATGATGGACATATCCCTGTGCAGGATATGCATTTTAAACTGCCAAAGAAACATAAGGAGTACTGAAAGTTAAAATATATAGTTTCATATAGTTACTTAAGTTCACATGTGAAGAAATCACAGGCACAATGGAAAGCGTAAGTTACTTCAGAAATTGCTGGTCACCCTATTAATTCAATTTGATAGCAAACACAAAACTCAGCCTGTTGAGTCCTGCCACCACAATGCTACCACCAGTTTGGTTCAACAAAAAGGGTTCTTTGCTCATAAAGCCCAACCCGTCAAAAATGTTTTTCCAGGAGTCTTGGGAGAATAGTGTCAGTTTCAAAATCCCATGTTCCCAGTAGGCCAAACCAAGTTCACTCTGTTCCCGCTATGAAGGTGCTCTGACATTTGCATAGTCCCTTCATTCCATGAGGCAGACTGCTGGGAGACTGTAGTTCTGTCTGCTGCTGGAGGAAGGAAGACAAAGAGCTTTCCACCAGTTCAAGAGGCTGAACTGGCTCCTATGCTTCAGAAAAGCCGGAAGCGCTCTGGAAACTGACACAAAACCTTGGATGGGTCCAGTTTTAGTACCACAATTCTGTGGAAAGAATCTATATTTAAAGTTCCTACTGTCATTAAATTTGTTATGACAAGTAACTGGGTGTAACTTTGAAATATCGTATCATACAAACATTTAGTAAAGTAATGTTTTATAACTAAGGAAGTGCCCAGCCCATGTGGGAGAGGTGAGCTCCCCTTTTGAACTCATAGATGCAGAGATGCATAAGGAAGGATTCTCCCCTACCACAGTCATTCATCCAAGATGGTTGGAAGAGGTGGAGATGGGCTGGTCAGGGCTCATCACCTTCTCAGGTGATTGCTGCTGCAGATGTATCTATGCTGCCTTCATGAAGATGAGGCATAGAAAGACAGGGGATGAAATGGTGCATTGGTTGGGGTTCACTGGGGTGGGTGGGTGAGAGCTTACTCCTCCAGTGAGTCCCAACCAAGCTACCTCTACAGCATTCATCTTAAGAAAAGCACACCATGAACACAAGTCCATTCAGGAGATAAGAAAAAACCCAATTCAGACACACTTTGGATTTTCATCTGTGCACACAAGTGGTTCACCATTATATTTATATGACTTTCTAGTGCTTACCCTCTATGTATCAGATCATGGCTTTCAAATGCTCCACCAGCTGAAAAATCAGGAACTGGAATACAATCCTTCAGCTGAGATCCAAGCCCTCTGGTATTCTGAAACAGAAATAAGTTACTATTAAGAATGTTCAACTCAAAAATGCTTTCAAAATGACTTTTGGTAGTTACATTTATTTTCAAGGGGTCAAATTCAGTTACTGTTTCTTAGACACCATACTAATCGAAAATTGGGTAAGCTTAGAAGGCATATGGATGGTGAAACCTCTAGAAATAAAACAATACATGAGTGTTGACTCCCAAGTGTTTATTTCACATTGAACTTGTCAAGGATTATCAATACCTTGGCACAGTCATTAACCAAAATGGAGGCAATAGTCAAGAAATCAGAAGGCGGCTAGGACTGGGGAGGGCAGCTATGAGAGAACTAGAAAAGGTCCTCAAATGCAAAGATGTATTACTGAACACCAAAGTCAGGATCATTCAGACCATGGTATTCCTGATCTCTATGTATGGATGTGGAAGTTGGACAGTGAAAAAAGCAGATAAGAGAAAAATCAAGTCATTTGAAATGTGGTGCTGGAGGAGAGCTTTGCACATACCATGGACTGCAAAAAAGACAAATAATTGGGTGTTAGAACAAATTAAACCAGAACTGTCATTAGAAGCTAAAATGATGAGACTGAGGTTATCATACTTTAGACACATCATGAGAAGACATGATTCACTAGAAAAGACAATAATGCTAGGAAAAACAGGAGTAGAAAAAGAGGAAGGCCAAACAAGAGATGGATTGATTCCATCAAGGAAGCCACAGACCTGAAGTTACAAGATCTGAACAGGGTGGTTCATGACAGATGCTCTTGGAGGTCACTGATTCATAGGGTCGCCATAAGTCGTAATCGACTTGAAGGCACATAACAGCAACAACAGATATAGTACATAATATTGACTCAAATTTCAGCTTGGAGGACAAATCCAGGCTATGACAGCAAATCCATACTGCTTTATTCTGCCAAGCAGCAGCAGAGAAAGCTAAAGCTCAGTCTGTCTATAAATAGCTTGGGCATGGTGGTCCCCAACAGCATTTACCAGATGCCCATGGCAACTAAAATACTTTACACTCCAACACAATTTCTCAGGTACCTTACAGCCCTAAGTATTCTAATATACTAAACTGATTGATTAACTCTTCATGCTGTAAATCTGGCTCTGTTACCGCCAAAGAACTCTTGTGACCAAACTCTCTACAGCAATTCTAACATGGCAAATCTAGGTCAATGAAGTTCTCTTATGTCAAAGAACATCAATCACAAGACTTAAAAATAAAAACAGAGAGTTGTTAATGAAAATGCAAACACGTTCCTAACCCCCGAGGCCAGTCTCCCACCAGCTTGACAAGACGGCAATCTTCCATCACTCGCCACCAGCAATACATTTTTTAAGTGTGGGGTGCCAATACAAAAAACCCTATACGGTTTCGGCCCAGTTTATCTGAAGGAACGCCTCCAGCATCACCAATTATGCCGCCTGACAAGATCAGCCACACAGGACCTCCTCTCGGTCCCACCAGCCAAAACAGCTAGGCTGGTGCGGACCAGAGAGAGGGCATTCTCGGTTGTGGCCCCCACCCTCTGGAATTCTCTCCCTTTTGATCTCCGACATGCCTCCTCCCTGACCAGTTTTCGCAGAGCCTTAAAGACCTGGCTATTCAGGCAGGCCTATGGGATTCTTGGGAGGGATTAGTTTTATGATGTATAATTTGATGTTTTAGAATAAATGATGATTTTGTTTTTGATGGTACAGTGTATTTTAATATATTGCTGTAAGTCGCCTAGAGTGTCCGTTAAGTCGGACAGATAGGCGACTAACAAATAAAATTTTATTATTATTATTATTAATGTGGTGAAAAGCTCAAAAAGCAGCAACAAACTGAACATATTGCCACAGACTAATTCCATTCCCCAAAGCAGGGTGGACAGGGACAGTACGAAGCATCCATTTTTACTGTTGACCAAGGTTTACAGACTCCTGCCAGATGGCTTTGAGGAATAAGGATTTCCTAATTTATGCTCGTGCTGCTCGATACCAATGATGCAACCTGGCATTTATCAAATACTTTTTTAGGGACCTTAAAGAAGCCTGCCAGACTATCTGGAAGACCTTTTCAACTTCCATCTCATAACTGAAAGAGATAAGTAAGCACTCTTGGCCTTTGTATATTGGATGCTCTGTTTTCCCCCTAATTTTAGGAACTTCCATGACATAAACATAGCCCAATGCTAGTTCTGAAGAGATAAGATAGCTAAGCAGCAGAAAACATGGGTCTAAAACTGTTATAAAGATTTTAAAGATTGGGTGTTATAAAGATGGATCAGGGTAATGGCCCATTTAGTCCAGCATAGCTGATGAGACAGAGAATGCTATTCTCCTGTCCATTTAGCTGTTATATCATTTTCTTCTCTATGAAAGGCATCAAGCTCTTTGCCACAAGTTTGGAACTTTTTATGCAATTCTAAGTAGTTGTTTACTATTAATATAACACCAAAGTAGGGGAAACTGAAAAAAATCACAAAGAAGACCAGGGGATACATAACAGACTAATTTATGAGCAGAGACACAGACGTAATATGGGTTACCGGACAGGAGACTGGACTAGAAATCAGGATTCTAACAAGTACAAGCAGCATTTCTATTTCCTTTCCCACCATCAGTTTTTCTTGTTTATTTTAGTTGCGCATTGTTTGTGTCTCTTGCAACCAGTCTGTATAGCTTTTTGTACCACACAAAATCCTGGCTGAAATCTCCAGGCACTTCCTTCACACAAACATACATCTTCATTTTGCAAATATTTGGAGTGCATAAATTAAAAGCGAGCTGAATTATTATAGCATGAGGTCTGAAATTGGATAGATTAAGTAAATAAAAGGACTGAACTGCAGGAAACCCCTCCGACAGTGACACGGACACAACTGTGCTATTGCTTCCCTGTGGAAGTGAGATGTTTGCATAGTAAACCCTGCAGAATCCTTGGAATGGCCAATAGATGATGACCCAATAAGAGTGGCAAATGGGGGATAGGTTCCAGAGCAAAGAAAATGGATTTAGTTGCTCAAGAGTGTTGTTGTTTTAAATGTGACACCATCCCTGAAGTTATGATAAAGCTAGATGATGAAGCATTTCAGCCCTCAGTTTCTGTATCAATCTTGCCTACTCTTTCTAGCCACTAAACGAGGGGTTCCCAAAATGTGGTTGGTGGACCACCAGTGGTCCACAAGCTTCATTCAGTTGATCCACAAATGTGTACTGATTTGTGGTTGAAGCTGGGAGATGGCACAACCATCGCACTGAATTCCTTGCCCCTCTTGGCTAATTAAAACTAGCAAGGAAGGAACAGTTGGCTGGGCCAAGGAACTGATTAATGCCTCTTTACGAGAGGGAGTGGTCCCTGGCTGTCTGAAAGAGGCGGCAGTGAGACCACTCCTGAAAAAACCTTCCTTGGACCCAGAGGATGTCAGCAGCTACAGACCAGTAGCCAATGTTCCGTTCCTGGGCAAGATCCTGGAACGTGTGGTTGCTGACCAGCTCCAGGCGCTATTGGATGAAACCGATTATCTAGATCCATTTCAATCGGGGTTCAGGCCTGGTTTTGGCACTGAGACTGCCTTGGTCGCCCTGTCTGATGACCTATGTCGGGAGAGAGACAGAGGGAGTGTAACTCTGTTGATTCTCCTTGACCTCTCAGCGGCTTTTGATACCATTGACCATGGTATCCTTCTGGAGAGGCTTGCGGAATTGGGAGTTGGAGGCACTGCTTGGCAGTGGTTCCGCTCCTACTTAGCGGGTCATCTCCAGAAGATAGTGCTTGGGGAACATTGCTCGACACCGTGGGTTCTCCAATGTGGGGTCCCGCAGGGTTCGGTTCTGTCTCCCATGCTTTTTAACATTTATATGAAGCCGCTGGGGGCGGTCATCAGGAGTTTTGGAGTGCGTTGTCATCAGTATGCTGATGACACGCAGCTCTACTTCTCCTTTACATCTTCTTCAGGTGAGGCAGTCGACGTGCTGAACCGTTGCCTGGCTGCGACAATAGACTGGATGAGAACTAACAAACTGAGACTCAATCCTGACAAGACTGAGATGCTGTTGGTGGATGGTTTCTCTGATCGGATGGTGGATATATACCCTGTCCTGGATGGGGTTACACTCCCCCTAAAGGAACAGGTGCGTAGTCTGGGAGTCATCTTAGACTCTTCCCTCACACTTGAGGCTCAAGTAGCCTCGGTGGCACGGAATGCGTTCTACCAACTTCGGTTGGTAGCCCAGCTACGTCCCTATCTGAGTAAGGAGGACCTCTCATCAGTGGTACATGCTATGGTAACCTCGCGTCTGGACTACTGCAATGCGCTTTACGTAGGGCTACCTTTGAAGACGATTCGGAAGCTACAGCTAGTGCAAAATGCGGCAGCCAGACTGCTAACAAGAACTAAGCGGTCTGAGCATATAACACCTGTGCTAGCCCGTTTGCACTGGCTTCCAATATGCTTCTGGACCAGATTCAAAGTGTTGGTACTTACCTATAAAGCCTTATACGGCGCGGGACCACGATATCTGTCGGAACGCCTCTCCCGATATGAACCGGCCCGTACACTACGGTCTACTACGAAGGCCCTCCTCCGGGTTCCGACTCATAGGGAAGCCCGGAGAGTGGTGACAAGATCTAGGGCCTTCTCAGTGGTGGCCCCCGAACTATGGAATGGTCTCCCCGAGGAGGTGCGCCTGGCGCCGACACTATCATCTTTTCGGCGCCAGGTTAAAACCTTTCTCTTCTCTGAGGCATTTTAATTCCTGTTAATTGTAAATTATTATATTTTGATTTTAGACTGTACAGTTTTGTGTTATTTTTATTGTATTTTTAATGTTCACCGCCCAGAGAGCTGTTGCTAGTCGGGCGGTATATAAGCTTAATTAATTAATTAATTAATTAATTAAATATTCATACTGATTTTTATTGCATCTTTTATTTCTTAGATTTTATTTTATTGTACTTCAATTTGAATCCTATAGAACTACAGTTGCCACAACAGGCAGTAAAAACCTTAATTTTTTTTTTAATTATGTAAATGTTTATTATGTTTTCCATTGCACCTCACTGACAATGATGCTATAAGAGTCAATATCGTACTCTGTAGCATAGAGTTCACCATCTGTAATGCATGGTGGAAGACATGATCTGCCACCAGCTTCTACTTTTTAAAAAACTGCCCCACTTCTGTGATTTTGACCAAAGGCTACCATGTAGAAACGCAGCCAATGAAGAAAAAGTTTCCACCTCATCTTCATGTGGAAAAAAGCCATACATGAATTTAACAAGTGAGGCTTTTCTTGGCATGACGATACATAGAATCATGGAACAGTGGAGTTGGAAGGGGTCTAAAAGGCCACTGAGTCCAACCCCCTGCTCAGTGCAGGAACTGAATACATGACGGAAAGAATACACCAGCCACATTTCTGTGTTAAAGTCCCCAAAAACACGATCATCTAAAAAAAGAAAAGGTTTGCAATCCTACCCAGAACATTACTTCAGTAAATACAAGCAGGTCCATGTAAGATCTTTGGATAAGTCTGATAAGAAGGAAAATGTGGGAGAAGAGGAGCAATACAAAAACCTGAAATAATATCATTCCCAATTATTTTAAAAGAATATTATGTTGCCCTAATAGTACTAGCAACAGCAAATGACAAATATTACAGCTTCCATTCATAATTAACTTTTTGAAACAGTAGTCCTCAAAGTGTAGATCAAAGTGTATCAACATCCAGACCAGGAATTCATAGCTACTTCTTCATTGTGAACCCCCAACCACCCCAGGGCACAGGACTGCTTCTGAACGCGCGGGAAATTAACAGGGAAAACCTCATTTCTAAAAAGGAGAAAAAAGGCATGTCAAGATGGAAAGGGGAAAGACAGGGCAGAATTGCCAAGTGTGCGTTGTGGGTGTCTATTATAAGGATATCCAAGACCCGGCTCAGCCCGGTCATGACTTGAGAGAGAGGGTTGGAGGAAAGGCCGTAGTTCAGTGGTAGAGCATGCAGAAGGTCCCAAATTCAACCCCCGGCATCTCCAGATAGAACTGCCTGAAACCCTGAAGAGCCGCTGCCATTCAGTGTAGACAATACTGAGCTAGATGGACCAGTGATCTGACTCAGTGTAAGGCAGTTTCCTATGTTCTCGGGTGGGAGTGAGGGTCCCCAGCCGTCGGGATGCGAGCTCGTCTAACGGTCCCTTTGCTACCCAGCCCCACCGGCATGTTCCTTGACTGACCCCAGCCCCGTCGCTTACCATCTTTGCACAGTCACCAGCGACCACTTCCTTCCGCCAGGAACGAGTGAGGACGATGACGTTGCATACGTAAAGGCGCGCGAGATTGTCGCGAGTATTCTCGCGCGAGTAGAGCGCGGAGGGAACTAACGAGCGAAAAACGTTCAGCTAACGACTTCCAGGGGGCGGGGCTTGAGGTTCTCGCGCCAAACAGGGTGATCCTTTCATCGGCGTGTCGGTTAGGGTGAGGAGAACAGAGAGTTGTTTTCTTCTTTACACGCAGGTGCCTGACTCAAGGTTAATACGACCCCGCTAATAATAATACTAATAACATTTTCTGAGGCTCCCTTCATGCAAACTGATTCCAGGATGGTGTACAATATAATGCCAATAAAAATACGATAGAAGTCACAACATAAGCCGTCATAAAACAGTAAAAACTAAAATACAACAGCTAAAACACACTCAAAAAGCAGGCCAAAGACAAATGTAGCGCTTTTAAAATGCCTGGGTAAAAAAGGTATTAACCAGCTTTTGAAAATAGTGTAATGGCACCAGTCCAGCCTCTCTGGGGAGGGTATTCAGAAGTTGGAGCTCCTTGACAGACAAGGGCCTCTCGTCACTGCAAAAATAACACTTCAGCGAGAGACTGCACGCTGAGCAGAGCTCGGGTGCAAACAATGTACAGGCAGGATTGAAGACTACTTTCCCTGTCTTTAGTTGAATCAGTGTCACTCACTGCACTTCCTAAATGGCTATTCACGTTATGTGCTCTGGCCTATTTTTACTGTTTATCGTATGAATTAGTATTGCATCCTGCTTTGGGTAATAAATCTTATAGAATGTTGATGGATACATTGTGAAATCGAGAAAGCTGATCTACTAGTCGCCCTTTAGCTGAACCGTAATAGATTTATACCTGGACATTAGGTAACTGGAATCTAATGAGAAAACATACTGTTGGAGGAATTGAAGTCAAATTTGCTGTCTAGTGATGTAAGCATAAAGACTACGGGGACTTGGCAGCATCCCTTTAACTACAGAATACCTAAATTCAATACTCGCAAAGTCCAGACATGTTTATTAATAAAAATTTCTACAATATATTCAGAAATCTACACCCTCTACACCTTTCCTCTTCTTTATTTTTTATTTATTCCCATGAGGTATCCCGAAGAGATTTACAATGTAATAACATATATAAAACACCAGACTAAGATGCATCCAAACTCAGAGGAAGGCAATGTGGTAAACCACCTCTGAATACTTCTTACCATGAAAGATACCATACTACTAGCAGAAACCAGTAATGATTTGAAACAAATGCTGTTGAAAGTTAAAAGCAGGACTACAGCTGAACGTCAAGAAGAGTAATGACAACAGAAGATTTATATAACTTTAAAGTTGACAATGAGGACATTGAAGTTGTCAGGGATCAATACCTTGGCACAGTCATTAACCAAAATGGAGGCAATAGTCAAGAAATTAGAAGGCTAGGACTGGGGAGGGCAGCTATGAGAGAACTAGAAAAGGTCCTCAAATGCAAAGATGTATCACTGAACACTAAAGTCAGGATCATTCAGACCATGGTATTCCTGATCTCTATGGATGTGAAATTTGGACAGTGAAAAAAGTGGATAAGAGAAAAATCAATTCATTTGAAATGTGGTGTTGAAGGAGAGTGTTGCAGATACCATGGACTGCGAAAAAGACATATAAACTGAAATTAACCAGAACTATAATTAGAAGCTAAAATGATGAAACTGAGGTTATCATACTTTGGACACATAATGAGAAGACATGATTCACTAGAAAAGACGATGCTGGGAAAAACAGAAGGGAGTAGAAAAAGAGGAAGGCCAAACAAGAGAGTGATTGATTCCATAAAGGAAGCCTGAACTAACAAGATCTGAACAGGGTGGTTTATGCTATTGGAGGCTGCTGATTCATAGGGTCGCTATAAGCCATAATCAACTTGAAGGCACATAACAACAACAACATATATAAAACAGTTACATATATTAAAAAAGTTAGTGGTGTAGTGGTTAAGGTGTTGGACTATGACCTAGGAGACCAGGGTTTGAATCCCCACATAGCCATGAAGCTCACTGGGTGACTTTAGGCCAGTCAGTGCCTCTCAGCCTCATGAAAACCCTATTCAGAGGGTTGCCATAAGTTGGAATCGACTTGAAGGCAGTACATGAAACAAAACACCAATTTAAAAAAAACAGTTTAAAACAACACACACGGTATATAAATTCACTTCAAATCCAAGATATAAACCAACTGGGCTAAAGATTTTAGAAGGCTTGTGAAAAGAGTGTGTTTAGCAGGCACCAAAAAGGTAACAAAGAATGTGCCTGTCTTATATGCAGTGGGAGGGAGTTTCAAGGGTGGGTGCAGCCATACTAAGGCCTGCAAGTATAGTTCCTTTACATTATTCATATAACTGAGAATTACAATCCATTGGCAGAAACCTTTGCAATTGTTTGGATTATGGTATTCTTTACTGTACATTTGCAGGGAACATGCTAGCTCAGGTTGCCTCAGTACAACCTTTGAAGTGGAACACAAGACAAGCCAAAAGAGTTCTTGAAGGACCTCTTTCCCATGATCTCATGCCACCTGGTTGCTCTTCAGACCACACTCATTCAGCCTCTACGTATAATTTCTTTTGAAACAAGTTTGAGTGGATTGGGGCTGTATGTGTGTGTCTTTATCTTTCTATTTTGTGGTGCATGTGGGGATGTTCCAGTATGTTCAAAGGCTGTAGAAATAAAAAATTTGGCCTGGGGTGTTTTGGGATTACGCTGTTTACGTTCAATGCGGTGACTACAGTTTAATAACAGTTTTAATTTAATGGAAAACAACATTATAGGAGGAAGTGGGGTGACTTCCTCTCTATTGTGACCTTTCCTTATGTTTCCACTTTCAGAGGCATAATGTAATCTTGAAACTCGGCTAGAACATCCTTTTTTGCACCCTCAAGATTATACGTTCCATCTTTTTCTGCTGCATGCTGAAGCCTTTAGTATCAGAAAAATAATTTTTTTTTAAAAAAATTATTCACTAAAAACTGGAAAAGCTAAATTAATTCATTAATCAAATCAGTACATACATACTACCAAAGTTGCCTCCAAATGTGAACGTGAGAAATAGAATGTTAAAAAGCAGCTGATGTGGCAGATCTAATGCCTTAAAGGAGAAGAAGAATGCCTAAAAGTGTTGTGCCATTTGGATAGAAAACACTGAAATTACTGGTATGGTCTTTCATTGAAACGAATGGTAAACAAATAGCAATGGTAGTTATAGAAGCTAATAAATGAATAAACTAGTTCTGAAAGTTATTATTAATTTCAGATATGAAACGTTTTCCATGAGGCATCCCAAAGCTATCTACAATATAATAAAACATACAACTGTATGTATAAGACAACTAAAACATTTGCAAATATAAACACACACACACATATGTATATATGTATGTATGTATAAATTTAAAACAACAGGATGCAACACATATAAAAAATTAGTTCAAATCCAACACAGATACCAAGTGGGATAAAGAAGGCTGGTTTAAAGAAGAATGTCTTTAACTCGTGCCAAAATGACAATAAGGGAAGGTGCCAGTCTGATATATAATGGAAGGGAGTTCCAAACGGTATGTGCCCCCAATACTGACTTCTTGAGGAATGGACCTTCTGATAGGATGATGTCTGCAAGATGCCCACTCCTATAGAAGACAGTGATCTATTGGGTATGTAAGGGGTAAAACTACCTTTTAGGTATCCTTGTTCCTACCTGTATAGGACTTTGTACACCAGTGCCAGCACTGTGAACTTAGCCTGGTAGCTAATTGGCAGCTAGTTCAATTCTTTCAGCAGGAGTAATATGCCAATATTCCATCTCAGTGAGAAGTCGACCCACCATATTTTACTAACTGCAGCTTCCAGGACAGCCTCAACGGCCATCTCACACACAGCAAATTTCAGTAGTCCAATATCAAGGTTACCAGTGCGTGGCTAACAGTGGTCAGATTATCCCTGTCCAGAAATGGCTGTAGCTATCTTACCGACCAAAGCTGATAAAAGACACTCCTAGTCACTAAGGTCACCTGGGTCTCTAACAACAGATATGGATCCAGGAGCACTCCATCTATTAACCTCTTCCTTCAGGTGAAGTACATTCCCATCCAAAGCAGACAATTGACTGTATTTTGCTGCTTGTTGTTTAGTCTGGGTGAAGAAATGGATCCTGTTGAGAAACAGAAGGTTATTGGAGTTAGAAGGGCATGACCTGAGGTTTGGATGGCATGGTTATTTGTGGTATGATAAAGTTAAAGTTAATGTAGATTTTAAAAATCACTTTATAAGATGTGCTCTGTTGAGAATATGGCATATATATAAACCAAGGCTATGCACTAAAATGCCACTATGGATCTCAGTGCAGGAAGCTTTTTATAGAAAGGAAATTTTAGGAAAAGAAAGATGGCTAACTTATCAAGATCTTTTGGAAAAGGAACAAGGTGAATACAAAATGAAATCGAGGGAACAGCTGGCAGCAGAGGGTTATAGTTTTTATTGGTTCTCTTACTTACAGTTGATGGAAAGATTTAAAATTGATAAAAGAATTTTTGATTTTGAACAAGGTAAATCTGAGTTTGAAATGAGTTTGTGTACAAATGACAAACATATAATTGCCAAAATGTATAAACTTTTGTTAAAAATTGAAATGGAAGAAGAAAAAGTAAAAGACTGTATGGTAAAATGGGCTAAGAATTTTGGATATAACATACAATTGGATCAATGGGAAAATATGTGGGCAAAAGTGTTGAAATTTACATTGTGCTACAATCTCAAAGAAATTTTTTATAAAATGATGTATCATTGGTATATAACCCCAGAGAAATTGTCAAGAATATACAAAACTGTTCATAATGAGTGTTGGAAATGTAAGCAACAGGAAGGGACTTTCTACCATATGTGGTGGACATGTAAACAAGCAAGAACGTTTTGGAGTCAAATATATAAATTAATGCAGAGAATTTTAAAGATTAATATTCAATTTAAACCAGAACATTTTTTGTTGGGCTTGATGGACGTACAATTGGAAAGGAATCATGGAAGAGTGATTCAATATATGGTTACTGCAGCAAGATTGCTATATGCGCAAAGATGGAAGGATACAACATTACCAACAATTGAAGAATGGCTACTAAAACTAATGGACCTGGCAGAAATGGATAAGCTGACGTGTCTATTGAGAGAAAAAACAATAGACACATTTCTCAAGGATTGGGATCCCTTTCTGAGTTTTTTGCGAGACACAGAAAATGAATTGGTGATATTGGGATTTGATGATTAACTAGATTATTTAATTGAGAAAAAAGGAGATTATGTAATTTATTAGTGAACAAGGTATCTTTATATATCTGTTACAGCTGATCGAAGATAGATCGGAAGTCATCTGTTTTTGCATTTTTTTCCTTTTTTAAATTTTATTTGTATTTTATTTTCTTTAAAAAATAAAAAAATATACGATAAAAAAACCCAAAGCAGACAATTGACCAGTTATCCAGATCCAGGAACTGCTCGCCTACAGTACCTCTGTCTTTTCAAGATTTAGAGTCATCCAGCCTGCCGCTGAGTCTAGCCACTGGTCCAGGGCTTGCACAACTCTCCTGATTTGGGTGTTACAGAGAAATAGAGCTGGGTATCATGAGCATACTGATGACACCTTGCCCCAAACCTCCAAGTGACCTCTCCAACAGCTTCATATAGGTATTAAATAGCATTTGGCACAAGATAGTACCCTGTGGCACCCCCCAGCATAAGTGCTGGGGGACCAAGAGATAATCACCCAATACTATTCTCTGAAACTAACCCTGGAGATAGGGCTGGAACCACTCTAGATGCCCATCTCAAAGAGCCAGTTCAGAAGGATAGCATGATCAATGGTATCAAAAGCTGTTCTGAAGTCAAGTAAGAATAACAGGTTCACACTCCCCATTCTCCAAATAAAGATAATCCTTCAGGATGACCAGGATGATTCAGTCCCATAACCAGGCCTAGATCCCAATTGGAATGGGCCAAGGTAATTGGTTTTACCCAAGAGTACTTGCAATAGTTCCACTCCAACACGTTCGATCACTCCCTCTAAAAAAGGTATTTACAACCAGGCAGTAGTTGTTACAAACCAATGAGTCCAGGGTGGGCCCACTTTTCAGGAGTGGACATATGAGTACAATGAGTAACTAAATATAATTCAGGGGTGAATAAACCAATGGAACCTTTAATAAATGAAAATAATTTCTTGCACATACCTATTCACAATACCTCCCCAAATGGTGTTCACAATCCAACATTTGGCCTAAAAAAAGAAAATTAATCACAAATCATTAGTATGTGTTTCATAGTTTATCCTTTCCAATGAGAATTTATACAACAAAATTGTACCAATGGATACCAAGATAATGAAGTTTGTTAATGTTGTAGTTGGGTCATCTTGATGATGTTATTATTTATTTATTTATTTTATTTATTTCATTTCATTTATAAACCGCCCGTAGCGAGTAGCTCTCTGGGCGGTGAACAAAACAGGATTAAAATACAATATTACAATAAAATCAATAACAAATAGCAGCAAGTTAAACTAAAAACATTGAATATGAAACATTGAACAGCTATGCATCACACGTGAGGGAGCTGCATGAGGGATAACCTTCAACTACAGAGTATTATGAGTTGAACTATCTGTATATACTTATCACTATCTTTGCCAGAAACTATACTCCCTGACTAAATCCCCTGACTTCTTGAAATCAGAAAGAAAATGTTGAAACCAGAAAGGAAATTGTACCAGTGCCATGCAGTTTAAACCAGAGACAAAGGGCTTGCCCAGACTGGAGCTTAATGTGTGAGTGTAGCTGTTTGCATTCCCATTTAATTTGCATACATTATCCTCAAACAACACCAGTCTCAATGCTTTCAACCTGTAAATTTGGATCTACCTGATACGGAAATAATCTGATAAACTGGGGGAAATCGGGCTCCAAACTATTCCACTTGGTGTCAGTGTTTCAGAGTTTTGGGTAGGTGGATCAGTCATCACTTTCTGCTACTCCCCTTTCCTCACCCACTATTTTCTCTATGCTTTAATTTCTTTTCTGGCAATGTTCAGTATGCTTCTGAATGGATGAGTGATTATTTTGATCCCTCGGATCTGAACAAAACCAGAAAACTGCACAAGCAAACTACATTCATAATTTCTATATTGCCAAACAAAATTGTGTTCATTTCTTTTCTGACCATGTTCATAACTATTTCTGGCAGGTTCCTGAACATAGTCATATATGAGACTATGTTCAGGAACCTGCCAGAAATAGTTATGAACATGGTCAGAAAAGAAATGAACACAATATATATATATATTCTTTTAATCCCTCATATTTGTACCAAACCAGAAAACTACACAAGCAAATTTGTAATTGCCTGTCTGTGCTTTTGTGCACTTTATGGATGGGGAAATTAAAAGCAAAATATGGTGTGTGTGCAGCTATCTGCGTGCATGCCCTGTCAGTACTTAATTACCATAATAGAATTAACAAAATAGAAGATTGGGACAAACATGAAAGGGAACGCTTACAAGTGTGAATGGGAAAGAATAAAGTTGCTCTCCATATACAAATTCAAATACATGTGGGTGTGGACTATTCTGGTCTAATTTGAATGTAGAGAAAAGTGGATTAACAGCTAAATAATGTTGAAATGTGGACAAGCTAAAAATAGTCTCTATTGCGGCATTGCCACGCAGCCCAAATAAACATAATGGTGCCTACCCAAACTAGTTATTGCAAATAAAATTATGGCATGTCTTGCCAACACCGTTGATGAAATAAAGTGCTGCCATCTCTGACATTTACCATTGCGGGGAGGGAGGTGCCGGAATGGCAGTTGGTGCTGGTATGCTGATTGGAATTCATTCTCCAGCAGATGGAAATGGGGAGTGATGGAAGGTAGAAGTTACAGAGTGAGCAATTATATAAGTATGCTAGGATTGATAAGGGAGGTCAGTCGAGGAGTGATGGCGTGTGACTTTGCTGAGGGAAGGCCAGTGTGAAATAAGTAGCAATAGCACCAGTGCTGAATAGATGGGAAGCTAAAGCAGCAAGGGAGGAAACAGACCAGTCCTTGCTGCAAAGGACAGTCTAAAGTGATTCCATTAGCACCATGACCCTAGTCACAAATCAAATTGCATATCTGAGAGGGGCAAAATCACCTTCGAGTGTGTTTTGTAATGATGCCCCTGCTGTGGTAGCTGTGCTTCTTTCTTCCCGCATAAATCAGGCATTTTTCTTTAGTATCAGTTTGGTAAAATACCCCAAAATGACTGGTAATAATTTTTGATGCTTCATCATCAATCCATTTTATTTGTCTAGCAGTACAGAAAAACAACTTCAAAACTGGTACTAAATTACCATTTTTGTTTATATGTTTTAGTTTGTATTTTTCAAGATAATAGTAGCTACAAAGGTTTTTATAATTTGATATAGGTAAGTGATTCCCCCCTCCCCCAAAAAATATGGTATTATTGACTTGGATCCGGTGACCTTTTCGACTTCCAACTTACCACTCATTACGAACGTGGAAAGAGACAAAGTACAGGCTGAAGGTCGGAAGTCAATGTCAGCTATTCCCCTGCCACTAAGACAAACAAACTCTCTCTCTATAAAATTAAACCTTCACACACGAAAAGATAACTGACAACGATCTAAGCCAGCTACCTCCATCTTAAAGTTCCTCTCCTGGAATATCGCGGGTTGGGGAAATAGATTTGCGGACCTGGAGTGTGTCTCTTTTTTAAGGAAACTTGGACGACAAATGAGCTTGGGTTAGATGGGTATACGGCTTATCAAATTAAGGTGACGCGTAGCAATAAGGGTGGTCGACCAAAGGATGGTATTTGCATATTGATCTCCACTATGATACATGCCACAATTACTACTCTTAAGCCCTTATCGGACTTGGCGGTAGCTGTAAATTTAAAACTAAAACACCACTCCTTTTTATTGGTCAATGTATATCTACCCCCAAAGAAAGATAAACAATCTGATGTTAATAAGATAAGTAACCTTGAAACCTATTTGCAAAATTTAACATCACTATACCCTGAAGCAAAGCTCATTTTATTAGGCGATTTCAGCGTTAGAATGGGCCCAACTGATGAGGCCCTATTCGCCAAATTCCATCAAATGGTTCCTCTTCCAGATGGGTCTAATATTATACCTACTAGGCAATCGAAAGATCATGGCATTACATATGCTGGTCTTTGTCTAGTACAAATGACTGTTGAATTAAATCTAATCATATTGAATGGTCGTACTAACGAGGATAGAGAAGGGGAATATACTTTCTTATCGAGCAGAGGTGCTTCAGTAATTGATTTAGGGATTGTTTCCCAAGAATTATATTATTTGATCACCTCTTTCAAATGTGTTGACAGACCAGAAAGCGACTATTCCCCCATTATCATGATTTTAAATTGTGGAGACTTCCCAGTTCAAATTGATCCCCAGACCTACCCTAGGACAGCATATGAAGTCTATCCGGGAAAGGTCAAGTGGATCCCTAAGCTTGCGAATGAAATAAATGAAATGTTGGATTCTTTAGACTTGCTTGCTTTAAAGGATGCAATACAGATATCCTCCCAGTCTTCTGTTGTCTTTCATTCTTTCCAACAATTAATGACTCTAGTGCAAAGACTAATGATATCAAATGTTAAATCTAAATCAAATAAAGTAATATCTAAATCAAAATCATGGTTTGATAAGGAATGTGTTCAGGGAAAAAAATCATTAATATCTAAATTTAAGGCGTTCAAAACGAATCAAGAACCAAGTGCTTTGCAAGCATATTGTGAAGAAAGAAAACAATTTAGACGTCTAATAAAAAATAAAAAGAAACTAGGATTGCATGAAACCTGGCAACGTCTTTTACATGCCTCCCAGTTGAAAAATTCTAATTTGTTCTGGAAAATCATTGCTTGTAATTGGCCAAACTCTTCTCCAAATATGGGCTGCCATGTTCCCCCCAAACAATGGGAGATTTATTTTACCAAAATATATGAACATGACAGCGGTCACGTAGACCTTGCAGACCCTACATATGATATCCCTAAATGGGATCCTGTCTCAATAAATGAAATCACAGATCTTATAAACAAGTTAAAAACTAATAAAGCCCCAGGTTCCGATAACATCCCTGCAGAACTATTCAAATCTAATATTGATTGGTGGGCACCCTTGCTTGCAGCCTTATTCACCCATATAGATCTTTCAATGCATATACCCAGTGATTGGGGCATGGCAATTATTGTGCCAATCCATAAAAAAGGCTCATTGCACGAACCGGCCAATTTCAGACCAATAAGTCTTCTAAATATTGTTTGTAAATTTATATAATAAATTTATATAATAAATTAATTTTATGGATAGATCAAAATGAAATATTGGCTCCAGAGCAAGCGGGATTTCGGACAGGACGCTCAACTATTGACCATGCATTAGTCCTGCAACATTTTATTAATAAATACAAGAGCAAATCGAGGAGTGCGTTATATACAGCATTCATCGACTTAAAAACAGCGTTCGACTCTATTTTAAGAGAAAGACTATGGAATAAGCTTATTGAACGAAATATTGATTACTAACTCTTATTCGAGCACTATATAATAACACATTTCTTCGAGTCAGATGCAACAATAAAGGTCAACTAACAGACCCCATACCCACCTTTAAAGGGGTCAAACAAGGATGTATTCTTGCTCCGTTATTATTTAATATATTATTTATATATAAATCCAATTGTAGATAAGTTGACATCAATTACATCACATCCTCCAACATTAATGACATATGCTAGACCGATATTGTTGTATGCTGATGATATTGTGCTAATATCATGAACTCCCGTTGGTCTTCGACGATTGTTATCTGCCCTTACTTCATTCTGTCAGGAAGAATCTCTGCTGATAAATTATGAAAAAACTAAGATAATGATTTTTTCTAATAAAAGACCAAAACATATTTGGAGGATAAATGATCACCTAATCGAACAAGTTAGAGTATTCAAATATTTAGGTTTGTCTTTCCAAGCTTCTGGTTCATGGTCTTCACATTTGAAACAAGCAGTTACTAACGCAAAAAGAACTATGAAGGCCTTGCTGTCCTTTTATTATAATAAAGGAGGTCAAATTCCCACTGCTGCTATAAAAGTTTTTAAAGCGAAAATAATCCCTCAATTGTTATATGGCTCTCAAGTTACAATTGATGAGAAATTTATTTCGTTGAAAGCGGTTCAAAATTCTTTCTCAGAGCCATTTTTGCAATTCCCACCTGTATCCCTAGTTTCATTTTAAGAATGGAAGCGGGACTTCCCTCTATAGAATCTCGAGTATGGTCACTCAGAATTAACACCTGGCTCAAGTTATTGTTTAATCCAATAGGTCTGGCCCCTCACATATTACAAGATAAATTTTATTCTGCATGGGAAAGGATGATTATGGATAAATTATCCAATCTCGGTTATTCACTTCCCATAATTTTAACAATGGGTTATACCAAAGCCAAAGAGCATATTTCTTTACGAATTAAAGACATTGATCTTCAACAACACCTGGTCCTTGTCAAAAAACATATATATAATGCTAACCCTCAATATCCTATGCCATATATATCCAACTTACCTTTACCCAAACATCGTAAGGCTTTTATGAGGGCAAAATTAAACTGTTTACCCTCTGCAATTTTGTTTGGACGGTATAAAAAAACACCTTATTCTGACAGAAAGTGCCCTTGTGGTGTAGGTGCGATAGAGACATTGCCTCATGTTTTACTCCATTGTGAATATTATAATGAACCTAGATTCCAACTAATTAAACCTTTAATTACTCATTTACCTGGAAGAAGTGAAGCCGTCTATGTTGAGCAACTTCTTGCGGACCATTCATCCCACATAACTGAAATTGTAGGTAAGTTTTGTGCTGTTGCTATTAACATCAGGAAACTATTAACTTCAGAAAACTAATATGTTAGTACCCACGTATTGCGCTTTATAATTCTATTTTTGTATATTGATATATTTTTGTATATTTCTATTCTTGGTCATCGACCGTAATAAAAACTGACTGACTGACTGACTGTATTGGATGAACATTTTTAAAAAAACTATGTACGTTCCTGTTTAGCTAAAGCTTCCAGAAAAAAATCAGGCTAGTCACTAAATATATTTAGTGTTTAGTTTGTTGATCAGGATATGACTATAGAGATGAAACATTTACATTTCAAAGTTGTTCTTGTACAATATAGACAGGACACCATCACTACACGTACATTATTGACATCATCTTCATGTTTAGGCTGCATAACATAAAGGAATGTAGCCTTGCAATAAAGAATTGGTTTGCCTTTAAAGGCAGACTTCCACACTATGATAAACTTCCAGATATAAATAGAATAAGATGTTTTGTCAACAAGGTTTGCTCCTTTGTTTCAACCAATCTGTGAAATTAGCAATTTATTTCTCATCCTTCCTCTAAAGAATATAGAACAATATTTTAAAGAACAATCCTCTTCATGTTTACTCATGAGTAATTCCCAGTATGTTCAATGGGGTTTATTCCCAGGTAAATATGCATTGATTATAACCAAAGGCTGCAATCTTATAACCACTTATCTGGAGGTAGTCGCCACTGAACTCAGTGAGACTTATAAGTAGACAAGTTTAGAACTGTGCTGTAAATAGGGTTACCAGGTGCAAAAGAGAACAGAGTCCATCAGAGCTGCAGGAGCCCTGTCCTCGTTTGCATCTACTCACCCAACCTGTAAATGTTGGTGATAGTTTAGGCTGAGTGATGGCAACTTGCTACATGTATGGGTATGACAAAGACACATTATCCACACTCTTCAGAGCTAGAAACTCTTCTGAGTGGTTAAAGCAGTACATGTCTACTGAGAAGTAAGCCCTGCTGAGTTCACTGGGACTGTCCAGGTAAATGAGAACAGGACTGCACCTTCAGTAGTGAAGAAATAAGCTCTAGTTTGTGGTTTGAAGGCAGTGTTTACAATAATGTGCATTGTTTGAAGGACCACCTTCTAAACAGTATGAACTTGTATGAATCTAGCAAAGGTTCCAGGTGCCTCCAATTCTGGAGATTAGATCGACAGGCCTTGTTGATAATCCTGTTTTTGAAATATCTGTCCCAGTATGTTATCTGCTGTTTTCTTTAATATCTTTTCAGCACCAGGTGAAAACTTTTATTGGTGGGTTTTAGTTATGGATGGCTTTTTGGATTATCTGTTCTGGTTTTATTTGCTTATTATTTCTAAAATTTCTAAAATACCCTTCATCCTGACATATTCCAGGGTAGGATACAGCAATGCAATATAATAAATAAAAAACAAAAACAAACTCCTTTGTACAACACTAAAACTGAGAATGAAGAAATTACAAAATTGTAAAGTAGACAGAGGTTGTGTGGGTTGCTCTGTATCTGTGTGATGTTATAGGCTGTGAATACACTAGTCGCCTACAGCAAAACGTTTCCATTGGCCACACCTGGAGGGGGAATGGATTGATCTGCCAATCAGTTGTGAAATCTTTTTGAAATGATTTTTTTTTAAATGCACTCAAGCTGATTCCACCAGGTTTTATAGTAAAAAGTGGTGGGGTTTGACTAGCGTGTGCCCCGTTTTCAGAAAAGAAAGGTGGAGACGCACTAGAACCAGCAGAACAGTGAGCGTGTCTCTGCCCTTAGTCTGTGCTTTTTTTATGGGTTTAAAATGATTCCTGGACATCAGTTGATGGAAAGGCAGGATCATGGAAGTTGAGCTTGAAACCTTAATGGATGTTGTGCTTGAAACTTTTAAGCATGTGCTGGGGTAGCGGTACAGAATAACTACACACTTTCTGTATAAATCTATTTTTTAGAAAGTCAGCTCTCTTTTGGGTTTTCTACACAGTTTGCTTTCCAGAACTAGAAAAATTCTGTTGGATTAAAAGTCCAGCATCAGACTTTCTTTCTGATGTACACATATGAATTCAGTGCCCACTCCCTCAATCTAATTTCTGCACTGAGGAATCACTATTCTGCTCTTTAGAGTGCATTGTGTATGTCAGTTGAAACCACTTTGTTGACTCTAGTACAGTTTGAAATCCTTGTGCAAGGACTATATTAGTAAAGAATAGAAAGGGGGAGAAGAGTGGCTAAGAGCAAGGACACATAAACAAGAAGGGTGTAAGGGTAAGGGGGTGGGCCCCTTTGGATGGCCCACCCACAGAGACTGATGGAGTCTGATGTGTTCCTGAATGCTCTGGGGGATTTTCCAGTAGAGAAAGCTGACTATCCTGTCGAAGCCCAGGTCTCGAGTGGCGAGATGAAATGAGCGTTTTGACACAATTGCTGCTGAGCGTCCTCTCTGGTATTGTGCAGCCCAAGTGGCTCCTTGGTATTCTGGGGAGCTTTGGGCTATGAAGCAAGCCGGACCAAGACTAGAGTGCAAGTGGCACAAGTCTCGCTCTGAAACCAACCAAACACTGGTTAGTGCACACTCATGCCTACCTTGAGGCAGTGCAGGCTGTGAAGAAGGCTCCTTTTGCAGCTTGCATTGCATCCTCTAGTAGCTAGCTAGCAAAGTTATTTCAAATGGTTCAGGGGTTACTGACTCCCATTGTGGAGGAGGACCTCTGGAGTATTCGAGTACTCTGTGACCAACTGGCTACATACTTGTTGCTTGACTTCGGAGTGACCTTGACTCTGCTGTTGTTGCAGTTGATGAAGTCAGTGATGTGTTATGTGATCAGTTTCAGCTTATGCAGCCAGCTGATGTGGACGAGGTGCTGGCAGCTACACGTCCAACCATGTGCCCTCTTGACCCCAACCTTCCTGGCTTATTAAATCTAGTAGTGGGAGTTTGACTGGTTAGGTCCAGAGTGTGGTTAACACTTCATTGCGTGAGGGGGTAGTCCCTGCAGTTTCGAAAGAGGTGGTAGTCAATCCACTCCTAAAGAAACCTGCCCTGGACCCCTTGGATTGGAATAACTATCAACCAATCACAAAATACCCCAGCTTCAGTTCGAGGAGCGAGCCTTGCCCTTTATGTTGTTGTCAGTCCCCCCCCCCCCAGTTTTCACCAAACTCATGGTGGCTGTTGTGGCTCACCTAAGAACCAGAGGGGGGTCACCAATCCGAGGATTGGGCTAGTTTGTCTAGGAGCCTATGGTTTTATTGTCAACAAAGACAAGAACTGTCTGGATCCAGCCTAACTAATTCAACATCTGGGGTTGGTGATAGACACATCTGAGGAGAGAGTCCTCATGTCCCAGAAACGAGTCTCCAAGGTACTCTCACAGGTGCAGGGTGCCCCGGCTCATCCTTCAGTCCTCCTGATGGACCTCACCCATCTCCTAAGGTCCATGATTGCAGTGATAGATTCAGTTCCAGGGCCTGGTTCCATGCACAGGCGCTTCAGTAGCTTCTCCTTCCATACCAGGACCTGATTGCCCAGTGAGAGAACTGGCCCATCCAGCTCCCAGAAGAATACATCTCTCTCTTATTTGATGGTAGTCAGAAACTCACCTTCTCAAGGGCATGCCTCCCCAAGAGCCTTTTGACATAGAAGTCACCATGGATGCTACAGGGGAAGAGGACCAGACCCAAACTGACTCAATCCATTAAATGGCTGGAATTATGGGCAAGTCATCTGGCACTTCTCCACTTTCGACACCTGGTTCTCCAATGTCACTTTCTCATACAAACTGACAATGTTACAGCTTAGACGTATGTGAATAATCAAAGAGGCACTCGATCAGGTCCTCTCCAGGTGCAGACCGATCTCTTCCAGTGGGTGGAACATTGCCTTTTATCTCTCTCAGCTGTCCATGTTCAGGGCTCCCTAAATACTCAGGCCAACTGGCTGAACAGGAAGCAGATTCAGCAAAGGGAATGGATTCTCAACAGAGAGCTTTCCTTACCTTTGCACAGAAGTGGGGAATTCCTTGCCTGGATCTCTTTGCCTCCATGACCAACACTCAGACTGAGCCCTTCATATCAAGATGTTGGGACCCCAGAGCTTCTGACATGCGCTCCACCTGTTGTCTGCAAGGTCTCCTCTAGGCTTTTCCACCCCTGAGCCTCAACTTCAAGGTCCTCCACAGGGTAAGGGCTCTCCAGGCTCAGGTTTTGGTAGTGGCCCCTTATTGGTCACACAAACTGTGGTTTTTAGACCTGATCAAGCTCAGCATCAGTTCTCTTGGCGTCTCCTGCTTCCCTCGGATCTCTTCTCTCAGGGGCCCCTTCTCCATCCTGATCCATCCTATTACCATCTTCATCATTGGAGACTGTGTGGGACAACTTAAAGGGGGAGGGGCTATCAGATAAGGTCATTAACCCCATAATGGCCTCCTTCCATCAACAGGATTTTTGAGCTTTCCTGGAGAGCCTTCCAGAGATGGCACCAACATGAAGGAGTTGCAGAAAGGGGGTGAGCCTTCTCATGGTCCTGGATTTTTTGCAAGAGGGCCTGGACCAAAGTTTGGCCCCCAACACCCTGAAACAACAAGTAGTTGCCTAAGGCAGTATATTTCCTTCCATTGAAGGTTTTCCCCCCATGACCCATCCTAAACTTAAGAGATTCCTCTGAGGGGCTGCCCAGCTTGCTCCTCCAGTGGTTCACCCTTTCCCCTCCTGGGATTCCCTCACTGTGTTGAGGGCCCTGTCAGAAGCTTTCTTTGAACCCATCTGTTCCATTCCCCTCAGGTAACTCGCCCTAAAGACTGTATTACTGGTAGCTGTCACCATGGCCAGGAGGGTGAGGGAATTGGGTGGCCTTTCTGTTAAGGAGGAGCATTGTACCATCCACCCTAGTAGGATGATTTTATGTCTGGATCCAAGTTTCCTCCCCAAAGTGAACACTTCCTTCCACCAGGCGCAGGTCATTGTTCTCCCAAACTTCTGTCCCAATCTGGTCCACTCCTAGGAGAAGAAGTGGCATAAACTTGATGTTTACAGAGCATTTAAAACTTATCTCATATGCACACAGAGTTTCAGGCATTCGGAGTCCCTGCTCATGTCCCGTCCAGAGCTGGAACCACGAGACGGAGACACGGGTGCAATTAAATCTTGCTTTATTAGAGTAATGGATACATCTAGGGCATTGCGCTCCATATAGAAACCTGCCTTATTTACTAGAAACCCCTAACTACACTCTAGACATGCTCTGAAGGAAGTTGACTCAGCGACTCCCCTCTTTGAGAGGCCAGCTTATGTAGGGAACGTTTTCGATTGTAATCTCTGACTCCTTCATAAGTCCTGTCTCCGCCCTGTCTGTTTCTCACGGCGGCGGTCACAAGGTGAGAGGGGGCGTGTTTCCAACAGCTTGTCGGAAGACACCTGCTCTTGGGCTGTAGGCTCGAGGTCAGGAGGTGGCATCACGCTGGAAGTGTCCTGGGAACTGCTTGGCAAGGGAGGAGTTGGTACAACCTCTGGGGCATCCCCTGACGGGCCCTCGGGAACGACTGGGGATGGCGCACTCTCCTCAACAGAGCTCGCGCCACCCATGGGAATTGGCTGGAGTTCAAGTTCACTGCTCCCCCCAAGGCCCCCAGCAGACTCAACAACTCCTGGGTCTTCCGCACCTTCTAGCAGCTGAGGCACCTGAAACTCATGCCTCTCCCCCCTCCTCCTTCAGGGAGAGCTGAGGCTCAATATCATCCCCCTCTCCATGCATTAACCCTTCCCACCCTCGAGGTCTGGGTTTTGCATGATAAGCTTCGTGGAATTCTTTCACCAAAGTCGGGGCGTGCACATCCTCCGCTGTTTCCCATGAATGTTCTGATGCATCGTAGCCCTTCCAATGGATCACGTACTGCAGGCGCCCGCGACGCTTTCTCGAGTCCAGTATCCATTCCACCTCGTATTCCTCCTCCCCATCCACCAACAACGGCGGTGCGGATTCAACCCGCGGACGGTGAGGGTCGGGAGGAGTGTCCTTTGTCAGTAGCACCCGGTGGAAGACCAGATGCATCTTGAAAGTGGGAGGCAGCCTTAGTCTGCAGGGTTAATCTGCGCCTCCACCTCAAAGGGCTCTACCCGCTGATCCTGCAGCTTACAACACTGGCTAGGCATAGGTAAATAACGTGTAGACACCCACACCTTGTCTCCCACTTGAATGAGGGCTCCCTCTTGCCGGTGCTGATCGGCTGCGTGTTTGTAATCTGCCTTAGCTCGTTCCAGTTGTTCCTGAAGCAGCTGTTGCATAGCTTGAAGTTCTTGCAGGAGATCCTCAGCAGCTGGGACCGAGAGATTATTCTTTGGAGCAGGAAACACTCGGGGGTGGTAGCCAAAATTGGCAAAGAAAGGAGTCTGTTGCGTGTGCGAATGCACAGCATTATTATAGGCAAATTCTGCTAAATGCAGGTAAGACATCCAATTGTCCTGCTGGTAGCCCACGTAACAACATAAATACTGTTCCAAAATCACGTTGACTCAGTTTGGTCATCCGTTTGGGGATGATGAGCGGATGACAGTCTTAATTCACTTTGTAGCAACTTCCACAAAGCTTGCCAAAAACGCGCAGTAAATTGAGTCCCTCGGTCGGAAACCAGGCTGTCTGGCAGTCCATGCAGCCGGTACACATTTTGAACGTACAACTTAGCAGTGTCTTGAGCGTTAGGGAGCCCAGCGCATGGAATGAAGTGAGCCATTTTCGAGAAGGCATCAACTACCACGAAAACTGTGGTTTTCCCCTGAGAAGGTGGAAGATCTGTAATAAAGTCCATAGTAACCATCTGCCATGGTCCTGGCGGAGTAGGAAGGGGTTCCAACAATCCCGGCGGCTTCCCCGTGGCATGTTTAGATCTCATACAAGTGGGACAGGAGCGGACGTAATGTTCCACGTCCTTCTTCACCTTAGGCCACCAGAATTCCCTGGTAATGGCTTGAATAGTCATAAAGACCCCAAAATGGCCTGCTGTGGGGGAATCATGACACTGGCGCAAAACTCTGGCTCTCAGTTCCCCGGGGGACACGTAAATTGCCCCCTGATGGTGCAGTATGTCATCCTTCCATGTAAAGTCCTTCTGTTCCACTTCGGCCTGAGCGTCTCGGCCTGCCCGCCGCTCCTGGACGTATGGATCCTGTTTTTGCGCCTCATGCACTTCAGCCTCCCAGGAGTCTTGACAAGCTCCAACCACTCCTTTCTCAGAAGGGATAACAAACTGTAGCAGTCTTGGCGTGGGTTTCCCCAGGTATTCAAGCTTCCTGGACAGGGTGTCGGCTCTCTTATTCTGCACTTGCGAGATATAATGGATTTTGAAATAGAACCATGTGAAAAACTGGGCCCAGCACACTTGTCGTTGATTGATCTTATGGGCGGTGTGTAGACTCTCCAGATTGCGATGGTCTGTGCACACCTCAATTTCATGTTGCTCCCCTTCTAGATGGTGTCTCCAGGCTTCAAAGGCATCTCTGATGGCCAACAGTTCCTTTTCCCACACGGTATAGTTTCGTACAGAGTCAGTTAACTTTCAGGAAAAGTAGGCACAAGGCTTCAGTCCTCCCCCTCTCTGAGAGGGCTGCAAAAGGACGCCTCCGATCGCTACGTCCGAGGTGTCCATTTCAACCACAAAAGGAAGAGCGGGGTCCTCATGCTGTAGAATGGGTTCCATAGCAAACCTTCGCTTCAGCCTCTCGAAAGCCTCTTGAGCAGCTTCCGTCCAACAGAAAGGTCCTGAACCAGACAGTCTGTGAGCGGTGCTGTCTGCTTGGAGTAGTTTGCTATGAACCGATGATAGCAGTTGTCAAACCCCAAGAAACATTGCAAATCCTTCTTGGTCTTAGGGGGCTGCCATGTGAGCACACAACAGACCTTCTCTGGGTCCATTTCTACTCCTGCCGGGGAGACACGATACCCCAGAAAGTCCAAAGTGGTCTGGTCGAATCCACATTTTTCCAACTTAGAGTAAAGGTGGTGTTCCCTTAGCTTCTGCAACACAGCGCGCACATGAGCGTCGTGCTCTTCAGGGGTGTCTGAGTATATCAAGATATTATCCAAATAAACAATCATAAAACGGTCCACAAAGTCCCTAAATATGTCATTCATAAAATTCTGGAAGACTCCAGGAGCTCCCAACAATACATATGGCATGACCAGGAATTCATACTGACCGTAACGGGTCTGAAAGGCTGTCTTCCACTCATGTCCTTCCTTGATCCGCACCAAGTTGTAAGCTCCTCTCAAGTCCAGTTTCGTGTAAATCTTGGTGGACCGCAGCCTCTCCAGGATCTCCCTAATGAGCGGCAGGGGGTAACTGTTGGGGATCGTGATCTGGTTGAGGGCTCTATAATCATTACACGGGCAGAGCTCACCCCCTTTCTTCTTAACGAACAACAGGGGTGCGCCGGCTGGGGATTGCAAAGGGCGAATGAAGCCTTTCTTCAGGTTGGTGTCCAAAAACTCCCTTAGCGCTGCCAACTCTGCCTCAGACAGAGAGTAGATTCACCCGGCGGGGATGCACACTCCAGGCTTCAATTCAATGGCACAATCATAGGGCCGGTGAGGAGGGAGTTGTTCTGCTTCCTTTTTGTCAAACACGTCTCGAAAATCCTCGTACTTGGTTGGCAACATTATTTCTCTTGGGGAAATAATGCCAACACTTCCGGCGTCTCCCGGGGCTGGCAATGCTGATGGCAGTACTTGGAGGTAAAAGCCACCACCATTTCATCCCAGAAGATTGTGGGGTTGTGCCAGACCATCCAAGGCATGCCCAGCACCACCGGAAAGCAAGGCAAGGATGCCACATAGAACGACAGGTCTTCCCGGTGCCCCAGGACTGTCACCTCCAAATTCTCAGTCACTCTGGTTACTCCCCCAGACTTCAGGGGCTGGCCATCTATAGTTTCCATGTTTATAGGTCTTTCCCCTCTTGCTCCGTCCACGTCCATGTCATCCGTCATGGGGACAGAGTCGAGTAGGGATGTGGGCTGAGTCAAACTGTCCCATCCAGAGCTGGAACCATGAGACGGAGACACGGGTGCAATTAAATCTTGCTTTATTAGAGTAATGGATACTTCTAGGACATTGCACTCCATATAGAAACCTGCCTTACTTACTAGAAACCCCTAACTACACTCTAGACATGCTCTGCGGCGTGTGAAGGAAGTTGACTCAGCAACTCCCCTCTTTGAGAGGCCAGCTTATGTAGGGAACGTTTTCGATCGTAATCTCTGACTCCTTCGTAAATCCTGTCTCTGCCCTGTCCGTTTCTCACGGCGGTGGGCACAAGGAGAGGGGGGCGTGTTTCCAACAGCTCGTCGGAAGACACCTGCTCTTGGGCTGCAGGCTCGAGGTCAGGAGGTGGCGTCACGCTGGAAGCGTCCTGGGAACTGCTTGGCAAGGGAGGAGTTGGTACAACCTCTGGGGCATCCCCTGACGGGCCCTCGGGAACGACTGGGGACGGCGCACTCTCCTCTACGGAGCTCGCGCCACCCGTGGGAATTGGCTGGAGTTCAAGTTCACTGCTCCCCCCAAGGCCCCGAGCAGACTCAACAACTCCTGGGTCTTCCGCACCTTCTAGCAGCTGAGGCACCTGAAACTCATGCCTCTCCCCTCCCTGCTCCTTCAGGGAGAGCTAAGGCTCAATAGCTCATTGCCTATAAACAGGGTGCCCAAGGTTTGAAGGTCTTCACATCCACCATCAGCTGCTGGGTGTGAGACTATGTAGTCCTAGCCTAGAAAGCTCAATCTCTTACACCGTCACGGCCCACTCCATCAGGGGAGTATCTACCACGTCAGCTGTTCATAAAGACTTTCCTCTACAGAAGATCTGCAGAGCAACCACCTGGGCTCATCCAACCACCTTCATTAAACAATATAAGGTAGACAAATATGGATCCTCCAAGGCTGCCTTTGGCAGGAGGGTGTTAGCCTAGGTTCTCTTCCCACCCAGCGATGGGGTGGCCACTGCTTCTGTAATCCCTTTGTGTATGCTCCACTCCCCACTGACCAAAAACGGAAAGCAGGACGTACTGTTAGTTGTCCTTCTGGTCACTGAGGAGTGGAGCACACACCCATCCTTTGTAGTCAAACCTGGCTACTCTCTTTGCAAGGTTACATTTGCGTGGTGCCCCTGCTAGATCAGAGAGGACCCCCCCTATGACAATCCACTTCTGGTTCTGATTCTGAACATGGGCAGGAAGCTGTGCTCATGATGAGTTTTTTATATATATATGCATTTTTAGCAGGCAAAGTTGAAAGCTTTCTCAGATTTGCATCTGTGTTGGAATTATTTTTTTAGATGTTTTTAAGGAAAGTGTGCACAGGACTGCAACCTTAAGTATATTGTAAATATGTAGGGCATTATCTTCAATAAGACCGGCGTCATAAAACCCCTTGCTTTGTTTTTGCTGTAACAGCTTAACACAACTGCTCCTCTAGAACTGTTATTCATATCAATAAATCTACCAATAATCAAGTTGTTTTAAGTTCTCCACCTGTGAATAGACAGAACTTACTCAAAGGAGATCATTTTCAAGATGGTGTTGTAACATAGCAGGAGTAATAAAACTATATGGTGATTAAAGTTATACCTTTGCAGTGTTAGTGAACACCCTGTTCTATGTATATATACCTCTATGGGAAAAAGCTTTATCCTGTTGAGGAAAGATTTCTTCTATTAAGACTTTGTCAACAGCAATGCATGAACTTGTTAAAGTGAAAGTACTTTTTATTTGCATTCATGAAATAAAATAAACATATTCTCTTTGATCCTTAACCAACCCTTTCTTGTTAAGTTGCACTAGACTTTTATGTTTTAGTGTTCATTGTACATATAATTATTTGAAAAGTGATTTTGTTTTAAATCATTTGGCCTTTTCTGAATTTTAGATAAACACAGGCATGTTTTGCTAGAGATTAAAAATAAATTTCACACGACACTGCAGAACATGGTGAAGATAATAATGTGTAGGCGTCAGTATGTTCCAAAACAAGACTCTCTGGGGGCCCCTTTTAACACACTGCTACGTTAAAATCGTGTTCTGAAAGACTCAGGAAACCCCTACTCGAACCCACCCTTTCCTGAAACTGGTGAAAGTATTACAAAAATACTGGAGTGAAAAAGATTACTGCTAAAATGTTGCCAAACCAGATTGTTTTGTTTGGTTACTACTACCAGTTGTTTCAACTTTCAATATATTGATAATTCTAATGTTACCAATAATAACATTAAATGGAATGTTAATGGCATCAAAATAGCTCACAATGTATTTTTTTGAAATCATTTTGATCTGATGATTTCAGTCTAACAATATATCAGATAGGAACTCCCTGTAATATCTCAAATAAGCTATAACAGGCTATTCACCCATTTCTTTAAAGTTCATTGATGTTATCTATGGCCTCTCCTTATGCAGTTCTGATCCTTTCACCTTATTCAACATCTTGTAACTTTCCTCTTTGTATACTGCCATATTGGGTTGGATCCAGACATAGAGTGCAATCCTAACCATGTCACCTCAGATGTAAGTCCTACTGAATTTGTTGGGACTTATTCTTAGATGTGGGGTTAGGATTGCACCTTAACCATGTTTATGCTTAGAGTAGATCCAAGGGATGACTGAAGTCCCTTTTATTTCATTGGGTCTTACCTAAGCTTGACGAAACCAGGATCCAATTTATTTGTTTCTTTAATCAAAAAGTTTGTTGTTGTTTATTGTTATATTTACAAACCACCTTTCCTCCAAGAAGCTCAAGATGGGGTACATGGTTATCACGCTCCTCACTTTATCCTCATGAGAACCTTGTGAGGTAGGTTAGTTTGAGAGTGACTGGCCCAAGGACACCCAGTGAGTTTTATGGCAGAGTAGGGATTTGAACCCTGGTCTCCCGTGTCCTAGTCCAACCTCTGACCAGTACACTAAATGTAAAGGACTGTGAAGTTAATTCTTTCATTTTAAGACAGGATTCTGCACGTTCAACAAATCTACACAAACAAGGTCCTGTGCATTACCAAGGGAGCAGGAACAAACAAGGTTCACTCACCAAAGCACCTGTTCCATTGCCATGAAAGCAAAATACTAGGGATGTAACTTTTGTAAATGAGCACTAGAGGATGCTCAGTAGCTGAGCATGGTAACCCTTTGGCAATGCTAGGAGTGCCTGCTGACAGGGCCACTGCTGTGTATGCAGGTTAAATCACACAGGTATTTTTGTTTTAGAGTCCTGTAGAAATATTTCATGAATGTAAGAGTGTTATAGACCAGAAACATTTAACTCTAGAAGAAAAATAAAAGTACAGACAGTATTTTAGGGCCAAATTATATATGACATGGAAGAGGTAAAGTGTGTCTCTGATGTCTTTTTTTTTTTTTTTGCTAAAACCAACACTGTGGGACAATGGGTTCAACACCCTCCTGAATCCACACCATGGCCTAATCCAAATTGCCCTCCTAAAGCTGCTCTTAGCATAACAGTGGGAAACATAAGGCACTCATATTAGGCTTTTCCCATCACAGCTATAGCAGCTTCAGAAGGGCCATGTGGATCCAGGATACAGAAAGGGTATTAGATCTCCCTCCCCAAGGGCTGCAGCCCTGGTGTAAATAACCCTTTCTCATGTCAGCTTTCAGAAAAAGAAAAGAACATACCACATTTAGTTTGGACCTGAAGAAATGTAACTGGGAGGAAGGGCGGAATGTAAATAAAACAATAAACTAATAAAAATATAACTGATGTTCAGGGGAGCAATGTATTAAATAAGATGTTCCTGCAAAATACTAAACATCTGATGGTGTCACACCTGTACCAGGCCCAAACCATGATGATGACTTCTCAGATGATGACCTGGATGACATAAAGTCTGAAGACCTTATTGGGCCTTCTGACTCCAGTACTACCCAAACACCCTCAGTATCTCTGGAGAAGTGTTGCCAAGCTCTTTTACAGCAGAGGATCCAGAGGGAACTGTGGATAAGATTCCTGACCTCCTTGTGGCAGTTCCTTCTTCTGCAGAATCAAAGATGGAGGTCAATATAACTCCTGGCCCCAAGCTACACCAGCACAAACAGCCACCTGCTAATGTAATGCATACCTCACTAGTTCTTCTTGTACTAGGCTTCTTAGGAGTAAGAGGCTAACAAGTTGCAGCTGGGTCTGGGTGACAAGGCTACATAAGTTCCAAGTGGAAGACTGTTTGTTGCTGAAATAAGGCAGGGCCTTAGTTCTGTGCAACCCATACAATTGTGACTGATCCCTGCTAATACTTGCTCTTGGAAACCTGCCTACCTTTGGACTGTTCTGCTGTGTTTCACCTCAGCTTTGTCTCACCCTGCTATTGCACGACTCCCACTTTTGGACAATCTCACTGTGCTTGGTCTTGGCTTCTCCTTAAGACCCTGCATTTCTGGATTGCCCTAGTATCTGACTACTATTTTAACCTTCCAGAGTTTGGTCAGCCCTTTGTCCGATAGATCTAGTTTCCCTCTCTCCTCTGGCTCAAGACTAGACCAAGCCAAAACAGTTTCTTAAAGCTATATTTTAGGGTAATTCCATGAAAACATCAACCTACTGACCCATTTTTCATTTTCAGATATAGTTAACATGTCCTATGTCGTTTTAAAGATAGTGTTGTGTGCCACCCCAATCTTCAAGAGGTGAGATTTCCAGGGTTCCCTGCGCTCTCCCAGGGTTTGGTTCCCTTGGAAAGAAGGTCAGCCTCACTGTGGTGTCTTTATGAAATATGGTTTGTTTATTTACACACATTCCAACCTGAGCTTAGGATTGAGGCGTTCAAGGCATCATTAGTCCAATATCCAGCTTTTCCATCAAGGTTGCAGGAGGCACCTCAAAGCCATGGTGCAGAGAGCCAGTCTCTCTGCCTGCCTCCAGTTCCCAGCCTTTCTCAGTCTCAACTGACAACACAAGCCTCGCCTAGGCCCCAGGAGGGGGGGGCTCTCCTGAAGAGTTTCAGTGACAAAAGGGTCTCCCTGGCCCATTCAGCAGTTGATGGACACCTGATAGACCCATTAATCCACCTGGCTGCTCTATTAGATTAATAAAAGAAACTCATCTGACCAGTAGAGTGGGTTTCTCACCCCCAGGCACAGGATTCCAAATCAGAGGCTGGAAGGGGACTCACAGAAATTATCCATCTCAACTCCAAACCCATAACAATAGTTTTCCAGAGTTTTATTATCTGGCAATTGTTTTTCAAAATGGCATTTTACACATGAGTGAAACAACCAGAAGCATGTCGTGCAAGATTACTCAGAACCTCTATATTTCCCCCTAATCTTCAGTTAAAGACCTCTAAAAGAAAATAGACAACAGGTTAATGAGCTATTATTGTACTGATAGTTTGCTACCTCATTTGGTAAACTGAGAAGAAATTTTATGTTAGGAACAAAACCAGATGAGCTTAGGACAATAACACAAGTTGTTTCAGCATGTTATGTTGGTCACAAAGCACAAGACTTTTTACCCCTTCAACAAATGTAAAGAAAAATCTATAAGTTTTAACTTTATTCTCTTCTTTGATTTTGCTGGCATTAAAAAATGTGATGAGATATTACATAAAATGTGTTTTACATGAATCAGTTTTTGTGACCAATGTAACACTAAAATGTGCAACTTACATAGCATAAATGTGTTGAAATGTGTATCATTTAAATCCCTTTTTAGGACTGTCATAATTCCTTCCCTGAGAATTTAATAATTATTAGGTCTATTATTTGTACTATAGCATCATTCTGTACTATAGCAGACCCAGGGCCTGCAGGAAGAGAACATCACCGCCCAGGGAAGGAGAGTCTGCTGCTGCTGCTGTGGGATCACCACCTCCACCACCCTTCCCTGTGGGACTTCTGCCTGGCAGACCTGCATCCTGCAGGACCAGGCCCCAGGTACCCAGCCAACTGGGACTGATTGCTACCACCTGTCCCTCTTTAGAGGGATACATAAGCCGGCTGGCTGGGGTGGCCTGGGAGACCCAGGGCCTGCAGAAAGAGAACATCGCCGCCCAGGGAAGGAGAGGCTGCTGCTGCTGCTGCTGCTGCTGCTGCTGCTGCTGCTGCTGCTGCTGCTGCTGCTGCTGCTGCTGCTGCTGCTGCTGCTGCTGCTGCTGCTGCTGCTGCTGCTGCTGCTGCTGCTGCTGCTGCTGCTGCTGCTGCTGCTGCTGCTGCTGCTGCTGCTGCTGCTGCTGCTGCTGCTGCTGTTGCTGCTGCTGCTGCTGCTGCTGTTGCTGCTGCTGTTGCTGCTGCTGCTGCTGCTGCTGCTGCTGCTGCTGCTCTGGGATCACCACCTCCACCACCCTTTCCTGTGGGACTTCTGCCTGGCAGACCTGCATCCTGCAGGACCAGGCCCCAGGTACCCAGCCAGCTGGGACTGATTGCTACCACCTGTCCCTCTTTAGAGGGATACATAAGCCGGCTGGCTGGGCTGGCCTGGGTGTTTGTTTGTTTTTTGTGTGCTGCTTTTTTTTTTTTTTGGCGGGATTAAGGAGGATTAATTTTATGATGTTTTAATTGGACATTGGTTTTAAATTGTTTAGGACTGTGGTTTGTTTTTGTATATGTATATTATGTATAGTTTTTTGTTATTGTAAGTCGCCTAGAGTGTCCACTAACCTGGACAGATAGGCGACCAATAAATAAATTATTATTATTATTATTATTATTATTATTATTATTATTATTATTATTATTATCATCATCAATGTAGGGTATCTTGCAGAGTTTGCAAAAAGAGGCAGGCCCCTGTCTTCAAGAAGCTTATAGTCTGAAAGACAAGTCAGACATGGAGAGGATGGACATTATTTCTTTTAGAAGAAAGATAATATATGTTAATATAGTTAGTAATTAGATAACGTTTTAGGTGAATTGCCGGTAAACTTCAGCCTGGGTGTGTTTTATAGAAGTGTAGAACTGATATTTCTTTACTTGACCCCAACCCATTTCTTGAAGCATGTAGAAGCTTCTACCACGTCCCCTTAAATGTATCAAGGAGGCAGGCCCACCCTGATTGGCTCTCCCTAGCTAGGCTTAATAGGTGGGCTTATCTTGGACATACTAAAATTCACCTCAGGAACTGAAGGTCTCTTGCTGTGCCTTAAGGGAGCAGTACAATCCTGTAAAACGTTGAAGTCAGTCTTGAACACAAATGAATTTTTCACATAATTTAAAATAAGCACCAGAAACACAGAGAATAATTCTTCAGTGAGAAACTTGATTATTCTGAAAGAAAGCACAGAAGCAGAAACATCCATGGAAGTACTGGTGTTACTTGGCAACTTTGTTATTTTTAAGTTTGAGGCAGGAAAAATTGAAAAGAAAGTTGTGAACACAAAATTTGTTGTAAACATTTGTTTGATGTTCATTAATATGAAATCCTGTTCTTAAAAGAGGAAGCCTCCGTGGCATTTGTTTTGCCTGCAAATTATGGAAAATGTTGGGTTGAAGAGAAACAAATCATTAAGGTGTTGCCACAGCCAGGTATACATTCTCCTGAGCATTACAACTTCCCAAATGGAGTTAATGCTGATCTGCAAGTTGTGAATGCATAGTAGAGTGTCATATATGCAAGGTCTTGTATGGGAGGCAATTATTTGCAGGTGTCTATCAGTGAATTGTCACATGTTATGTTGGTCACAGGTCATTGGCCAGAAAACTTTTTTCCACAGGTTCCACTAACATTGACACTTGCCCATGAAATATTAGATCTTCAGATCTTGCTGAAGATGTTTGTTTTTTATTATTCATACTTCTTGATTATTTTTGTAGGGAAGATCAATCCAGATAACACACAAAGGATTTAATGCTAATTGAAGTTCAAATAATATTACCTGAAACACCAAATATTTTGTAATAAGCTCACAGATGTTATGTTGGTCAAATTACCCTTTATATTAGGTTTTCTAAAAATGAGAAAATGGCAGCTTACAGCCATGTCAGATGATTTTCAAAATGTGATCTTATGTGTGCCCTCATCCCAATTTCCATTGGGACTACAGCATGTATGGAAGGAGGTTTAATCCTTCTCTCGGTCCCACCGGTTAAAACAGCCAGGCTGGTGCGGACCAGAGAGAGAGCATTCTCGATCGTGACCCCCACCCTCTGGAATTCCCTTCCTCTTGATCTCCAACATGCTCCCTCCCTGGTAAGTTTTCACCGAGCCTTAAAGACCTGGCTATTCAGGCAGGCCTACAAGATTGGGGTGGATTAGTTTTATAATGTTATAACTGAAGGCTGGTTTTAAATTTATTATGATTGTTGTTTTGATATGTATATTATGTATATTATGTTTTATATTGTTGTATGTCGCCTAGAGTGTTCGTTAACATGGACAGATAGGCGACTCAAAAATAAAATTTATTATTATATTATTATTCCTTTGTCAACCGTGATCCCAGTGGAAATCACATACCCTTTCACTACAGTTAGTTTGCCACCCTGGGCTCCTACTGGGAGGAAGGGTGGGATATAAATCTACATCTAAATAATAATAATAATAACAACAACAATAATAATAATACAATTAGCGATAGTGGCTTTCGATACCATTGACCATTGTATCCTTCTGGGAAGACTGGCTGAGTTGGGAGTGGGAGGGACTGCATGGCGGTGGTTCCACTCCTACTTGGCAGGTCGCCTCCAGAAGGTGGTGCTTGGGGAACATTGCTCGGCACCCAGGATTCTCCAGTATGGGGTTCCACAGGGGTCAGTTCTGTCCCCCATGCTGATCAACAGCATGGGTTCAGTCATCCTGAGCTTTGGAGTGCGTTGCCATCAGTGTGCTGATGACACGCAGCTCTATTTCTCCTTTTCATCTTCTTCAGGTGAGGCTGTCAATACGCTGAACCGGTGCCTGGCTGAGACAATGGACTGGATGAGGGCTAATAAACTGAGGCTCAATCCAGACAAGACTGAGATGTTGCTAGCGGGTGGTTCTTCTGACCGGATGGTGGATGTCCAACCTGTCCTGGATGGGGTTGCACTCCCCCTGAAGAAGCAGGTTCGTAGCTTAGGGGTTCTCCTACAACCATCTCTATCATTTGAGGCTCAGGTAGCCTCTGTGGCACGGAGTGCCTTCTACCAACTTCGGTTGGTGGCCCAGCTGCGCCCCTATCTGGACAGGGATAACCTGGCTTCAGTTGTCCATGCTCTGGTAACCTCCAAGTTAGATTACTGCAATGCACTCTACGTGGGGCTGCCTTTGAAGACAGTCCGGAAACTGCAGCTTGTGCAAACTGCAGCGGCCAGATTGGTAACAGGGACCAGATGGTCCGAACATATAAAACCAATTCTGGTCCACTTGCGTTGGCTGCCTGTATGTTTCCGAGCTCGATTCAAGGTGCTGGTTTTAACCTATAAAGCCTTACATGGCTTGGGACCACAATACCTGATGGAACGCCTCTCCCGATACGAACCCACCCATACACTATGCTCAACATCTAAGGCCCTCCTCCGGGTGCCTATTCCAAGGGAAGCTCGGAGAGAGGCAACAAGGGAGAGGACCTTCTCAGTAGTGGCCCCCAAATTATGGAATGATCTTCCTGACTAGGTGCACCTGGCACCAGGTCAAGACTTTCCTCTTCTCCCAGGCATTTTAGCATGTTTTTTTAATTGTTTTAAATTTTTTAAAGTGTGTTTTAAATTGTTTTTAAAAGATGTGTTTTAAACTTGTATATTTTATTATTTTAATGTTTTTAGTTACTGTAAACCGCCCAGAGAGCTTCGGCTATGGGGCGGTATACAAATACAATAAATAAATAATAAAAGGAAATTTCTATTGAGATTGCAGTTGGGGAGGGAAGAGTTAAAACCTTCCCTCAGCATGCACTGCAGTCCCATT
This sequence comes from Rhineura floridana, assembly GCF_030035675.1. Classification (NCBI taxonomy): domain Eukaryota; kingdom Metazoa; phylum Chordata; class Lepidosauria; order Squamata; family Rhineuridae; genus Rhineura; species Rhineura floridana. Next base: position 153,231,725 of record NC_084484.1, read on the forward strand.
GGAAAATGGGGTACTCTGCACCTAGAACTATTTTTTTGAAAATCACCTGATGTAGCTGCAAACCATCTAAATAGTGTGATGTATAATTAAGCCCTCAGTCTGCAATATGTCTGCACACTGTCACAAAAATGGCAAACTGTTGTACTTATACTGATGTCACTACTTGATTATATCACTTGAGGTATAGCAGCTGAGTGCATTAGTGTGTCACAATCTGGTGAGATAGTACCACTATTGTAGAATCACAATTTGTATTCTGCCACCATGCTAAGTTGTTATATGCCAAAGGCATGGACAGAGGCATGGTTTGTGTGGGAGGAGCACAGGACAGCATGTGAATATATGAAGTGTCTTTAATACTGAGTCAAATCATTGGTCTATTATTATCGGTAGTATCCAAATTTCTGCAAGTGGGCTTCCAGTCATGCAATGCAAAGAGCATTTCTACTTCTACAGAAAATTGTGGTGGCACAGGCTGTTTCCCTACACCATACAATGAATGTCTTGCTGTGAAGAAGGACCACCTTAGCCCTTCCTAGAATGAGGCAAGGAGGAAGTGGAGGGGTTGATGTCGCATTGTAGACCCTTAGTGCAGCAGCAGCACAGGCAGGTTGGGCTTGGTAGACAAGGCAAGGAAGCCAGGGGGCACCAATTTGCTGCTCTCCCACTTGTGACATCTGAAATAAGTGTCTCAGCTTGCCGCATGAAACGGCCAGCTCTGAGCACACACAGCTTTTATACTGCTTCTTATATTGTAGTATTTTAATGTTTTGTTTTAATGTGTTTTAGTCTAAGGTTTAACATTTTGTAAGCTAAACTGGGGACCTATTGAAAGGTGGAATATAAATCAAATCAATAAATAAAATACATAGAATATTATTGTAGTAATGGTGGTATATGTTGCTGGTTTTCTAAATCAACTCTTATTTGTCTCTGTGACCACTATAATTAAGAATGTTATGTTTTTTTAAAGAGTAATAAAAATAGACACTGTTGTATCCTGTGCTGCTTCAGTGCTGGATATAACCCACAGCCTTATTCAGCTTTAGCTCCATTTAGATTAATTAGTTTGTTTTTGAATAGTTATTCTCACTTTAAATTCAAGACAATTTGTCAACACAAAAACAATATTTTAACTTATTTAATATTTGAACTGTTGCATTTCTCCATAATGGAGATAAAATTTAAACGTAGTAGTGATATTTATTGGCAATAACGGTAGCCTAACGTTAAAAATACATGTACCCTTGGCCCTATTATGCAGTCTGAAGCCAAAGGACTATCAAGACAGCATAATTTATGGATGCCAAATTCACTACATGTCTGGCAATATTATTGAGCATTTGTACCTTAGTGTTCTTTAAATTCTTAATGTCTGATATTATACTGAAAACAATACATGAAAAAAGCACTAGCAGTGGGTCTTTTCCCAGTTTTCCATTCATCTCAGCCAGTGCCTCCTAATCCAGACCCACCACCAATGCCGGCTTTCAGTCCTGGATCACCTTCAAAGCATGCTGACAATTACATAGTGCTTGTGAGATAGGCATTCATTCTTCATTTTTGACATTCATTCTTCATTACCTGGAGACCACCAACTCATTTTTAAAAATCCAGGAACATACTCTGCTAACTATGAAAGGCTAACATAATAATCAGTTCTTCTCCTTCGACAGCTGCCTTATGTTTTCTCCATTTTCTGTTACTTACAAAAAGGTTTGTGTATTTATCTTGTATATAAAGTGTAGTAAATGCTAGGGTGTTCATGGCCCCAAGATTCACCTTCTATCTCTATACATGCAGGTTTGTTTTTAAAAAAGGATCTGTTTCTGAGCACTCTGTGCTTTCTTTACTTCGATCTGTCTTCCAGAGTTCCCATTCACTATACTGACAAATCTAAAAATAGCTATAACCTTTTCCTCTGTGGAACAAAGCAGAAGAAATGTACAGGTACAGAAATCCTGCCAGGGTGTAGGCAGACACATCAAGGTTGTGTTTTTTTGTGCTGTACACCTTTCAAGTGTGATTATTTATTTATTTAAGGATTTATAAACTGCTTCCCAAAAAATATTTCTGAAGAGGTATGCAATGAAGGGAAAGTCTATAACTTCTTGATTTTCCGCCAGAATCAACTTGTGCAATTTGCAGGCATGATAATCCCTTCTGAGGAAATGAAGCTTCCTAAATTTAAGAATGATAGCTGCTGTCATTCTCCCACAAGGGCAGACATTACCATTTTGGGATGGGTATAACAGAAATCATAGGGATGGGGAAAAGAGCATGGATCCCCAGAAAAGACTGAGATGGAGGAAGCGTCACTCCCTAGCAAGGACTCTGTTATCCCAAGAATTGTTGCTGCTGTGGGGTGGGCTTCTGATCCCCACACACAGATTTTGGGGGATGTGATATAGATCTTTTCATTAAGTTGCATAGTGGAAGATGTAGAGCCATGTGAAAAGCAAGCTCAGTTTTTAATCCCTCCCCCCAAATCACTATGATGGGGAGTGCCCTGAGAAAATAATTCTCTGTTATTAACAGCTAGACCTGTCTGCTAAAACAAAAGATCACTCCACCTGTCCACCCCCTTTCATCTTAAGCTCAGGGTGTTTCCCATTAAGCTTCATTTCATTTCTCAGGAGGAAAAAATGGATGTATGGGGTTTTTTTTGAGAGCTGAAGCCACAAAACCACTCAGAAGCTTAGGGATGCCTTTTTAAATGGTGCAATCTGACTTGGAAACATTATAACTTTCCTTGACTGATCCTAATTCACCTCGTAATTTGTGGTGTATAAGAGCTTATGTACAACCTTAGCAACTACACCTTTGTTTCAACTTCACATGATCAATTGAATTATTAAAATTGCTTATTTTCATTGTGAAAATATTTTTACAATAAGTTTGACTAGTAATTTTCACTAAGAAGAAAGATTTGATAATTCAGTAATAGCTTTTTATAGTGATTTAAGAGTCACTTAACTAGGGATGGGGTTTGCTGCATGGTTCCAATCTGCTTGCATTCCAATAGTCTATGCCCTTTTTTTGTTCCCACTTGTTGTCGCACTTCCTGATTAAATCTATTGTGTGCGTTTTTGGGTAATTCGGTCGGCAGTTTATTATTTTTTTTGGTGGTCAAAATTTTGTAGTTATCAATGTAGATACTTATGTAAATGATGACAGTGTTTGATGTGTGTTTTTGGCAGTGGGAAAAACATTGAGTAATTTTTAGGTAGCTTACGTGAATGATCAGTGTTCCACTTGATTTTTTGCTGGCGTTAACTCCATGTAAAATAGCGGGGAAAGTTTGAAAGAATAAATTCTTGCTGATTTGTAGCCATGGCCACAAAATCTGTGCTGATTACAGCCGCGGCCTACAGCAAGAAATAAGTGCTGGTCTGAAAGGATGGTGAACTGTTGTCCTGCCCAAACTTGAGGAACTCAAACTCAGACACAGCTGTAGTTTGTTCTTTTATTGAAGTAAGGGAAAGTTTCAGTTGAGTGCACTTCATGAATCTACCTACGGCTTACTCAGAGCTCAACATCCCTCTCTAACTAGGCACAACTTGGCAGCATTAAGACATTGACTCAGCAACTAACCCTTCCCCCTCGCCCAGGTTAAGTTATTACAGTATTGCTACTATGTACTAAGTGTGCGCGTAAGCGCAGATTCCTCCTGAGCTGGGTTTGTTGATTTTTTTTATTTATTACATTTATACCCTGCTTTTCTTTTCATCATAGAAACCCAAGGCAGCTTACATATGGTTCCCAGGTGGTCTCCCATCCAGGCACTGCTCAGACCTGACCCTGCTTAGCTTCAGCTGAGTACTGGCCTCATGTGCCTTCAGACCCACCGCATTCACCCCCTGGACCTAGGTGAAGGTGGGGCCTTGGTTTCAGTCCCGTCCTCTCCCTCTATGGGGAGAGAGCTGTCTGGCAGGGGCAGGGGCACGGGGAGAGGCACCGTGTCAGGCAGAGGAGTGAGCGGCTGGTCTGGAGGTCTCTCCTGGGGGGTGTCTGGGATGGCTGGAGGTGACCTGTCAATGTCCAGAGCGGAGGCTGCTTCGACATCCCTCCACTCACCAAGTCCTGCCCCGACTGGAATGTCCCAGTCCAAGTCTTCCTCACCCCTTCCTGTGCATCGCTCAACTCCTTGCTAGCATGGCTCATGACAGCTAGTGAATTCAGCTGGAATCCATTGCCAGGTCTGATTTAGCAGATATTCTTCCTCATCCCTACGCTTAACTAAGAATGTGGTTGCTGATCATTTTTCTGAGCTTCATTCATGATTTCCAAAATTATTCCACATAAACTTATGTATCTGAACCAAAGGCTATAACAGTAATAAGAGCAGCAATGATTCTAATATTTAAAACATCTAATATATAATACTGTTGTATATTTTGATGTATTCTAACAACTAAACTAAACTAATTGCATGTTAGAAATATTCATAGATATAAAGATGCTCGATTCCTGCTGACTCATTTATGGGAGGGGAGATTAAAGGTGGGATACTTTCATATGAGATAAAAAGATGAAATGTGCACAGGGTTCCATATTACCATACCACAATTGCTAAAAAATTTGTATTTTTATATCTTTTGGTCAAAATGTGGGGCATGGAGTCTATAGATGTGTCTCAACCTTGAGAAAAGTATTTATGCTGTGATCCTACCTACACAGTGGGACAAGCCCTTTTGAGGACAAGTAAGAATTGATGGAAGAGTGGGCAGAAGTGACATGAGTGTGATAAATAGGAGACAAAACCTTTATGACAAATACTATGAATTTTTAAATGAAAAAATACTTTACAGTTTCTATCCAGCTAGTAGATTTACTGTTGTTCAAATTTCATTGTACGAGCATTGAGTATAAAGTAATTATAGAACAGTATCTCTGAAGAGCCCTGATCTTCTAACATTGACAAATATATAGCTGAAGATTTATATTGCAGTGGATGTAGGAAATTAGGTAAGTGATATAGGATTGGTTATTTCTGGTATAAATGCCAGAAAAAGGATGCCACTTTTGCCTTTAGGGTGCAAATCTCCACTTATGGTGCTGTACATACAGAGAACAAGACAGCAGTAAATCTTGCCTCATTTTTTTAAAAAAAATGTTTAAATATTAAATGTTTTTTTGTACGTCAGCTTGCATGGGTCACTTCTCTTTTGTTCTTTCCCATACTAAAAAGCCAAAGAAAACTACGTAATGATATCCTCCTTTCTTCTTTAATAAGACAGCGCTGAGTATTTTGGAAAATAAAGAGCTTGCTATTAGTCTCCTGTGGATTCTTTGAGGTCTACTGGAAGGATGTTTGGGGTGTCTTCTAAATGTTATTTGATAAAAGCTGACGCTAGAGACCCCACTGTTTTTAAAGAGCATGCTGAGGCAAACCACTGTTAGGATATGCAAGACTGCACATTTCTTTATTCTTATTTCACAGCTCTCATCCCCAAACACATATGGTCACTGTTTTTGTTTTGACTTATTTTGAGGGTTTTTAAAAAAAAAAATGTGAGAAAAGACTTTAAATGACCTAATCTTTATTTAAGACTAGTTTGCATGTGAAGGAAGGAAAATGTAGACGTGCTGAGGAGTGTTCTCACCATTCACATCAATATTCACGGACACATCCAGAAGAAAATTCTGTCGTCTTCACAGATACCCAGATAATGCTTTTAAAGGAACAGTGGTTGCCTGTTATAACAGCCCTTATAGTGCAGTCCTAACCCCCTGCCCAGTGCTGCTGGAAGGGTTTAGGATTAGGTGGAAGTGTCTCTCCATTAGGCTGTGATGGTGGAGCAGGAGACTCCACCGCTGCTGAGGCTGTTAATGTACCTGCCAACAGTGTGGGCAGCTGGGAAGCCATTACCAGCAATGTCCCCACCAGCAGTACCCAGCGTAAGGCCCTGAGAGAGTACATGGTGAGGACAGATCAGGGCCATTGCTGAATCCAAGCAATTCCATCTCCTGGAGCTGGCACAGAAAAACACACACACACACACACCCATCTTCTGTCCTGGCCAGTAGGAGCAGGCAGAACCGCTGATGCAGGGTGACAGGGTGAATCCACCAATCCAAGCCTCCCAGCCCCTTGTGAGGTCTGCCCAATGCTGCACAGGATGTAAATATCTTCAATCAATAACAAAGTAGTTTACATGAGAGATTGAATCATATCACCCCGTATAGTCCTATGTTTATAGATTTCTAATGGAAGAAGGGAGCTCTTTATATTTTGCTTAATCTTCTGCAATAATATCCACCTTTTCTCTGCACTCAGTAGTTGCTAGATACAGTATTGCTACTATGTGTACACCTACCAATGTTTATGTTTTTCCTTTCTATGTATTGGCCCCATCATATAATGCTAATGTCTGTTTAATATTCTAGTGTCATGTGACAATGTGAACTCCTGGTTTTATTAACAAGACAGTTGATCTCTCACAAAGCAAGGACCAGCTCCATTGCTATGATTCTCAGTGCTCAGAATTCCTCAATTGTTTTGGCCCTTGCTCTGCTCTTTGGCATTCATCTTTATCAGGTCCTTTTTTAAAAAAATTTTTTTTTAATTAGAACATGACTGTGTGCAAGTTCATATATTCACAGAAATCTCTCCTGTCAGAGACATCCTTTTAACTTCTCTTATATATTTAGTAATATAGAAAAGTTTGCATGTGTGGATACTTGCAAATTTGATACTATTTCTCTACCTTATGTGAAATGCATGGTAAATGCTCAGCAGATGGTGAAATCATAGACTGCAGTTTCTGCATGATTATAGAGTTTGTGAGTACTGTGGCACATGTTTGAAATTCCAGGATGTGTTAAACCACATCCTTTCTCAATTTCCAATTGATAATTTCTTTGTTAACTGTATTTATTACCTATCCTTCACCAAGAGTCCCAGAGCAGGTTACATAATAATAAATATTATTAAACATAATAAATAAATAAACAACTAAAACAATAGTACAATCAATAAAATCACTAACACAAACCATTTCTCAATATGTGATAAGCAACAGGTCTAAGAAGAGGCTCCTCTTTGTTCTTTCTTTTATCACATATGTAAGGTTCTTATATGAATTTGTGGTGTAATCCTATAGATGTCAAAGCAAGAGGTCCAGTGGGGCTTGCTCTTGGGTAAATAGGTATAGGACTGCACCCTTAATCTCCCAGTCTAATCTCAATTATTCTTCATAGATTTCCATCTTTGGCCTTCCAGACATGTTGGGCTGCAAAGAGAACACAGGATTTTGTCTTCGGATTTATCCGAATAATCTAGGTAGAACAGTCAGTCATTTCTACATACTCAAACCAGGTCAAGTTTTGCATGGTTCTCATCTTCAGCTGTGAGACGAGGACCCTATGATTTGTGAACCACTGTCCAGTGGGAATATTTAAAAGAGTACTCTCTGAAATGATATAATCTACATGGCTCTGATAACTTTGGAATACCTTTGAAATACTATGTCTAAATTCTCATAGCTTTTCCCATAAAAACCCAAATCAATCACTGCAACATGCAGACAGTGCAGTAGCTGTTGTATTGTATGACACTGACATCACAGCCCCTTGTGTTTATGATGTACCAATAAAATACATCATTTATTCCCATGAATTTACAATTATACTGATATGAGCAAGACCTCAGATGAAGAACATGGTGGAGTGGAAGCTTCTGAAGGGCAAAGACATTTGACTCAACAGGAAACCAGTGATGCAATACTTTTGCAAACACTTCCAGCGTGAGGTGAATACCTTAAAATAGTCTGTGTCTAAATATATAATTCCCATACTGTAGTCTTTGTTGTAATTTATATGGTTCCACTTCTTGGTTTACCTGTTGCATCCATCACCTTCATAACTTCTTAAAATTTCTCCCAATGGTTAGGATACGCGACAGGCAGAATATTTTTAACTAAACAAAACAGTTTTGCACATACTATAAATTACCTATGTAACGTTTAGATCCACTATTGATGAACATAATAAATGTAAACTCAAGAATGATCTGGTGGTCACATATATCCTGCTCTTCCTTCAGAAAGCTGAGAGTGGCTTGTATGTCCAGGTGCTGATCAGATCTATACCTGTATAGCTTATGCAATGCTACAGCATCTGTTTTTTCTAGAATCTACAACTGAGTAATACCTTTATTAATTTAGGACCAACCAAAAAGTCACAAAAATGAGACAATATTTTGAATTCTTTAGAGCTCTTTTATAAAGCAATACAACAATTAGGCTAGAAAATGTAGCATTACAATTTTTCTACTCTTTGTTCTTTATTTACCCTTGTCTTGGCATGTTGCCTGATGTAGAGTTCTGGAGAACTCAAAAGCTCACATTTTTGTGACTATTTGGTTGATCCTAATAAAGGTATTATCCAACTCTGGAATTTGTGTCTTATGGACCAATATAGCTACCCTTTGCTTTTTATGTTTCTTCCAGAGTATTCCCTGTGCCAGAGCTGGGCTACAGTTGGTTAAAAGACCTCTGAAAGTGATTGCTCTTGAGCACTTGGCATTAGAATGTAGTGGACACAGCACCACAAGATTTGAATTTAAACATGCAGAGATCCTGGTGAATGGTAGAAAATAAAGGAAAAAAGAGAAAAGAAACTCTAGGACAGGGGTGGGGAGATTCTTTGCTCTCCAGATGTTGCTGAATTACAATTCCTGTCAATTCCTAGCAACATGGCCAATGGCCATTGATGATGGGAGTTGTAATTCAGCAACAACTGGAGGGTCACAGGTTCCCCACAGCTGCTCTAGGACATTCAGTCTTAACAATATGAAGGATATTTTTAATGTCCCCATATTGGAGTGGAAATGGGGGAAAGAAGACAACTATCGCCATTCTAGTGCTTGCTTATCAAATAGTGATTGCTTTCTGTAACTGAAGGCAAGTCAAGAACAGTTAAAAAGGAAAGAGTACAATCATCATTGGATTGCTCTTACAACAGGCTTTTGTAGCCATAACTTCTCACTGCTCCCCGTTCATAGCTGTTTATCACAAGTAAGGGTATCTCTTTGCCAAAAGATAACCAAGATGGCAAACCTTTCCTCTGCCTCCCATCCTTTCCATCTCCACCAGCTATACTGATTCTTAGCTTTTAAATACATTTTATATAGATTGCAGTATTTAAAAAGACAACAAAGATTGGTTTGAGTGAGAGAAAAAACTGCTTGTATTTTTCTTGGTTTTTCTTTGTATCATCCCCTTTAAAATGCCACATGCTTCATGACTCACTATGAGGTTGAAGTTTCATTCTGTTTTAAAGGAAATTGGCCTCTGCCTCATGAAGAGGGACTTCATGCACCCACTCATCATCCCACACCTCTGTATTAGCATGGCACAATGTCCTGTTAAGTAATTTCCTGGATTTCTGTGTGGAGTGGACGGGGTCAGTGCTTTCTGCTATCTCAGAGAGCAAAAATAGAACTCATCAGGTTGCCCATTCCAAAAATGCTATCTGGCCTACTACATCCAATCTTTTCTGAGTCCAATAACTGTTTAGATTTGGTGACTCCTGCCTAGGAAAGTATTATCTCAGCCTTGACTGATCACTATTTTCAGGTCATGATCTGGTCTTCTACTGATGCAATAATAAGCCACATTCCTAGATGTTGCTTTCTTTGTCCTGCTTCAAACCTGATCTCAGTCATGATTCCAGCTTTGCATCCTTCCATTCTAGGCTAGCATTGTATTCCACCTTACTTTTGTTGCCCTGCTTTGTCTCACCAGGCCTTTCTACTTGACTTTTAGGGCCATTGGTGACCATACCCAATCTAAACCGATTCGGGGACTCTGAGGCTTATGTCTTGTGCACTAACGTGAACTGCAGCAAACCGAAAAGACTATTTTGTTTGCCAAACAAAGTTAGGCCAGACTCCAAGAATCTATAGGTCTGGCCAACCCAAAGGCTTCATACTGCCTGCCAATCACAGAAGTTGATGATGCACTTCCTTAGTCCCTTCTTCATAAGAAGGCGACTTTAAGGCCTGAGTACAAAGTCCAAGGTAGCTTGCTAGGCTTTGTCCAAGCTTCAGACCCTGAAATTCCTAGTTCAAGCCCCAGCGTTTCTGACATTGACTCACCTCTCAGACCTCCCATGTTATGCTATAGGCCATCTTGATTTTGTCTTGCTTATACAATCATAGAATTATAGCGTTAGAAAGGGAATATAATGACATCAGGTCCAATCTCCTGCTTAATGCAGGAATCCAAGTTAAAGCATACCCGCTGTCCAGCTTCCCCTTGAATGCCTCCAGTGTTGGAGAGCCCACCACCTCTATAGGTCATTGGTTCCATTGTTGTACTGCTCTAAAAGTTAGGAAGTTTTTCCTGATGTTCAGCCACAATCCATGTCCTGCACTCTGGGATGATTGAGAAGACTATTCATTCCAGACTGATTATGGACACACACAAAATTGCCACTTATGTTTGTGGCTAAAGTCATTCAACCCATTTAACATGAGGAATGAGCTACCCCAGGGAGAAAGGTGGCTTCATCAGGTTTTAGATTGATTTCAGTTGATTTGAACTGGAGACCATATGTTAGGGCAGCCACACATAGAACATATTACAATAGTCTAGTCTTGAGGTTACCAGTGTGTGGAGCACTGTACCTACGAATGTTCTCTGTCCAAGAACAGCCATAGGTGGTGAAACACCCTTAGCTGGAAATCAGCACTCCTAGCCACTGAAGCCACCAGGGCCTCAAGCGATGGTGTCAGGTCAAAGAGCAACTCCAAGGTACAAATCTGACCTATCCAAAGCAAACTCTCTACTGACTTCCCAGAACCAAGATTCTGCAACACATAGCTTCTCCACCTTGTCTAAATTCCAATTTAATAGTTCACATTCAGCCCATTAACACCTCCAGGCAGTGGTCAGTGTTAGTTTTTATTTATTTAGTTATTAAATTTATATTCCATCCTTCCTCCCAGTAGGAGCCCAGGGCGGCAAACAAAAACAATAAAAACAATCTAAAACATCATAAAACAGACTTTAAAAATATTAAAACATCTTTGAAACCATCTTTTTAAAAAAGCTTTAAAAACATCTTGAAAAGCAATTCCAACACAGATGCAGACTGGGATACAGTCTCTACTAAAAAAGGCTTGTTGAAAGAGGAAGGTCTTTTTGTAATACTGTCAGTCCTAATTTCTGCTACTTTCAATATTTGTTTAATTTTATACTGTAGTTGTTTTTTGAGTAAATAATCCACTTCCGTAACAGAATGTTCTTGTCAGTTCCTAGGAACTGTAATTCTTTTCCCCACATGATCTGCTGTGGTCTCATTGTATTCCATTCTGAGAAACAAAAGAGAAAAATAGTTTACTTGTAAACTTGCCTGAAAACACAAGACTCAACAAACAACATTAAGTTTATAAAACTAGTTAATATAATTACTGCAAATTTAAAAATGCACAAAAAATAAGGGAGTACACAATGAATCAAGAAGTTCAGTTGCTTTTAGCTATTAATTAACATGACAGTAGTAAACTCACATATAACAAAATTACTTTAGTTGGGTATTATTATTATTATTATTATTATTATTTATTTATTAGACTTTTATACCGCCCGACTAGCAATAGCTCTCTGGGCGGTGAACACAAGAAATACAATAAAATCACATAGTATAATACAACAAAAACATATAAAATAAAATAATCTAAAATCAATCACAGCAGATTTTAAAATTAAATTAACTTAAATTAGTATGCCTTGGAAAAGAGGAAGGTTTTAACTTGGCGCTGAAAGGATAACAATGTCGGCGTCGAGCGCACCTCCTCGGGGAGACTATTCCACCGTTCGGGGGCCACCACTGAGAAGGCCCTAGATCTTGTCACCACCCTCCGGGCTTCCCTATGAGTCGGAACCCGGAGGAGGGCCTTCGTAGTAGAACGTAGAGTATGGGCCGGTTCGTATCGGGAGAGGCGTTCCGACAAGTATCGTGGTCGCGTGCCGTATAAGGCTTTATAGGTTAATACCAACACTTTGAATCTGGCCCGGAAGCATATTGGTAGCCCTTGCAGGCGAGCCAGAACAGGTGTTATATGCTCGGACTGCTTGGTCCTTGTTAACAATCTGGCCGCCGCATTTTGCACTAGCTGTAGCTTCCGAACTGTCTTCAAAGGCAGCCCTATGTAGAGCGCATTGCAGTAGTCCAAACGCGAGGTTACCAGAGCATGAACAACTGATGTAAGGTCCTCCTTACTCAAATAGGGACGTAGTTGGGCTACCAACCGAAGTTGGTAGAACGCATTCCGTGCCACCAAGGCTACTTGAGCCTCAAGTGAAAGGGAAGAGTCTAAAAAGACTCCCAGACTACGAACCTGCTCCTTTAAGGGGAGTGTAACCCCATCCAGGACAGGGTATGTATCCACCATCCGATCAGAGAAACCATCCACCAACAGCATCTCAGTCTTGTCAGGATTAAGCCTCAGTTTGTTAGCTCTCATCCAGTCCATTGTCGCGGCCAGGCAACGGTTCAGCACATCGACAGCCTCACCTGAAGAAGATGAAAAGGAGAAGTAGAGCTGCGTGTCATCAGCGTACTGATGACAACGCACTCTAAAGCTCCTGATGACAGCACCCAACTTCTTCATGTAGATGTTAAAAAGCATGGGAGACAAAACCGACCCCTGCAGGACCCCACACTGGAGGGCCCACGGTGTCGAGCAATGTTCCCCAAGCACTACCTTCTGGAGACGGCCCGCCAAGTAGGAGTGGAACCACTGCCAAGCAGTACCTCCGACTCCCAACTCCGCGAGCCTCTCCAGAAGGATACCGTGGTCGATGGTATCAAAAGCCGCTGAGAGATCAAGGAGAATCAACAGAGTTACACTCCCTCTGTCTCTCTCCAGACATAGGTCATCAAACAGGGCGACCAAGGCCATCTCAGTGCCAAAACCAGGCCTAAAACCCGATTGAAATGGATCTAGATAATCGGTTTCATCCAATAGCGCCTGGAGCTGGCTAGCAACCACTCGTTCCAAGATCTTGCCCAGGAATGGAACATTCGCTACTGGTCTGTAGCTGCTGAAATTTTCTGGGTCCAAGGAAGGTTTTTTCAGAAGTGGTCTCACCACCACCTCTTTCAGACAGCCAGGGACCACTCCCTCTCGTAAAGAGGCATTTATCACTTCCTTGGCCCAGCCAACTGTTCCATCCCTGCTAGTTTTTATTAGCCAAGAGGGGCAAGGATCGAAGTGGTTGCACATACCTGTCCAAGTACCTTGTCCACATCCTCGAGCTGAACCAACTGGAACTCATCCAATAAAACATTACAAGACTGTGCTCTGGACACCTCATTATGATCAACTGCTATAAATTGGGAGTCTAAGTCCCGGCGGATGCATGAGATCTTATGCTGGAAGTGCTCAGCAAACCTATTACAGCGGGCCACCGATGATTCTACCGTGTCCTGAAGGCTTGGATGGAGTAGCCCTCGGACAACTCTAAAAAGCTCCGCTGGGCGGCAAAGAGATGACTTAATAGTGGCAGCGAAATGTTGTTTTTTCGCCGCCCTCACCGCTCCTACATACAGCTTGGTAGAAGCACAAACCAGCTCATAGTTGCATCCGTCGGGAGTTCGTCTCCATCTCCGCTCAAGCCGCCTCCTATCTTTTTTCATCGCTCTCAGCTCTGGAGTATACCAAGGAGCTGTATGAGCTCTACACAGGAGAGGGCGCACAGGAGCGATCGTGTCAACAGCCCGGGTCATCTCCGCATTCCGCAGATCAGCCAGGGCTTCAACAGGAGCACCAGTCCTATCAGCCGGAAAATCCCCCAGAGCCCTTTGAAAACCTTCAGGATTCATTAGTCTCCGGGGGCGGACCAATTTAATAGGTCCCCCACCCTTGCAGAGGGGAAAGGCTACTGACAGTCTAAACTTCAACAAGCAGTGATCTGTCCATGACAAAGGGAGAGATGTAAGACTCCCCACTTCCAGATCACTATCCCCATGTCCAGTAGCAAAGATAAGGTCTAGAGTATGCCCCGACAAATGTGTTGGACCACTAACATATTGAGATAGCCCCATGGTTGTCATGGCGGCCATGAAGTCCTGAGCCGCCCCAGACAAAGTAGCCTCGGCATGGATGTTGACATCCCCCAGTACTAATAGTCTGGGGGATCTCAGCAATACCTCCGAGACCACTTCCGTCAGCTCAGTTAGGGAAGCCATTGGGCAGCAAGGTGGGCGGTACACCAAAAGGATTCCCAGCCTGTCTCTCTGGCCCAGCACAAGGTGCAAACACTCCATACCGGTAACTGCATGGACATGGTGCTTGGTGAGTGAGATGGAACTCTTATAGACCACAGCAACCCCACCTCCCCGACCCTCAGATCTACCATGATGCTGGACCAAGTACCCCGGTGGGCAGAGCTGGGAGAGACTAACTCCTCCCTGCTCACCCACCCAGGTCTCGGTTATACATGCCAGATCAGCTGTCTCGTCCACAATCAAATCGTGGACGAGGGAGGTTTTATTATATACCGATCTGGCATTTAAGAGCAGCAACTGTAGATCTGAGAGTTGGCTGAGAGGACAACCAACGACCCTGCGGATGTGAGAAGGACCAGAACAAGGCACAGCCACCACATGTCTGGGCCACGTTCCCCTTACCTGGCACGTCCTTCTCACAACACCATACCTCCTGTAATATTGTTATGTGCCTTCAAGCCGATTATGACTTATGGCAACCCTATGAATCAGCGACCTCCAATAGCATCTGTTACAAACCACCCTGTTCAGATCTTTTAAGTTCAGGTCTGTGACTTCCTTTATGGAATCAATCCATCTCTTGTTTGGTCTTCCTCTTTTTCTACTCCCTTCTGTTTTTCCCAGCATTATTGTCTTTTCTAGTGAATCATGTCTAACAGCTGAAGAGGAGTTGCAGTGTTCCAAAAGGTGGTTTAGAAGAAATCTGTTGCTGTCACGAGTTTCCCCACCCCTCAAAAAAGTTATATCTTTTTCTTAAAACACTTAACAAAAGCAAGATCACATAGTCTGAATGTATTATTTTCATATAAAAATACAATAGACCAAGCAACTGAAACTTGTGCAAGGGAAAAGAGTTAAATATATTTTTGTATGAGTGTTACATACATAGGTTATATAAAGATTTTGTGTTGATTAATTCTTTGCCTTCATATCGATTAATCAGATAAATTTAATAAATATTCAGTTAAATTTAAATGTTTGCATATTGTAGTACTGGGGAATCTGTAGCCTGAACCACACTGGCCCACAGCCTAATTTCATGTGGGCTGAGGGGAGTCTGGAGGGAGAGGAAGATAGGGGGGTTTAAAAAAGGAGGAAAGCTGCAATGATCGGCTCATGGAATGAACAGAGAAAACCTTTTGCAAGTGATCAGTTCCAGCCTCGGGCAATAAGAAAAAAATGTGAGGGGAACCAAAATGGATAGAGAAATGAAGGGAAACACAGAGATGACGACATAGATGGCAGAGAGTGAGAGTGAGAAAGATGGGGTGGCACAGAGAGAGAAGGAGATGGAGTGGAACAGAGAGAGAAAGAGGCAGCTGTGCAAATCTGTTCTGTTGGAAACTCTACTCGTTGTCACCTCTGGCCCTGCCCACTGCCAGCTTTGATCCTGCCCACCACTGGAATGCAGCCCCTGGGCAGATTATTCCTGAGGGGACCTTCAATAGAAAAATGCTTTCCTACCAAACATAATGCCAAAACATCAATACTGGTACCTATCGTAGGTACTGCATGAAGTGTAAGATAACTAATAATTCATAAACAAAAATTACTTTTCTTAGAAAGGGAGCCATCTGTAGTATTTTATTTTTCATTTTCTGTTACTGCAATAGACAAGAGCCAAAATGATGTTCCCTTCCTTTTTAGCCTTAGTTTTACAAATTTGCTCCCACTAATTAATCAACTCTAGCTAAATAATTTAAAATGAGACCCCTAGATGATAACCTCAAAGGAGTGTGTTGAGTTAGAATCCTTAGAAAGGTTAGACTCTATGGCCTTATAGGCCCCTTCCAACTCTATCATTCTGTGATACCAACCATTCTGTATAATGTAAGCAAGACAATGCTGATCTTTTGTCAAAGTCTCTTTGGTCCTGTTCATACACTCTGAAAACTGTCAATCAATTAACTTTCTATAGAAAACATCCACTGTGAGATATCTGGAAGCATCTTAGAGCATATGAAAGGCAAAGGGAGCTTTTACATTTATTTATTTTAACAAAATTTGTATACCACTTGAATGTAAAGACCTACAAGCAGTTTACAAAACAATTAAAATTATCAATAAAAGAGTTAAAACATGTAATTAAAAACCTATTTAAAACAATTAAAACAGCTACAAACCAAAACGATTAAAACAACTCAGCACCTATGTGTCTGGAAAGGTTTGCCTATACAGAATACTGTTAAGCAGGTGCCAAAAGGAATACAGCATTATGTTTTTCTGATGTGCACCTATAGTGTGAAATATGAATATGGCAGGTGTTTGGAAATATGTATATTATGCATGCACATTTATCAGAGAACCAACTCAGATTTTTTGCTTTATAATGTGGGAATTGACTCTAACGGACCAATCGAAACTATGGGAAGCCAGCATAATTTATGTTGTCTTAAGCTACGATGGTGTAAAGTACACCAAACCTCATCCAGACTGAGCTGGCCCAGGACTAGTGGAAGGAAAACAAGCCTTTAAAACAGAGTTTGACTTACACCATCCTTTTTGCCAGTGCAAGTTTCATCACTTTGCTAGGGCACGTGACTGAACTGAATGGTGTTAGGGTCCAGCATAAGTCCCAGACCTGCCCCGCCCCACCCCTAGAATGCCCATTTGGGAGGATTTACACCAGCCTCAGCGATGCCGGGATGAGGGACCTACACTGTCATTTTTCCAGCTGAGCTGGAGTTGGGGACTTACGCTGGTATCATCCCGGCCTTCTGCCAGCTGAGCAAGAGATCCTCCATATCCTAAGTCACTCATCCCAGTGGATCTTGGGTTTGGATTGCGCCCTTAGACTGTGAAGTCAAATCCAAAAGGTGAGATTGGGTTGTAGTTTTTTAAAAAAAAACACACATTTTATTGTAACTATAAACAAATACAAAAGGGAATGATAGAATCCAGGCAATCATAAACATGAGTACAAATGGGGAGTCGGGTGTCTACAAAGAATGGCATAAGCTCAGTAAAAGTATTACGCTGTCCAAATGCATCTCTCCAAAGATGATCATGTGCGTTTGGCAGGTGATGTTCCAATCCATGTGTGCTGATATGGGTAACAAAGGGATTCCACTTGATAGAAAATTTGTCAGTTTTTGCATGTCCTTGTGCTATCTTTATATGAGCTGTTAACTTTTCAGCTAGGGCCACGGTCCAAACCCTGCTGTACCAAGAGTTCTATGGAAGTCCCTAGGAGAAGTAATATGGTGTCCTTAAACAAAACATCCTGGTTAGCATCCTCGAGTAAGTTTAATAATGACATTGCTAGTGACATAGTGAGGGACTGGCCAGTTATCAAAGTTATTTCAGCAAGTGCAATTGATGAGAAGGCTTGTACCATTGGGCAGTGCTATGGTGCAGCCTTGTACACCCTTACCTGGGAGTACTTCCCATGAATGTAATAGGGTTTACTTCTGAGCAGGTATGTTTAGGATTGTGCTGTTATTATTATTTTTTTTAAAAAAATAGTGTATTGAGAGTATGACTATTAGGGAGTGCTTCATCTTCACCTTAGAGTAGAGGTAGCCAACATGATCCCCTCCAGATATTTTTTGACTACAGCTCCTGTCAGCTCCAGCTGACATGTCCAATAGTCAAGGATGATGTCCTCATGGTGTTTTCTGTTTTTGTCTTATGTTACTATTCTTTCAGTAAAAAAATTAAATAGTAAAAAAGAAGGATTATGGGAGTTGTAATCCCAACAACATCTGGAAGGTACCACTTTGAATACTGCTAGATTAAGGTGTAACCTCCACTTTTAATTCTCAGATCTTGTGCGTGTGTGCACACTCAATCACACTCACAAACACTTTTATTCAAAAGATCAAAAGTTCCTTGTTGCTTGCAATCGTCTGTTGTCACAGGCATTCTTTCTTACCATGTCTTTGTTGAGAAGACAATAGATTCTTGTGTCAGTCTTATTGGCACCAGTTTTGTATAATACAGGAAACACCATTTCCTTGTAGGGCTGGAAAATTAACTTGGACCATGCTTTTCCCTTTTTATTGCTAATCAGTACACACCCCGGGAAACCTGGCTTTCTGGTTCTTGAAAAAGGACAGGAAGCAGCATCAGCATCCCTTTTACATCCTCTTTTTTCTGAAAATGCTGTACTCTTTTACCAGTGAAGGTGGTAACTGGAAGCAAGTAAATCCAACACCCTAACCCTATATAAATTTACTTGGAGGAAAGAAGCTTTGCTTAGTTTTCACCATATGATTGTGTCAAAGAACTGCTTCACACGTTGCAATTTCCTACTCAGTCTGCTGTCTAGGTGCCAACTACTGATGGGTAATTTCAGGACCCTGCTTCCCCTTCTTAGGGTTCTCTATTGTTAAACTGGCTTTTGACCAGACAGCTGATGTGCTGGACTGGTGCTTGGAGATGGTGATGGGTTGGATGTGGGCCACTAAACTGATTCTAAACTGAATCTTGAAAAGACAAAGGTGTAATGTGTCCAGAGTCCTCATGTCTGGGAAATGGGGAGATGCCCTGTTCTGGATGGAGTTGCACTCCCCTGAAAGGAACAGGTTTGCAGCTTGTGGCCTCCATGGCTAGAAGTGCCATTTTCCAGCTCTGGCTGGTTTGCCAGGTTCAGCCCCCTTTGGACAAAGCTGACTTGGCCACAATATTCCATGCTGAATTATTGCAATGTGCTCTGTATGGGGCTGCCCTTGAAGACGACTTGGAAACTTCAACTGGTCCAAAATGCAGCAGCCACTTTACTGGCCAGGGTTCCCTTTAGATCTCATATAACTCCTGTTTTAAAATAGCTGCATTGGTTACCAGTCTGTTTCCAGGCCCAATTCAAGGTACTCATGTTAGTGTTAAAGCCCTAAAGGACTTAGGTCCCAAATATCTGAAAGATCGCCTCCTTCACTACAGACCTTCTCGGGTAGGGATGG
Source organism: Rhineura floridana (assembly GCF_030035675.1). Taxonomy (NCBI): domain Eukaryota; kingdom Metazoa; phylum Chordata; class Lepidosauria; order Squamata; family Rhineuridae; genus Rhineura; species Rhineura floridana. The sequence goes on from NC_084484.1 coordinate 153,250,867, forward strand.
GGTTTGCTGTCTAGTTCCAATCCACTTGTATTCTGATAGTCCATCATTCGGTCCCGATCCACCTTTTTTTGTTCCCGCTTGCTTTTGCACTTGCCAATTCGACACACTGTTTTGGGGTTTTTTGGTGGCAAAAAAATTAGTTATTTGTAACATAAATGCTTATGTAAATCTATGGAAGTTAATGAATAATAGCGATTGTAATTATGAAGATAATTACGTAAAATTGGGGGGAGGGGAAATCAGGGGAAAAAGCCACGATGATTACAGCTGTGGCCCACCGCCAGAAATCAATGCCAGTCTGAAAAGATAGTGGACTGCTGGATTCAGTCAAAATCCGGTACTAAGTCTGATTTAGCGGATATTCTTCCCTGCTCTCTCTCCCTACTCTCGGGTGTGGAAATCAGCAGAGGGGGTCCTTTTGGCATTTTCACTACCCTCAGAAATTCAGAGGGTGGTGGCCTGGAAGAGGACATTGTCTGTTGCGGCCCCTAAGTTGTGGAACTCCCTCCCGCCCAAGGTGCATCTGGCAACTTCGCTGTACAGTTTTAGTGAATGCAGAAGACGCACCTCTTTACCCTGGCCTATGATATCTGAGATGTGTATTTTGGGGTTCCATCCTATTTTGGGATTTTAGGTTGTTTTTAAATTGTTTTTAATGTCATGTTTTGGAATTGGTATGGACTGCCTTGAGACCTTTAGGTGAAGCGCAGGTAATAACTGATGATGATAATTAAAAAAAGAGAACTATCCTCTGAAAACTATTCAATTGGAGGAATGTCCTCTGTAATGCAAAATACATGGCCACCATGGGGAAAACGTTTTCCCCACTATTCTCTTCCTAAATGGACTCCTCCTGGGAGGAAGGGCGGGATATAAATCAAATAATAAAATAAATAAATAAATAAAATGATATCATTGCCATTTAATTCCATTTAATATATTTTTGTTCCTCCATAGAAGGTCATGTAGACTTGGAAAAAGACCAGACAAAAACTGAACAAGTCAGTAGACACCCCTCCTTCATGTCTTGGAGAGTGATTTGCTGGATCTTGCTTTCCTGGGCTTAGACAGCACAAGGGACCTTCTGACTCAGTTGGTGGAAATAACATGATTGCTTTATTAAGGTACAGTTCCACTTCCCACTCTTAACCCAATGCACAAGTAGAAGTTAAACTTTTCCTGTCGTCATAACATTCTGCTTTATGTTTTCAAAGGAAGTGAAATGTTGGGAAAGGAACAGCAAGTTTAAAATAGCCATTTTATTTTTCAGTATAAAATTATTGTAATGATTTTTGTGAATATCTTTCCCAAAAGCAGTCTCAAAACAAGTATTCAAAACCCAGAGACTTCTCTAATAAGCCAGAACTGCTGATAGGATTTCTTTTTCCAATAGTTCTGCCTCCCCCCCCTCTCTTTATGAACATTCAGTAGTTGGGTGAAAAAAATGAAGATTTTTTCCAAGTCTTTCTTTTTTTAACATGACTACATGGACTTATTTCCAGATTTTTTGGTAGTTTTAAATGGAGCAGCATACAACTAAAAACAAACAAAAACATTTATTACAGCTACAAAAAGCCAAATACAAATATTACTACTTCTAAGTCTTGAGTGCTGAATATCATTTCTCCTACTAAGTGGTTTATGAACCTCATATACTGGAAGTTCCTAATTCACCGGAAATTATTTTATTTATTTATTTATTTGTTTGTTTGTTTGTTTGTTTATTATTTGATTTATATCCTGCCCTTCCTCCCAGGAGGAGCCCAGGGCAGCAAACAAAAGCACTAAAAACACTTTAAAACATCATAAAAACAGACTTTAAAATACATTAAAACAATACAACTTCAAAAACATTTTTTTAAAAAGCTTTGAAGACATCTTAAAAAAAAGGTTAAAAAACATATTGCTTTTTTAAAAAAGGTTTAAAAAAATATAAAAAACCAGTTGCAACTCAGAAGCAGACTGGGATAAGGTCTCAGCTTAAGAGGAAGGCCTTCAATAGGCGCTGAAAAGATAACAGAGATGGTTCCTGTCTAATATTTAAGGGTACGGAGTTCCACAGTGTAGGTGCTGCTGCACTAAAGGTGTGTTTCCTACGTTGTGCAAAATGGACCTCCTGATCAGATGGTATTTGCAGGAAGCCCTCACCTGCAGAGAGCATTGATCAACTGGGTATATAAGGGATAAGACGGTATTTCAGGTATCCTGGTCCCAAGCTGTATAGGGCTTTGTACACCAAAACTAGAACCTTGAACTTGGCCCAGTATAAATGGGCAGCCAGTGCAATTCTTTCAGCAGCGGGGTGACGTGCTGGTGATACCCTGCCCCAGTGAGCAGTCTCGCCACCACATTTTGCACCAGCTGCAGGTTCCGGACCAACCTCAAGGGCAGCCCCACCATTGCATTCACCATTGCAAATGAGTTTACTTCCACTTGTTGTCAAAGGGCAGACACACAATGGCTTGGTTTGGATGTAAACTATGGTTAGCATTTGATATATGTGTAACCCCTGTGGATTATTGTTTTGGCCCAGTGGGTGAGGAAACCTTAAGGAAGGGGCTATACTAATGAGTTTTAGGTCAGATAGAGCTGGAGAGGAAAGAGGCTATTATTTGCCAGGAAGCAAGAATCGGGCCCTTGTCACCTTGAATTGGGGCTGTAAGGTTTTGTGTTCTTCCTGTTCTGGACTTTTCTGCAAGCAACGTCTGCACTGGTGCCTTGCTGGATGCACGGAACTTTGGGAATTATTATATTCTGAAGACATTTGTTATATTATCTTGGGATATCTTATATTGTTTTTGCCGTTTCTGCTGCCTGATTTAAACTTTCAAAAATCTTACAAAATTGCAGTTGTATTTGTGTTATTCATTTATGGAGTAGCCCCATAGAACCCAAGATATTGGTATATATGAGGCTCCTGTGTGCCTCCTCCCCTCTCCTCCTCCAGTGCATGGGAAGGTGATTAGAAGCTTTCACTTCTGTTTTCAATCAACCACAGTTATAAACAGTTGGTGCCTGTTACTTCAAACGGCCTTCCACCCATTCAGCATTCTTGGGCTTGCCATACCCATCTCCCATTGAATCTCAACACCTTGCTCTTTCATGCGTGGTCAGTGAAAGGACAATCAGCTATTATTCAGGACTTAAGTCTTAGAATAACATGGTGACCTGGCATGGATCACTGAGACCTGGGAGGATGAGCATAGTGGTATCTATCTATTATTATGCCCACCATGTTATTCAGTGATGCAACAGCATAGACCCAGTCAGCAGCAAGGATGTCATTGCCTGTTGTAATACCATCACCCTTTCCAAGTGCCCTGCCAAACAGTCTATTGGTTTTGAATGCCTGTATCTGATGTTGGGAGTCTGGGACTAGATAGGGATTCTATTTTTTCAACAATATCTATACCTGAGGTGATAGAAGTGGTCTCAAGGGTGGATTCCTCAAGTGTTAATGTCTCGGTTGACTGGCATCCACATGTAGACTGCCTTGGATTCAGTTCAGGATTTTATGACAGCCATGGGCCTGTCACAGTTTGTAGTTGGACTCACTCATGTTGCATGGCATATGCTGACCTGGTGGTTTTTTTCAGACAGAGAGAAAATGATTTAGCAATGGAGGGGGTAGAAGTACTTCCATTGTCACAGACTTTTGCCTGGTTAAGTTTAAACTTTTGACTACTTACAAACTCTGCAGAAGGAGGGGCTGATTATGATGGTCCACCTTTGAAGACTAGTCCATCCAGATGGATTCCTCACGTAGGAAGCTGCCATTATACCAAGTCAGACCATTGGTCCATCTAGCTCACTATTATCTACACTGAGCTCTGTTCCTGATGGCTAGTGTGGTTGGTGATTCTGCTGATGCCCTGGCCAATCCATTATTATTATTGTTGTTATTGTTGTTTGTTTGTTTAAATTTATATCCCACCCTTCCTTCCATAGAAGCCCAGGGTGGCAAACAAAAACACTTAAAACACTCTAAAACATCTGAAAAAACAGACTTTAAAATATATTAAAACAAAACATCTTTAAAAACATCTTTAAAAAAACTTTTAAAATGTCTTAAAAAGCAATTCCAACACTGATGCACATTTGTTGAAAGAAGAAGATCCTGAGTAGGTGCCCAAAAGATAACAGAGATGGCGCCTGTCGCATGTTCAAGGGGAGGGAATTCCAAAGGGTAGGTGCCACTACACTAAAGGTCCACTTCCTGTGTTGTGTGGAACAGACTTTGTGATAAGATAGTATCTGCAGGAGGCTCTCACCTGCCGAGCGCAGTGATTGACTGGGTATATAAGGGGTAAGATGATCTTTCAGGTATCCTGGTCCCATGCTGTATAGGTGTTATCAATCTGTGATGACAATCACTCCTCTTCTCTCTCAGAGCTCATAAAGTTTACTAGGAAACTGGGAGCAGTGAAGCAAGTGGGAAGGCAACTAGAGTGATAGTGGAGGAAGCTCACAGTGAGCCTGACCAAACACAGCTTAGAGCTCATTATCAAGTCTATTATGTGGTGATAACAGTCATTGCATCTGCTCAAGGCTGCCTAGTGAAGCTGTGGTAAAAGAATTATTATAGCATGACCCTCAGATAAAAATAGATAGGGATGGGAAACCTCTAGCCTCCAGGCCACTCATTGTTGGGTTTAAGCAAGCTTGCATGCTGCCCCTTTGATAGGGAGATGTTCCCTCTAACTAATATTTGGGGAATATCTCTATGTACCTGTTTACCATGATGTAACTTCCTTAAAGGGTGGAGTTATTTACCTTCCTCCTCCTCCTTTGTTTGGGGATATTGTAGATTCTTGCATATCCACCATTATTGAGCTTAACCTCTAGCAGAGGCAGTATGGCAGATGCTCTTCCTGAGAGCATCATCACCAAACACTAAATGGACTAAGACTCCTACTTTTCATCTAAGCTAGAGCCTATGTTTCTTGAACATATGAAAGGTCATGAGTAAATATTCTTTAACTCTTCTTACCTAAGACTGTGTCTGTTGTTATTTGTGTCTGAGGGAAAGGTGGGCTGGTTGATTCTCAAAATCCGCTGTTGTTACTAAATATTTCTGCTAAGAAATAGGACTACATACAGTTCCTATTTCATTTTTAAACCAAACAATCATGGCCCCTTCAAGGAGTCCACTTTAGCCCATGAGGCCATTTCCCCCAAATCACACCCACCTGCCCACCAGCTGACATAACTAGTGACATCAGCTGATGGGCGAGAGGACAGGGTGTAATGCTGCCTTGACTGCACAATCCTGTTCCCAGTAGGGAACAAGATTACACAGCAATGGCAGCAGGATATAATCCCTGCTCACCAGATGAGCAGCGATTAAAGCTTTGTGAAAAAGTGCACATTGAAGCAATGTGTGCATATGTACGCTACTTCAAAGAGACTTTAGTAAAAGCTTTAAGACAGCTCCTGCGGTCCTGTTGCCCAAACAGGCGCACGGGGGCTGCCTTAAAGTGTCTGCAATCAGAAAGTTAAAGAGGGAGGATGGAGTCTTGCAAAAGCATTTTCCAAGTCTCCCTGCATTTCCCTTTTAATTCTCTGTGATCTCCACCTCTCCCTTTGTCCCCAATGGCAGAGAATTAAAATGAAAGCATGGGGGAACTTAGCAAAGGCTTTTGCAAGTCTCACCCCCGCATAAGTCCCTAACTGCAGAAACCTAAGGGAAGTGCAAGAGGGTTTTGATGGGTGGAAGCCCTGCCCACCTGCCAATCATGTGATGCCATAATGATGCCATGTGATTGACAGGAGTGAGGTAGTGGTGACAAAACTCTGGAGGTTGTGGGCCCAGTGTGCAGCAGCTGTGGAAAAGGCAAATTCCATGCTAGGGTTCATTAGGAAAGGTATTGAAAATAAAACTGCTGATATCATGATGCCATTATACAAATCTATGGTATGGCCGCATTTGATATCCTTTGTATAGTTGTGGTCGCCTTACCTCAAAAAGGGTATTGTAGAGTTGAAAAAAGTTCAGAAAACGGCAACCAAAAGATCAGGGCGATCAAGTGGCTTCCCTTTGAGGCAAAGTTGCAATATTTGGAGCTTTTTTGTTTAGACAAAAGGTAAGTAAGAGAAGTTATATAACAGAAGTTTATAAAATTATGCATGGCATAAAGAAAGTGGATAGAGAAAAGTTTATCTCCCTCTCTCATAACACTAGAACTTGTGGGCATCCAATGAAATTGAATGGTGGCATGCTTCCGAGTACCACTTACTGAAAACCAGAGGACGGGAGAGTTACTGGAAACCAGAGGACTTGTGCTCAGGTCCTGCTTGCGGACTTTCCATGGGTAACTGGTTGGCCATTGTGAGAACAGGATTCTGGACTAGAGGAGCCACTAGCCTGATCCAGCAGGCTCTTCATATGTTTTTAGGATGAAACAGTCTGGCTTTCAGTCTGATGCTGAAACTGCCTTGGTTGCCTTAGTGGATGACTTGCACAGAATGAGTAGACTGAAAGTGTTAGCCCTGTTGGTTTTGCTTGTTGAACTAGCATTGCTGTTTGATGTGGAAGTGAAGTGCGAGGGCCCTTTTTCCAGCTTCAGCTGATTCACCAACTATTATTTATTTATTTATTTATTTATTACATTTATATTCCACCCTTCCTCCTTCCCTTGGAACTTGCCATGGTCATTCATCCCCTAGTTACCCCCAAGTTATACTGCTGGAAGATGCTTTATGTGGGGCTGTCCTTGAAAAGCATTCATAAATTTCATCTGGTGCAAAATGTTGCACTATTTGCATTTTACCATTCTAACATTTGCATATGCATTTTTAAATGTTGTGTTTTAACCATACTGTGCTTATTTTATTTGATCTGTACAGGTTGCTCTGCACTATATTTTACATCAATTTTGTTTCATCTGCGCGAGCTCAGCTCAAGATGCTGGCGCTAACATTTAAAATCTGAAATGGCTCGAGGTCTTGGTACCTTAAGAACTACCAATGTCCATATGCTTCTCCTTGTATATTCTGGTCATCATCTGAGCCACTACTCCAGATTACCTAAACCTGTGTATTGCACTGGCTGGCTACCAGGTGTTTTTCTGTAATAGAATGCCCTGACAACTAAGATCCATGAGGCCCCATACCAGTATGCTGCCGAGCATATCCTGCCCTCCACCCCTGCTATTTGTCCCTGAAGGTGCCCTTAGCTGCAAACAGCAGGGAAGGAACTATTTTCAGCAGGAAACTGGTGTGGGCCCCTAATCAGGAGTATATTTTATATCAGGGGGTCCACAGCTGCTTTTTATTTGAAGTAGAACTGGCCAGTTTAAACATTTTTGAAAGCATGTACAAAATAATGGCCAGTGTGGTCCTCAGTATGTGACTGTCCTACACTAATAGGTGCAGATAACAAGCCTACCTTTGTGATACAGCTGGTGTATGTTTGCCTGAGGGAAACTGTTCTGCCACTCCTAGTTAATGCTACCTGTCATTAAGAGGTGGGCAAAACTGTAACTAGTTCCATGCCTCTCCTCACTTTTGCAGTTTCTGAATATGAGCTTGTTCTATTTGCTGGTCTTAGGGATGGGCAGACTGAGCACTTGCCCAGAATGCCAAGCTGAGGAGGTCACCAAACTGAGCTCAGTGTCTGTGATTTTTTATGTACTGTCTGCAGTGAGCTGGAGTGGCAAAAAGCAAGTGTCTGTCACCTTTTTCTCAAGGTTTTACAGGTTATTTCGGTACTAGCTACAAAAATGATCTTTAGTCAATTAGCTTTAGAGTATGTTTCTTTTTCAATTTCCACTTTAATGTCATTTGCGCTAGGTAAAAATCAGTGGAATACAGCTTCACTTTGAAGTAATGTACCAAGCACTTAGCACTTCAAGTACTATAAACACTATAAGCATTTAAAAAATATAACAAATAAAGCCATAAGCTGTAAGATATTCTAAAATAAAGAATGCTTACCAAAAGATAAGAACTATAAAAAAAAGTAAAAGTAAAACCTGTGATAGCTGAGGAGGGAGTATTGGAGCTCAGGGAGGAGAGCTTGCAGCAGGAGCCATTTTGTTTGTGTGTTTAACATAATAAAAATATAGGCCTATAACTCCATGAGATAAGAGTCATCCTTTGAAACCTGCCCACACCACATGACAAAGACTTCCTTGGGATCCTAGAATTGGAGCAGGAGTGCACTGAAAGCAAAGCAGAATATATTATTATTATTATTATTATTATTATTATTATTATTATTATTGCATTTATATACTGCCCCATAGCCGAAGCTCTCTGGGCAATTTACAACAATATAAGAGTTAGCTCAGTCTGAGCTCTTTTCTATAGGTGTTGCTGGGGAAAAGTCTGGGAGTAGCAGGATCTGTTACACTGCTATGTTTTGTAATCCTGCACAAGCCACATAGCTAGGTAACACAGCAAAGCTGCAGGGCTGATTGGGGGGGAACTGGGGCCATTTGCCCCAGGCCCCCACAAAGCAAGGGGCCCCTGCCTCAGTGCCTGTGTACCATTGATCTCTGCCCTGACCCTGCCACATTGCTCACTGGAATTCATAGTATTTTGTTTAAAGTTTTCATTAAAAGAAGAAGTGGTATATTGGAGTGTAAGATGACACTGAATCTCAACATGTAATTGGCCATGATGAAGTAAATATTTTACATAGTTGTGTATGAAACAGAATATACGCTAATTTGAGGATTAAGATGGCTGTACAATGTAGCCTTTGGAGGCTAGAAGGGAGGGATCTGCTTATTAGCCAGGCCTGGAGCCCAACTATAAGGGAGTCTAAACCAATAATGGTAGGGTAAAATCTTTCTTTGGGTCTAGGCAGCAACAGAGATAAGATTGGTCAGGTCAGGTTTGTGGTTGGCCCAGGCCAAGTAGTCCTGGTTGCAGAGTTTGTTGTAAGGAGAGAAGGAACAGGGAGGGCTTTAAGGAGGGATTCTGTGACAGAGTAGGCAGCATGGTCTTGTCACAGAAAGAAATCCAGGCCCACCAGTTCAAGTAGTAAGTGAGTGAACACCACCTAGGATTTCCAGGCAAGGTGCCACTGGAGAGTAATTTTCTGTGGCAGTTACAACAGGAAAAGACGTAGGAGTGATGTGAGGCTAGGCCTTAAAGGAGGAATTCTTTCTGAGTAAAGTAGTGGAGTAGACCAGCAGCAGGCCAGAACAAGAACATCTGTGAGACTGAGTCTCAGGAAGCAGAAAGAAGTTTTGCCAAGAGAGATTTGGAATGTGGAAAAAGTACTCAGGAGAAACACAACTTAATCCTTATTCCCTTATCCCTATGCAAGAAAAAATGAAGCACATTATTCTGCTTGATCCCATGGCAAGGAGGAGTTGCAGGTGAGAATTCTCACATGTAGTCCATTTATGCAATAATTATCACATGTGGCCCCCAACTTTGTACACACATGTATGGGTCTTTCTAGGGGGCAGCAGCAGGGCCCCCAGCATCACACCTGCACTGGACCCCATAAACCCTCTGGGTGGCCCTGCAAAACTGATTGAGGGTGGTGACGCTGAAGGCGCTCCTTGTCCAGGGTATTATTTATTTCAGAGCCAGCCTGGAGCATTGACCTGGCTCTTGTAGTGGATGATACTTCACCTAAATGGACTTCAGTAAGCTTGGATCCTCTGCAGTGAACTGTGAGAGAGCTGCAGTTACCTTTTAGGAAGTCATGAATCTTGCAAGGAAGTTGGTGAGGTAGGGTTGTTGCTTTGGGCAATTCATCTGAAGATCTGACTAGTGCTTATCCTCTACTGTTCCTTCCCATTTATGCCCCTATCTTTACTTTCTTTTGGGAGACAGGGCCTTATCTCTGATAATTAAAACAAGGAAATAAATTTGACATTGCTTATGTGATTGAAATGAATGAAAATGAAGACTTCTAGAAATGGGAGGAGGACAATAGTATATAGGTATTTTCCCAGCTGTTCCATAATGTATGGGAATTTTGAAAATAAAGAATAAAATCTTTAGATAATGTTAACATCAATAAGGATGAATTGCTGCATAATGACTCTATGGCTTCTTGTTCTCTTCCTCTGAGATTTGTTATTGGCCACTATCAAGGACAGGATATGAAACTAGGTGGACCATTAACCAATCCTGCAATGATGAAAAGATTTTTGTTTTTTTACATTTTAATATGAGTTTTCCGCAACATCTTCAGGAAGCATTCCAACCAAACTTTTTAAAACTGGAAAGCTGAATCATCTTTTTAAAAATCATCCTGGTTCACGTACAAGATGGTTTTGTGGGACTCAAGAGATCTGGGCTGCGTTCTTGGCTCCACAATAGCTTCCTGTGATGTTAGACCAATTGCTTAATTTCCGTGTGCTTTCATTTCCTTCTGTGTAAATTAGGGTAATGACGTTTGCTTACCTACCAGGTGTGCTGTGTGGAAATACATTCACCAGTATTAATATATGTTAAGAAATCTGCATAAAAACATCCTGCTCATGTATTGTTATTTATGTATAATTGCTGAGGCAAGCCCATAGCCAGCCTAAAAGTTCAGGGAGGGGCACAAAAAAGGGGTTTTTTTCCTTGTAATAGTTTTAATGAATTATTTTTGTGAAAGGGGGGAGAAAATTTTTAGAGGGGCCTGTGTTGGGGACAAGTGTACTTCAGAGCAGAGATTTGTGTATTTTCATTATATCTGCAATTCTGAAAATGTCAATCTTTTTATGCCACATTACTGTATTCTTGCAACAAGAGACATTTAGGAATCCAAAATTCACTAGAACAATTGACCATATATGCCGCCCCAGACTACAGAATCTTTAATTCAGTATGATCATGAGCAAATTCACTAACAGGCAAAAAACCTTGCAGTTTAAGAATGTACCAATAGCCCACAGATATTTCTAGCAAACTTTAAAAAGCAGGGAAATTGGGCAGCTGTAGTGAATGTGCCAGAGGAGGAGGAGACCTGACCTCCTCTCTGAGATATTGTACTGCCCTACAAATTTGTAAAATGCAAACACAATTTGGGTTGGTCTTTCACAGTCCAATCTACTTCCTGTGTAGCTTGGAAGAATTTGGTAACGTGCCTCTGAGCATGTGGTGAGTGGTGGGAATGCCTGCAATCAGGACTGCATCTACAAAGATGTAGAATTACATTTTTGTATGTTTCCAGGAGAGAGTGGGAAGGCAGGAGGACAGGTCTGATCATATGCATGCTTATTGAGTTCAGTGGGATTTACTCCAGTGCAATCATGTGTAGGATAGGTAAAACTGACCTGAGGGAGGGGGAGGGAGAGGGAGGGAGAGGGGGAGGGAAGAGGGGGATGGAGTAAAGGTAGGGAGGGGAGGAGACTGGGGGTGGGCACTGGGCAGAGAGAAAGCTCCTTTCCTTTCCAAAAGGAAAATATTGTTAACAGTATCTTCCCGCCCCCCCTGGATTTCCCCCACCTTTTTATTCTATAGCAGACACGTGTAGTCTCCCACTCAAATTTAAACCAGTGCTGCCCCTGGCCACATCCACACCAGACAGCAAAATGTGGCAGCGAGACTGCTCACTAGAGCAGGATATCACCAGCATGTCACCCTGCTGCTGAATGAATTGCATTGGCTATCTACTAGCTACTTGGGTAAGTTCAAGGTTCTGGTTATGTTGTACAAAGCCCTATACAGCTTGGGACCAGGATACCTGAAAGAACTTCTTACCCCTTATATACCCAGTTGACAACTGCACTCTGCAGGTGAGGGCTTCCTGTAGATACCATCTGATCAGGAGGTCTGTTCCGCACAACATAGAAATGGACCTTTAGTGTTGTGGCACCTACCCTTTGGAATTCCTTCCCTTAAATATTAGACAGACGCCATCTCTGTTATCTTACTGGTATCTACTGAAGGCCTTCCTCTTTCAACAAGCCTTTTAAGTAGAGACCTGATCCCAGTCTGCATCTGTGCTGGAATTGCTTTTTAATATGTTTTTAAAGTATTTTTTTAAAAAAATGTTTTTAAAGGTGTTTTGTTTTAATATGTTTTAAAGTTTGTTTCTATGATGTTGTAGAGTGTTTTTAGTGCTTCTATTTGCCGCCCTGGGCTCCTACTGGGAGGAAGGGTGGGATATAAATCTAATATAGTAGTAGTAGTAGTAGTAGTAGTGTAGTAGTAGTAGTAATCTATCTGCTGCATTCTTCACCAGCTGCAGCTTCCAGGGAAGCCCCACATAGAGTGCATAGTTGAGCATATGTTGTCCGTTGGTGCTGTTACAAAGCCTGTCAGGTTGTGTATTGGCTATACAGTGATGGGAATTCTGGGAATTCTGTTATGTGGTCCCATTCCTTCAGGGCCAAATTTAAAAATGAGCACTGGGTGAATACTCCTTCACCCTCTGGCACTTGTGTTATGGGATTCCAAGGGTGGACACAAATGGACACTTAAAATTTAATCAGTGAACCAAGAGCACAAATTCAGATTGGAAGTCACTGAAACGTCGTCTAGAGAGATGAAATATTCATGAAATTGAATAGAAACAGTAAAACACAGGGGCACATAACACAATAATTCTTAGGGTTATTACAACCCCCCTGTCTTTCTGGTAAAACTTCTTAACAAAATCTCTCTCCCTGTACACTGTGATGTCTGGTTCTCTGCATTTTTAAAAAAGAATTCTGTTTTAAGAACAGCAGGGTGTGGCTCATAAGCAACATTTTTTTCATTTTAATTTGGTTTTAATCCATGTATTTACTGGTGGGTGGGTAAGCTAGTAAGAATTTTGCTAAGCTAATAACTTCCTTGTTTTTTTGTTGTTTGAACCACTTTCACCTCAGTCCAAATGTCAGGGCTGCATGCTAAAATGGACACCCAGTAACAATTCCTTTAAAAAATGCTCTGCTCTCATCATTTTTGCATTTATTCTGTAGCTTCCCGCGTTGCAGTGTAATAACGAAGAGGCTAAAGAGGGCTGTGTGCAGGAAAGAGTATTTTGATGTCACCCAATGTACTTTGCAATTAAAGTTTAGAAATGACCGACTTCTTGATGATTGCTAATTACAGCAGAGACAGGACAGATACAGCGTCCGTGACGCAAACTGTTCATCGTCGGTGATCAAAACATTTAGCTGGTTCAATCTAAGCATCATTGTTAGTCGTGTTAGTTGCTCGCTGGACAGCTTCTGATCTGTCAGTTGCAGCGCCCAACCGGCGGGTTTCGTGAATGAGTGAGTCCTCTAGCCCGAAGGCTGCGGAAGCGTGGGGACAGCAGCGACTAGTAGCAGCGGGGGACCAGGGACTCCGCCTACAGAGTAAGAGAGAATCGTGATGATCTTGTCGCTGATGCTGCCTGGATAGTCCTGGTCTCAGAAGCGACCAGCCCATGTCCAAGCCGAAGAGCGATATTGATCTCTGGTCTGGAACAACATCCTGGGAGGGGAAGTTTCCTCAAACGCTGAGTAGTCTCCTCACTTTGGGGATTGAGGAACCTCGGACTTTTGAGATAAATAGAAGTGATGGTCTCGTATTCAGCTGGCCTGTAGATTGTGCAATCCGTGGTTACAGAAGATTGTTAGCCTCTTCTGCAGTTTGATAAGATAGGACGGATATCTTCCAGTTTCCTTTCTTTGTAGGTTTCTCACGTTTGGAAAATGGAAATTGACTGCCTTTAAGTCGATCCCGACTTATAGCTACCCTATGAATAGGGTTTTCATGGTAAGCAGTATTCAAAGGGGGGGTTACCATTGCCTCCCTCTGAGGCTAGTCCTCCCCAACTGGCTAGGGCCTGCTCAGCTTGCCACAGCTGCACAAGCCAGCCCCTTCCTTGTCCGCAACTGCCAGCTGGGGGGCAACTGGGCTCCTTGGGACTATGCAGCTTGCCCACGGCTGCACAGGTGACAGGGCACGTAACCCCTGAGCCACTCACTGTGGGGGTGATCTTTAGATGGCCCTTGACACCCAGGAGACACGAGCGGGGATTTGAACTCACAGACTCTGGACTCCCAGCCCGAGAGATGCAGCCAATCCTGGCTCCCTGAACATGTGCCTGCATTGCAGTCTTATGGGGTTTGCGTGTTTTCTCCTTTCCAGTCCCGTAGAACTATCAAAGATCTATCACGATAGTCACATAGAACCTCCATGTTCAAAAGCAATACATAATGTTTGTTGGGGAGGGGCTGTCTCCCTCCAGACCTTCTTGTGCGCTTCCCGGAGACATCGCAGTGGCAATTGTGATGAGCGCTGGTCTAGATGGACCTTAGTCTGATCCAACAGGGCTTTTCTTATGTTTTAAACCAGTTCCCCAAACCAATTTAAACGGCCTCTTTTACCTTGTTGAATCTAAGCATCCCGACTTCCATCGCGTTGTGCCCTGCTGCCTTACCCTGTAATTATTCCTACTCACAAAACTTGGACACTTCCAGTTTCGTGGGAAGCAAGGGAAGAGTCCTTCCAAGTTTATGATCTTGAATGTGCAAAAGGACCGTCTTTAAAGCCGATTCTATAACACGGAAGTTATCTCCCGGTCTGCAAACAGGTTAGCTCAAGAGAGGCACCGGGCTCGGAAGGAAATCTCATTAACGGTGTTAGGATTTACGTTTGGTTAACACCTACGGGATGACTTTGGCAAAGCGAGTACAATTGGGGTGCTTAAGGTTATCTCTGCCCCTCCTTTCATGGGATCCGTTCAGGGTCAGAGACGAAACGCCGCGCTCCTCATTCCCGTCCAGAAAGCTGCCCGCGAGCCTTTCTGCTTGCCTCACCCCACGCACGAAGCGGGGTCGGCAGAAGGTATCGCTGTCAATGGGGGGGAGGGGGGAGGCCAAATGACGTGGGGGTATGGAGGCGTGATTGGAACGGAGGAAGTGGGCTGGGGAGGTTATAAAGGGGCCGAGCCCGGGAAGCCGAGTGCCCTTTGGATTCTGCCTCTTGCTTTCGATCCGGTGCTGCCTGCGGACTAGGCAGGGAGAGAGGGGAGGGCTACTGCCATTCCGCGGCGCCGGGACTAGCCGGACCTTTGGTTCTACGGGCGAGGAGGACGACGGTACTCACGCCGGAGCAGCTAGTTCTGGAGACGGCATGTTTGGTTGGAAGCTCCCTGGAGCCGTGCTGGGCGGGCTGCTGGGTTCCTGGCTCCTTCTGGCGGGTAAGTGCCGCTGGTGGCCCCGTCGGACTGGCAAGTCCCTTCTGTGTCCTGGGCGCACAGGCGCCGCTGCATCCCCTCGCGCTCTTTCTGGATCCGGCGGACGGAGAGCCGAGAGGATTCGGACTCAGGACAGCACGCACGGGAAAGCTGCACTCGGGATCCGCCGGGATCCAGCTAACCTGTCCCAGTCCCGTCGCGTCCCGTCTCCTCGTCCCCAAAGTCTGGCACTGAGCGCCGGCGCCACTGCCTTGCAACACCTTGCGCTCGCTTCGGCTGGCCAAACACTGCTTGGGAGAGAGCCCTCGAAAGCGCGCTCCTTTTAAGGAACGGGGCATTCCGATCTCAGAAAGGAGAATGGTCCGTTGGAAAGACATCCTCCTGCATCTGAATGAGGGCTTCCCCCGAGACCCAGCTTTTTGGATTTTGCTTTGGCGGCAGGCTCCTGCGCTTTTCCGGCCGCCAGCCACTTATCAAATGGAGCAGGTCATCTCTCCCAACGTTGGCTGGGGAGGGGGGGCTACTTAACTCTGGAAACCTTTTGGATCCTCCCGTCTTTTGACATTGGGAAGCAGGGCCGGATTTAAACTTGTTGTGGCCCTAAGCCGCATGAGTGAGGCCCTTCGCTCTTCAACAAATAATAAAAAAATTAAATGCAAAATATGGGCTGCACAATTAAAATAATTTGATAGTCGTGTAATATGGGCCTTAAAAAGGCAAGTTATATGTGTGCACATTCCTTATTTAGGAGTTTGTCAAACACATAACACAATTAAACAATTGCCGGTGGCAATGTTGTAAACGTTTTTTCTTTCTTTCTTTCTAACTGCAGGGCCCTCGTAATGTGGGGCCCTAAGCTGTAGCTTGCTGGGCTTGTACGTGAAGGTTCCTATGGGCTTTCCCCAGCCAAATGGTTGGGATGCGCACTCCACGCTCTTCGCTGGAATGGAGCCTAGCTAACCAGCGGTGATCCCAAACCCCTCTGCAACCAGCTACTTGGCCCACGCGGATTTTTAAAAGGGCCTCCATTCTTAAAGAGATCAGTGCTCCCCCCCCCACTATTCCACCGGTGCACATCTACTCCCCTGTTGTCTCCCTCCTAATTTGGACATAGCAGGAGCAACCCAGGACTTCTGTTTTGATGATTCCAGCTATACCCTGGGGCTGGGAAACTAATTTGTATTCTTTCACCCACCTTTTAAAGATGAGGGGCTAAAATGCCTGGGGATTTAACATGTGTTTATTTTAGGATATGCCGCTCCGAGTGTGTTCTTGGTAGAAAATGGGCATGTAAACAAAACAAAACAAAGGCTGTGTGATTGGAGGGTCCAGAATCCCACCTTTTGAAAGAGACCCCCATTTTCTACCCTGACAAGACTGAGATCATGGAAACTAAGGATCAGCGCGATCCGGACTTGCACGGGGCTGTTTATAAAAAGAAGAGCTAGGGATAGAATTATATACACGCGGGAGTGTAACGGGACTTACTTCTAAGTTAAAAGGGGGTTGGACTTGATGGTCTTATAGGCCCCTTCCAACTCTACTATTCTATAATTCTATGAAAATGTTAGGATTGCGCCTGGCTCCTTCTGGCAGGTCAGTGGCGCTGGTGGCCCCCTGCCTTGTACTGGCAGCCGAGCGCTTCCCCCGAGCCAATAGGACCGGAATGTGCTAGTATCTTTGCTCCCAGAGCGGCGTTTTCTTAATTCGATTCTAGTGCCTTGAAAGGGAGGGACTGTGCGTGGGTGACCTGAAGGACTAGCTCTTGATTAACCTGTGCGCTGAAGGCCGCATTAGAAGAAAGCGAGCCGTACTTAACATGCGTCACTGTTGTAGTTCGCCATCATGAAGAGGAGGACTGGGAAACTGGCTTGCGGACCTCATCGCTGCAAAACTTCGGTTCGGATTAGAAGTGTGCTGGCAGCTCCTCCTTCCTCAATACATTTAAAGCTGGGAGCACAGAACACTGACTTCAGTGGGGCTTGTTTAAAAGGATTAAGAGAGTGGTGTCATTTATCTGTACTCAGATATACAACTCAGTGGTGCAGGAGCATTGAACTGAAGCAAGTTTCACTGGTTGAAATGGAACTTGTATCCAAGAAACGGAAAAAGACTGCAGTCCTCCCCATGAGCATTTAATTGGGAGTCAGTGCCATTGAACACAGTGAGACTTACTTCTGAGTAAATATGCTTCTCCTTGATCTAAAGTACAACTCAGTTTTAATCCAGATTTAGCAATACATTGAGTTGGATTTTGAACAACCAGGGCATTTTCACAAGTGACATCATTTTTTCTTCTTAAATTTATTATTTATTCAATCCTTTTTCTTCAGTTAGTCCCAAGATGTACAAGGAATTGAAAAAAATGGCTCACCCTGATTTGTATCTGGCATGGACAAAATTCAAAATGACATTAAGAGTGCAAGAAAAGCTCAAAGGTGCTTCTTAATGTCATGTGTGGAAGTGTCTGTATTTTGAAATGCGTCATTGATGGAGGCTGTTAATGTGAGAAAGAACTCAAAAGATTTTAAATGGGATGTAGGCTTTATGCCTGAATTAGAGGTGCTGTAAATGTAAACAATTTAACTATCACTTATGAAAACTGTTCATAATCTCATATCAGGTGAGCATTCCTTCTACCTGATTTTTTATCCTGTAAGCCGTTTAGCAGTTATTGATTAGATGAAGGTCATACACAAGGACGTTGTATATGTTTGTGATTGACAAAAGCTGCGGAAATCGATAGCAAAACATAGAGCCAAACTGATTCTAGTTTATAGAAACAAGGAATGAATGGAACATAAGACGGGGACCAAAAAGGCAGGGATTAAACTCAAGTCTCTAGTGTTATATGTATTTGAGATTATTATTGGTGAGCAAAATATGTATTAGATAAATAATAATAATAATAATAATAATAATAATAATAATAATAATAATAAAATTTTATTTCTAGGCCGCCTATCTGGCCGAATTAATGGCCACTCTAGGCGGCATACATAGACTAAAATATAACATAGAGTAAAATATAACATATAATACAAAACAAAACCCCAGTAGTCTATAGACATCCCGAGCAGCAGGTTCACGCACACATACACACACGCGGTCTCTGGCCCCTTCAGCAGTTGCTGCTTTTGTAGCTGGAGAGAGACAGGGCCCCGCCCTTCCAGGCCAGGTGGAAATCAGCCAGAAATGCAGGGAGCAGGTCTTGCAGAAACTCACACAGGTAGATGGTCTCTGGCCCCTTCAGCAGTTGCTGCTTTTGTAGCTGGAGAGAGACAGGGCCCCGCCCTTCCAGGCCAGGTGGAAATCAGCCAGAAATGCAGGGAGCAGGTTTTGCAGAAACTCACACAGGTAGATAAATAAGGGCCACTGCGCATATTACGGTTACAACTTCAGCCAAAGATTAGTCTTTCAAAACTCCTTTGATTGCAGTGTGAGAGTTTGGCATACACTCAAAAAATTCCCATTTAAATCATTGGGAGGGTGAATGGAATGGACTGCCTTCAAGTTGATCTCGACTTATGGCAACCCTATGAATAGGGTTTTCATGGTAAGCGGTATTCAGAGGTGGATTACCATTGTGCCTTCCTCTGAAGCTGAGAGGCAGTGACTGGTCCAAGGTCACCCAGTGAACTTCATGGCTGTGTGGGGATTTGAACCCTGGTCTCCTAGGTCATAGTCCAACACTCTAACCACTACACCACACTGGCTGTCATTGGGAGGGTACTTCACAGTTTATTTTGTAATTGTGTTTGTTACAGTACTGGCATTTCTGGTAGAAAACAGACATGCATCTTCAAAAATGTATGTGCACATGTCTGAAAGTCCTTATTGCACTGTGGGAGTAGAATAGTTTGGAGTTCATAATTCACAAGTTTGAAGCAACTCTCACACTGCAGTCCTGTGCATGCTTATCTGGGAGTAAACCCTACTGAACACAATATAACACCTTTGACTAAATATGCACTAGATAGAACTATTTTCTGGCTGGACCATACTGTTTTTGTAGGAGTATACTAGAGAACTCTTGTTATGGGGCAGTTCTATAAATGCAATATATTATATAAACAAAACAAGTAAGATATTTTAAGAACACAACTAAAATATAAAATGCAAATCTAATAAATGTTTGTTTATTTATTTATTGGATTTGTAAACATAGATATTAAATTTTATCAAGAATATACAACTGGTTGTGAACTGAATGTATATTTTGTGGCCAATCCAGAGGTGCTGCCAGGCGGTGTGTTCAGAGGCAATGTATAACAATATGCATGGTTGCTAATGGTGAGCATATTTGTGATGATCACACTACATTTTCCATAAGAACTTGAATATTTTTCTTTCTTGGATCCAGACTACATGGAGACATTTGAGCAGATTTATAGAAGTTCAGATGGTTTTCTCTGGGTTGCACAATGCTAAAAACAATCAAAGTAAAGCAATAGAATTTACATTCAGCACAATGGATTGAGGATGGGTGTGTACAAAAGAATGACAAATGTTGCAAAGAGTTTCTGAGCTGCACTGCAACTAACAGTTTAAACCACTTCAAGTATACTATTTGGATTGAAAGGGATTTAGGCTGCAATTCTCTGTATGCTTCCTTAGAATAAGTATCAGAGGACATATTTCTGACAATAGGGTTTACACTGATACGCTCTTTCAGATTTTCTGTTCTCAGAGTGAGCTTCACAGTATCATTTAGTGCTAGCTGAAAAACGTCTTCCTTTAAACATTTTTGAAGTACCAGGTTTTTAATTTCTGGGTAGATCAATGTTTGAGCACTCTTATGTTGCAACCCATAACATTAGTTAGGGCATCTCAAGAGAGCTGTGTTCAGCGACAAAAGTGGATTGCTGTGCAAAGTAAGCAGATCAAAGATAGACAGTTCTGTTCTACTTGCTGCTAAATAGAAGAGAAAATCTGCCTAACACAGGCTGACAAAAGGATACATTGCTCAGGATTGCTCTACTGTCCCTTAAAAGGATTATTTACTTTTTATGTAGATCATCAGTGTGCATGGCACTTTACAGAGGCAGAACAAGATAGGCCCTTGTCTCAAGGAGATTACGGTTTGACACAGCATAGGCAACAGAGGTATGGGATGAAGATGGAGATAAACATAAACAGGGAAAGAATATGCATTCAGTTATATCTTTTTAGTCTAATTTTTAAGTCAAAGATGAGGACTAAGGGGCTATGCTAAAGTGTCACAGAGTGTGAATTTTGTGGAGATTGTTGAAAGAAAAGAAGAAAAGGAAACAACAGATATAGTTGTTGTTGTTATGTGCCTTCAAGTCAATTTCAACTTATGGCAACCTATGAATCAGTGACCTCCAATAGCATCTATTATAAACCACCCTGTTCAGATCTTGTAAGTTGAGGTCTGTGGCTTCCTTTATGGAATCAATCACAAAGGTGTTCTGGATGGGAATTTCATGCATAATGACCAGAGGTTTGAAGGAACAGAAGATCTTCAGATTGCAGAGGGTGGTGGATCTAGAGAGGCAAAGGTCATAATCAAGGATGCGGATATGAAAGCAGTGGTGCCATCAGGGCAGAACTTCAGGTAAGCTGTATAACCAGAACAAAGAAAATAAAACTTGTTTTTGATTTTTTTAATGGTTTCCCATGTATCCATAAGCATTCGATTTACTTTAGAATTGTAATTAATGGGAAAGACTGGGTTTGTATTTGTACACTATCTTGAATTACAGCAGGTAGTTAATAGCAAATGGTCTCTCATGGCATTGCATCCTTTAAAGATCAGCATCCGGCAGTAATAAGGCCGCAGTGGTTAAATATGTTGTGTTCCCACCGTGGGCAGTGCTAGTACAGTATTGGCTCCCTTTCAAAACAATCTTTAACCCTTTGACACATTTTATGTGCAGTAGATACACAGATATATGTGCTCATATTGATGAACATATTTATGGACAGACACAAGGGAAGTAAGAAAAATGGAAGCAATTGATATAAAAGCACAACTAAGGTTTCAGTTTGCAGACCTTGTCTCTAGGGTGGAATGCAGAGGTTTGTTTTTAAGGTAAGGAAATGCAGAGATCAGGAAGTAGCTATATTTTTTAATTGTTTTTAAAAATGTGTTTTTAAATTTGTATATTTGTATATTTGTTTTTAATGTTTTTAATTGTTGTAAACCGCCCAGAGAGTTTCAGCTATGGAGCGGTATACAAATGCAATAAATAAATAAATAAATAAATAAATAAATATTTGTAAGAATGGTGGAGTTTTCCCCCCGCAGCTACTATGTTTGATAAACAGAGAAGCCAGAGACAATCATGAGTGTATTTGCCCCACAGAGTTCACCATGTTTGACTGTCATTCCCTCTTCCCAGGTAACTTTGGGAAGTGTATTTCTTTGAGGAGGAGGGGGCTTGGGATTTCTGTGTCACTTGAGAACACTCAGTGTCTCATCAAACAAGGGCCATAGCTGAGTTGGTAGAGCATTTGTGCATGCAGAAGGTTCCAGGTTCGGTCCTCAAATGTCTCCATGTAGGGCTGGGAATTTACCTGTGTGAAATCTAGAGAACCACTGCCAGTCAGTGTAGACATTACTGAGCTAGTTGGACCTATGGTCGGACTCAAGATAAGAGAGCTTCCTAGGCTTCCCGTGTTTCGAAGAATTCCTAGGATTCCTCGGGGGAAGTGAAGCCATGCCAATTGTGAAGTGGTGTGATTTGATAGGGTTATAGTGTAAATATGCCTTACGTCTCCTGTGTAGCCATTTATCAGCTGTTTTGTGAACTGGGTAGCATACAGATGAATTTAAGAGGGTCTAATTCTGTGTCAGAGTATGGCCTATATGTGCATAATTTATTTTATGTTATAGTTTTATTCATATACAGTTTTTGGTCCAAAGGCTCCCAAACAGTGAACCGAATATTAATACAAAATCAATACACAACAAAAGTATACATTCAATAAATCAATTAAATCAATTAAAAATAGAAAATAACAAAATACTCGCTGCACTGGATATATGTTTGTGAGTGAGCTGCATTCATGCTCTCACCACAAACACAGCTCCCAGCATTCTAGCTCTCACTTGGATGCCAAGTTTTATGTTTAACCAATAGATGAATAAATTCATTCACATAAATTCTTATGATGAATCTATTGCATTTTATTCAATCAAGTTGTAGGCCTGCTATCCATCTGTCTATCTCTCAAGAGTCCTAAGCCTCAGTGGATGAGCTCAGCATTCAGCAAGATCAAATTACATCAAGACACACCAACCCAGAATGCATCTAACTCTATTATATTGAGACATTCAGTGGAATGATGGTTACCATTGTGAGCATTCCTGTATACTCCCACTGACTTCTGTATACCAGTTCT
Organism: Rhineura floridana; assembly: GCF_030035675.1. Classification (NCBI taxonomy): domain Eukaryota; kingdom Metazoa; phylum Chordata; class Lepidosauria; order Squamata; family Rhineuridae; genus Rhineura; species Rhineura floridana. The sequence goes on from NC_084484.1 coordinate 153,273,308, forward strand.
CATCCCGGTAGTTAAAATAAATGAGCTTTGCTGCAAGAAAAATTTAGAATGATAGAAGTCAGAGAACATGATTCCTGTTAAAAGACTTTGATCCTCCTCCTACCTGTGTAAAAACATTTCTTAAGGTATACAATGTATATTCTAATATGGTTGGTTTGATTAAATTTCTCACTTTGGCTGGCAGGTACTCATGTTTTGCAATAGAAAACACAACATGTAAGGCCTGCTTAATGAGCCTTAAGAATGGATCTAAATCCAGCTTTTGGGGAAATGATCTGTGATGGATACCTTCATTGCCCACTGGAGAAATGTTAAATTCATTAGGTTTGAAGCTCTGTGTGTGCTGCTATTTGTAAAGATAAAAACATTATTCTCATTAATGTCTTCAATAAAATGCTACTCAGTGTAAAATGCTACTTAACGGGGTGTCTGTTCTAAATAGTTCTCAAAATTTGACCTGGGCTTCCCTGTGAAGATATGAACAGCTTAGGAGGTTTCAATTATTTATTTATTTATTTTATTTCATTCCATTACTATACCGCCCTTAGCCTATGGCTCTCTGGGCGGTTCACAGCAAGGAATAAAATACAATACAGTAAAATAGAAATCAGATAAAATCACTAAAAAACATACAGCTTGAGCATTTAACCACTTGGTATAAAATTAACTTAACAATAAACATTAAACAATTACGGTAAGCATTAAAATGCCTGGGAGAATAAAAAGGTTTTAACCTGGCGCCGAAAAGATAGAAGAGTAGGCGCCAGGCGCACCTCATCGAATGAATTAAGTGGCGAGCCAGTCGTCTGTGGCTTTAACCATATAGTTATATATCCATTTCTCCAAATTACTAACTAATAATCAAAATACGATAATCTTCCCTAGCCATCCCCAGTGTAGAAATGAGTTATTGTTTGCTATGGGGTTATTGAGGGAATTCTAAGCACAGAGAGGCCTTTAACTACCAGAAAACTCTGATCTTTTGTAGATCCCACTCATGAGACAAGCTGAGCAATGGTAATTGACTCTGGATTTATTGGTCTTAAGGGGGGTTATTTATATGGTAATGTGTATTACTGTATTTACCTTAGAATGTGGTAAGCCAGCCCTACTGTATTTGGGTGCTCTCCTGCTCCTCTGCTGAGTGCGCCCTGCACTTCTGTCCCAAAGTCTTGCCCTGATGGCACCACTGAAGCTGGGAGTTATTCACTCATTGCCGACTGTTTAGCAATCCAGGGAATTGGCTGGTAGTGCTTTGTGCAATATAGTGCATGGTTTACTTAAGTGGCTGGAGCCTACAGTAAAAGATCACCATGACAAATTAATGTAGATATCAAACAGAGTAAACACGAGTCTGGATTTTGTAGAAGGGGGGAAAGCAGCTTGCAGAGATGATATGAAACTTAGAGGGGAAAGGTTAAGCACTCCTTGCTACTGATCTGCTCAAAATTGCTTCTCCTGAAGCTGTTTTTTATTTTTATTTTTTTTTAATCTACTAGTGATTAATTACATGTGCTTTACATATAACATCTAGTTTGCTCCTTAGATCTAGATTTGATTTTCTGCCTCTTCTCAGAAATTAATCTAGTGGCCAGCTCTTTCACGTGCATACTTCATCATGATGAATATTTGAAATCATTGTTTTGCATATGTAAAGGCAATTATGCTTAGCAGTGGCTAAAATTTACAAGGCTAACAACAAAAATTTCTTCATTAGAATTTTTTTAGAATGTTTTGTTTAAATAATGCATCACAAATCCAGGGCAGTTAATTTAAATCTACATTGCTAATTTACCAAGAATGGGTTGATAAACATTAGAAGCTGAAGTGTTTGCTTCGCTCTGCAAAAAAGCTGTTTAAGACATCTGGATGGCTGTACTTCACAAGTCACTCTCTCCATGTCTTGTGTTTGATAAATCATATACCTTTCTGAGACTTTATGAGAGATTCTGCTTTCTATTCTCAGGCAGCATACACACTAATTTGCTTGCAGCAGATAAATGTAGGTTTTCTCAATTCAAAATTGTTCATGCTCGTTCCCAACATACTGCTTTCAATCTAGATTGATTCAACACTGCTGTCCACAAGGGTGGGTGTTGTTACTGGATATGCACTTGAAAACCCTCCCTTTGATGAGGTCATCCATGCCTTTTCCTCCTCGTGCATGCCCCAGATAAATGAAGAAGGATGATTACGGTCTTGGTATATGCTCACCTACAATGTCATTGCACTTGTGTGAATACATACCACATTGCTGGGACCACCTACATCTGTTTTCAAATGGGCATACTGTGGAGTAGTGCAGAACCAATCTTGAATGAACTTTTATTTTCAGAACAAAACCAGCTTCTCCAGAAGGGCATTTCAGGGGCAAAAAATATGCAACAGATCTAGATTGTGTGTGGACTGCATAGAAAAAGCAAATACTCAGTCTCCATTGATTCTAGAACAAAATGTCGAGTGTACGCAGCCTCAGTCTCAGTATCTGTTACAGAATTACAGATTCTTGGACACTGAACAATTCAAATTTTGTCTGTGTATAAATATTAATGAATATTCCTAGGGTTTACTGGTTTTCAAATTCAAATCCAAGATAACAGTATTATAAAGCCATGAAAGAGAATTTTTGATTCTATTTTTTTTGGTTCAATCATAAATCAGATGTGATTAGTCTGAGGAACATTTATTCTTTGGCAGCAGATTGGAAACTGATACCATGTAGTTTCTTCCTAACTGTGCTTTAAAAATAGCCACACACAGAACAGAATTTTTACTACTCAAGTTTTTGCTACCACTTTGAAAGGTTTGAGGATGAATTCAACCTCTAAAGTCAAATCTCTATTGATTAGGAATGAATCAAAACCTATTTTAAGAGCTTTCTTGATCTGATATATTATGTATTGTGGTTATGTAGCAAAATTCATCACAGTCACGCAGCAGATATATTTATTTCAATTTTATTCATAAACACCGAACAGTAAATAAAAGGAAGCATCTACTTAATATGTTCTTTGATTTGATTTTAACATCCATTCTCAGCACTGGATAGCTAAAGAGTGTGAATTCATGCTGTTACCACCTCTCCTTCCCAGTAAGCAGCAGCAGCTCTGCTGCCAGGAAGTCAGGTGCATCATGCCGCCCCTCGCTGCCAGCTGTTACTACGAGGGATTAAACTTTATTGAACATAGTTGGATTAACTTTTTAATAAATGGGCACAGGATTCAGGTGTGAACAATTTAAGATGTGTCTGTATCATTCTATCTCTGTCTATGGATACAGGTGCTTGACATGGGTAATGTAAATGACATGGGGTGCTTTGAGACTTTGAGTATTTTTGGGTGGGATTCAATCACATACTGGCAAATTCAGATTATGCAATTAAAGTTGATTTGGTGCTGTTGTGCAATGAATGTGCTTCCCTCCCAAATCAGACTTTTTGTGACAAGGAAAGTGATGGGAAAATGCACTGGAATGTGTGGCATAACAATTGCAACATAGTATAACCTCCCTGTGAACAAATCGGAATCAATGCTCAATAAACAACTGACATGGCAACTTCCCCACAACCTTTGTGCAAACAAAACAGGATGAATGTTCAACAAACAGGCAATTCAGAAGTTACTGTGTTAATAATGTGTACGTCATATTTCCAATGATCTTGCACTAGCTGGTCAAAGATGCAAAAGTGGCTTGAAAGTGCCTTGATCCATTGGGTGAGGGAAATCAATGGCAGTTAGCATAGTCCCACAAAAGCCTTGATGTGCCTTAAGTTCACCAATTTAAATGAATTACTGTATTGATGGGTTAGTTTAAATTATGACTTATTGAAACAAAAAAGCTTGTTTCAACAAACCATCCTTTAAGCGAAACAGATTTTGTCCTGGTTCAGACACAACAATAAACTATGGTTAGTTTAAATCAGGATGTGAGTGTTCCTAATCTCCTTCTGTGGTCACACTGGAGGAGGGAGAAAGCTTGATCCTGAGGCTTGAGCTGCCTTATTCCTATACAGTAGGGCCTCGCTAGAGGGCCAGTGTGGCATAGTGGTTAAGGCAGCCTTTCTCAACCAGTGTGCCTCCAGATGTTGTTGGACCACAATTCCCATCTTTCCTGACCATTGGCAACGCTGGCTGAGGCTGATGGGAGTTGTTCTGGAGGCACACTGGTTGGGAAAGGCTGGGTTAAGGTGTTGGACTACAACCTGGGAAACCAGGGTTCAAATCCCCACAGAGTCATGAAACTCACTGGGTGACTTTGGGCCAGTCACTGCCTCTCAGCCTCATGAAAACCTTATTCATAGGGTCACCATAAGTAGGAATCGACTTGAAGGCAGTACATTTACATTTATTTAGGGCCCCGCTTTTCGGCGGCCCACTTTTCGGCATTCTGCTAATATGCGGTTTTCAATTAGAGTAAGGCCCCACTCATACAGCATTTGTTGCACTTTTACGGCATTTTTCAGGCATTGAGCACCATTTTATTGATGGAGTTCCACTTTTCGGCAGGTTTTGCTTTTAGGCAGGGGTCTGGAACGTAACCCGCCATGTGGGTGGGGCCCTACTGTAATACTAAGCTACAGTTTAGCATTACTTTCAAACCAGGTCTAAGAGTGACTTGTGAATAGAAGGGGAAGCATCTCTTTTACTCAATAGCGGGCAACCAGGTCAGGCACGGTCCCGAGGGCCCCTGTTGCTCAGAAGGGCCCCTGCCTAAATCTATAGGCTGGGAGGTGGAGCTCCACAATCTGCACCAGGGTTGGGTTATGGGGTGTGATTTGCGGCCTGGGTTAAGGGATTGATGCCCTCTGCATGGATCAGGGAGCAGGAGCCACCCTCCCAGACAACACCCCCCATGCAGCCGTCATGGGCTTAAATAGGCTGGTTGCCCTGCCTCCTGTGTTGCCACATCAGTGTGTGCACTGGTGTGCCCAGGCAGCATGCCAGCATGCTGATGTAACAGTATGGGAGGCAGGGCAGCCGGGTTTATTTAAGTCTGCACAGGCTGCATGGGGGGTATTGGTGCCCAAGGGCTCATTCAAGTCTGACACCAGCCCTGCTCAACATGCTATCTTCTTGCTTTGCTCTGTTCCATGTCTGACCCTACTACTCCTTATATTCTGGCCCTTTTCCTCTTCTCTTGATACCTCACTGATTCTGCATTCATGGGAAGATTTGTCCCATTTCCTAGATTTTGGGAGTGATAGGTTATTCCTGGGTAATTTTTTGCAGACATTATTGAAGCAGGAGTTCCATTTAAGCCATAAGCTATTAGAAGTTCTGTGAAATGAATCAAAATACTGTCTTAATTGTAGTGGACTCTTTTTTTATCCAGTCCTACATTAAATCACTTAAGGATTTTTTCCTATGTGTATTTCAGTCTGATATAATTTTCAAAGCTGCTCCTAACATCTGAGAGTTTAATGAATTTAATTTTGTAACGTCTCATAAAATAAAAATGTATATATGCTGTGTTTTCAGTGAATAATTTCGTAAGTTACTGTACTTTGTAAGTTACTGTACATATACATTAGTGTATTTAAAATAGGGAAATGATGCACAATGATATGTAAATAGTCTGATTACCATGTAGATATATAAATCTGTATGTTCCCATGCATCTGTTGATAATAATAAAATAATAAATATTGAGTCGGTATATCTGACAAGGTTTCTCCGCAAGCCCTGTTCAAAAGAAGTAGAGTTGGCCAAGAGTACACTTCAAAGTTATTTGTCAATAATGGCATTATATTTACCAGAGTACAGAAGTACTATGGAAGTTTTGTACTGCAACTCTCATCAGCCCAACCAGCATGGCTAATGGTCAGGGAAGATGGAAGTTGTAGTCCAGCAACATCTATAGGGCACCAGGTTGAGCAAAACTGGTTTTGTTAGTTTCAGGCCATCCTTGAAGGAGGAAAGATTCCTGGTGGAAATCAGTAACATTCTGCAGATGTAATCAATGCAGAAAGTAACCTATTTATGTATGTGCATAAAGAATTCTGCTCATTGAGAGGGAATAAACATATATGAGCTATTTCAGCCTTGTTGTTAACGTGTTACTAAAACTTTTACCAGACAAAAAGAAAATGGCTTTCTTATTTTAGAAGATTATTTCTAGGAAAATAAAATATAATCATTCATTCCATCATTTTCACTGCTGTCTTTTACAATATGAAATTGTAAAAATTAGAAGAAAATTGCTTTTAAAATGTTCCAGTTTGAGAATGCACTATTTAAGTTAGACTGATAGTTTCACAAAATGTTGCACATCATGATAGCAGCTTATATGTGACTGTGTAAGCTTGCCTTTCTCTTCCACTCCATACTGTAATATGTTCAAGAAGTCATCCATATCCTATTGTTTGCTTAAAGTATTTTTTACTTCTGTAAGCCACCAGAAGTAGAAATGTGTGGATGAGAGTAGATGAACATCCTATCCAATAGAGGATACTTATAGCAAGCATATGAATGTTAGGTCAGTCCAATGCTCTTGCGAGGTGGCTACCCATTATACTAGGTCTACATTTCATGACCTAATGAGTGCCCAGCAACAGAATCAACAGCACAGTAGCTGTAGCAACCAAAACTACTACAGACATTTCTACAGCATTCTTGGCAATGGAATCACAGAGTTGTACACCAATGATGCCATTAAATTACCCATGCATGGAATGCATCAGTCAATATAGTGATTGATGGCTGACGCATCACTCAACAAAGTACGCACTTCCCCATACCTCTAGGGTGGCCATGTACTTATTGCCAAAACACAGGATGAAAGAAGACATCAATTTGAATAAAACTTGCATGTGCTAATTTATATGTATAGATGCAAAATTAGAAATAATTACAAAAATTTAAATAGAAATACAATAGCATGGTAGGGAAAACCATGAACAGGTGACCTGTGTGTCCAGTTGCAAACTGTTGATGGGCAATTTCAAGGCTCCTGCTTTCTCTTCCTGTTTTTATTTTAATATTCAAACCAGATTTGGACTGGACAGCCCTTCAAGTAGAGAACTGTGCACATATGAATGTGATCGGATATGAAGTCTAGTAGCTTTTCCAACAGTTTTAATAATTTGGATATTTTTGTTTCCTAGGATCTAGTTCAGGTTCCAAATGGAAAGGTCCAAAACTAAATATAACAGGAGCACAGCACGTCATTCAAGGAGGAGATACTTTAAGCATTATGTGCAGGTAATAATCCAGTATGCACCTTATATGAATTTGGTCTGTATTTAATACATCTATTTTTCTAGTTTGTTTTTTAAAGTTTAATATTGCATAGGAATGAGAGAGGCATCTGTTTTTGGAAGGAACATAGGAAGCTACTAAGTCAGACTCATTGGTCTATTTAGCTCAGTATTGTCTACACTGACTTGCAGAGGCTGTCCAGGATTTCCACCAGGATGTCTCTCAGCCCTACCTGGAGACACCAGGGATTGAACATGGGACCTTCTGCATGCAAGACATATGCTCTACCCTTGAATTATGACCCTTCCCCCAGTAGTTATCTTAGTAGACGGTGACTTAGTTTATTTATTAATTATATTTATTTCAATATGTATCCTGCTGTATCTCAGAGACTCAGGATTGATAACAAGATACAAAAACAAAAACACCACCCCTTCTCTTGGTCTTGGTCTGGTTTATTTTTATTTCTGTTGGTGCTTTTGGAGAACAATATTAAGGGGAGTCTCAGAAATTTCTTGATAAAATGAATGCTTGGGAATTGGTGCTATATAATGGTAGCCCAACGTAATTGTGTTTTGTTTTGTTTTTGCTTCCTTATCTGCACTCACAGTGGGGAAGTGGTCCATTCATGGTCTCTGCCTGAAAATCTAAGCGTGGACAGCAAACGGCTGAATATAATTACATATACTTGTGGAAGGAACAGCAAACTCTTTTGTAGCAGCCTGACCTTGAACAAAGCTCAAGCAAGTGACACAGGATACTATAGCTGCAAATATCCATCCTCAAGTGCTGTGAGAAAAAAGACAGTATCTACAATATATGTATTTATTAATGGTAAGATCCCAATTTTCTTTTCTTTTTTTTAAAAAAATACTTCTATGGAATACTAAATTTCCATTACTGTTTAAGAGAAGGGATCTACATCTAAATGAGTGTGTCAGGGATCACCTACATCTGATACAGCTCCACTGAAACTACCTGAAAATATTGTTGTGTCACAGTGTTTGGACTCACAGGGACAAAACAGACATGATCCAGGAGATCTATAATCAGTTTTCCAGCTTTTTGTTGTTGTTGTTTCACTTTGCTCCTAGAACAGGAGTGCCTGACCTGCAAGCTGCATCTGACACCCCCCAGAAGATTTTTGTGCCCCCCAAGACTCCCTCACATTTGTCGTGTGTGTGTGTGTGTGTGTGCGCGCGCGCGCGTGTGCCTAAATGACTGCACCTATGGATCCCCTGCTGTGATGCCTTGATGCCAAAAGTATTTTTGTGCCCCCCAATTTTTCCATTTTTTAAAAAAAAAATACTGACCACCTCTGCAGGTTCTATGCTGTGATTCCGTATACCAAAAGGTATTGTGATCCCTTCAGCCCCCTTCCAATTTATCCTTTAAAAAAAAAAAAAAGGCCATGCCCACTTTTGTACTCTGGCCACACGTACCAGAATCCATGCTTGGATTGTATCCCCTTTGACATACAGCCCCCAGAGGGTTGAACATGGATCACTGCTGTGCTTAGCCAACTCTGTTCTAGAACATCCTTGAAATGAATTGGGGGCAATGGCATCCTGCTCCCCCATGCACTATTTTCTAATCTAAATCATCCCAGTGGGGCCATTAACAGCTTCAGCACGTGTTTGTGTGCACATGTGCATAAGTGCATAAGTGCACATACGATGTGTGTGTGTTTATATGGGCTCCTTCTGGGAGGGAGGGCGAGATATAAATTTAATAAATAAATATAAATAAATAAATAAAACAAATGGGGGGAGGGTTATATATCCCCATCCACAGTGCCACTCTCCCAGTCCAATATGGATACATTTCAGATGTTGTAAGATTTTAAAAAGACATTGTGAGATTCAGTCTTGTGTCATATGTAGTTTGGTTACCATGGAAATGAATCACAACGCAAAATAAAGTTATCATTTTATCTGCCAGCCTAATGGAAAAGGGACAGGAAAGACTCAGGGAATGTGGAGTTCTGCATGCTTTATCTGAAAGGAAGTAGACAGAAGTGTGTGTATTAAACAATTAAACTATTGCATGAGCCATATCTTATAGTATCAAATATACATATATATTGAGTAATATCCTTGCTATAATAATGTTGGTAGGTATGTGTGTTTTTAGCCAAAAGATATGAAATGTCATCCCACTGCCAATGGAAAGAACACTGGAATTTCAAAGAGCAATGTAACTGACATTTTGGAAATTAATGTTTTCCTATCAAGGAGGCACCTGTATTAACCTCTTATAGTGCTTGGCTACGATCTTGATTATTGAGACTCCATGGTTTTCTCATTGTCACCAATGGAAAAGAGAAATATACAGTCTTTCACAGGGTACATAAGAGCATGCAACTGTATTCTTCTTTTTGTGAATGATAGTGTGCCTATTCAGAATCATGGGTATTGACTGCATTTTTTTAGATTAACATGAATATTTTTCTCATATATATTTGGGGGAGTCTTCTCTAAGACTTCTACTAAGAGTCCTCTACTAAGAAAAATGAATATTAACATATGATTAGTAAGTAAAATAAGGATGCTTGATTGCCTACAGCATCTGATTAATAAAGTCTTTAAAGATGAATATTAATTGTGCACCTTTTATGTGAACCTAATTCACTTGGAAATCTTTGTAACAAAACTTTGCATGGCCTAAGGACCAAGCTACAAGTTTCAAACAGTTTTATAACCAGAAATAAAGAGGCAAGACACCAGGTAAATGGACTGAACTAGGGTCACATTTTAGTTTAGTTTATTTTATAACCGTGTCTGCAGAAGGAAAATGACAGCGCAGGAAGCTAACCCATAACTCTCTTATAGGATTACTCGAATTGGGCAAGTCACCCTTCCTCAGTGTTTCAAAGAGCAATGTAACTGATATTTAGGAAATTAAGCTACATCCATTCAGATGAGTAGGGAGGCCTTCCTGAGCCTCCCCCTTCTGAGTAAGACGGTAAAATAAGACAGGTTGGCAAAAAGGTCCTCTGTATCCTGCCTACAAGTTCTACAGTCTTAAGTGGCAAACCTTGGGAAGGCCAGTCACCCTCAAAGCTGGCTACAGACGCTCATTTAATCTCCTCTCTCCCTGTTCAATTTCCCAACGTTCCTTCCAAAACATCAGTGACATAGCCTAATTAATAACACACCTGCACTAATATAATTCCTCCCTTGTACTGGAATAGAGTACAAGGTGGGCAAAAAAGTCTGCTCACAGAGCCAATACACACAGGCAGGCCAAAAATCCTACTTGGTGAAATAACTGGTTAGACCTGCATTATAACCAAGATAGAGTGGGTGTGGGAATTAGGAAAAAAGTTGACTTGGGTTCAGTTTAAATAGCCCCTGAAGCCCTCTCCCTCTACAATATCACTGTGCATATCTCTGCATGCAACATTGTGTGGGTCATACCTGTTTTCCAGTCCATCCATAAAAACCCTAATCCAGCCTGAAATCACCGGATAGAGCGATGGGGTGCTTTCTTTATCCCAATGGTTGCAGAATGTATTACACATATCACTGAAAAGGTTAGAATGACATAAATGAGTAAAACCTAGTCTGGGAAATAAAGTGTGGCTAGAATCACAAAACAATTCACTTTACTGAAAGATTCCCACGTACGTAAGGATTGCTCCCTGAGCAAGCACTAAAGATACTTCAAATAAAATGGATAATAATAAGAATGTAATAATATTTGTCCATCTATTTGAAGTGTAGCCAGGAACTATTTTAATATTTAATAATATGGGAAGAGCAAGGAGGCTGTCAACTGGCTTTTCTTTGTTGTTGTTTTGTGCCGTCAAGTCGATTACGACTTATGGCGACCCTATGAATCAGCGACCTCCAAGAGCATCTGTCATGAACCACCCTGTTCAGATCTTGTAAGTTCAGGTCTGTGGCTTCCTTGATGGAATCAATCCATCTCTTGTTTGGCCTTCCTCTTGTTCTACTCCCTTCTGTTTTTCCCAGCATTATTGTCTTTTCTAGGGAATCATGTCTTCTCATGATGTGTCCAAAGTATGATAACCTCAGTTTCATCATTTTAGCTTCTAGTGACAGTTCTGGTTTAATTTGTTCTAACACCCAATTATTTGTCTTTTTCGCAGTCCATGGTATCCGCAAAGCTGTCCTTCAACACCACCTTTCAAATGAGTTTATTTTTCTCTTATTCACTTTTTTCACTGTCCAACTTTCACATCCATACATAGGAATCGGGAATACCATGGTTTGAATGTTCCTGGCTTTAGTGTTCAGTGATACATGGAGGACAGGGCTATCAATGGCTACTAGCCATGATGGCTGTGCTCTGCCACCCTAGTCAGAGGCAGCATGCTTCTGAAAACCAGTTGCTGGAAGCCTCAGGAGGGGAGAGTGTTCTTGCACTCGGGTCCTGCTTGCGGGCTTCCCCCAGGCACCTGGTTGGCCCCTGTGAGAACAGGATGCTGGACTAGATGGGCCACTGGCCTGATCCAGCAGGCTCTTCTTATGTTCTTATGTTCTTACATCTTTGCATTTGAGGACCTTTTCTAGTTCTCATAGCTGCCCTCCCCAATCCTAGTCTGCATATATCTTCTGTTTTCATTACTTTAGTCTTCTTGATGTTCAGTTGTAGTCCTGCTTTTGTGCTTTCCTCTAACTTTCATCAGCATTCATTTCAGATCATTACTGGTTTCTGCTAGTAGTGTGGTATTGTCTGCATATCTTAAATTATTGGTATTTCTCACTGCAGTTTTCACACCACCTTCATCTTGGTCCACTCTTGCTTTCCGTGTGATATGTTCTACATACAGCTTAAACAAATAGGGTGATAAAATACACCCCTGCCTCACACCCTTTCTGACGGGGAACCAATCAGTTTCTCCATATTCTGTCCTTACAGTAGCCTCTTGTCCAGAGCATAGGTTGTGCATCAGGACAATCAGATGCTGTGGCACCCCCATTTCTTTTAAAGCATTCCATAGTTTTTCATGATCTACATAATCAAAGGCTTTGCAGTAATTTATAAAGCACAGGGTGATTTTTCTTCTGAAATTCCCTGGTCCGTTCCATTATCCAATGTATGTTTGCGATATGATCTCTGGTGCCTCTTCCCTTTCTAAATCCAGCTTGGATGTCTGGCATTTCTCACTCCATATATGGTAAGAGCCTTTGTTGTAGAATCTTGAGCATTTCTTTACTTGTGTGGGATATTAAGGGAATAGTTCGATAATTACTGCATTCCCTGGGATCCCCTTTCTTTGGAATTAGGATGTATATTGAATACTTCCAGTTTGTGGGCCATTGTTTAGTTTTCTATATTTCTTGACAAATTTTTGTCAATATTTGGACAGATTCAGTCTCAGCAGCTTGTAGCAACTCTATTGATATGCCATCTGTTCCTGGTAATTTGTTTCTTCCAAGTATTTTAAGATGAGTTTTCACCTCACATTCTAAAATTTCTGGTTCTTCATCATACAGTTCCTCCATAAATGAATCTGTCATCCTGGCATCTCTTTTATATAGTTCTTCAGTGTATTGTTTCCATCTTCCTTTTATTCCATCTGGGTCAGTCAGTGTGTTCCCCTGTTGATTATTCAACATCCCTACTCTTGGTTTGAATTTCCCTTTAATTTCTCTAATCTTTTGGAATAAGACTCTTGTTCTACCTTTTTTGCTGTCCTTTTCTATTTCTATACAATAACTATTGTAATAGTTCTTTGTCCCTATGTACTAGTTGCTATATTATTGCATTTAAGGTTCTGTCTCCTTTTGCTTTTGCTTTCCTTCTCTCTTTAACCATTTGAAGAGTTTCTTCAGTCATCCATTGAGGTCTTTCTCTCTTTTTCACTAGAGGTATTATCTTTTTGCATTTTTCCCTGATAATGTCTCTGACTTCACCCCATAGTTCTTCTGCTTTCCTATCAACTAAGTTTAAAGGCTCAAATTTGATCTTTATATTCTTCTGGGATGTTATTTAAATTGTATTTTGGCATTATGATTGCTTTGTTGTTCTTCTTTAGTTTTACTCTGATTTTCGATATTACTCGTTCATGATCTGTACCGCAGTCTGCTCCTTGTCTTGTTTTTGCAGAAAGTATGGAACTTCTCCATCTTCTGCTACCAATTACATAATCAATTTGATGCCTTTATTGACCATTTGGTGATGTCCATGTGTACAGTCATCTTTTGGGTTGCTCAAAAAATGTGTTTGCAAGAAACAAATTATTGGCTTCACAGAATTCAATAAGTCTTTCTCTTGCTTCACTTCTATCTTCTAAGCCCCATTTCCCCACAATTCCTAGTTCTTCTCTGTTCTCCACTTTTGCATTCCAGTCCCCCATGATTATCAGCACATCTTGTTTTGGTGTGTGATCAATTTCTTCCTGTACTTCTGTGTAAAATCTCTCCAATTCCTCTTCTTCTGTGTTTGCCATTGGAGGGTAGACTTGGATGATGGTTATATTAATAGGTTTCCCATTTAATCTCATTGATATCACTCACTCAGACCTTGTGTTATAGAGCCTAATTGCTTTTGCTACATCACTTCTCACTATTAAAGCAATCCCGTTTCTTCTTAATTTATCATTTCCTGCCTAAGATATTTTGTAGTTGCCTGACTGAAAATGTCCCATTCCCATCCATTTTAATTCATTCATGCCAAGTATTGATGCATTTCATTTCTTGCTTGACAATTTCTAACTTTCCCTGATTCATGCTTCTCACATTCCATGTTCCTATTGTGTGCGTCGCACAACTCCGGGCTCTTCTTTCGCATCTGTGTGCATCAGCCTCTGAGCTTCCTTTCAGCTTTGACCCAGCTAGATCATTAGTCACAGCATTACTTGTCCTTGTCCTTTGTTCTTCCCCAGTAGCTTGTTGAGTGCCATCTGACCTGGGGGTCTCATCCCTCAGCACTATCTCGTGTTGCATTTTGGATAGTCTATTCATAGGGTTTTCACGGTAAGAGGTATTCAGAGGTGGTTTACCATTGCCTTCCTTTGAGTTTGGTCCAGACTCCTGACGGCATTGCTCTTAGCTTCTTCAACACTCTCAAACCCCCTCACCACGTTAAGGTGTGCATCCAAGAGGAATCTTTGTCAGGAACATAGAAACATAGGAAGCTGCCATACTGAGTCAGACCATTGGTCCGTCTAGCTCAGTATTATCTACATTGACTGGTGGTGACTTTCCAGGGTTTCAGGTAGGGTCTGTCCCAGCCCTACCTGGAGAAGCCAGGGATTGAACCTCAGACCTTCTGCATGCAAGGCAGATCTCTACACCTGAGTTACGGCCCTTCCCCTAGTAGTTATCCTAGTAGACAGTGACTTGGTTTATTTATTTATTATATTTATTTCAATATGTATCCTGCTGTATCCCAGAGACTTAGGGTTGATAACAAGATACAAAAACAAAAACACCACCCCTTCTTTCACCAGGTTTTGGTGGATAGTGCCCTTGCAACTTGTGCTGTTGGTCCAGAGGTGGCAATTATTCCTGAAAGTTATAAACTTCAGTAAGCAGCAAACAGTCAGATTCATCAATGGCACATGTGTCCAGTATTGCGGTCACTGAACTTGCCAGTCATCATTGCCTACATTCAGGTATTACAGATTTCAATTCACATGTCATTCACTGTGGAATAGTCCCAGGGAAGTTCATGGATGTACTCCAGAATGAGAGATTTGAGCAGCAGTAAGGAACCTGTGCCCACCCCAGTGTTGTTGGACTCCAACTTGCATCATCCCTGACAATTGCCATCTTTTGCCATGGCATTTGTTTTGGAAATCCATGTAGGAAAATTTGCCATCTGATAGATATCTGTAAAAGTTGCCTAGTAAGGTCAGATTAATGTAAACAAGTACCAGGACATCAGAGAAGTAATTAGATTTAGTTGTCCCTGCAGGCAAGAAGTAAGCTTTTAAGGCTGTATATACACCCTTTCCTGTGAGTAAGTCCCATTGTACCTAAAGGGACTTACTTCTGTGTATAGGATGATTATGATTATTTCTGCCTTTTCTCTTTTTTTTTCATTAATTTTTATTCAAAGTTTCAAAAAACAAAACAAAACAAAACAAAAACAGATTAATAACTAATACAATAAAATAAAATGTTGACTTCTGATTTGTTGCAGATCAGTTATAGGTCTATAATATATAACAAACCTGTCTCTTAATATATTACAAAATCACTTTCCTCCAGTAGTTATCTTAATTAATCATCAAATCTCATTAACATCACTTTATTCTTTCCGCAAAAAGTCAAAGAGAGGTTTCCAGTCCTTGAGAAATATATCCATCGATTTTTCTCCAAATAAACATGTCGATTAATCCATCTCATCAAGTCTGCTAGGTTCAGTAATTTCAATAGCCATTCTTCCATTATCAGTGTTAATTCCATCTTCCATCTTCCATCCTTGCATCCATAATAATCTTGCTGTCATAGTCATATAATAAGAGTCTGATGGGGATTTCCTTCCTCACAAATATTTCCTTGCCATCAATTCTGAATGTATTACTGAAATGTTGTTGTAAAGTCATATCTCTGTTCCTCTTTTTTACGAAATGCACTAGCACATCTCTTGAGAGTTTTTCCATTGTCACATATCTGTAATTAATTCTATAAATTTTCTCTATTTCAAGCTCCATCACATCATTCCAGTCCAGAAATTTTTTCGAAACATTGATAGCTTTATCTCTGATATCTTCATCAATTTCTTCAGGGACAACGCTGAATTCCAAACAGTAATCTTTATCTCTCAGGTCCATAAACTCCAAATCTTTTTCCAGTTCCACATTTGATATATCTGTTCCAATCTCCAGGACTTGCATCTTCCCTTTAATTTTTCTTTCTTCTTCTATTGCTTGTCTAGTTATATGTTTGATCTCATCAACCTCCTCTCTCATAAAATCCCCTATTCTTTCAGCTCCTGCTTCATTTTGCCAAATTCAATTTTCATCTCTTGTTTGCCATATCTAAGTTCTTGTTTCGTTATCTCAATCTCATCCATTATTTTCTGAAACATATTTACTTCCAGGGTCTCAGCCACTTTCTTAATTGTCATTTTTAAAACCAAGAAGAAGAAAAAAACCCTTCAATTTCCAATATAGCACTATTCCCAAGCAAAGAGCAATTTATTTTTTTTCCAGCAACAAAGGAGTTAATATTCCAAACCTGATGACATCATAATGTAGACAGCACAAACTGCCTTATCTCTTATGTGTCCAAGAATGCAAAACAAATTTAGTTCACAGCATCCAAATAGTTAGTGGTATAAAGAACAAGCAGATTCGTCAAAATGAAGTAGACCAGAAAAAATAGTCCCAGACATATAATACTCGAAAGTTCATATAAATCAAAAAATTTCTCCTCAGATTAGATATCTCTCATCCGTTTGTATCTTTATAATTCTCAATTCCAGGCCAGCTTTTTGCAATAAAAACAAAGATAAGCTATTTCGATTTCCTTCCGCCTTAATTCCGTGTATAAAAGAGAAAAGTTATAACTCACCCAGGGATTCTTTACTGCTGATTCTTTTAACAAATCTCTTTTACTGCAACAATTTAAGCCAAATGATAAGGATAGAAAGAAGAATGCTTGCCTGTTGAAACCTGTTTTTCTTTGAAGAAAAGAAAAACATCTCGCTTAATCAGTTTGAGCTTGCTTGAAATTCCTTGGCTCCGTCCGACGTTGCTGGCTGGTCCTTCGTTCATAGGCAATCCTAATGAATTCAAGTCCCCCAACAAACACAACGAAGCTTGTGGATGATCTCTTCGTTTCTCCCTTGCCTGGGAGAAAGTTTTTACCAGTCAAAAAAAACCTTTTGACTGGTTTTAAAACTGAAAGAGCTTCCTCTGAGATGAGAGCTCGTCTCAGAGGCAGGCACAAGCGAAGCAATCCTTCCCGGAAGTCTATTTCTGCCTTTTCTCCAAGGAGTATATAAGGTTCTCCCACTCCCAAATTTTATCCTCACAACAACCCTGTGAGGTCAGTTAGACTGAGAGGCAGTGACTGGCCCAAGATCACCCAGTGAACTTTATGGCTGAGTAGGGAGTTGAGCCCTAGAATCTCCCAGATTCTAGTCCAGGGGAGGGGAACCTCTGGCTGGTGGGCCTACTCCTCATTTGGCCTGTGAGACCATTTCAACCAACCCCCCACCTGCCCTATGCCTACCTATATACATATTTACAGACACAGAATAAGATTCTCGGTGATAGAGGAAGTCACTTGGTTTTTTTAATGCCCACCTGCCCTACACCATTTTGACCAAGCCACACCCACCTGCCCTGTTAAAAGGGTCACCTGATGTCATTGTGATGGCCAGATCCACTTCCCCACCCCTGTTTTAGTCCAACAATCTATCCACTACATCACACTGGCTCTCTATGAATATATCCGCCAGTTGTAGAATAAGTTTCCATGCCAGAACAAGGTGTCCTTTTTACCTTGTGCCCTGTGCCCAAATGTGTCTTCATTTTATTCATTTTGAGTAAGTGCCCAAACCAGTTTATGCTCCATTCAGCCTGTGGCAGCAGAAGTCGTGTGACCAGCTCAATCCATGGCAATGAAGTTACATAGTGGCTACCCTGAGCAAGAAGAATCATGGGGATAAACTCAGAGAGATACCAAAAATAGAGCAAAAAATGGAGGGAGAAGTAGTTTTTAAAAAAATCCTTGCTAAATTAAGATTTCTTGGGGAATAATTTATTTAAAATGAAGATTATGGCTACCCTTGGGGATTGTCCTGTGGTGGGATATTGTAGGAGTCTCTTGTAGATCACAGGAATGTTTTAGCATGCTACATGAGGACACATATTTACAAAACACAGAATCAAGATCTTGACCATGAAGGAAGTCACCTGTTCTTGGATTTTTAATTCTCTGCACTTTCTGTAGTTAGACTGCTCTAGAGTATTAACTAAATAGAAAAAGTTCACTTCAGAACCAAGGACAATCACATGTGATGATATACATGTGCTGTACGGACTTTTCCACAGAAGTAACATCTGTGCAAGATAACCATTACGTGTGAATTACTTTTACTTTTGTAGCTTACTGAGATAACTTTCCATATGTAGCCACGCTGAGACTTAAAACCCAGCTTGGTCATGCACACAGGCTGGTGTTGGTCATACTACTCTCTTGTATATTATTAATATTACTACTATTATTTGCAGATATTTATCGCTTACTAAATAAAATATTTCAAAGCGACATATTCAATGCATGCAGAAAAAAGTCCTCTGTTTGAAGGGCTGTCAGAGGACAATCCTCTTGTATGGTTGAATGGAACGACTGTAAAGTGCTTAGTGGAATTCGGTGTACTGTCAAAGGGTTCTCCCTTTTATACACCAATAATCTGATCACCATGACAAGTGATCAGATTGTTGGTGTATTGGTGCATTTTCTTTCAGATGAGCTGATTTGACCTGTTAGTTCCATTAAAATAGAATTATATTGCTGAAATACCTTAGGATTTTCAGCTGTCTACAAGCCAACTGATGTTCAATATCAAGATTTCCATATATACAGTATAATATCAAGTTATAAACAGCTGCATTACACCAAGCCAGAACCATCTAATTCAGTATTGTCCATTCTGAGTAGCAGTAGCACCCAGACAGACAAAGGTCTTTCCCAGCTCACTCACATGGCTTGGTTTCAAAATATAGGACCTCAGCTTAGGATCTTATAATTGTACACCATCTACTCAGCTCTGGCCCCTCCCCAATTCTAGGATTCTTTGTCTTGAGGAAAAGGATAAGAAAAAGAAAAGATAATAATAGAATCATATAGTTCTAAGCCTGGAACAATGTTTGTACTTTGTACCTGGCTACAGTAGAAAAACCGATGGGATAGCAATTCCAACTCCATTGGCTCATCTGAAAGACTAGCTGCCGTTAGGCTCCTTTCTTTCTGAACTTCCTCTGTTCTAGCAGGTCATTAAAAGAACAGTCCTATAACCTTAATTGATGTTTGTGTGGGTTTGCTATTAAGTTTGTAAATCTGCAGACAGGTACTGTCTTTTTTATCTTTATAGAATACCTATCAGGTGTTGTTGTAATTCCTTTCATAAGATTATATATTTATAAGAGTTGCGAGTGAAGGGGCGAAATAAGACAAGGACACATCAGCTTGGGTTGAACAAGGGCCACTTTATTAAACTATACAAAAACACCTTTTAAAGTGACCTGCAGAGGGAAACCTAGGTGCGGAACTATCTATAAGCAAGCATCTTGCCATACAGCTCACGGGCGACCAGCCCCTGCTTGGGACAAGGGCAAGCCCCATCTGCTTACCCCTTCCGCCAGCCACACCCAGTAGGTGAGTAGGGGGGCCTTCTCAGGTCACCACCCCCTGGGGCCGCACAACCCTCGGGTGGATGAGTTAAGTTGGCCCCAAAAGCAGCCCATATCCTGCCCTCAAGCCGCAAAGCTCTGACAGACAGGCCTCTGGAACCGCCAATCACCTCCAAAGGTGCCTAAGGGGGCCACCAAGCTGTCCTTACCTATTTCCCTTTCCACACCTTCCCACACCAGTGCCCCAATTATAAACTGCCCTCCTAGGGCAATTAAACGTTGACCATAACAAAATAGCCAAATTAGCCAAATTCACCTATTAATCACAACGCCCCCAACCCGATTCCATCCCACTCTCACAGTGTGGAGTAGGCAAAAAACCTGCCCGCCAAAGAAGGGTGGGCAGGGTAAAAATTCCTACTCGGTCCCGAAGCGACCATTGAACACACTATAAGAGAGGGAGGGCACGGTGGGCGTCGCTCGTTGAAAGAGGAGGTAGGAGAGGAGGCCTGGCCTTAAATAGGCCCATGGCCCCTCCCCTCCCTGCCGCACGTCACGCACACATAACGCTGCGACACATGACGTTGCCCTTAATGAAGATGGCCGCAGCAGCATCGCTCCCTCCTCGCAACTATGCCCCGCTTATCCATGCTGTGCAGGTAAGTGGGGCTTCATTTGCGAGTGAAGGGGCGAAATAAGACAAGGACACATCAGCTTGGGTTGAACAAGGGCCACTTTATTAAACTATACAAAAACACCTTTTAAAGTGACCTGCAGAGGGAAACCTAGGTGTGGAACTATCTATAAGCAAGCATCTTGCCATACAGCTCACGGGCGACCTGCCGCTGCTTGGGACAAGGGCAAACCCCATCTGCTTACCCCTTCCGCCAGCCACACCCAGTAGGTGAGTAGGGGGGCCTTCTCAGGTCACCACCCCCCGGGGCCGCACAACCCTCGGGTGGATGAGTTAAGTTGGCCCCAAAAGCAGCCCATATCCTGCCCTCAAGCCGCAAAGCTCTGACAGACAGGCCTCTGGAACCGCCAATCACCTCCAAAGGTGCCTAAGGGGGCCACCGAGCTGTCCTTACCTATTTCCCTTTCCGCACCTTCCCGCCACAAAAAGGGGACAAATCTCTAGTTAGTCTACTTTTACCCACTGCCGAGAAGCACCTCTCGCAGACACCTCTGCAGGTCTGCCAAAAAGACGTTACCTGCGTCAGACAGGTGAACGCCATCGGCCCTGTACAGTTCACCCATCCAATGCTGAATGCAGGGTGTGAAATAGCCAACCCCCTCTGCCCCAGAATACCCAACCAAATTTGCCGGTTGACTTTCTTTCGTGCCTGGTCCATCCCTATTGGGCTCCAGACACCACGCCAAACCCTTCGCGGGAGTATGTCTGACCAGACGTACCCAAGGCCAACATTGCCTTATTAACTGCATGCCATGCATGCCTGCCAAACTGAGGGCCATGCCCTTTCGTTGCAACTGAGGGCCATGCCCTTAAGTAACCGAGGCCATTGTTGCCTCCTGAACTGCATGTCCACACATGCCTGCCAAACTGAGGGCCATGCCCTTCCGTTGCCTCCTGAACTGCATGTCCGCACATGCCTGCCAAACTGAGGGCCATGCCCTTCCGTTGCCTCGCCAACTGCATGTCCGCACATGCCTGCCAAACTGAGGGCCATGCCCTTAAGTAACCGAGGCCATCGTTGCCTCCTGAACTGCATGTCCGCACATGCCTACCAAACTGAGGGCCATGCCCTTCCATTGCCTCCTGAACTGCATGTCCGCACATGCCTGCCAAACTGAGGGCCATGCCCTTCCGTTGCCTCCTGAACTGCATGTCCGCATATGCCTGCCAAACTGAGGGTCATGCCCTTCCGTTACCTTGCCAACTGCATGTCCGCACATGCCTGCCAAACTGAGGACCATGCCCTTAGGTAACCGAGGCCATCGTTGCGTCCCGAACTGCATGTCTGCACATGCCCGCCACCTGAGGGCCTTGCCTCAAATACTGAGTTGGGAATGACCACCACATGCGGAGATGTCTGCACTGAACCAAGCTGGGACAAAGTGGGTAGGAGCCCATCCCAAAGTATTCCTCGCCAGCCAAGCCACCACACTGCAGCCCATTGACTGAGGCCTAACTGTAAGCCCAGGATAGAGTGCGCAGCTGCTCCATCCCTGTCCAGCAACATTGCCGGTCCATCAATGTTATACAAGTACAACTCCCTTCCATGGAGACATCTGATTGCTGGAGGGCCCGTCGAGACAAATCTCCCTTGGATCCGGCCACCACCTCACCTATCCTAAAAGCTCCAAAAACCAGCATAAGGGCTGCCGCCTGGAATAGTCTGACTTCATAGCTTGAGGAGCATACTGTTTTTCACTGGCCCACCATACTCAATAAAATGTCCCGTGAGAAAGGGCAACGGGGATCGAGGGTGGCAGGGTGTTCTCTAGCCCACCCAGCTAACATACGGCGGACTCTGAAGTCCCTGGAATAAGTGGGAAAATCATCAGCCTTTACCTTGAAGTGCTTGGACTGAGAGGCCCAGTCTCCAGCCATTCACTAGGCAATCCCAGCAGGTGACTCACTGAATAGGCCACTCTGGTGCATAGCCCTTGCCGGCCCAGAAGTCCTGGGAAAAACCCCTCCTGCATTCTCATAGCTGTTGAGCATGCTGGGGCGACAGACCGGCTTATGGCCATCTTTGACTCTGCTCCTCAGTCTCCCAATGTGCAGTTGCACAGCACAGCTGAACCGCTCCACCTGAGTCTACCTTACCATGCCCCAAAAGAAAACATTAAAATGTGGGCACTAGAGAACAAAGGAACAGACAAGGGCCATAACCCTACCTAAAATGGACGGGAGAGTTCCCAAGCCTCACTGCCTATAAGTCCAAGCCTGCAGCCAGCACAAAACCCCCGATGCATCCACGGACTTCCAGTTCTACCTCCCAGCCCTACCTAGAGATGCTATGGACCTTCAGCCTGCAGTTCAGAGGCTCTAGCCCTGAGCTATGTCACGTAATTCTACAGCAAGTTAGTTAGTTCTTCCCCAGGAGTGTGGGAAAACTAGACCAAATGATTTGGGCAAGAATATAAAATGTAACCTGCAGTTTGGCTCTAATTTCTTGATCAATATTTGATCACAACAAGCATTAAATTATTATACAGCCACAAACCTGAACCTGTAGTAAGGCTGTGGAAGCCCTGCTATGACCTCATAAACCACCGGAAAAGACCTCTAATACCTGGAGGGCAGACAAGAAACACTTTCTTGGCCTAACTGTCATGAAACCCTTACTGACTGACCACATGAGTATGATTGGTGAATTAGGTGGTATGCCCAGGAAGGTTAACACCGGGCAGGATGGTCCATTGACACAGCCATTAAGATGAACCAGTTACATAGCCATTCCATAATCTGTGACATCAGGTGTTAACATGCATCCAAATTTTTTATTTTTTACCCTCTCATCCCAACAGCCCCTTCAAGGAAGGAGCTGAAGTGCTCCATGCGAGAATAGAGCAGCCTGTATGTAATGCTCTACCTCATAGAATTGACTGAAAAGGCAAAAACCCAGCAGCTATAAATCCCCTTGTATCCCCACAGTAGATGAAAAAACAGATTAGATGTCATACTTTCCCATAGGCAGTGCATTAACTAACTGGTAGGAAGCCATTACTGATTGCCATTGCGTCTATGCCCAAGACAAATTTAAGAGTGCAGACCCTTAAGGCAAGCCCTGAGACTACAATATGGGATCCAGCAACTGAAAGAAAACCCCATAACAAAACAAACCTCCCCAGGAACTGGGCAGTCTGCAAGCAAGGTCCCAGTACCTCGAGCTTAACAGGGGAGGAACGCTTTCCTTGAGCAGCTACTGCTGGGTGCTTCTCCTCACTGCTGTGAGGGCCACTGGCCTCATATTTCCCTGTTTCACATAAAGAAAGGAAATAATTTATGAGTAAGCACACTTTCCCAGCCACCATTTTAGTGCAGCTAACCCAGTTCCCCAAAGCACGGATACTGGAGATATGGCGCTGCCACCCATATTTGGCCGACTGCAGCGGCCTCCCCCTTGTAGACTTCCAAACACCTATCATAATAGATGTCCAAAATGCAAAATTAACATCCTATATCCCTTTCTAGTAAATGATATCATAAATCCAAGAGCAGCAGATGCTGAGGATGTGTTGCTGTCACCAATATGTGGCTGCACTATAGCAGGTTTTCCAACACATATCTAAATAGATGAGCCAATGCAACAGTTGCACACTATATGTAATTCCAGGTAATGATATCAGAAGTCCTAACTAAAATGTAATTTCAGGTAATGATGTTTCGTTGTTGGTGCCACAATCCTCAGTAAAGGGGGGAAGAGTCTGCCTGGACCTTAAAAGGCAGCCCTATGTCAATAAGAGTCTAAGATCCTGTAATATGAGGGATCTCTATTAGGCAAATCAGGCTTTCCTCTTTATTCCTATTCCCCAATCAATATGATTACCATCTGCTAAACTTTCCATTCCTAACTAAATTCAGGTAAATGCCTCTTCTGTCTCAGAGTGAACAAATAGCCTGAAATTAACACTTGGAATGCAAAAGGACCGCTCACTTAAGATTTATTTATTTATTTATTTATTTATTTGTTAGATTTTTATACCGCCCGACTAGCATAGCTCTCTGGGCGGTTTACAGCAAAATACAGATACATACAATAAAAACCCATAATAATACTACAAGAACACATATAAAAAAATGAAAAGTCTAAAATCAATTATAGCAAATTTAAAACTACATTAAAATTAGATTAAAATGCCTTAGAAAAGAGGAAGGTTTTAACTTGGCGCCGAAAAGATAGCAAAGTCAGCGCCAAGCGCACCTCATCGGGGAGACTATTCCACAGTTCAGGGGCCACCACCGAGAAGGCCCTAGTTCTTGTTACCACCCTCCGAGCCTCTCTCTGAGTCGGGACTCAGAGGAGGGCCTTCGATGTAGAACACAGTGTACGGGCAGGTTCATATCGGGAGAGGCGTTCCAGCAGATATTGTGATCCTGCATCGTGTAAGGCTTTATAAGTCAAAACCAACACTTTGAATCTGGCCCGGAAGCATATTGGCAGCCAGTGCAAGCGAGCCAGAACAGGTGTTATGTGTTCAGACCGCTTGGTCTTCATTATCAGTCTGGCCGCCGTGTTACAGCGATTTAGACATTTTCTAGCAAACTGTTATCTCCGTCCTTATTATCATATAACTATGAAAGGCCCAAAGGCTAAAAAGGCTCACTAGGCCCCACCAATATACTAGTATGTAGTATAATAATCATATAATTAAGTACTTCAAACCTCATACATGCCCGGGCCTAGCAAGAAGTTGTACCTATGCCTGGGCCTAGCAAGAAGTCATAAGCCTCACGAAAGGGCTCTGCCATCACATCATGCATCCACCCTGTAATAATATAATAAAGACCTGTGTATATCATCGGGGGGGCTAAGCTGGATAACCTGCGGGGGTGGGCAATCCTCCCCCTATGTCTGGGCCTAGCAAGAAGTCATAAGCCTCACGAAAGGGCTCTGCCATCACATCATGCATCCACCCTGTAATAATATAATAAAGAACCAACCTGTGTATATCATCAGGGGGTGCTAAGCTGAACCTGTTGGGGGGAGAGTGCTCAGAGGGAACTTAAACTAGAAGGATTAGACACAATTTCTTTTGTTCGTCCCTTTTATTCTGATTTATTTTTAATTTCCCTTTATGTGCATGAGTGTGTCTTTAACCAGTGTATTAGCATGACTATATTTAATTTTATTTGTATATCCAGTATAGTCTCATTTATTTTTAAACTTCCTGTGTCTTTCTTTTAACCAGCAGCAGCACTAACGTCACGCTGCTCAATAAAAAGCCTCAATCAACCCCTCCACAACTGCTAGGTGGGGGGGGTATCGGCCGTGCCGCTGCTAGGCCCCACTACGAGGCCCACTGGTCAGGCCCCTTTACGAGGCCTGCCCCAGTCGCAGCCACGCCGCAACGCTACCACCCACAGCTGTTGGGGCTCCCAAAACCCCCTCTCGGGGTAACCAATTAGGCCTAATAGGCCCAACCAAAGCCGACTGTCCTGCAGCTTTCTCTGCTATGTCCCTCATCGTCCTCTCGTCGCTCACTGAAAGAGGAGGTAGGAGGAGCGGCCTGGCCTTAAATAGGCCCATGGCCCCTCCTCTCCCTGCCGCACGTCACGCACACATAACGCTGCGACACAAGACGTTGCCCTTAACGAAGATGGCCGCGGCAGCATCGCTCCCTCCTCGCAACTATGCCCCGCTTATCCATGCTGCACAGGTAAGTGGGGCTTCATTTCTTAACTAGAACACCCAAATTTGAACAGATTCTTTTCTGTATAATATTGAGCTCTATCTTCTATATGAAATAATTTATCCCTGAGGTTTAATTATTATATCCCTTATAGACATTTTTTAAGATGGAAAGAAAAGTGAAATCAAATGAAGGTGTTGAAAAAACCTCCACACTAATAGCTAAAATGGCACTGTACTAGAAAATGTGATGCAAATTCCTTTTAATCAAAAGTAGGGAAACATCTGAAAAGCTTTAGGCTGCAACAAGTGCCCTGGGCCCAAGGCAAGAGTGGAAGTCCCTGCCACCCTGGTTATGTCAATAAGAGTGCTGCATTGGCTGATATACCTGAAAGCTTCTGATAAGAATTATGACAATCAGCTGCCTAGAGCTTGAAAGTCTAATAGCTACTTAATTATAAAAGGTCTACTATCCATAAAAATGTTGGCGTGTGCGTGTATAGATCATACAAGGATGGAATCCAAGAGTCGCATAGAACAGGAATAAGCCAGGCCAGGCAAGCTTCTTGTAAGAGTCTTTACTAGCAAAAGACATAAGACACAGTTCACTCCACAGACGACTATTCCCCCACACTGAGCTTTTCCAAACATCCCACCTTATCAGGCTTCCCAGCCAGCTACTGACCTTGGCAAACCTGGCGCTCTGTTCTCACAGCTTAACCCTTCTGCTTCAGGTTTCACTCTCTCTGCTAAAAAACCCTGTCTGTGAGTCTCACAGCCTGCTTCACTGACCAACAGCCCCCACCTGAGACTCACAGATTACAAAACTTCATTGTTCATTATTACATTTCTACAATATTAACTTTTCATTACAATACATATCAGTCCATGGTTTGTTTTCTTACAGTTTCTATTTACATTTTTCAATTCAGTTCAGGTTTCTTTATTTCTTTATTCACACAAGTTTCACAGAGTCATTTTGTTCACTTTTATTTGATAATACATTTATATTTCATTCCTCAACACAAAACTTCCACATGAGATCCATTGTTTCTTTATCTATTGGTCCTTCTTTTTCCCATTCTACTGGATATTCATCTGTCTCATCATTCTGTTGTGTTACATTAAATGTGAATCTCTGAGGTGGTTGACCTTTCGTTTTTCTTTCTGATCTCCTAACATTATCTATTTCCATTTCTTCCTCACTCTGTATTTTACTTGGACCTGCACCTGTGTCTGCACTTGTACTTGGCATTTCTGTATCTTGCATTGCCATGTCTTCACTTCTCAGTCTTTTTACAGTACGTTTGCCACCGTGTATTAGATCAGTCAATGCAGTTCTTAATGGAATTTGCTGCCCAAAAGGAACATCTGCTGCTTCCTGCTTGCTTGCACTATCTAGGATAACTGTTTGACTGTCTCTCCAAGGTTTATCTATCACCTTTATGCTTCTGCTTAACACTATTTGTTGTTTCTCAGGCAACCAAACTCTATAATATGAATTCTGAAATCCCAAAATGCGTCCTGCCTGAGCTCTTGAGCCTAATTTACCATGCCTTTTTCTGTTTTGCAACATGTACCCAGCATTTTGCCCCAAAACGTTCTATGTGTTTCACCCTGGGCTTTCTTCCAGTCAGTTTCTCATAGGGAGACATGCCTATTGTTCTGTGCATGAGACGGTTCTGAATATAAACAGTGTACAGAATACATTCACCCCAATAAGTGTTATTCATATCTGCATCTGCTAGCATGGCTCTCATTGAATCCTGCAATGACCGGTTCCTCCTCTCTGCAGTTCCGTTGGAGGATGGGCTGAAGGGAGCAGTGAGACTTTGTATTATTCCCTTCTTTTCCAAATATGTTTTAAATGAATTACTGGTAAATTCCCCACCTTGATCTGATTTGATATTTTTGATAACAACCCCATATTGTGTCTCTGTCCTCTGTATAAATGCCTTCAATTTCTCTTCTGCTTCACTTTTCTTTTTCAATAAGAACACATGTGTAAATCTGGAGAAGTCATCCACAATCACTAAATAAAATCTTGCTCCACCTTTTGAGCACTGGAAAGGTCCAGCCAAATCTACATGTATGAGCTGATAGGGTTCAGTGGTCGTGCTTTCACAGCTCTTATTTACCGGAGTCACAGTCATTTTTGTTTTATAGCATACTTCACATTCATCCACATGCTCACAATGTGTTAATTTCAAATCTTGACTATGCTTTGGGGTGTTTTGTACCTTTTCGAAATGTGCGTGTGCTAATTTTCTGTGCCATTCATGTAAACAATTATCATGTTTATCTTTATTAACTCCTATCCAAGCACACGTGGGTTTATCAAGATTGCACTCAACCATAAACATTTGGTTCTGTAATTTCCCTTGCATACATATTTCACCATCCTTTCTCACAAAACATCTATCCCCTTCAAATGTAACTTTACAACCTATTTGAGCCAATTTTCTTACTGATAGAATGTTATATTTTAAACCAGAAACCAATAACACATCTGTTAATATAGTTCCCAAATTACTCAACCTGAGCGTGCCTTTTGCAATCGCGTCCTGAGTCGATCCGTCAGCCAGATAAATCTTCTCCTGCGCCGGCTTTGAAGTGTAAAATAAACTAGAGTCTGTGATTAGGCAATTAGACGCTCCACTGTCGAGAAGCCACTTAGAGTTAATTAGTTTATTGTCCTCCTTAGTAACAAAGTTCACGCTTGTTCTCCGACTTCCAAAGTCCCTGTTATTCCTCTTCTTTAAACAATGTCTCTGTATATGTCCACGGGACCCACAAAAATAACATATTTTATTCTCTTGCCTGCTTCTTTGATATTGTTGTTGTTGTACAGCCACAGTCTCTTTTAACTCTGTTTTCTTATTCTCTTGTCTTCTATTCCACTCTTGTTGAAGTTTCTGTTCTACAAAGTCCAAATTCAGATGTCCGTCGGGTAGTTTCCAGACTAGAGACCATGACCTCCCATTTTTGATCAAATGAAGATAACAGTATATAGACCATCTGAATGTCACTATGATGCACTCCTCTATCTTGCAGCTCAGCATTTAATCTACGGAATTCAGCCAGATGCTCTGTCATAGTCACTTCATCTGTAAAACGCATCTGATAAAGTTTCCGTGCTAAACACAGCCTGCTCCCAGCAGTTTGCTGCACATGAGCGGCTCTTAGCTTCTCCCACATCTGATTAGCTGTCGGCTCATTACTCACCAGCAACAGTTGAGAATCAGACAGCCCCAGAGTAATAAAAGCCTTCGCTTTCTCGTCTTTCTTCAACCACGCTGCTGAAGGAGCTGCCGGAGGGGGTTTTTCTACAACATCATTCAAATCTTCTTTAATCAGAACTGCTCTCATTCTCCATTTCCAGCTGGAGTAGTTTACAGCATTCAGCCTCTCCATCGGCATCCCGGATGACAGGTTTACAGCCATGTTGCCCACTCTTACTTGCCTCTTTCTTGCACTTTGGTTTCTCTCTGCACCAACGTCACGTCAACTGCTCTCGAACCCGCTACCTTGTATGATAAGCTGGGCCCATAACCCCTGTTGCGTGTGCGTGTATAGATCATACAAGGATGGAATCCAAGAGTCGCATAGAACAGGAATAAGCCAGGCCAGGCAAGCTTCTTGTAAGAGTCTTTACTAGCAAAAGACATAAGACACAGTTCACTCCACAGACGACTATTCCCCCACACTGAGCTTTTCCAAACATCCCACCTTATCAGGCTTCCCAGCCAGCTACTGACCTTGGCAAACCTGGCGCTCTGTTCTCACAGCTTAACCCTTCTGCTTCAGGTTTCACTCTCTCTGCTAAAAAACCCTGTCTGTGAGTCTCACAGCCTGCTTCACTGACCAACAAAAAATGCTCCCTGTTTTTTCTCCTCCTTTTATTTCCAGTTTTTCACAGTTCAGTCCTGCCTCTCTTTGTTCTCTCTCCCATCTCTCTGATGTATTAAACAATGTTATTAACTTAGGGAGCAATCCAAACCCAGGGTCAGGGTTGGCTCCAGGTTTCTGGGGGCCCTCAGGCACAGGGTATCAGTGGGCCCTTGTTCCCTCCCTTTCCCCCTCAGACCACATTCCTTCTTCCTCATGGACCCTCCCCTTTCAAAGAAAAGAAATCTTCGCCAATATTGCAACCCCATCTTGTAATTTTATTTATTTATTTATTTTAATTTGTTAGCGTAAATTTACCTATTTTGTAGGCCTCAGCTCCTATGAATTTATTCTGATTTACCATGAATAATATCGGAGCCTGGGATCTTCCACATAATGTACTGAGAAATCATTCTCATTTTTCGCTGTTTCTGTTGACTTCTCTGCTTTAATGTTTTTAGACAAAAAAGTGTGTAGGGGGGTTGAATCCATCCTGCCATTTGCAAAGATCTTTGGAAAAAGCAGTTCAACTAAACATTTCAATTCTCCCCCAGGATTTTCCTCTCACATAGAAGCTACCTTATACTGAGTCAGACCATTGGTCCATCTAGCCCAGCATTGTTTACACTGACTGGCAGCATCTTCCAGAATTTCAAGTAGGAGTGTCTCCCAGAAGGTCCCTTGGGTTTAGTCCCTGATGCCACCTCTCCTACCTGGAGATGCCACTGGAGACTGAATCTGAGGGACATTCTTCATGCAAAGCAGATGCTGCAATGGCCCTTTCCCTGCACTCACAACTTACTCAACTGTGCTGAGATATTAGGAGGCACTCTAGAATTAATCTTAGAATTAATCTCCAACAGTGTGATGTGGCTGCAAAAAAGGCAAATGCTATATTAGGCTGCATTAACAGAAGTATAGTTTCCAAATCACAGGAAGTACTAGTTCCCCTCTATTCAGCACTGGTTAGGCCTCATCTTGAATACTGTCTCACTGCCTCCAGTTCTGGTCTCCGCACTTCAAGAAGGATGCAGACAAACTGGAACGGGTTCAGAGGAGGGCAACATGGATGATCAGGGGACTGGAAACAAAGCCCTATGAGGAGAGACTGAAAGAACTGGGCATGTTTAGCCTGGAGAAGAGAAACGGAGGGGAGATATGATAGCACTCTTCAAGTATTTGAAAGGTTGTCACACAGAGGAGGGCCGGGATCTCTTCTCGATCGTCCCAGAGTGCAGGACACGGAATAGTGGGCTCAAGTTGCAGGAAGCCAGATTTCGACTGAACATCAGGAAAAACTTGCTAACTGTTAAAGCCATACGACAATGGAACCAATTACCTAGAGAGGTAGTGGGCTTTCCAACACTGGAGGCATTCAAGAGGCAGCTGGACAGCTGGACAGCTGTCAGGAATGCTTTGATTTGGATTCTGGCATTGAGCAGGGGGTTGGACTTGATGGCCTTATATGCCCTTTCCAACTCTACTATTCTATGGTTCTATGACAGAACAGTAGATGAAAGACTGCTCTCTTAAACAAATACTATTGTTACAAAGTTAAAATTCCATTTCTCAAAAAAAAAAGGTATTTGCAATAATTCCACTACAATTCACCTATATGTTAAGAAGTGTGTATAGTGTACAAAAATGACACTAAGGATACTTCCACGTCACAGGGCTTGCATGCAGAGGAAATAAAGCTTTCATATACCGTAGACCCATTAAAATGCAGATGCAACACAATACTCCAGCATGCTTCAATCCAAACACTGATAAAAATGTCTAATAAGAGGAATCACCTTTGACGTGTAATGCAGCATAAACACACAGCACTGGTGGATATTTAATACTATTAGTACTAATGACTGTGTTACCATTGGCTTAAAAAGAAGAAGAAAAGAAAACTGTGTGCCACTCTTCTGCTCTTCATAGGAAAAAAAGCAGAAGAAAAGGTGGTTTGTCTCCTGTTCTTTTTCCGTTCAAAGTTTTTTGAGTATTCTGTTGTTTTATTGTAATAAAGAAGGCTGCAGAGATGTTAACATGGAACTTTCTGAAAGGCTGTTTATGTTTAAATGTGTAATTGTGATTTGCAAAGGGAAGTAAAAAGCATTTTTGCATATATATAGTTTTTAGTATTGTTGGAGTAAGACAATACCATTCAGTAGGCCATGACTGTCACCTCAAGTGTGTTTTAGTGACACGAAAATATCTGTGAAAGTTAGAATGTTCTTCACATATTGTGCTGGTTTCCTGTCACTCTCTTTAAAAAGGGATGCAAGGCTCAAGATGACCCTCCCCCACTACTCTAGCGCTTTATTGGCATCAGCCGGTGGTGACACTGTGTCTGCCGACACTACTGTCAATCTTTAGGGCAGCTCTTCCTCATACTTAAAATGGCCTGTAGGTTATACATACAGGAAAAGGCTCTGCAAAGTTTGCTGGTTTTGGAGAATAGCATTTAATTTTGTGACAAGGATGAATGAGTCTTAAGGGAGTAGTAACAAGTAGCATTTCACTGGAGATATGAAGAGCTGGTGACCCTCTTTTATAACTGCAGCCCCTTCAAAACAAAAAGTGTTTCTTTTACAGTTGCAGAAGCAGGATAACTTTGGTCTTTCCTTGATCATATTGCAAAGGAAATGTTGTTAGGCTGTTTTGATACTAAAGCATTTTTTTAGTCCTCCTTCTTAAAAAAACAAAACAAAGAACAACCTTGGCCATCACAATAGCTATATAGCAATTAGCAACCTAAGGCTGCAATCCTATACCCACTAACCTGCCCCACTGAAGTCCATAGGATGTTTTTCTGAGGAAACATTTGTGGATTTAATTAGATATATATACTGCTTAATCAGCAAAAACGTCTAAGCAGTTTACATAAAACAATATAAAATATTCATTAACATACAGATAAAATAAAACATTAGAAACAAATTAACATCAATTTATAAATATATCAATAATATCAGCTGTTTTAAAAACATATATGCATAATAAAATTGCATGTCTGAGTTGGCTTGCCATGCATAGGATTGCATTTTAAGATGCATTCTATGGCGGCAGAGAGATGAATAGGATACCAAATTAAAGCATAGAACATATCGAATTCCAAAGTAGATAAACTCAACAAAAGAAACAAAACTTAGGTAAATGCACACATAGGATTTAAACTCTCTAACCTTTAAGAGCTCTGGCTTTAGTATATTGAAATGAGTCAATATACTCATTCAATACTCATTCACTGCTGTGGAATGATTATGAACATTGCTGCTCACATATTGGAGAGAAAACAAACAAAATAGATTATTGTCGCCTTTTGGGGTGAGGGGCTTGCAGCCATTATATGCTACCTACTGAACATGTAGACAGACAATAGCTCTAGCTACATAGCTTCACTCACTGACCTAGATTCCTCAAGCAAGCCTGTTTTCTGGCTGACAAACATATATTGTAGCAAGATGTCCCATTCCGGGGGAAAGACAAATGGTCTGACTCAGTATAAGGCAGCATCCTATGGCCCTACTGTTATAACATGGCCCACAATTCAATGAGTGTAACTGCACATAACTCTCTGTTGGATAGTAGCCTCAGTTACATTTGTATAGCATTTTTGTAATCATTTGCAGTGACTTAGTTTTCTGTTCTTCTTTCTGCAGACACACGCAGCCCATTTGTAAAGCTCAACAGAGACATACCAGACATGATACGTGTGACTGATGGAGAAGAGCTTATCATCCCATGCAGAGTTACAATACCTGATATTCCTGTTACTTTAAAAATGGTATTTAGACATACTTTTTACCAGGGAAAATTGTATTGCTTCCTGTATCTATTGTATATTGTTTATGCCAGCCTTCCCCAACCTGATGCCCTCCAGATGTTTTGGACTACAACTTCCAACAGCCACTGCTAGCTGTAGTCCAAAACATCTGCAAGATATCAGACAGGAGAAGGCCAGTTTATGCAGTTGAATAATGTTTTTATTTTTGCAAGTGCAGTGAATACTTCTGCCTACACTGAAAGAACTAATGTCAAACCAAAGCAAAACAACTTCTTATGCATAATGTATCCATTATTTAAGGAGGACAACAGAAAGATGTAAATATGAAGGCATCAGGATGATGAGGGCAGGAGCCAAATTGTGCCCAGTACTGTGGGGAGGGAGGGGGCGTTGTGGAATGACTAGGGAGCTCTTGTACAGGGCAGGGTTCAATGTTTTACTAAGTCATTCTGCAGATTAAGTAAGCTTCTATAAAGCAGTTTATTGTGGATTTGGTGCTGCTTTGCAGGATCCACCTGATGTCATTGTCATCAAAAAGCCAGCCCATACTTTTTCTTTGTTTTGTCTGGATTTTCCCTTACTGCGGAAAATCTTGTCCAGTAAAGGTAATTCATTATACATTTGTAGTCACTTTTGAAAGGAGGAGCTTCTTAGCACATTTTTGTGGGGAGGTTGATTTGTCATGAGTGGTGACGTTTCATTGGGTATTTTCTACTGCCCCACCCCTCAAGAGGAGGATGGAAATGAACAACATCCATCCAATCAGAAGAAGATGCCATCTGTTTCATAATAATCCAACTGCCACTGGATACAGGATACTGTTCTAACAGAAACACTAGAAGAAAACAGTCCAGCGATATACACCGGAATCAATGTGAACACCAAACAAAAGCAAGTTAACCTGCAGACTGGGCTTAACTTTCATCTTTCTGTCAGCCTTCTGCCGAAGTGACTGCATGACACAGCTTCATCTGTTTCCACATCATCCTCTGAATGAAAGTCTCTCTAGCACCCACCACATCTCCATCCTCCCACAGTGTCTGCTTCAGTTCCTCATTTCTAATGGAGCCATCAGTCTGGATATGTAACAAAGTATTTTTTAAAGAGTATTTTATTTTTCTTCTCAACACATAGACTGTTGAATAACATAGATTCAGACTTACAACCCACAGCCATCAGCCTAAACTTATGATAAGAGCTGTTTGTATTATTTCTTTCTTTAATTTGTATCCCACCATTCCTTCAAAAGGAGACCAGGGCAGCAAATGATCTAGACAGTTTCTGAAGACATGTCTGAGGAATTACATACATCTAATAGTGTTCTTTGTCGTCTCTGTGCTGTCTGTCAAGTGGGACTATGAATGCACAGAGCAGAGCATGGGAGTTTCCTAAACTATCTGACAAAAGAGGGTTTTTTATCACTGTGTACATGTTTTGAGTAGCAGAACAAGCATTTCCATTCTTTCTTTTATTTTGACCATCTTGGGATCAACTGCAACTAGAACATTTCCCTCATGACATGTTAGCCAACTATTTTCTGCAATTATCCATTTTCTTTTCTTTTTGCTGAGTGTAATCCTTGAGAGTTTTATTTAATCCCCCTACCTCCTCAAGAGTTTTCTTCTCAGTTTGTCAGGAAATGTTTGCACTGTCCATCTTAATTGAACAGAAATATGTTTTTTTTAAAAAGTTACCTTAGCTGTGTGGTAATGTTCTTACCTCTGATGAACACAAGCACTGCTTACTTCTTTGGTGAAGCGTATTTATTTATTTGTTTAAACAGCAGCACCACATGGCGCCTCATAAACATCTTAAAATTCCAGGTGCCAAAAATGGTTTGCCTTGTGGTTGTGGATGTTTGGTGGTGGTGCTGCTTAAAAAGAAAAGTTCCAGCATTGTTCTCTGGATTATATCCTTAGTTTCTTTTTTGCTTATGTGCCTAATTAATAATGGTAATGTTGAAAATGTTGCAACTCTGTAAACTAAGGAAAAATCCAATAGAATATATTGAGTTATTTAGTTCACAGATAGGTAGTTCAGTTATTACAATGATGTTAAGTGTGCTGAAGTGCTTGCCCACTGATTTTAATTGGACTCAAGTGTATCTTTCATTGGATTGCATCCTTTGGAAGCTGTGGCCCTCCAGGTGGTGTTACACTTTTGGTGGAGTACAATTTGTATTGCTGTACTGGGTCCAGAGTCAGCAGTGGGGCCAGATACTTTTTTCTTTTATTTTCTTTTTAAAGTAAGTTTTTGATACTCATTCTACTCTTGTTCTACATTATGAAGCAAAACAATAATTGCTTTGTGAGAAATGAGCCAGTTTCCATCTTGCAGGATTTTTAGCTAATGAGTGAAATCACAGATGGGACTGACGAGTGCTATGGAGAAAACTAGACTCACACGTGCATCACGGAACACCAAAAAATGGCTTCAAATAGAACTAGGAAGTCTCCTCTTTAGACAATGTCCATTTTGAAGTCATTTTTGATTTTCTCTGATGCATATGTGACTAGTTTTTCTCTAGATTCACACAATGGAAAAAGGACTTCCTGGTTTATTTCAATGCCATTATTTGGTTTTCTCTGGTAAGGAAGTGATTGTTGTCAAGAGAAAACAATTGAGAAATCCAGGATTTCTACATAACTGTAGTGTAAAGGTAATCACAAAGGCAGCAGTTCATGCTCTAAACCTCAGTTAGCAAAAGCATTAACTCCTTTCAGTTGTTTTCCCTGGACAACAATCCCTTCTTTACCAGATAAGTCATTTCATGCAAAAAATGTTGGGTTGTACCCAACTAAGTTCTTCTCAGGGTAAACCCATTGAAATTATTGTGCTTAAGTTAGTCATGTTCATTAATTTCAGTGGGTCTGCTCCGAGTATGTCTACCATTGGATATAAGCCATAATTATTTTTCATTATAATTATTTTATTAATTATTAATATTTATTACATAATTAATATGTAATTATAATAATTATTTTTCAGAGAACATGAACGTCAAAAAAATCCTGTTGGTACAAATAAAGTCCATCATTAGTACATCCATGTTGCAGGGAAAGCATTGTGGCTAAGAGTAGCCTGCAAAGTAGCCCAGTATATGGCAGTGGTAATCCACTGTTGTTATCCAGTCACTTGTATTGGTTTTTTTTAGGGAAATGCAGCTGGAATGGGCTGTTAGGTTTATGTAGCAGCAACATAGGATGAGGGTGAATACATTTCCACCTATGGAAGAAAAACAGGGGAATCCTTGGGAGTGGGTTGTGCAGCTGGGATAAACATTTAAATAGGTTTATCTGTGTCAAAGGCTCATATCCTTTTTGCTCAAAAGAAAAGAAAAGGGTGACTGACATATGTTGATAACATTGCTATGGTTGTGAAGTATAAATAAATAAACCACAACAAATGACCATAAAATACGGTGCTTGCTTTTTAAAAATATAGTCTTAAATTCAGCCCAACATGGACATGGTATTCTGAACCTTGGTTGCTGTAAAACTACACACATACTTCTGAAATACCATACCTGGTCTTGCAGTTGGTAGATTTTTCAAAGACCTACGGTAGCATAACTACTTTGCAGCTCATTAAAACTAAGTACTTTGCATGGTTTAGCATTTTCATTGAGAAGGAAAGGGCTCTTGTGCCATTAACAGCTTTGTGACAGGCAGAAATTCAACAGGCTAAACCTTTTCTAGTATGGAAATTCAATTATGAGGAAAGTTTCATCTGTTGACATCCTGTCTATCAGACATCTTATTACTTGTCTGATTTAATTGGGGGGGCTCTCCCCTGAAAAGAAAAGTTGCATAAATTTGCATATGGTCCCAGGTTATGGTCTGAAGGCGCATAAGGCAAGCACCCTGCTGAAGCTAAGCAGGGTCAGGTCTGGTGAGTGCCTGGATGGGAGACCACCTGGGAAACATATGTAAGCCACCTTGGGTTTCTATCATGAAAAGAAAGGCAGCATATAAATGTAATAAATTAATAAATAATACGACACTAAGCATATGTAAATTCATGCCCTCTTTTGCAGGTGGGGTGGAGTGCCCAATCCACATACAATGTCCATAATATCCTATTGGCACCCCAGTTGGACTCGGACTCCCATCAGCCCCAGCCAGTCTTGCTAATGGTCAGAGATCATGGGCACTGTAGTTTAACAAACTCTGGTGGGCCACGGGTTCCCCACCCCTAGTATATAACTAAAGGGGGGGACTGGTGGTGGCTGGTATCCACTGGGACTGTGGGGCAGAATGCAGGGAGTCCAAAGAGTAGACACAGCCAGAGCCAACTAATTCTAGTTTTGTCCTCCCCCCTCCCCCCCGAGTTCTGCAAGAGCAATACTAATGGGAAAGAAGGTGACATCCAGGGCCATTCCAGGGATCCAGGGATGGAAGCAAGAAGACTGGCAGATGCGGGTTGGCTCAGGGCAAACTGAGGATGGTAGGCTACTGCCCTACTTGCCCAAATGGACCAGCTTCCATTGGGAAGGACTGTATCTGTGGTAGAGAATCTGCCTTGGAGATTCCAGGCTCAATCCCTGGCACGTCCAGTTAGGGGTGGGATGTCCCGTGCGCAAAACCCTGGAGAGCTGCTACCAGTTAGGGTAGACAGTACTAAGTACTAAGCTAGATCGACCAATGGTTTGACTTGGTATAAGGCCACTTCTTATAATCCTATGTTCTTAGAGAGGTACATCATAAATTCAAGTGAACTTTCCCTCCCATTTCATCTACCACCCGAGCTAAGTCAGCACAAAACAATTGATGTATAAAATGAATACTTCACATTCCTTCTGTACACTTTGGTGGAAACTTTATAGCTGATAGAATCTGTTGAACCATGTTATTCATGTCTCTTACTGTCATTGTCTGTAAACGCAATGATGAATCAGTTGAAGGAACAAAAGGGAAATTTTGTATCTGGCAGCAGTAACCATGAAAGAATCCCTAGAATTCAAGATGCTTTAGAAAGTCAGCAGGTTATAAAGTGACAGAAGGTATTTGTATGTATAGAGCACACTTCTCCCATAATTTAAATGGTTATTATGGCTTCTTAGCAGATGCTGTAAAGATAAGGAAGTGTTAGCAGTGATTGTTGTTCATTCTATTAAAGCATTTTTTCCTATCTGAGGAAATCACATGGAATGAGAGGAGGTGCCTTCCTTTGCTACCTTGAGCTTGTGATACATGATCACTGAATTTGTGCAGGAAGAAGTAAAGTAATTAGTAGCCTCCACTGTCTCAGCACAGATTTGTATGTTTTGCCTACAAAAGTGTCTAAATCAAAAGTTAAAACTGGGTGATCAGTCCCAGAACCCATATGCATACACCTGCCCTCCCCTGCAATGGGGGCTAAGAGCAAGCTGATATTAAACTCAAGCTGTTCAATTCATTTTAAAAGTTGATTTTAATAGCAAAAGTTGATTTTTCCGAGCCCTGATAAGGATGAATCAACCACTTTACTGTGTATACCAGTGATCAATCTCCTGTTTGCATATATGAAGAGAGATTTCTTAAATTTACAGTGAAAGGGGAGGTGGGTGACTCACCACAATGGTTTGCCTGGCACACAGCGTCTGCTGTTGCCACCTTGCTTCTTCATGTGGGTGGCATGACTCAGTGCATGTCTGATATGCATGCAGCAGATGCTCACTTGGGCAGAGAGGCAGCTAGCAGGGTGGGTGGCACTCAGCCTTGTTGCCCTCCCACCCTAGTGCCTCACTTGCTTTGTGATGATGGAAGTTGTAGTCTACAACATGTGAGGGCACCAAGTTGGCAACCCCTGGTCTATGGGTTCGTGGTGGAGGTGATTGTTTCTGAGGCCATCAGAAGGTGCCCCACCTTGCTGACCTCTGCAGCCAGCTCTACATAGAGAGGCTGCTGGAATTTGGAATGTTAGGGCATATTCAGCTACACATACTCATTAGTGACTTTATAAGAACATAAGAACATAAGAAGAGCCTGCTGGATCAGGCCAGTGGCCCATCTAGTCCAGCATCCTGTTCTCACAGTGGCCAACCAGGTGCCTGGGGGAAGCCCGCAAGCAGGACCCGAGTGCAAGAACACTCTCCCCTCCTGAGGCTTCCGGCAACTGGTTTTCAGAAGCATGCTGCCTCTGACTAGGGTGGCAGAGCACAGCCATCATGGCTAGTAGCCATTGATAGCCCTGTCCTCCATGAATTTGTCTAATCTTCTTTTAAAGCCGTCCAAGCTGGTGGCCATTACTGCATCTTGTGGGAGCAAATTCCATAGTTTAACTATGCGCTGAGTAATGAAGTACTTCCTTTTGTCTGTCCTGAATCTTCCAACATTCAGCTTCTTTGAATGTCCACGAGTTCTAGTATTATGAGAGAGGGAGAAGAACTTTTCTCTATCCACTTTCTCAATGCCATGCATAATTTTATACACTTCTATCATGTCTCCTCTGACCCGCCTTTTCTCTAAACTAAAGAGCCCCAAATGCTGCAACCTTTCCTCGTAAGGGAGTCGCTCCATCCCCTTGATCATTCTGGTTGCCCTCTTCTGAACCTTTTCCAACTCTATAATATCCTTTTTGAGATGAGGCGACCAGAACTGTACACAGTATTCCAAATGCGGCCGCACCATAGATTTATACAATGGGATTATGATATCGGCTGTTTTATTTTCAATACCTTTCCTAGTTATCGCTAGCATGGAATTTGCCTTTTTCACAGCTGCCGCACACTGGGTCGACATTTTCATCGTGCTGTCCACTACAACCCCGAGGTCTCTCTCCTGGTCGGTCACCGCCAGTTCAGACCCCATGAGCGTATATGTGAAATTAAGATTTTTTGCTCCAATATGCATACTTTTACACTTGTTTATATTGAATTGCATTTGCCATTTTTCCGCCCATTCACTCAGTTTGGAGAGGTCTTTTTGGAGCTCTTCGCAATCCCTTTTTGTTTTAACAACCCTGAACAATTTAGTGTCATCAGCAAACTTGGCCACTTCACTGCTCACTCCTAATTCTAGGTCATTAATGAACAAGTTGAAAAGTACAGGTCCCAATACCGATCCTTGAGGGACTCCACTTTCTACAGCCCTCCATTGGGAGAACTGTCCGTTGATTCCTACTCTCTGCTTTCTGCTTCTTAACCAATTTCTTATCCACAAGAGGACCTCTCCTCTTATTCCATGACTGCTAAGCTTCCTCAGAAGCCTTTGGTGAGGTACCTTGTCAAACGCTTTTTGAAAGTCTAAGTACACTATGTCCACTGGATCACCTCTATCTATATGCTTGTTGACACTCTCAAAGAATTTGAATAGGTTACTGAGACAGGACTTTCCCTTGC
This sequence comes from Rhineura floridana, assembly GCF_030035675.1. NCBI lineage: Eukaryota > Metazoa > Chordata > Lepidosauria > Squamata > Rhineuridae > Rhineura > Rhineura floridana. The sequence continues at coordinate 153,314,094 of NC_084484.1, forward strand.
AGAAACCATGCTGGCTCTGCTTCAGCAAGGCTTGTTCTTCTATGTGCTTAGTTAATCTAGCTTTAATAATACTTTCTACCAGTTTTCCAGGGACAGAAGTTAAGCTAACTGGCCTGTAATTTCCGGGATCCCCTCTGGATCCCTTTTTGAAGATTGGCGTTACATTTGCCACTTTCCAGTCCTCAGGCACGGAGGAGGACCCAAGGGACAAGTTACATATTTTAGTTAGCAGATCAGCAATTTCACCTTTGAGTTCTTTGAGAACTCTCGGGTGGATGCCATCCGGGCCCGGTGATTTGTCAGTTTTTATATTGTCCATTAAGCTTAGAACTTCCTCTCTCGTTACCACTATTTGTCTCAGTTCCTCAGAATCCCTTCCTGCAAATGTTAGTTCAGGTTCAGGGATCTGCCCTATATCTTCCACTGTGAAGACAGATGCAAAGAATTCATTTAGCTTCTCTGCAATCTCCTTATCGTTCTTTAGTACACCTTTGACTCCCTTATCATCCAAGGGTCCAATCGTCTCCCTAGATGGTCTCCTGCTTTGAATGTATTTATAGAATTTTTTGTTGTTGGTTTTTATGTTCTTAGCAATGTGCTCCTCAAATTCTTTTTTAGCATCCCTTATTGTCTTCTTGCATTTCTTTTGCCAGAGTTTGTGTTCTTTTTTATTTTCTTCATTTGGACAAGACTTCCATTTTTTGAAGGAAGACTTTTTGCCTCTAAGAGCTTCCTTGACTTTGCTCGTTAACCATGCTGGCATCTTCTTGGCCCTGGCGGTACCTTTTCTGATCTGCGGTATGCACTCCAGTTGAGCTTCTAATATAGTGTTTTTAAACAACTTCCAAGCATTTTCGAGTGATGTGACCCTCTGGACTTTGTTTTTCAGCTTTCTTTTTACCAATCCCCTCATTTTTGTGAAGTTTCCTCTTTTGAAGTCAAATGTGACCGTGTTGGATTTTCTTGGCAATTGGCCAGTTACATGTATGTTTAATTTAATAGCACTGTGGTCACTGCTCCCAATCGGTTCAACAACACTTACATCTTGCACCAGGTCCCGGTCCCCACTGAGGATTAAGTCCAGGGTTGCCGTCCCTCTGGTCGGTTCCATGACCAACTGGTCTAGGGAATAGTCATTTAGAATATCTAGAAACTTTGCTTCTTTGTCATGACTGGAACACATATGCAGCCAGTCTATGTCCAGGTAGTTGAAGTCACCCATTACTACCACATTTCCTAGTTTGGATGCTTCCTCAATTTCATATCTCATCTCAAGGTCTCCCTGAGCATTTTGATCAGGGGGACGATAGATCGTTCCCAGTATTAAGTCCCTCCTGGGGCATGGTATCACCACCCACAACGATTCTGTGGAGGAGTCTGCCTCTTTTGGGGTTTCGAGCTTGCTGGATTCAATGCCATCTTTCACGTATAGAGCGACTCCGCCACCAATACGTCCTTCCCTGTCCTTCCGCTATAGTTTATATCCAGGGATAACCGTATCCCACTGGTTTTCTCCATTCCACCAGGTCTCCGTTATGCTCACTATATCAATGCTCTCCTCTAAGACCAAGCACTCCAGTTCTCCCATCTTGGTTCGCAGGCTCCTAGCATTAGCGTACAGGCACTTGTAAGCAGTGTCTCTCTTCAAGTGTCTTTGGCACTTGTGGTTAGGCCTGTGGTAATTTTGCTCTTCTGAATTTATATCCTGTGCCCCTGCTCTCACAATGCCTACTTCTAGGCCTACCCCTTTTAAAATTTCATCATTTCTTTGGTTTTTATCCCAGGTCACAGGCATGCCTGGCAAATCTTTATGCCACCATATTTTATGACAGGGCAGATTTCTTCCCTGGAACATTAATTTTCATATCAAATGTTTTTTTGCAATTGTTTTGTTTGTTTTGAAAATTCCCATAATATGAGGTTTATTTCTTTTCTGGAATGGCCTTTAGTCAATACTAGAAAATGCTTCAGGTGCTAACTTACTGGCAAAATAGTGTTCTGGTATGTGAAGATCATGCGTCTGCAAATGGAGAAGAACCGTTCATTACTAAATCCTCTGACAAAACTATATTTGTCAACAGAAAGTCAGTAGCATGGGAATTAAGTCTGGGGAATCCCACTGATTTTGCAGCATCATGAATAATGAAATTTTGGAAAAACATGAAATAGTCAAATTCGTCACCAAGTTTTTATTACGTTATGAGACAAAATTACTACTGGAAGCCCTCTGAGTAATATGTATTCTTACATGTGTTTAATAATGTGTGCTAATTACTGTTCAGGAATGTTTAAAATTCCTTTTATAAAGTAACCATTCATTCGTTTTAGGAAAAGGAAGCAATAAAAAGAAGTAATGCGTTATTTTTATTTTTAGATGCCAGGAGGAAAAATAATTCCTGATGGGAAGACAATAATTTGGGATAGTACAAAGGGCTTTATAATACCAAATGCAACATATAAATTCATAGGTCTTCTCAGCTGTGAAACAAGGATTGATGGGCATGAGTACAGCACTAAGTACCTGACATATAGGCTGAGTAAGTATCTTTTGGTTCTCCATTCAGTATTTTCAGTTATTTGATTGATTAATCATCTGATGCACTTTTCTTTCTTGATGCATTATGTAGACAATGAAATCCTTAGTGTCCAGTTAAATGCCTCAAGGCCGGTCAAGTTATTAAAAGGAGACAACCTTGTCCTTAACTGTACTATCACTGCAACCTGGAACACAAGAGTGCAGATCACATGGAATTATCCTGGTGAGGTGGGTGCTCTTGTTCTTTCCTAAAAATAGAATTCCACACACACAAAAAGACACTGCTAATAGGAATTTTAGCTAGATGAGTTTCACATATTTTACATTCCATTGTGGTGATCCTTGTCTCTTGTATAATTTTGTTTTGCAGTTTGTTGCTTCGTTGAATTATTGAGCAAGCTTTTAGACAATGCAAAAGTGTAGATTTTGAAATAACTAATAAAACATAAAAAATAAATCATGGAAACATCTTAGTTGTGGTGATGAATTAGTGCTTATTACCAGCTAAGGACATCTTTTGTAGTAAAAATGATAGCCTTCTTTCTTGACGTAACAGTTAGTTTTCCAACTCAACATTATGAAAAACATGTTAAAATTCATTCATTGTCCAAGTTCTCACCTGTTACGTCAACAACTTATTTTAAAACAGCAATCATGAGCTTAAACATCTTCCCCCGGCCATATCTGAAGCATCCTCATGAATAGCTGCCACTTATAAACATCTGTCAGGAATCCAAATGAAACCTTACTAAACTTTGTCATTGGTGAAAGGCATGTAGGAACTACACATCAGTCTGATGTATTTATTATTATTATTATTATTATTATTATTATTGTTGTTGTTGTTGTTGTTGTTGTTGTTGTTGTTATTGTTATTGTTATTGTTGTTGTTGTTGTTATTGTTATTATTATTATTATTATTATTGAAACTTATCAGATGCTTGCTACCTAAAAGGGCTCCAATGACTTGCATTTATTTATGTGCAAGAAGATTCAAACCATGTTAGTTATTATAGTAGCTAATGGATCTATTCAATATTACATTACAGAAGAAGAATTAATGTTATGATTGCATTATAGAAGAACAATTAATTCAGCAGTTTTTCCCATGAAGTCTTTGTCAATACCCCTGGTCCCCATACCTTGCTTCAATGAACCCTAAATATATGTAACTGCATAATCACTTATCCTTCCCCTGTTATCTCTGCTTCCATTTCCTTTGCTTTCCTTGGTTGGCTCTCTTGTATCTGTTTCTAGCCTGTAAGCCCCTTGGGGACTTTCCCTCTCATTCTTGGTAAAGCACCATGTATATCAATGGTGATAGCTACAAGAATGGATAAATGAGTGGACAATTAAAAGTCTAATATAAATGTAACCTTTCAGTCTGAGATTCTTTTTCTAGTTTGCATAATGTAACTTATCACCCAAAATGTTATGAACAAGCATTGTGTACGGTGGCACAAGGATTTGATATTACATTTCACCTTGTCAATAGTTCTTGTGTCCTCTGTTTAGACAATTGTACACTGAATAAACATATTTTGAGGAAATAAAACAATTTGATCTCATGAGCCTCTGGAATAAAATGGCAGTTCATGAGAGCTGGCGTAAAGAGCCTTGTGCTAGCGCAGATGTAGCCAATGTAGTGTAGCCAAGGTATTGTTGGGTTACAGCTCCCACTGTCCCTGAACATTGGCCATGCTGACTGGGACTGATGGGAGTTGAAGTCCAACAACATCTGGAGGGCACCACATAGGCTACCCCTATGCTGAGGGTGGGGGAAGCAGTTCATAATTAACATCCAGCAGGATCATCCCTATCATAATATTGATTCAGTTAGCATTATAAAAGAGTGTCAGATTGTTGATTAATTTGATTACATTGTTGTTACCAGACAGAGGAGAGATAGCTATATGGATTTTCTACCCATAATTTATTTATTTTTTATTTAATTTAATTTAACATAATTTAGCGGCTTGGTTATAATAGAACCTCTAAGTGGTTTACAAAATGCCGAACGGACCTGATACCCATAGTATAAGAATATGATCCCCTGTGAGTAATGCTAATTTAGATGTATCAAGAATATAATAATCTCATTTTATATTTGTCAATCTATCGTCTCCTGTTAGACTGAGAGAATAGCCAGCAATACTATTGAGTGTCATGGTTGAACAGCCAACACCAAACTCAACACTCTGGCTGCTGCCTCACAATAATTTTCCCTCTGACTGTTGTCCTTCGGTATATCCCTCTCCATAAAACACAAATTATCTGACCATCATCTTCTCTGTGCTAATTATGAGCATTCCTGTTTCATCTTTCATTTTCCCAGCAAGAAACAGTTATTAAAATTTTATAAATATTGGAAGTGGTTAATAGTATATATAATGAGATTAATATTAGTGTAATTAATACCAAGACATCAATAATAAAGCAATCATAATGCCAAAATACAATTTAAATAACATCCCAGAAGACTATAAAGATCAAATAAGGAATAGATTTGAAGCTTTAACTTAGTTGATAGAGAACCAGAAGAAATATGGATTGAAGTCAGAGATGTTGTCAGGGAAGACACTACCTCTAGTTAAAAAGAGAGAAAGACCTCAATGGATGACTGACAAAACTCTTCAAATGGTTAAAAAGAGAAGGAAAGCAAAAGCAAAAGGAGATAGAAACATGGTTAGAACCCTAAATGCAATAATACAGTGACTAGTATGTAGGGACAAAGAGATCTATTACAATAGTTACTGCACAGAAATAGAAGAGGACAACAAAAAAGGTAGAACAAGAGTCCTATTCTAGAAGATTAGAGAAATTAAAGGGAAATTTATACCAAGAGTAGGGATGTTAAATAATCAACAGGGGAACACACTGACTGACTGAGATGAAATAAAAGGAAGATGAAAGCAGTACACTGAAGAACTATATAAAAGAGATGCCAGTATGACAGATTCATTCATGGAGGAACCGTATGATGAAGAACCAGAAATTTTAGAATGTGATGTGGAAGCTGCTCTTAAAATACTTGAAAGAAACAAATCAACAGGAATAGATGGCCTACCAATAGAGTTGCTACAAGTTACTGAGACTGAATCTGTCCAAATTTTGAGAAAAATTTGTCAACAAATATGGAAAACCAAACAATGGCCCACAGACTGGAAGCATTCAATATACATCCCAATTCCAAAGAAAGGAGATTCCAGGGAATGCAGTAATTATGAAACTATTGCCTTAATATCCTGTGCAAGTAAAGTAATGCTCAAGATTCTACAACAAAGGCTCTTACCATGTATGGAGCAAGAAATGCCAGATGTCCAAGCTGGATTTAGAAAAGGAAGAAGCACCAGAGATCATATTGCAAACATACGTTGGATAATGGAAACAACCAAGGAATTTCAGAAGAAAATCACCCTGTGCTTTATAGATTACAGCAAAGCCTTTGATTGTGTAGAAAATCTATGGAATGCTTTAAAAGAAATGGGGGTGCCACAGTATCTGATTGTTCTGATGCGCAACCTATACTCTGGACAAGAGGCTTCTGTAAGGACAGAATATGGAGAAACCAATTGGTTCCCAATTGAAAAGGGTGTGAGACAGGGGTGTATTTTATCACCCTATCTGTTTAATCTATACGCAGAATGTATCATACGGAAAGTGAGATTGGACCAAGATGAAGGTGGTGTGAAAATTGGAGGGAGAAATATCAATAATTTAAGATGTGCAGACGATACCATACTATTAGCAGAAACCAGTAATGATTTGAAATGAATGCTGATGAAAGTTAAAGAGGAAAGCACAAAAGCAGGACTACAGCTGAACATCAAGACTAAAGTAATGACAAGAGAAGATTTATGTAACTTTAAAGTTGACAATGGGAACACTGAAGTTGTCAAGGATTTCAATACCTTAGCACAGTCATTACCAAAATGGAGACAATAGTCAAGAAATCAGAAGAAGACTAGGACCAGAGAGGGTAGCTACAGTGGTGTCACTAGGGTTGGTGTCACCCGGTGCGGCCCGCAGCGCCTTCTCTCTGAGACTGTGAGTGATTGTGTGCACACAGCGTGCGCGCGGCCTCTAGGAGCACACAGCTGAACGACAGGGCCTGGGAGTGCGCCGCCACCTTGCTGCCGCTGCTTCCACCTTCTAACAGCCGAGGAAGGCAGCCAGCGCGGCACGCGAAGGCTCTTGTTGGTGCCTAGGCAGTGCCTGGGGGGTGGCTATGGGTGTCACCCCCATCTGGTGGTGTCACCCGGTGCAGCCCACACCTGCTCCACCGCCCTAGTGACACCCCTGGGTAGCTATGAGAGAACTAGAAAAGTTCTTCCAATGCAAAGATGTATCACTGAACACTAAAGTCAGGATCGTTCAAGCCATGGTATTTCTGATCTCTATGTATGGATGTGAAAGTTAGACAGTGAAAAAAGCAGATAAGAGAAAAATCAACTCATTTGAAATGTGGTGTTGGAGGAAAGCTTTGAAGATACCATGGACCACAAAAAAGACAAATAACTGGGTTAAATTAAACCGGAACTATCACTAGAAGCTAAAATAATGAAACTGAGGTTATCATATTTTGGACACATCATGAGAAGACATGATTCCCTAGAAAAGACAATAATGCTGAGAAAAACAGAAGGGAGTAGAAAAAGAGGAAGGCAAACAAGAGATGGATTGATTCCATAAAGAAAGCCACAGACCTGAACTTACAAGATCTGAACAGGGTGGTTTATAACAGATGCTGTTGGAGGTCACTGATTCATAGGGTCGCCATAAGTCGTAATTGACTTGAAGGCACATAACAACAAAAAAGTTTTTTCCATTTCCAGTTTTTCAGAAATTATCTTTCTGTATTAATTATTTCTGCCGTCCTTGTTTGCCTTTGTACAATAAACACAATAGGGCTCTGTGAGGTGTTAAATTGTCATTTCTGAATACACCAGAAATGGCAATTGCCAGTGTTAATATATTTCCATGTAAACATTTTCCCTCTGTATAGGCAAGCAAAAGAGGCATCGTAACTAGAAGCATTATACAAAGGAATGATGAACCCAATCTATTCTACAGTATTCTTGTTGTTGATAAAGTCCATGATATTGATAAAGGAGAGTACACTTGCAATGTGAAGAGCGGCCCATCTGTGAGATCAGTTAATGCAACTGTTCATATTTACGGTAAGAAATATTATATGTATGCAGAATATATGATATATTCCAAACGCAAAACCCAAGAGGGAATGTTCTCTATTAGTACATTATAGGGACTAATTTAGGGATTAAATTAGGTCCACAATTAGATCTCCTGACATTTTTTAAAAGAAGTTTAAAAACAACTGCTCAAGGCATTGTTACGGGTTTGGGGGTTGAGATAGATGATTTCTATGGGTACCCTTCCAGCCTCTGATTTGGAATCCTGCAATTGGAGGTGGGCTCTGCAGCCGAGAAATCTGCTCTGCTGGTCAGATGAGTCTCCTTTTGTTAATCTAATAGAGTGGCCAGGTGGGCTAATAGGTCTGTCAAGTGCCCATTAACTACAGAATGGGCCAGAGAGATCCTATTGTTATTGAAACTCTTCAGGAAAGCCCCCCCCCCAGCCTAAAAAAGGCTTGTGCTTTTTAGCTAGTCTGGAGAAGCTGGGAACTGGGGAGACATGCAGACAGGCCTGCTCCCTGCACAATGGCTTCAGGATGCCTCCTATAAGCCTGATAGAAAAGCAAGATCTATTGGACTGCTAATGCTTTGAACCCCTCCATCTTAAGCTCAGGTTGGAAAGTGTGTAAATAAAAATCATGTCTCCTAAAAGACACCACAGTCTCCTCTGGCCTTCTTTCCAAGGAAACAAAACCCTGGGTAGCGCAGGAACCCTGGAAGTCTCGCACCGCTCAGAGACTGAGGTGGCGCACAACAATATTTAATCCAGGGATAGGAAAACTGTGACTCTAGTGAGTGCTTTTTTGTTTATTTTTTAATATATCCTGCCTTTCTTTTGCAAAAAAGTAAAAAATCAAAGAGACTACCAAAAGCATTTAAAAAGTCCAAATGATAAAAGGCTAGTTAAGGGCCATAGCAGACATTAAAGGCCAGACTACATATGTCACCAGTGGAAGTGGCTCTCCTGTCTGAAACAGCAGCATTGGAGAAAAGGATTATTTGGGGGCACCATGGTAGAGGAAGAAAGGGTTAAACATCTTCCACATACATTGCAATTCTGACTAGGTACAAAAAAATACATGCAAATGTAAGAACTGGGCATTCTTAGCCTTGAGAAGGGAATACTGGGCTCAATTTACGGGAAGCCAGATTTCGACTGAACATCAGGAAAAACTTCCTATTGTTAGAGCGATAAGACAATGGAACCAATGACCTAGGGAGGTGGTGGACTCTCCAACACTGGAGGCATTCAAGAGGCAGCTGGACAGCCACTTGTCGGATATACTTTCAGCTGGATTCTTGTCTTGAGCAGGGGGTTGGACTCGATGGCTTAAAGCCCCTTCCAACACTACTATTTATGCTTCTATGTTAAACTGTTTGTTTAATGTCATATGTACTTTGGACCTAAGATTCATAAGCAGGTTAATTTCCAGAATCACCAAAAGCATTTTGAAAATGCCCCTTCTTACCAGTTGCTGAAATATAAACAGTGATAAGGCCAGGCTGGCTTCCAGAGTGGGTGAGGGTATTTCTCAACAAATATGCCATGGCCAGTTCCTATGGTATTGATGGATGGAATACGCATTGATGGATGGCATAAAGATTTGGAATGTTTTTGTGTAAAAAACCCACAGTTACTGTCACAGCTTGTGTTATATACCCTGTATGATCTGGTGGCTTTCATGTATACATTGTATTGTCTATAATCATGCATTCATCGTTGTCCAGAACCCACTACCTTAAACACAGAATTTTCTTTCTTTTTTTAAGATAAAGCATTCATCTCTTTGAAATATAGAAGAAAAAATGTACTTGACGTTTTATCTGGCAAGAAATCCTACCGACTTTCTATGAAAGTAAAAGCATTTCCCACACCAGAGGTTGTATGGTAGGATTACAATTTCTTCTGCATAAAGCAAGAAGTTACTTATTTGGAAGTAATAACTATTTTTTGCTCAGGATTAAATCTGTCACCTGTAAGAGAAAAGATGAATAAAGATGTCCTGAAATGAACTTGGAATAAATTGTTTTGTACTGTTAATATGCATGCTGTACTGTTTTAGAGCATTGAAAATGGCCATGTTTATTTCAATTTTGTCTTGTGGCAAAGGTATGGAGCTACTGCAGTTGCAGTTTTAAACATGTTTGTTCAAAAGTAAGTCCTATGGCATTCAGTATGATATTTTTACATGTTTAAGGTTCAAGTTTAGACTCAATTCATGAATCTCTGGCAGACCCATTCCCATGTTACACTCACACATCTCATTCCCATGTTTAAAATATGTAAAGAGGAACATTTCTGGAAGATTTCCAAGGAGGAAGTAGACACCGCTAAGAGCTTGTTGAAGTAGTCCCAATGTCATCTCCTGAGAGAGACTTGTGCATATTTTGGGCACTGGGAACATCCTCAAATTACAGGGCAGCCAGAGGGCCCTATCTACCTTAACTACTGTTTTTAGAAGTCTACAGGGAGCCATTATTTGGCTAAACTGGAAAGAGTCAGAGGGTGGGGCTTGTGGATTAAGCAAGGAGAATTCTGTTATCTCAGATGAAAGACCTATCTAGTCCAGCATCATATTTCCTGCAGTGACCAACCAAAAGCCCCTGAGAAGACCACTAGCAAGACATGAGAACAAAAGTATTCTCCTTTTGTTGTACTTCAGAAACTGGAGAAGAAACTCCCATATTGAGTAACTTGGAAATATGCTGAGACTATTGCTAAGGAAGTAAGGGAGATATTAAAATTGGGAGGCATCGCCTCTGATACTGGAGGTAACAAATAGCCATCCTAGCCAGTAGTCATTGATAGCCTTGTTTCCATGAATTGGGCTAATCATCTTTTAGTAAGAACATAAGACGAGCCATACGATTGACCCTCCTACATCTCTCCCTCTAATTTGAACACTGCACAGGGATGGGAGTTTGATTCCAGCTATACAGCCACAAGAGTGGCTGCATGCTATAACCAGCATAGATTTTTCGCACTCTGCCATGTTAAATTGAAAATACCCTCCATGCCATTCTGCTGCTTCCCATAAGCTCATTTCAAAACAAAATCTTACAAAGCCTGAGTCCTGAACTCAGAGACTCTTGCTTAACAACCCTCTAAGTTTTTATGGCAATTCACAAAACACTCAGAGAGAATATAGAGTTCAAAGTCTAAAACAAGAGTAAAATAATTCAGACCCCTGTTGGACTTTTTTCTGTCAGTGGTCTCATAATTTGTTGAAATTAATTAAAACTCAGCCATGTTCATAAAGTATCTGTAATCTTATTACTGACCTTGCCCCATACTCTGACCTTCATCTTCTACAATTTAAAAGTTTAAATAATGTATGGCTGATTTCTAATTAATTTAAGAAAATTAACATTGGAGTCTATGATAGCACTGGCATGCTCAGTAAAAACCAACTGTCAGTGTTCTAAAAGCCAAACTAACAGCTGTTTGGTTTGGCTAATCAGGGAGCCACACCCAGACATTTATTCCACTTTAAACAGTCATGGCTTCATCCAAAGAATCCTGGGAAATGTAGTTTGTGAAGAGTACTGAGAGTTGTTAGGAGATTCCTATTCCCTTGACAGAGCTCCAGTGGCCAGAGTGGTTTAACAGTCAGCCCCTCTTCCCAGAGGGGTGATTAATTCTGGTGATTATAGCTCTGTGAGGGGAATAGGGCATCTCCTAGCAACTCTCAGCATCCTTCACACTTCCAAGTCATGAGTGTTTATAGTGGAATAAATGTCTGGTGTGGATGTAGCTAGGGACAGCTTTGGTTTAAATTTGGGTGGGAGACTACATGTGTCTGCTGTAGAACAAAAAGTGGGGGAAACCTCCAAAAATAATGATAATGTTAACAATGTTTCCTTTTGGAAAAGAAAAGGGCTTTCTCTCTGCCCAGTGCCCACTCATCCAATCTTCTCCCCTTTCCCCTTCCTCCTACTCCACTACCTGCCCCTCCACCATGGTCAGTTTCACCTATCCTAAGCACAGGAGAAAATCTGAACTCAATAAATACGCAAATGATAAAACCTGTCTTCCCCTCCTCCTGCCTCCCTTCCCCCTTCCTTCCTCTCTTCTGATCAGAGGCACATGTTACCAAATTCTTCCAAGCTACACAGGAAGTGGATTGGACTGTTGAAAGGCCAACCCAAATTGTGTTTACATTTTTACAAATTTGTAGAGCAGTACAATATCTCAGACAGGAGGTCAGGTCTTGTGCTCCCCTGGTGCATTCACTATAGCTGCCCAATTTCCCTGCTTTTTAAAGTTTGATAGCAATATCTGTTGGCTGTAGGTACGTTCTTAAACCGCAAGGATTTTTTGTCTATTAGTAAATAACATCTGGATGGCCACAGGTTTCCCATCCCTGCTCTACATGGTTGGGAAATGTGCATACTTCTCTCATATGGCTCTAACGACTATGGGGTGACTTGCAACCCAGTTTAGGGTTGGAGGAGAAATTCAGTTCTCATTTAAATGTACACTTGCCTAATTTGCACTTCTTGAACCAGTACATGAACTGAAATATCTATCCTTCAAAATTCAGTGCAATTCTCTAACCAAACATGCATATATTAAGGGAGAGCCAGGTCTTGGATATTTTTATAATAGACACCCAGTTCTGCCTCATCTTTTCCCTTTCATTCTTGACACAGCTTTTCCTTTTCAGAAATGGGGTTTGCCCTGTAAATTTCCTGCACATTCAGAAAATGCTACATCTGGAGCCCTTGGTTCAATATGAATCCTTAAAGTGTGAAGAATGAATATGCCAGCACATGGGGGGTTGTGGAGGTGTGGGAAGCAGACTTTGTCTAGTGACAGGTCAACCTATCACAAAAATGTAGTAAAATATTTTTTCTTACAATTAATAAGTACAGAATAATAGCAGTCACTATTCCTTTCTGCTTTTCTCATTTGAAATAGTAAAGGGCCCTAACCCCTCTCACACGCGCACAAACACCTGGAGAGGTTTCCTGCTGAAAATCACTCCCTGAAGCTGCTACTTACCCCCAAAGGTGGCATTTACTGCAACAGCACTTTTTAGGACAAATAGTTTTGGTAAATTTTCACTGAAAAAAACAGCACAGGGGAAATGCTTAAATTACCTCTCCCCATTCAGCAATCCCAAGCAGGGCCTCCCCCCACGGCTAATATTTCAATGTGGAGAGGGCAAGGGACAGGCAGATGATGACATATTTAATGTCACATCTAGTTTGGCCTTAAGAGATGAAAAACTTAGTTTTGCTGACCCATTCTTTCTATACTTAAAAAAAGATACTAACAAGGTTTCCTGTTAGCTAGCCTATGTCCCTCCTTCTCTTCACACATCTCCCTGGTAATGTCTGGTAAAAACAATGTGTGACATGACATTGTCACATTTACTGTTTCCTTGCCATTGATCTAATTCATTAGCTAAATTCATGTAGGGGCTGGAGAAAGAACTGGGCATGTTTAGCCTTGAGAAGAGAAGACTGAGGGGAGATATGATAGCACTCTTCAAGTACTTGAAAGGTTGTCACACAAAGGAGGGCCGGGATCTCTTCTCAATCATCCCAGAGTGCAGGACACAGAATAATGGGCTCAAGTTGCAGGAAGCCAGATTTCGACTGGACATCAGGAAAAACGTCCTAACTGTTAGAGCCATATGACAATGGAACCAATTACCTAGAGAGGTAGTGGGCTCTCCGACACTGGAGGCATTCAAGAGGCAGCTGGACAGCCATCTGTCAGGAATGCTTTGATTTGGATTCCTGCATTGCGCAGGGGTTGGACTTGATGGCCTTAGAGGACCCTTCCAACTCTACTATTCTATGATTTTATGAAATATTGAATGCAGCTTTCACCAAATGTTACTAGGGAGGTGGGTGGAAAGAATGTGAATCATTAGCAGCCACCCATTTCCAATAAGCTGTAGTTACGTCTTCACATTTTGAAACACAAATAAATGACAGTGGATTGTTTGACATACAGGTATTCCTTTTCTTGGTAAAAAAAAAAAGCTGAGGTGTCGGTACTCATATCATGATAAAAGTGCTCTGGGTGCCAACACAAAATGGCTGCCATGGGCAGCAAAATAAAGGTGCATGTACTCCATACAGTAGTCTCACAAAAAAAAAAGCACTATATCTATAGAGAGAGTGCTTTAGGGCATAATTTGTTTCTTACGCACTGAATATTTTTGACTGACACTATCTGTGGAATAAGAGCCTGCTAGATCAGGCCAGTGGCCCTTCTAGTTCAGCATCATGTTCACACAGTGGCTAACCAGTTGCCGATGAGAAACCCACAAGCGGGACCTGAGTACAAGAGGACTCTCTCCTCCTGCAGTTTCCAGCAACTGATACTCAGAAGCATACTGCTTCCGACTAGTAGCCATTGATAGTCTTATCCTGCATGCATTTGTCCAATGCTTCTTTAAAGCCATCCAAGTAAGTGGCCATCACTGCCTTTTGTGGGAACAAGTTCCATAGTTTAATTATGTCCTGTGTGAAGAACTTTCTTTTGTCTGTCCTGAATCTTCCAACATTCAGCTTCATTGGATGTCCATGAGTTCCAGTGTTATGAGAGAGGGAGGAAAACTTTTCTCTATCCACTCTCTCCTTGCCATGCATAATTTATACACTTCTATCATGTCATCTCTGACTTGCCTTTTCTTAACTGTTGGTTGTTGTTATGTGCCTTCAAGTCGATTACGACTTATGGCGACCCTATGAATCAGCAACCTCCAAGAGCATCTGTCATGAACCACCCTGCTCAGATCTTGTAAGTTCAGGTCTGTGGCTTCCTTTATGGAATCAATCCATCTCTTGTTTGGCCTTCCTCTTTTTCTACTTCCTTCTTTCTAAAAAGTCCCAAATGCTGCAACCTTTCCTCATAGGGGAGTCGCTTCATCCCCTTAATCAATTTGGTTGCCGTTGCTGAATCGTTTCCAGCTCTACCATAACCTTTTTGAGGTGAGGCAACCAGAACTGTACATAGTATTCCAAATGCAGCTGCACCATAGATTTATATAATGGCATCAAGTTTTATTTTCAATACCTTTCCCAATGATTCCTAGCATGGAATTTGCCTTTTTCACAGCTGCTGCAGGCTGGGTTGACATCTTCATCAAGCTCTCCAGTACTACCCCAAGGTCTCATTCCTGGTCAATCACTGCCAGTTCAGATCCCATGAGTGCATATGTGATATTATGATTTTTCCATAAAGATATATAAATATACATAAATAGTGGCAGTGTAAATAATTATTAATTCTAGTTATCTTTTAACAGGCTGAAGGATGGGTTACCTGCGGCTGAAATGTGTGCCCGGTATGTAATTAAAGGCTATTCACTAATCATAAAGCATGTTGCTGAAGAAGATGCAGGAAAGTACACTATACTGTTGAGCACCCGGCAATGGAACTTGCATAAAAACTTAACAGTCACGCTAAGAATAAATGGTGAGTTGGCAGTATAACTGATATTAATGGTATTCAATGCTAGTCTTACTCAGAGTAGACCCACTGAAGTTAATAGCCATGACTGACTTAGATTTATCACTTTCAATGGGTCTACTAATGAGTAGGATTTCACTGAATACAAGTACAACCCAATGATTTGGCAAAGGCATTCGTTCCTAAGAACTAAAGATCTTTCTTATATACCTTTTAAGATAATAAGGTGCAAATTGCTTCAACAGGTTGAATTTCTATTGTATTCCTGGTTTTCTTTTACAGTGAAACCTCAGATTTATGAAAAAGTGTCATCGATTCCTGGTCCTAATCTCCATCATCTGGGAAGTAAGCAAATCCTAACCTGCATAGTTTATGGTAATCCTCAACCTACAATAAGGTGGACATGGCATCCTTGTCAACAGAATAATTCCACAACCAGGTAGATCATTTTCGTTTTTTGTTTCCAATACCCTACCATTAGCCTTCTATGTTGTTGTCAAGTCTTCTTCCTAAGATTTGTCACTCAAATTATGAAATTAGTGGTTGTAAAGGTGTAAAATGCTTCAAATTAATTACATTGCCATTTATAATATGCATATGTAGAGCATTCCCTGACATTGAAGGGAATGGGGCAGCAACACCTGGAGACATATTTCCTGGAAATGAGAGGTTCCAGGCGCAGCCCAACAACACTGGAGTAGCTTGGAGACTTATTAGAATAACCAGGTTTCAACAGCCTAGGGCTCTGATGGCTTGATGGTGGGAAGGCTGAATTCACCCATTGAGCAGCCCTATGTGAAGCTGTTGTGGGGATGTAGGGTGGCAATGTATCCTACTTTACAGAAAACAGTTCTCTGTTTGAAGGTGTCCTCTATATGAAGGGCTGTCCATTCCAGGTCTGGTTTAAATATAAAGGACTATAACAAGGGTGAGCAGGGTTCTTGAAGTTGCCTATTAACAGTTAGCACCTACACAGCAGACTGAGAAGGAACACATGTCAACTGGTCACAGTCTTCTCCACTATGATGGGATGTGTTGTATTTCTATTTAAATTATAGTATTTTTCCCTAAATTTGCATCTATATGCATGTATTAGCACGTGCACATTTTATGCAAATTCCTCTTTTTTTGGTGATGGATAAGTGGCCACCCTTCTGGGATGTGAAGGAAACCAACTGCATTCCACTTCACACTCAACTCTAGGGCTTACCACCTCCATGTAGAGCAGGAGTGGCTAACCTGTGGTCATCCAGATATTGTTGGATTACAGCCATTGGTCATGCTGGCTGAGGCTGATGGGTATTGCATTTTAACAACATCCGGAGGGGCACATATTAGCCATCCCTGGCTTAAAGGGAAAGTTGTCTGCACCAGATAAGGCTGTTGCTTTAGTTTATTACTCTTTTGTGACCCACTTTAAATTGGCATGAAGCCCTCTGATAATATTAAAGTGGGTGTGCTGCATGTAAACAGGGGAGGGGCAGGCACCCAAGCAGGTCAAGGAAGAGGGCACATCTCGCATATTGAGAACATTCTCCCCATTCCCCAGGCATACAGGATAATCATTGTTTTGTAAAAACAAAAAACAACAACCAGGACTCCCAGATTTACACAAAGATCCAAGACTGTGCATGCATGCTGCCTTCATGCTGCTATGAAATCCAGGCAACAGAAAGTAGCAAGCATGGGCATCAGGTGGAAGATAAGCAAGGTATCTGCTACTTCTTTCCCTTCAGTCTGAGGCCTAAGGGGGGACTGGTCTTGGGTTATGCATGCCTTTAAATGTGCCTTCCCCAAGCCCTCACAGGCTTCTGGATCACAGCAGGAAGAATTTGCCTGGAGATAGCCTGATCTCCCCTCCAGAAACGTACCATTGGGTTTCCTGCTAAGGAAACTCAGTGGCATTCACTTTTTAAGTGGTACAGAAGAGAGCACAAGGTAATAAGGGAGAGGGTTGGGCAAGGGGGAGAGGAAGTGAACACAGAGAGGGTGAAGCAGGTATTGAGGGAAGGAGGAAGGGAAGGAGGTTGAGTGGGAGGTTGAGCAATGAGAGGAATGAAGACAAGAAGAAGTTGTGGTGGGGTTGAGGGGAGGGAAGGACAAGTTTTGAGCAAGATGAGGAAAAAGCCCAACCCAAATGATCCTTTAAACTGAGAGAGGGACTGCCCCTCCACAATTTCAGAAACCATGTGGGAAGATCTCCACCCTCCCCCAGCTGTGAGATTGCTTCAGAGGCTAAAGGGGAGAGAAACATGCACAATTGCCCTCCTTTTAGCCCTGATATCATCATGGAGGGATGAATCCATCACCAAATTAACAGGTCTTGGCAAGAATCATCCCTTGAGCCAAAAATGATCCCTATGGTGGCTTTGGGACCAGTGGGTGGGAACGCTCATGCATCATTGCAACATGAAAACTTCAGTAAGGATTGAACAGCTCTCAGTGTAACTGCTCAAATTAGGCACTTCCCATTCCAAACCGAGGAGGGGGGTTGTTCTCAGAGCCAAATCCATTGAGCCAGAAAGCATTGCTAAGGGGTAGAGAGGAAGATCAAAAAGAGGAAACATTTCTTCTTCTTCTTCCCTCCATAACATTTTGTTGCAGGACCCCACTTGTCTATTAAGAAAGCAATTATAGTTTACACAGGAGGGCATGTTCTCCAAGGCACTTACTGTAGTTTCACGTTGTCGCAACAAATGAACTTCTCTTACGTGCTCATTCTGAAATAATGAAGGTGTGGTCTTCTGTTCTGCAGAAAGCTTTTTATTTCCCTAATCACTCTCTTGTACAGAATGACATGAGCCAGTGCCCAAGTGGACTTTAATTTAATCATGCCATTATAAGAGATGGCCAGTGATTAATCTGACTACTATTTATCCAATACAAGACCTATAAAAAGACCTATAAAAACTCCTCTTGTGTCCTTCTTAGGAAGTTTGTCAGCCCTCCCAAAAGCAAATAAATTGTTAGAGGGACTCATGTTAGACAGACTTTTTTCAAATACAAGAAGTGCTTCTTGATGAACAAACTAGTAGCTGTTTAAAAGATCCATTATGTTGATTTGCAGTATCATTAGGATCACTAGACTGATTGGTGGTATCTTCATGCCAGTATCGAACTATGTGGTGAATTCCTTACAGAAGTTATGCCAACCATATGAAACTGCTAGTAACCCCCACAACATCCATTTTCTGTAACAGAGTGGTTGTTGATTATTTATTTCATTTATGATTTGCTTCTCACAAGGCATTCCAAAGCAATTTACAATACAATAAAAACACATATGGAACAAGTTTGTATATAAAAACCGTTAAAAACAATTACTCACATGTACACATACACACAAATTTAAAACAACACACACATATATAAAATCAATTCAAACCCAATGCAAACACTAAGGGAGATCAAAATCAGTGCAGAGCCCACAATCTCTCCATCTACTTTCCCATAGAGGGCCAAGCTATATGTTCACTGGATATCATAGAATCATAAAATTGTAGAGTTGGAAGGGGCCTATAAAGCCATCGAGTCCAACCCCCTGCTCAATGCAGGAATCCAAATTAAAGCATATCCGACAGGTGGCTTTTCCAGTATTGGAAAGCCCATCACCTCCCTAGCTAATTGCTTCCATTGTTGTATTGCTGTAACGGTTAGGATGTTTTTCCTGATGATCAACTGAAATCTGGCTTCCTGTAACTTGAGGCCATTATTCCATGTCCTGCACTCTGGGACGATTGAGAAGAGATCCTGGCCCTCCTCTATGTGACAACCTTTCAAGTACTTGAAGAGTGCTTTCATATCTCCCCTTGGTCTTCTCTTCTCCAGGCTAAACATGCCCAGTTCTTTCAGTCTCTCCTCATAGGGCTTTGTTTCCAGTCCCCTGATCATCCTCGTTGCCCTTCTCTGAACCCATTCCAGTTTGTCTGCATCCTTCTTAAAACGTGGTGTCCAGAACTGGATGCAATACTCAAGATGAGGCCTAACCATTGCTGAATAGAGGGGAATCAATACTTCATGTGATTTGAAAATTATACTTCTATTAATGTAGCCTAAAATAGCATTTACCTTTTTTGCAGCCACATCACACTGTTGGTTCATATTCAGCTTGTGATCAACAACAATCCTAAGATCCTACTTGCATGTAGTATTGCTGAGCCAAGTATCCCACATCTTATAACTGTGCATTCAGTTTCTTTTTCCTAGGTGTAGAACTTTGCACTTAGCCCTGTTAAATTTCATTCTGTTGTTTCAGCCCAATGCTCCAGCCTATCAAGATCCCTTTGAATTTTGTTTCTGTCTTCCAAGGTATTAGCTATGCCTCCCAATTTTATATCATCTGCAAATTTGATAAGCATTCTCTGCACCTCCTCATCCAAGTCATTAATAAAAATGTTGAAGAGTACTGGGCCCAGGACCAAGCCATGCTGTACCCCTCTCGTTACCTCCCCCAGTTGAGAAGGAACCATTGATAAGCACTCTTTGAGTATGATTCTGTAGCCAACTGTAGATCCACCTGATAGTTGTTCCATCCAGCCCACATTTAGCTAGCTTGTTAATTAGAATATCAAGGGGACTTTGTCAAAAGCTTTGCTGAAGTCTAGATATATTATGTCCACAGCATTCCCACAGTCTACAAGAAAGGTTACCCAATCAAAAAATGAGATTAGTTGGCAAGATTTGTTCTTGATAAATCCATGTTGACTTCTAGAATCACTGTATTGTTTTCAAGGTGCTTACAGATTGACTGCTTTATAATCTGCTCCAGAATTTTCCCAGGGATTGATGTCAGGGGAAAATTCTGGAGCAGATTATAAAGTGGTCAATCTGTAAGTATCTTGAAAACAATGCAGTGATTACTAGATGCCAACACGGGTTTATCAAGAACAATATATGTAGTGTGCAGTGTATTTTGCTTTTTCTCCCTTGATTACCAGAACAGGGAGCGTGCCATTATTAGGAAGGAAGCACATAGGGAGGGCAAGCTTACCTCTTCCATCCTCAGTGCAAGTAGGAGCCTTAGGGGGAAAGTCCCCACTAGTCCTTCTTCAAAAGGCATATTAAGGAAGAAAGAACTATTTTAAACATCTCAATCATCTGGATAATTTCATCCCTTGACCTTCACTAAAACTGGTGGATCAGTTTCCCAGCAATAAGATTTTATTTTATTTTATTTTAAGAATCCAACCTATTTCCTTCTTTGCTGAAGGAATGTTATGCAAGTCAGCTTTGTGACTGTGCAGCAGTCCCGTATTTGCTACCAAGTTTTCCTTTTTTTGAGTGTTTGGTTTCTCACAGTTTATACATTTTTTGGAAAGTAGTTCCACTGAAACCAATGGGACTTTATTCCAAATTTTTCCACAGGAGTCTTGCTTCTTTAATCTTTTTTTCAGCAGAGCAGGTATGCTACTGTATTCCGTGTGAAGCTCCAGAAAGTTGTGCCTGCCGAGGTGGGTCACCATCACTGCACTGCCCTTCTGGTTGCTGCAGTAGTGACATTTACAAAGATTGGGATAGGGGCGTGGTGGTAAGGGCAGGGAAGCACTGTAGGCAGTGAGGACCATAGGTGCACATGCAGTGGGTTCTACCAACAGCAACGTAATGTTTCCCTCACCCTGACCCATCCTGGTGCCAGGTAAATGAGTCCCTTTACTTAATCTTTTTTTTTTACCTGTTTATAAAGGCTGTAGCCCAGTTTTGGAAGGCTAGTAGCTTATTGGGAGGGCATCTGCTTTGCATGCAGAAGATGCCAGGATCAGTCCCCAGCATTTCTAGTTAGTGCTGGGAATGCCCTCTGTCTGAAATCCTTAGAGCCACTGCCAATCAGTGTACACAGTACTGAGCTAGGCAGACCAATGATCTGACTCTGGATAAGACAGCTTCCAAGCAAAGTTTGTTGTTTTAAACTTTGGCTTGTCTTTTGTATTTTTAAAAAACTTTTGGAAAGTATCCAGAGGACTTGGTTGTAGTATATAAATGCAACAAATATAATGAATTAATGAATGAATAATTTAGGGATGGGAAATAGAGAAAGGGACCTGTTTTTCCTTTCCCTGCTGCCTGGTAAGAAAAGATGGGGAGAGAAGAGGCCTCTTTTTCTTTCTTTTGTCTTAGGGTGGGGGGTGGGGAGAGAAAAAGCAGCCCATTCTTTCCTGACCTCACTTACCATTGAGGAAGCAGCAGAAAGGAACAAAAATTGGTGTCTTTGTCTTGTTTTCCCCACATAGTAAGCAGGGGGTGGGGAGAACAACTCAAGGTGGAAGTGGACACCCAGTGGTGCAGTAGTATCTGGGGGCCTGGAGGATATCTTGTCCAGGGCTCCCTCAAATCCATCAGTGCCAGTGTGTGCGCACTTGTTTGTATGTGTTCAATCAGTCTATTTTTTTAGCCTTTGAGCGAAATCAGCCAGAAAGACTGATGTATGTGTGTATGCCATCAAAATGAATAGCAGCTGTATCTGGCAAGTGCATTTGCCCAGATCCATTAATTTAGCATTGATTCTGCCCTGTTAAAACTAAATAGCCAAATGCCTATCAACTTCAGTATGAGCACAGCCAACCAGTCTAATTGCAAACCTTATTTTAGTGCAACATTAAATAAAAGAATAAGTGGCAGAATCATTAGTATGTGCTTGGGTAGCTTTTGGGAGGCGATGGAGTTTAGAATGCTAATGAAGCATGCAAAATTAACAAGTACAGAACAAGTGTTAATTGTGTGTGTTAGAAATGTGTTGACTTGCCCAAATTTCATTGTGGGTGTGTGCAAACAGGGAAGGTCATTACTCTCTCTCTGTCTTGCTCTCTCTGTCTCTCGCTGTCTGAGTTTCTGCTTTTACCATGCCAACCCTGTTTTAGTAGGAGAATAGTTGGATTGTTGTGGAATACCATCACCTGTAAGGTGATGATTCAAAACCTTGGTTTAATCTGAGATAAGAACATGCAGAAATTGAGAAATCTAGATATTTATATGAAAGAATGGTAACAGTCTGGTCCTATTGGTGTCTGAAAATCATGCTCACTGGACACACGTTTGGCATCCTTTTTCTAGTCAGGATCTGATGATGTCCTGGTATTTACTGCACTGGTTATTTCTTCAGTGTGCCTCCTATTAACTATCTTTCTCTGACTTCTGCTATTTAGGAATAATATTTGTGTATCGTGTATGGTGGGATCAGTGGCAATGCCTAATAGTGTTTATTTATTTCATTTGTTCTCCATTTTTCCTCCAAAGAGTTCCAGGTTTTATACAATAGAGCTAAAATGTATCCAACCCTGTGAAATGGGCCAGATGAGAGATAATGGGCGGTATTCAACTAACGTAGTGCAAGGATTATCGATAGTGCAACAGGATTTTCCTCTTCCCCTGTACACATCCTATACCCTTTCCAAATCTGCACTTGAGAGTTGGGGGAATACCTAGGGCAGGTTTGGGGGGGGGATGGGAGGAGGAGGAGGGGAAAGTCCCATTGTGCTGTTGGTACTACTTGCACTGACTGAACCCTGACTTAGTGCTAGGTTGGATACAACCAAATCACTTGCACAAAGACAACTTGTAAATTTAATGGACGAGCTGGCACTTTATCCGAGGTTTCTCCAAGTCAATAAGTCTATCCAGTATCCCACACTGGCTCTATGTATTACATTGTCATTGTGAGGCTGAATTATCATTTGTGTGTCCGTCCATGTTCTCTGGAGTTGTGAGATATTGATTTTGGCAATCCCTCAAAGTACAAAGATTTTGGCAACATATACACCAGAGGTGGCTAATCTGTGGCCCTCTAAATGTTGTGGACTACAATTCGCATTACTGGCTATGCTGACTGGGACTGATGGGAGTTTGAGTCCACGAACATCTGATGGGCCACAGGTATAATAGGGCCAGCCTACATGGTGCCCTTCAGATGCTTGATTCCAACTCTCATCAGTCCCACCCTGTATGGTCAATCATCAGGGATGATGGGAGGTGAAGTCAGGGATGATGCAGCACCATATCGGTTACCCCAGATTAGGGATGGGGGAGAAATTCTATTTAGTATGCATTTAAGCCAAAATTGCATTTTCCAAAACAATATGAAAACCGAAATACACATCTTCAAAATTCCAAATTTTGTGATGCAATTCTCTAATCAATGTTTCCAAAAATGTACATATTATGGGAAAGTGTACATAAAAATGAATATATTACTGATAATAACATACAAAATGCATTTTATTATGAGAAACTACTTGTAAAAATGTGTATTAGTCAAAATTCATTCAAACGTTTATTAGAAGAAATTTGCACTAAAATCCTGAAGAATTTTCATGAGGACTTCTTTTTTTAAAAAATCCACAAATTCCTGCAGCAATGTGGAGAACTGAATTTAAGTTTGGAAAAATGAGAAGGTGAGAAAACAAAAATTGACAGGTCAGTCCATCCCTGTCCCTGATATTTAGGATTCTGCTTAGTATTTTCCATGCTGAAACTTTTCTGTATTTCCCCTATGCTCATATCTGACTTGTGCAAGTATTTTCATGATACATCTTTTGTATTGCCTGTAATAATAACCTGAGAACTTTGTTTTGTGGTACAACAGCATGACTTTCAGTGGCTTTTTGCTTTGTACAGAGGATCACACAATTTGCCCACAAGGCTACTTGGGCATAAGTTCTGTTGAAATAAATGGGATTTGTTTCCAAGTGAATGTATTGTAGCTCAGGTTAGAGCTTCTTTATACTGCTTTTGTAGTGAAAGGGGATCATTTAATTTGGTATTCAGGTAATTCAAATTTAAGCTTTTTTAGGGTGCAATGAAAGAACCATCATGTAAGGAGAACCAAGCCCTACAGTTGGCATATAGCTTAAAAAGAAACTTGTGTTTTGTAAAGAATGGGACAAAGCATAGGGGTTTTTTTAAAGTGTGGAAAGAAAAAAATTATGGAGATCTCCCCCACCCCATGATGAAGAGGTAAAACAATTCAGCTTATATATTTTTAGCATTTCTTCAGACTCAACACATTGTTGAATAAAATAAGCAGTTATATGCTGTGGGTTTTTATTCTGACTCCAATGTGGTGGCCTCTAATGAACAGCAACTTCCATTCTATGAAATTGCTAGCAAGGAGCCCTTGGCCCTTTGAAAACAGATTGCAAATTGCCTCTTGTTAATAAGAAATCTGGAGAATTGGAACCAACACAGGCCTCTCTGTACACAGCGATGATAATTTCCATTTGCTGGCCCTTTTCACAGTTGAGCAGCCAGTTATTTCTGACTAATCTGCTGAAACTTTTGTCAAAGGCTTCTTTATGTGTTTCCAATGAACCATGGTCTTTTTAAATCAAGTTCTATCACTCTGTGCTTTGAATCATCATCATTTTCCAAGTCTAATAAAAAATAGTGAAGTATAATACATAAAGGCATAAAATGACAAATCCTGTTGTTTTTGTAGACTCAGTGATGGGTTGATCTGATTTGGATGGGAAAAAATGTAGCAAAGATAGCTAAATGCTGTGGATGAATTGTTTCCATGGCCTGCTGAGATACTGTGCACAACGTACAGGCCAGGGTTTGATCAGCACCACTGGGACCAATTAATGGATCAGATCCAATGCCCACATAGGACTCTAAGATTCTATGAGGAAATATCTGTTTTCAGTTTTTAAAAGGTAGTTCCTATTGCCTAGAGGAATGACTAGTGCATGGGGTCCTGTCCTGCTGCTACACACATTGTAAATGCTGCAATTCCCCATGGAATGGATGGGACCAGATGATATACTGTTTTGGGAGATTGTATGAAAAAATACATAGCTGTCCTAGGGTTCCAGGTCCATGGCCTGAGATTGATCCTGTATCTTTAGGAGGAGAGAAAGTCAGCCAAGTGCAGGTGTTCTTGCAACCCTATAATGGGAAAAACCACAAGGTGGAATTCTCCCTCCCCCCTCCCCAACTTTTAAAGATACAGAAGACCTCTTGGAGGCTGGGCCTGGCAACCAAGAGGTCTTCTGTATCTTTAAAAGTTGTTCAGGGGGAAGGGAGAATCCCACCTTGTGGTTTTTCCCATTACAGGGTTGCAAGAACACCTGCACTTGGCTGACTTTCTCTCCTCCTAAAGATACAGGATCAGTCTCAGGCCAAGAACCTGGCAACCCTAAGCTGTGTGCACTACCTGCTCCTCTGGGTGGTTGGGATTACCGAAACACAGTCAGAGGTAGCCCTCAAAACACCTTGTAAGTAGTTTTGTAGCTTGCTAGGACTCAAACTCTTATTTTCATTTTTTAAACTGGAAAAATCTCTGTGAAGGCAATGGGAGCTTTCTGTAGAAAATCAGAACTTAGGGTAGCATTGCACAGTGCACTGGTGTTTTCTTAGCAGATGCATTAATTGTGGAAGAAAATCAGTTTCCCTCCCTGGACCTTGAAATGTGTGTGTGTTTAGCATTAAAAACAGTATTCACTATTGATTTTGCCTGGAATGGGGCAAGTGTTAAAAGCAGTACAAGGCAGAGTAATTCCCCCCCCCTCTTTGGACTGTTCCAAAATTTAAAAACACAGAAATATAATGGGTGACTGGCATGTCAGAGTTTGCCTTGGGTTCTAAGTGAGCTCTTTTGGCTGTTATTTTGGCTGAACCCTATGAGGGGAAAAAATACTAGCCTCCCCTAGCACATAAATGAACAGCACTTGCATGTTTTTTCAAGGGATGCAACTTTTCACCTGGTAAGGAAAACTAGAACGTCAGTTGTAAAATGTTTGAAGACAAGGGTGTGAAAGAAGCAAGCAATGTTATGTTTCAATACAATTCTCTTTTTTGTGTCTGCATTTCAACTTCCTATTACCTGTAGGTTTAAGAAAAAACTAAGAGGGCTGGGCTTCAGAAAAAATATTTATGGATCATGTAGGAAGACTGTTCAGTGAAATTGATTGGTAATACGTTCAGAACATACAAAAGGAGATATTCTCATGCAGAGCAAAATTAGAGTATGGGAATTGGTGTATGGGCTTCATTGCCACAAGATACTGTTATGCTCACTATCTTCAGCTGCTTTGCTCCATGGATAATAATATGCTAGTTCATAACAACCAGTAAATGGAATAATGGTTTTCAAAAGGAGTATATGAATACAAGACTAGAGACAAAACAACAGGAGATGGAATTTTCTCAAAGCAGTGGGATTGTTGTTCTTATCCAACAACTCCATCCTTATTGACTTGCATGAGCAAGCTCAGCATCAAACCACTTTTTGTGTAGTAAACTCAGTGTCCCATTTATATAAAGAAGAGTGTTGCTTGCTGTGGAAAGAGTGTACTGAGGGTCTCAAATGGCAGTCTTATCCTAAACATCTGCTTTTGCTGCTTCCTATAATATAAGAATATAAGAAGAGCCTGCTCGTGTTGCGCTGTGTGTAATTTGTGTGCTTAATTTCGTTTAAAGCAACACCACAGCAGCAGAGTAACAGCAGATGTTGAAATGCGAGTGTGCCAGCATGTGCGTGCGTTTACCTAAGAAAGCAGGCTTTTACCCTGCATTAGCATCACTGAGACTTGAGACTTAGTAAAATAAGAAAAGCTACTTTACTTACAGAAATACATAGTAGATAGAAAAGGCATACCTAGTTCTAACTAATTAGCTAAGTTGGAGGTGTAGGAGTTAGCCTCATGGCTTGGAGAGAGCAGAGACAAAGGGATGTCTCCTGTCTCCTGGACAGTCAGAGGACAAAGGAGTGGAAAGGGCGGAAGGAGGAGGGGCAGGTAAGCTTCCCTAAAGATGTAACAGTCTAGCAACAGAAGGAAGTCAGTCAGAGCATCACAGGTAAAGGTAAACAAGCCTATCCATCTGGAGGATCCTAGCTCTATCTCCCTTCTGGAGCATAAACAAAAGAACAAAACAGGAGTTGCTCTTGCCCCACTTGCAACAGCTGGATCATGGCAGTGGCCTATCCAGTCTAGCATCCAGTTCTCACAGTGGCCAACAACTGCATATCTATTGGAAGCCCGCAAATACCGGTTAATGCTTTGACAGCTAAAGCAGTAATCCAAGAGAACATTTTCCTACAGAAAAAGTGTGTCCACAATCTGCATAGACATTCCACCTTCTAGACCATTGGTTCCCAAACGTTTTCCCCCATGGGCCACTTGAAAATTGATGATTGTCTTGGTGGACCACTTAATTGTTTTTCTGCCTGTTGTAGCAATTGTAATGCACTGCACTAGACGCTGTGCAATTTTTTTATATTATTTTTATTGCTTTTTTTATTTCTTATATTGTATTTTATTGTATTACAATTTGTATTGCATAGAATTCAAATTGTAATGCGATGTAGTACAACTTAAGAAATAAAAAAGCATTAAAGACACAATTAAAAATCAATATGAATATTTAATGTGAACATGTTATGGACCACCTGAATGAAGCTCATGGACCTCAGTTTGGGAACCTCTGTTCTGGACTAAGGCCTAAGGTGCTGCTTGCAGGCCCTCCCCCCTTTCAGCCTCTCCCCTTTGACTATATGCTCCAATGTGTTTAGTCAGGGATGGACAGATCAGTCCATTTCTTGTCCACGTCTGGTCCAGTTTTGTGTGTTCATTCATATGATGTGTTTCATCTCATTTCTGTATTATCTGTTTTTTTCACTGCATGAAGATTTGAATTTTTAACTTCTTTAAAGACAAAATACACATTTGTGTGTGCATTTTATTCCAAAATACACAGTTTACATACATTTTGGTACATTTCTTGAGCTGCATCACAAAATTTAGAGAAGTGCAAAAACCAAAGGATAACTGCATTCTGATACACATATCAGTTAATGAAGTGTTAAGGTCCCATTAGTTAAGGTCTAATTAACTAATTAATTAGGTAATTAGTTAAGGTCCCAGGCTATGGTCTGAAGGCACATAAGGCCACCACGGGTCAGGTCTGGTCAGTGCCTGGATGGGAGACTGCCTGGGAACCATATGTAAGCCACCTTGGGTTCCTGTCATGAAAAGAAAGGCGGGGTATAAAAGTAATGAATAAATAAGTGTAATTTAAAAAGTGGACCAAATAAAATCCCTGAACAGCCTTAGTTTTATACTTTTACTCTCTCTGTCTCTCTTTTATATTATTTTGTAAATCTTGGTTAGTATATCAATGCAAAATAATAATTAAACAAATAAATAAAACTTCTTCAGCTATTATTTTAAGTTGTGCTAGGGAGAGTAGACATGCAGTGGTGCAAAGTCCAGCACTAGGGAAGTGGGGCTTAGACCCTTAAGTCCAGTCCAGTGAACTGCTGGGCTCATACCAGCAGGCTATTAAAGTCTCAGTCACCTTGTCAGCAAAATAAGCATCAAGTCCAACAACAGTCTGCTAAAAAGACTTAGTAGCTCCCATATTAATGGGAACACATAAAGCCAGTTACAAAGAAAGAAAGAAAGAAAGAAAGAAAGAAAGAAAGAAAGAAAGAAAGAAGGCATGGCTAAGCAATTAGAGGCCAGTTTGGCTCTCAGTGGCACCCATGAAGGTCTGTGGGACAAACTGAGTGGGCTACAATCTCAGATTTAGTAGAAAGGATGCAAAGCTTGTTTCTCCATTCACAGCCTGGGTGGACAGGGGCACAATAAGCACCCACTACTATGGTGTCCCTGAGTGCCTGCCTTTGCTTTCTTCCATAGTTGAATGGCTGTTGTTAATCCTTACGGTGGCAAAATAAAGTGGTACACTTGGAGACAATGTTGCAATAGTGCTAAAACTTGCCTACCAGCAGGGACCCCATGGAGGGGGAGCACTGCCCCTCCTCCCCTAGGTTTTAAGAGGAATTAAATGTTTCTGAAGCTTCACACACACCACTCGAGAGACAATGAGTGCCTCCAGACTGTTATGTTTGATCCCCTTGTTGGGTCGAGGTCCACCTCTGGAGAAGGGCTTTGCTTCTGACTTCTGAAGGTCAACATGGTTAGAGTGTCAGAGTAAGATGGTGGAGACCCTTGTTCAAATCTCCACTCAGCCATGAAGTTCACTGAGTGACTTTGGTCCAATCAGTATTTCCCAGACTAACCCACCTCAAAGGGTTGTTGTGAGCTTAAAAAGGGGGTGGTGGTTGTGAGAATAAAAAGGGGATGGGGAACCACGTAAGCCACTTTGAGCACATTTGAGGAAGGGTGCAGTATAAATGTAATAATAGGTATATAGTAAATTGGGAAGTGGGACTGAGGAAACAAAAACATAAGAAGAAGAGCCTGCTGGATCAGGCCAATGGCCCATCTAGTCCAGGATCCTGTTCTCACAGTGGCCAACCAGATGCCCATAGGAAGCCTGCAAGCAGGAGCTGAATGCAAGAGCACTTTATCCTCCAGCGGTTTCCAGCAAAAGGTATTTGGAAGCATACTGCCTCCACCTATGGAGGCAGAGCATAGCCATCCTGGCTAGTAGCCATTGATAGCCTTTTCCTCCATGAATTTGTCTCAGCCTCTTTGAAATCCATCCAAGTTAGTGACCAGCACTATCACTAATGGGAGCAAATTCCATAGTTTATGGACTATGTGAAGTACTTGCTTTTGTCTGTCCTGAATCTTTCAACATTCAGCTTCGTTGGAAGGAACTGGAGTTCTTCATTCCTCTCCCACTCATTGAACTTCAGCCTTTAGGTAGTTGTACATAATGATCATCCATGCAGAAAAACATATCAATGACATATCAATAATAATATAAAATTATTCTGGGAAACTAGGAAATTATACATATCTGCATGGTGGAGTCCATTATAGTACAAGCCATCAGGGTGCTGAGCAATCAGTAGGACATGTAATCTCACTGCATTTAGAAACATTAGCTCATTGATTCAGGAAGCAATGGGGCATAACAGCTACAATGAACACAGAAAGGTTGCAGTGCCATTTGTAGGGTTAAAGGCTACGAACACACTTGTTGTCTATAGGAAAGCATTTCCATTAGCCATAGCTGGAGGGGGAACGGGTTGATGTGCTGAACAGCTGTGAAATCTCTTTGAAGCTGATTTTTTTAAAAAAAAATGCACTCAAGCTGATCTCACCAGGTTTTACAATAAAAAGGGGGTGGGGTTTGACTAGCATTGTATGCACCCTTTTTCAGAAGAGGGAGATGGAGATGCATTGGAACCGGCAGAACAGTGACTGTGTTTCTACCCAAAGAAGGAGCAGACCTTTGCCAGAACCTTGCTAAGGTGGCTTGGTTTGACTGCCAATGCCGGAATGCATTAAAAGTGGTGCAGGTAGCTCCTGTGTGTGAATCACTGCTTATATAAGTCTGTTCACATGAACTGTGTCATGTCAGAGGAGGTACTTATGGAAAACTACAGCTGATACTTTGGAGAAATGTGATTTACAGAGCATTTTCATTCATTCATTGGCGATCACTCGTGGCCAAGCAAGATTGTCTTCCAAGATAAGGTCTTTAACAGTGGGTCCGCAAGTGACTCAGAAACACTCACTGCAGCGTTCTGTCCTCTGACATGGGATTGCTCATGTGAATAGGCAACCTGGACCAATCCAAGGTCAGCCACTAGGCTGAAAATGAAATGAAATGGACTGCCTTCAAGTCGATCCCGACTTATAGTGACCCTATGAATAGGGTTTTCATAGTAAGTGGTATTCAGACGGGGTTTACCATTGCCTTCCTCTGAGGCTGAGAGGCAGTGAGGATGAACATTTCAAGGTTGGGTACTAACATATAAGGCCTACACAGCTCAGAACCAGGTTATTTGAGATATACACAGTAGGTAACTGCATTCTGCAGCAGAGCTTCTCCTTGAAGTTCTTAAAATGTCAGAATACCACTCCAGTAGCTCAGAGCAGGGCTTTCAGTGTGGCTGTCCCTGTCTTGTGGAACAACATTGCTCTTGAGATATGACAGGTGCCCACTATTTGTACTTTCTGGACTTTCCAGCTGTGTTCACACGTCTCTCTAAGCCAGCCTTTCCCAACCAGTGTGCCTCCAGACGTTGTTAGACCACAACTCCCATCAGCCTCAGCCAGCATTGCCAATGGTCAGGAAGATGGGAGTTGTGGTCCAACAACATCTGGAGGCCCACTGGTTGGGAAAGGCTGCTCTAAGCCAAGGGTACGTGGCTTGTTCAAACCAGAATATGCACAAGGCATGACTTGTTTCTCTCAAACAAACCTCAAATGTGGTTTGAATGTCATCCTAAGCCAAATGGTTTGTTACTCCTGGCTGGATGAAGGAAGAACAAAACTGGGAATGCTCAAGCTGCATGCAGCTTGTGTACATTATGGCTTAAACAAACCTTGGCCTAGCATTGTGTGCAAACAGTAATTGTCCAAGAATGAATGAGCTCCACAGTATTGTATAGACCAGAACCTTTCCTATTTTTTAAATTTTGATCTGATGAAATAAGAGATATATAATGTGGCTAGATTGGAGGCAGCAGATAAGGCACATTTCCTTATGATCCAAACTATTCAGTAACATGAATCTATGTCTTCGTTTTAATCAGCTGTACAGTTGTGGGTGAATACTGAAGACACACCTCTTTACCCTGGCCTTTGACACTTGAGACATTTACTTTTAGGACCCATCCTATTTGGGGATTTTATGTTGTTTTAAAATTGTTTTTAATGTTGTATTTTAAAATTGTTGTAACCCACCCTGGGACCAAGGGGGCAAGGGCAGGTAATAAATGATGATAGTAGTAGTAGTAGTAGTAGTAGTTATTTCAATCAAGAAGCTGCTTTGTATTTTGAATCCATGGACAAATACAAAGGTGACATATAGTAAACTCTTAGGTTGGAAAACTTCCCTCTCTGTAGTTATAAATATATCACACTATCGTACTTGGCAAGCTGCAAGCAAATGGAGGTAAGATCTCATTAAGGGAGCAAACTGTGGATTAGGGAGAGAACAGTGTGAAGCTAAGGGTGATAACAGTGGCCTTGTCCAGAATAGGCCATGGGAGTTTTCTTATCTTACTTAGGCAGGAGGTGCTGGGAGCTTCCTGTGCGAAATTAGGAGCATACACTGCTTTCCTCTTGTTGTTTGGCTTCCTCCTGCATATAAGACCGTTCCCAGCACAGTAATTATCTTTGCATCTTCAAACATGGCACAATCTACTTCCTTAAGAGAATGATGCATCCTTTAGAGTCATGCTGTCTTTTCTTTCCCCATCCTCCCTCTGTCCTCTAGTGCTTCTTAACAGCTCATCTGTGTCCTAAGCACATCCCACTTTTAAGATTCAGTGACATATGGAATGCATAAACAGACTGATAAGACCAACACACAGTGAAATTATCTTTCATATATTGGATTCTTCTTTGGAAAGGTGCAAACCGCTGAAAAGAATTATTACACAGCAAGTGCCTTTGAGTAATGGGAGTGTCAGAATAACAGCTCTGACCGTTCTTTCCCCTTCCTTGAAATATCTGTGGAAATCTAAATTAGGACTAATGACTTCTGGTTTCCAAAAGTGACAGTTGGTTTCTCAAACTTTTGCCATCAGTTAGATCCCGAAGCATACACATATATGCACAAAAGGTGTGTGTATGTGTGCATGACTAAGCAGTATCAGTGAGATTTGTGATCCACAGTTGTATTGACTATGTTCTCTGAGAACTGATATGCTCATGGTGTGTCCACTGTCTTCTCCATCTCCAGATTCTATGTAAAGGGAAATGATAATGTGAAAACTAATTTAGTGTTGTTGACATGGATTTTTTTTTTTTTTTTAAATCCTCCTCCAAGGCTTTTGAATATTTTCCATTTGTTGCATGGCTCTTTAAGTCTTGGATACTTTCTAAATACAATTCATCTCTGTTAGCTAGTAAGTACCAGCTAATAAATACTTCTGATTAACAAAAAGGCTGGCCCATTTATTTTACATGATTGACAGTGTTAAATACCACAATGAATGCACTGTTGAAATTATACTAGGTGACTCATAGTGAAACTGGAACAGTCAAAGCCATGATGGATTTATATCTTCACTGATATCTATCATTTTCCACACAACTGCTCTTAAAATTAACATTTTGATTCCCATCACAAAAGCATCACATATTAAAAACCAAGGGACTTTAAGGATTCCTACTGTCCACCTCCAACCAGTTCTGCAAGATTAAAACAACAACCTCAGAGGAATGAATTGGAAATCAGTGTTAAAATTTGAATACATGAACATAAAAACTGATGCAGCAGAGTAGTGAGGCAACTGAGCTGTGAGCAAGAAAAAACTTAGTTCACATCTTGCCTTAGCTACAATCTCCCTAAGCAGATTTGGGGGATTCAAGTCCCTACCTTTTTTTGGCAGTGATTTGATAGTGAGCAGCCTGCCCTATGCTGCTACCACCTTAGTTTGGGCCTCAGATGTGAGAGGAGGGAGGGGGTGTTAAAGCTCCCCAAGTTCTTTCCTGACTCAGCTCTTTCTCTGTGCCAGCAGAGAGTTATGGGGCTGACCCTACTTGGCCAGAGCCTGGCCAGTTTACAAACAGTTGATCATTGGCCTGAAAGATCCATGTCCCTTGTCCACATTAGGGTGGCCATGTGTCTCACTTTACAGAGGACAGAATTTATTTATTTTATTTTATTTATAGACCGCCCATAGCGAATAGCTCTCTGGGCGGTGAACAGCAAAGTTAAAATACAAAGTTACAATAAAACATACAAGGTCACAACAAGGTAGAGTAAAAAACATTGAATATAAAACATGAACGTTAAAATGCCTGGGAGTATAACCAGGTCTTAACCTGGCGCCTAAAAGAAAGTACCGTAGGCGCCAGGCGTATCTCCTCAGGTAAGCTGTTCCATAGTTCGGGGGCCACCACAGAAAAGGCCCTGGATCTAATAACAATCCTCCGGGCATCTTGATGGGTTGGTACTCGGAGGAGGGCCTTAGATACTGAACGAAGTGAACGGGTAGGTTCATAGCAGGAGAGGCGTTCCATCAGATATTGCGGTCCCACACCGTGTAAGGCTTTATAGGTCAAAACCAGCACCTTGAATCTGGCTCGGAAACGAATAGGTAGCCAGTGCAAACGGGCCAGGACAGGTGTTATATGCGCGGACCAATGGGTCCCCGTCAATAACCTGGCTGCCGCGTTTTAAAATTTCTAAAGCACTATATAAATCCCAAGAATTATCTAACTATGTAATATTTTAAAATCATCACACAGTGTCACTTGGGGCAGTGGCGGCACGGTGGTGGGGCAGCAAGTGAGGTGAGAGCATGAGGGAAGCAAGGCTGGCTGGCTGAGGGGCAGGCAACCAAGTGGGCAGGGCAGCCAGGTGTAGGGTGAGGGGGCAGGTGTGGAACGAGCAAGCAAGCTCTGCGGGGAGGGACGAGTGGCTGGAGGGGAAAGTGGCAGTGGCAGCAGCCTGGATGGGATGCAGGTAAATGCTGTAGGTGGGGAGGCAGTTAGGCACACTGTGCAAAGCTGTGTGGCGCCACCATTTGCATATGTGTGTGTGTGTGTTTGGGGGTGGGGGTGGAGAGCAAAGCGAGCAGGGGGGCAGAGCCCACATTGTTATTAATAATGAGTTTGGCCAATAGTCCTCCTAAATAATATATATTTGTATGATAAAAGACAGTTCCTGATGCTTTTGAGGAATGAAGATGAAGAGAGCATTTCATTTTCTCCTGGTTACTTCCAACTTCACAAGCTTTTTTGATCTGCTTGCAACATATCAAAGAGCACAAATTGTCATTATAAGCCTGTTAAATATGTTAAGGCAAGACGATGTGTAACCTCACCATTATAATACCCTTTCCAGTCATATCTGCCATGAGTCTGTCTTGTCCCTTTTTGAACCCAGCAACGTGATGGGAAATGATACTATGCTGTGGCAAACCATTCTCACCCTCCCTCCAGAAATGGATTTTTGTAAAAAAATCCTATTATGTCAAATCTTGATTTGATTTTAAGTGTACTGCATATTTTTATTGAGATCTCTTGACTTGTTATATTATGCATTACAGTAAACAGTCTTCTTGTTGTTCTCACCCATTTTTGTTACCCTTCTTTGTATGTTATCTAGTCCTACTTACCCCCTCCTCCTTGTTTGGTAAGGCAAGCAGAACTGGCACTTAAGAAATAATATGAGGGCTGAGTCTGCTGTTTTTTTCTCAAACTGGGATCACACAGCTAGGTACATGTGCTCAGTGGACCTTTGGACTTGTATTTCTCAAACACCAAGTCTCCATGTCACATTGGCAAACTTCTTTTAAAATGGAAGAGAGAGTTTTTGAGGTTGCATGGAGGTCTACTGTTTAAACAGAGTAAGTAAAAAAAGGGGGAACCAACTTGTGCTGGCCTCAGTCCTTGGGCAACTTAAAGTAACTATTTGGATTTTATTTTTAGTATTTTCATCTGCGTTTTGATGTCGGAGTTTAGATTTGTTTTATGTGATTGTATACCGACTGGATAGGGAAAAATGGTCAAGAAAATTTAAAAAGAAGTAAGCAAACTAGGTACAGTACTCAGTGTGTGGACCTATTGTTGATTTATATAGAGATATTATTAACATACGCTTAACTCTCTCTTGATTAAATTTAAAGGAGCTTGAAGGGGCTTTGGCTGTACATTATCTGTTTGCCTTTTGCCTGCCTCAACCCATTTCATTAGGCTTTTCATTGTTTTTATTGACTGAATGTGTTTTTATCAGTAGTGTAGCATTGCACTGAATGGATAGATACTAATTAGAAAGCACATGCATTCATACACTACTGCTCTGGGAGCTTTTCCCAATTACATCAGCACCTCTTCTTTGGCAACAACATAGCCTGAATTTTTCTAATGCATTAAATATGTTCATTTTAGTTTATTTGAAGATGTGAAGGTGCCTTATATCAGACCATTCGTCCATATAGGCTAGTACTGTCTCCTGGATAGACTTTTCTTAAATAGATAAGTGCTCGAATTTATGCCAAGACCTTCTATGTGAAAAGGATGTGCTCCTCCTCTGTTTAGTGGTCATTGTGAATTAATTAGTTCAAGCCCAACCTTGGTAACTGCTAGTGGTGTAGTGGCAAATTAAGAAATGCAGGATCCCTTCATGCTAGTCACACCACACCCCCTTCTAAGATGATACAGCCTTCTGACATTATAGA
Organism: Rhineura floridana; assembly: GCF_030035675.1. Taxonomy (NCBI): domain Eukaryota; kingdom Metazoa; phylum Chordata; class Lepidosauria; order Squamata; family Rhineuridae; genus Rhineura; species Rhineura floridana. The sequence continues at coordinate 153,350,267 of NC_084484.1, forward strand.
ATAATCTGGCCAGCTTTGAACACTTTCTCCTTCTCTGTCACTGTCACCATTTGACTGTCTTTTTTCACTGTCCTTTCTCACTGTCAGATAACGGCTGGTATTGCACAGTGGGGAGGAGAGCCTGGCTGGGAGTCCAGAGTTTGTGAGTTCAAATCCCCGCTCGTGCCTCCTGGGTGTCAAGGGCTAGCTAAAGATCACCCCCACAGTGAGTGGCTCAGGGGTTACATGCCCTGTCACCTGTGCAGCTGTGGGTAAGCTGCATAGTCTGAAGGAGCCCAGTTGCCCCCCAGCTGGCAGTTGCAGAGAAGGAAGGGGCTGGCTTGTGCAGCTGCGGCAAGCTGAGCAGACCCTAGCCAGCTGGTGAGGACTAGCCTCAGAGGGAGGCAATGGTAACCCCCCTCTGAATACCGCTTACCATAAAAACCCTATTCATAGGGTAGCCATAAGTTGGAATCAACTTGAAAGCAGTCCGTTTCCATTTTCTCACTGTCAGAAATTTTGCTTAAATTTCTGGATTCAGTGTCTCTACATTTTTCTCCTGCAGCTACCAAACTGCTTGGTGATGTAGATGGGATTCTATAATCAGGATTCAGATCTTGCCCCCCCTTTTTTTGCTGCTGGGTTGAGAAGGAGATCCTTGTTAATGTCTTCTCCCACAACAACAGATGATTCTAGGAGCCAATCAGCATGAAAGAAGAGTGTAACTAGTGCCTGACTCACCTCCTTTCACTCTGATTGGCTACAATCAGCAGGAAAAGACAAGGAAGCATGTTAGAAGACTCCCCTTTCATGCTTCTTGGCTCATGGGATGCTGGAGACATAGAGACCCTGCTGGGATCTGGCTCCCAACAATGTAAGGGGTCTAAGACCCCCAGAGTTCCTGTACGATTACACCCCCAGTAACTTCACTGATGTAGTTCTTTGTGAAACATGTTTTTAAAAACCATTTGGTCGCTTTTATGTATCACAAACTGATCAGTCTAACACAGGGAATCTGGAAGATCATCTTGTGATTTATAAATGTAATGAATAAATGTAATAATGAGATAGTTACCAGATGGGGATGGCCATTATGCTTTCAGTTATTTTGTTACTCTTTTTAAAAAAATTGTGTGGTAATATCTTTTGCTGGCTTGAAACAATATTTTTTCCATCTTTAGATTATGAGAGTTTTGGTGCAGGGATGTGGCCTTCCAGTTATTGTTGAACTCCATCTCTTGTTAGCTCCAGTTGCCATGACAGGGATGAAAGTTGTCAGCCACAACATCTGGAGAGCCACTAGTCCCCCGTCTCTGTTTTAGTGGAAAGCACTGAAACAAATACATGTGGGAAATTATACAATTTTCATAGAATTTTGGGAAGCTGGGAAATGAAATGCCACATTTTATTTATTTAGAATCCCTTTATATTGCCTTTATAGGTAACAACCTTCTCAAGGCAATTTACACAATAAAAACATGAAATAATAAAATACAATTAACTGAAACATCATTAAAACAACATTCTAAATAAAAATCACTATTTCGATAACAGTTAAAAACATAGCTATAACATATAAAAATAGCATCAGTTAAAAGGAGACTGAAACATTCTGATTCTATCATTTGCACCAACCTAATACTGGTGGGCATGTGAGCAGGGCCTGTACATTCATACCACCACCAACAACAACAATTACCATATCATAGCATTTACATTCATGCAACATACTATCCAATCACCATATTTCTCAGTTTACTCCATTTATATGCTATATAACGAGTAGCCAAGTAAATTTATTTTTTGGCCCAAAGGCATAGCACTACTACTAAAATATCAACACAGATTATTTGGAGACTACAGCTGATGGAGCTGAATTGCTAGGAATGCACTGTGCTAGAGTTCATGGTTGCAAAACAGAACTAATTAATGGAATTAACTGTCACAAGATATAGAGATGGCCATTAGCTGAGGGCCCAACTAGATGTGATGTTTATTGAGTTACTGCAACTAAATATACATGTTTTTCTTACTTTCTTAAATAACCACCATGCAGGGTAGGACCAAGGCAGAAAGGGAAAGAGATTAAACCCTCCTTACCCCGCCATGATGCTCATGAAAATCAAATGCACACTCCGAGGGAAGCTTCAGTTGGCACCAATGGGAGCTTCCTTCTTTGGACTTATCAGAGCTTCAAAATGATGGATTTTCATCAAGATCGTGGTGGGAAGGGTTTACCCACCCTGACCACCATTGCCCTGATCCTCCTTGTGGAGAAGACCATCTATTAGTCATGATGGCAATCTGGAAGTTTCAGATCCAGAGTCTGTATGCCACTGAATGCTAGTTACTGGGAAGCTACAGTAGGGGAAGCCTTTTGCCTTCATGTCCTGCTTCACTTGTGGGCTTCCTGGAACCATCTGGTTGGCCACTATGGAAAGCAAGGTGCTGGACTTTACATGTTTTTGATATGATGTAGAAGAACTCTTCAGATGTTACCACTGACATTGTTTATAATAGGGAAGTTAAGCAGATGCTTATCTCTCCCCTGATGAAATAAATGAAATTTGTAAAGGCTTATCTTGGGCTGGATATTTGCCTCCTGTTTTGTTGTTGCCTGGCTCCTGTCAATAATTACATAAATTGCTTTAGAAAAAAGTTCATACCAGTTTAAAAAAAAATAGTTGGGAAATCTTGCTTAAAGTGCAGCAATTCAAGAGCACATTCCTTTAAGCAGTGCTACTGTAGAAACCGTATTCATTTATTTCACCAGGGTATGTGTGGAGCTCCCTCCTATCAATATGGAGGTTGCTTAGTGGATTGCATCAGTTTCCTTTTCCATCTTGTGCTATCACACTTAGGGGTGGGGGAGAAATTTGATTTAGTTCACATTTAAAGGTAATCTATCAAATCTGCACTTTCTGAAACAATATAAGAACCAAAACACAGCAATCATTTGAAATTTGCACTTATCTGAATGTTGGGATGCAGTTCTCCAACCAATGTTTACAAAAATGGGTATATTATTTATTTATTGCATTTGTATACCACCCCATAGCTGAAGCTTTTGACATTAGTCAAAACTGTATACAAAAGTGTGTTTAGTAGGAGAATTATTAACACTAAAAATACTGGTGAGGATTTTTTAGAAATTGCAAATTGTTGCAGAAATGTGGAGAACTGAATTTAAGATTGGAAAATGAGAAACGGAGAGAACCAACTGAGAGATCCTTCCATCCCTAATCACACAATTCATTATTGCAGAGAGAACTAATGGATTTTATCAGATTCTAGAGATTCCAAACACCCCTAAAGATGTTATTGACTGGAAAGACTTGCATCAATCCTAGTGGTTAGAAAGAAAGGACATATTCCCTTTGAAACCGATGACAAAATTCTCATGTATTATAGTGCAGCCTTTACCAACCTGGTGCCCTCCAGGTTTGAACTACAACTCCCAGCAGCCTCAGCCGGCACCTTGGTGAGGGCTATTACAATAGATCCAAAAATGATTAAGTAACTTTTTATGTTTAAATACCTTTCAAATGAATTAACTTAATGGTTAAGTTTCATGTCACATAAAATAATCAGATGCTGTTTTGATTCAGAGGCATAAACAACTGAGGAAATTAAAGTGTTAGGACAATTTTGGTGCTTCTTTTGTGTGCAATCAGTGCTAGCTATTAGATTACAAATTTGTGGTTTTAAATCCCGCTTTTTGAAGACAATGATTTGCATATGAACGTAACTAACGAGGGAACTGGGTTCATTTGCTTTGAAGAGGTTTTATGTGTGCTTGCATCCAAGTCTTGAGAAGATGTTTCATCCAGTGTCAAAACTCTGCCATGCAAAGTGAAACTGAACACCTAGCTTTAAACAAAACAAGAATGCCTCCCCAAAAGAATGCAAAGAGATGGACACAATGTAGCAAGCATTCCAATGAGTTTATTTCCACATGCATCAAATTAGGCTTGAGAAAATAAATTAGTTCCACCAAGGCTGAATAAGAGTCAGTACAGTATATAACACAAAACAGGGTTCCCACCTACTCTTTGAGTAGGCCCTATGTTCTATCTCTGACGTCTCCAGGTAGAGCTGAGAGAGAACCCTGCCTGAAACCCCAAAGTCACTGCCAGTCAATGTAGACAGTGCTGCTGAACTAGATGGACCAATAGTTTGACTCAGTATAAGGCAGTGTCCTAAAATGTTTTGATTTAAATGCCCATATTTATACAATTTGAGAGTTTCCCCCCCAAATCTAGTAAAAAATGGTAGACATTAGCCCTCTTCAAGTGTTCACATCCAGTGTTACGAAGACACACAAGGTGGGCCATGGGGACAAGTTCACTAGCTCTGTCCCCATCATCCTTCTCTTTACCCCACACAAGTTAGAAGGCAATTCATTAACACAGGATATTAATGTCTGAAGAGGGCTATTCTCATGTAAATTAGTTTTGATACCTTAGAATAAAAGAAAGATAGTAATGTAAGCATATTTTTGATGTTAAGAATATGAGGAGGGAGGAGCTATCTTAATACTACACAATATTTTTGAGAGACTTTGACATTTATGCAAATATATCTGGTTGTTAATTCTAGGGCAGCACTTGACAAAATGGTCCCATTGCAGCATTGCCAGTTTGGCCCTAAATCCCACACTTGACCAGGAACCAAATTCCACATATGCCTTCTGAATCATGACACAGCTTAAATAAAGTTTTGGATAGGTCCTTTGAATGCAAGCCCCTTTGGGGCAAAACTATTAACATTTAGAAAAACTGCTGAAAGTCACTCTGAACACATATGACAGAGTGGGATATAAATCAAATAAATAAATCTGAGACCTCATATTTTAAATATTTGATACTCAAGTTTCAAAACTTGTCTTTGGTAGATAAAAGCCAGCTCTTGTCCATACATTTCACATGTTAACAACCTGTTCCTGGAAAGCTGAATCCATCCCAAAATCTGAAGATTTGTGAAGAACCAAAAGTCCAAGCAACATATATCACCATCCAGATTTTTGAATTTAAAAATAAAGTTAAAACAAATGTAAACATGCAAGTATTACATACATACCTAAAAAGAAGTCCATATGATAATAATAACAATAGTGGGTCATAGTCAATGCTAGTCCTACTTAGTGTAGACGCATTGACGTTAATAGACACCAGGATTTGGAAAGTCAGCTCCTGATCTTAAAAATATTTAATGGCATTCTACTGGATCAGTAAAGTTATACTGTATATAACTTTTTACCAATCAAGTAAAAAGCCTTTAAATACTGTATTTTTTTAGATGTAGCTGCACATGTCCTTAGGTTAGATAATCCACATATTACACTTTACCTCAAGCATGCTCAGAATTGCATGAGAGATGTAATTCAGAATCTGAATGTTAAGGTTTAGTTCTATGTCTATAATGGCTGGAAAGAGAAAACAAATGTGTTCAGTGAGCCTTACTCCCAGGAAGGATTGCAGCATCAACCTTAGAATTTTAATCTTGATCTAAGAATCACAGAATAGTAGTTGGAATGGATCTATAAGTCCATCAAGTCCAACCCCCTGCTCAGTGCAGGAATGAAGATTTAGACTACAGTCTTTTATTTCAATGAGAGTGTTGTATGAGAAAGGTTCATTTAATAATTCTTTGTATATATTGTTAAGGCCTTTGGCTACAGTATACACAATAAAGGTATGTTCATAAAATTCAGTTACAGTCTATAACAGTGGTTCCCAGCCTTTATGAGTACAGGACCCTCTTTATAAGCTCAAAAAAATTCAAGACCCCTGCCATGCTATTTGTAAATTTAGCCTCTGTTAATTGAAAAAATGCTGCATGGCAAAATCACATCTCCAAATATCCCTTTCCATAAAAAGCTCCCTGCAGACAGGGAGGTGTTGCTTTCTTTTCTTAATGCAAAGGTCCAATCAAATTGGTATCCCCCTCCCACACACACACAGGGTGCTTTCACACTGCACTTTATTCCGTTATTCTGATGATTTATTTCCTGTTAATTTGCACATAAAATTTGAGCTTTCACACGACATAACGGGTAGCTCCGGAATTCTGGTGGAATGTAGTGGAAGTTTAGCACTAATTTCCGCAATAAATGATACCAGAAAAATTCCGATAGCAAGGCTGGGAAAACGGAAGATCGCGGGATTTTTGCGCTAGCTGCCACTGCTCACGTGACAGGCATCCCAGCATGCAATGCTTTCCCACCCTTACCAACAGCCATCCCAGCATGCAGTGTGTTCCCACCTGTCGTGCAGCCCTGTCACACAAATAGCAGATAGCAGCATTTCAACTATATGGCAGAAGGTAAAGGGAGAGTGGTTTCAAGGTGATGGGACGAGATACTTGACCTCCTAAACCTCTGGGGTGAAGAAAAAACCCAGCTCCAATTAATATCCGTATACAGTAATTAAAAAAAAAAGACACCACACTGCACTGCGCATGTGCTGCTACTTGAGTAGCTGCAGTGCGCATGTGTATAAAGGGAGAGGGTTGAAAACGAGGCTCTGTTCATTGCAGCGTGTGAAAGACCAGTTGCTCGAAATGGCGCTATATCGGCTGAAAAAGTACTGTTCCTTATCGCAAGAGGTCCTGCAGTGTGAAAGGGATTTTTGAAATCTGGAACGAAGCGCTACCTTTTTAATCCGTTAAACTAGCGCTATTAGCCCCGTGTGTGAAAGCAGCCACAGTCTGAAGATATACAGTCCTGTCTCCCAACACCAGTGGGTTACAGTGTTGGGCTAAGATCCAGGTTCAAATCCCCACCCAGCCATGAAGCCCACTGAGTGACCTTGGTCCAGACACAGTCTCTCAGCCTGACCTTTCTCACAGGGTTGATGTAAGGATAAAATGGAAAGGGGGGGAACCATATGCACCATCTTGAGCAACTTGGAGAAAAGGTGGGATATAAATGAAATAACAAATAAATAAATTTCAGCAGTATGTGGACCCCAGCCTCAGCCAACCTGCTGAGCTTTTAAATAATAATAATAATAATAACAATAACAACAACAACAACAACAACAACAACAATAATAATAATAATAATAAAAGCAATGTGGTAGTGGTGGGGATGCTAGATTGTGAAGATAAATGGGTGGATAGATTGAGTAGAGGGGTTAGTGCTTTTAGGCCTTGGGATGATCATCAGAACTGATGACTTGGTTAGCGTGCACTTGAGCAATGAGAGTGGAGCAGAAGACAGATCAGCACATGTACACACACACAAACATACCTGCCTCTCCTGCAAGCATCTGCAAGCAAGCATCTCCTGCAAGCATTTGGGCAGGTGGGAAGGGCATGCCCTAAACTGCCACAGCATCTGGGAGAAAGAGATTGGGGTGGTGGTGGGTGTAGGTAGAAGAAGGGGGCGCTGGCACATACACTTAGCTTCAGAGATGGGGGGTGAACAAGTCCTGAGCTTCCTCACGGCTCCTTGACTCCATCTGGGCTGAAGGAGAGATCTGGGAGGCCTTGCAAATAAGAATAATTTTTAAAAGGAGATGGCAGCGAATCAGGAGCCAAGAAAGGCAGGCAGGCTGGTTGTCAGGAAGGAAGGGTGCAAGCAGCCTTTCCTTGCAGCCTTGCTTCTTTTTGCTTCACGAAAAGCCCTCTCCTCTCGTTCTGAGCAAGGGCGTCATCAGTAATGGCAGTATGAGGAGACAGGAGTCAGTGATAGTAATCCCCTCTTCTTCCTAGTAGCTCCACCCTCAGCCTCCTTTGGCATCTGCCAGGAGTTTTATAGGCAGATGCCTGCCCTCGGCGTGCCTGAAAGACACTCTGGTGCTTCAGCAAAAGGCCTCCCCTCTCATTTGGAGCAAGGGGGAGGTGTAGCCTGTAGCTGCAGTGTGGAGCAGACAGTGTCCAGGGAGTGAAGGTTTAAAATAAAAAATAATAATAAATAATTCATTTCTTTACAGTTCATTGCCCCCTCTGGATTACTGTGCACGCCCCAGGTTGGGAATCACTGGTCTAACTAACCACTGTTTTCAGAACTTTAGCTCTGGATGTTATATATAATAATAATAATAATAAATTTTATTTCTAGGCGGCGTACAAGATAAAGTAAAATACAACATACAAACTACATAAAAACCCAAGAACTACAATATAAAACGAAACCGAACCCACCCATAGCTAAAACCAATGGCACCCAAAAGAAAACAAAAACAAAACAAAAGACAAAACCCCAGGCCACCTCAGCCAGCCGGCTTATGTATCCCTCCAAAGAGGGACAGGTGGTGGAAATTAGTCACAGCTGGCTGGGTACCTGGGACCTGGTCCTGCAGGAGGCACGTCTGCCAGGCAGCAGTCCCACTGGGAAGGGTGGTGGAGGTGGTGTTCCAACAGCAGCAGCAGCAACAGCAGGCTCTCCTTCCCTGGGCGGCGATGTTCTCCTTCTTCCTGTATAATAGGCCCAATTACAGTCCATTGCCTGCAGTGATTTATCATTTTGATGTCCTACTTCACTCCTGTTTCACTATCATTTCTGTCATGATAGGAATGAATATTGCTCCAGTCCAGAGACATCTTACATCTTGAAATCTGGAAGTACTACAGGAAACAGAATTCAAAGTATTGCACAAAGAACAGCTGTAATTGAGGGGAAGAATAAGGTATGGTAATTTGTATAAAAAAGTTCTTTAACTTTGGGCATTCTTAATATAAGCTGCTGAAATGAGTTGCCAGAAATCTCTTCACAGCTGAGATTTCAGAAATCAAATCCCAAAATATTTCTGTAGCAGCATTATAATCATAGTATGCAAGAACATATTCTTTTCAAAATTCTGTGGCAATTGGCCATGCTATCCTTGCAAATAATTGCTAGCAGATTGGACCCATAAGATAGTTTGCCTTCAGTGACTCACCATCTATCATTAAGAATGTGCATCAACTAGCACTTAGAGGCTGTTAATAATTAGTAGGAGAAGCCTGTTTGGATGCTTGTTTTGATGTTATCTCAGAATGGACAGGACAAAATGTTATGTGTCAAACTGAACAAACTTTATGTGGTATCAAATCCCATCAATGCTACAAGTCTTACCAAACAACTTTGAATGCCAAGCCACACCATTTTGTACCACTATATATTTTCCCTATTTTCTTAAAGCACTTCCCACATATCTGGCTTTTGAGTTAATTAAGAAATGAGATGCTTGTTTGGTGGTCACACTTTTTAAAAAAAAGATGTTGAAAATTTGGAGAGGGTTCAAACAAGAGCCTCCCTATACAGTCAATCACAATATGCTTCTGAATACCAGTTGCTGGAAATTGCAGGAGAGGACAGCACTCTTGCACTCAGGTCCTGCTTGCAGGCACTGGCATCTGGTTGGCCATTGTGAGAACAGGATGCTGAATTAGAAGGGCCTGATCCAGCAGGCTCTTCTTATGTTCTTATGAAGATGTCTGAAAGTTTGATAAGATTATTTTGCAAAAAGGAAATTAGGAATTTGGTTTAAACACAATCTCACATTTCCTCCGTGGTGAGGCAGTTCTAGAAAATACTAGCAGGTTTCATATAGAGGCACAGTGACAACCAGCAGAAGCAAGTGCACTAGAAATATCCATGGGGATGATGTGAAAGTTTGTTTATTTATTGTTTGTTTGTTTCAAATATTTCTATTCTGCCCTTCTGCCCTACAACAGGGAACTCAGGGTAGCTCAAAATAAAATCATACACATTAAAAACACAAAAAAAGTACAATAGAAAAATTTACATAAAATACAGTTAAGAAATATGGGGGAGTGCTATTAAAAGGGACTAAAGAGGTAAAACTAAAAAAGGGGGGAAATAAAATCAGTTTCAGGCTTTACTTTCAGTCCCTCCCAAAGGCTCTCCAGAACAAGATGGTTTTCGCAGGGCGGTTCTAAAGGGCAGCCAGGTGGGGCACTGGCCTGAGGGCCCCTGGAGCTACAGAGGCTCCTGAGGGGCCCCTCTGCTCCCCTTCTGCGATCCGCGACAGTAGCTGTGGATTGCAGAATAGGAGCTTCCGAACTGCCAGCCATCCCCCCGCTTCACCTACCTTTCTCTCTGCTGTTTTTTGTGGCTGTGCAGGGTTGCCATCAATGAAGATGGTGGCCGAGGTTTCCCTAAAGGGCTGACGCCTCTGCCGCCATCTTGGTTGATGGCAGCAGTGAGTGCAGCCACAAAAATCAGCAGAGAGAAAGGTAGGTGAAGTGGGGGATGGCGGGCGGTTTGGAAACTCCTGTCCTGTGATCCGCGGTATCAATCCTGCCACACATCGCAGAAGGGGAGTGCCGGGTCCCGGGGCAGGCTGGTGCCCAAGGGCCCCAGCATGCCTGGGGCCGGCCCTGGTTTTCAGAAGTCTCCGGAAAACCATCAGGGAGGGAGCAGAGCAGGCTTCTTCCGGTAGGTATTCCAAAGCTTGGAATATTCCCTTTGTCCCTTTCATAGTCACTTGTGCCTCCTCTTTTTGTGCTTCCTGATAGTGTCCTACGTATTCAGAACAAAATTAAAAAGAAGAAAAACATACTCAGCTTGCTCTTAATTTGGCTGAATGAAGTGCATTTTAGAACAAATGATGGGCAGGGGTGGTGTCTTAGGGAACAAGAGTTATAAATCAGATGAAATAGTAAATCAGTTGTCTAAATCGGGGGTGTGGAGCCTGTGGCCAAAAGGCTACATGCAGACTTCTGCCTAATTTCATGTGGCCTTTGCCCTAATTCCAGGCTGGGGTGGGGAGCCCAAAGGAAAAGGAAGAGGGTAGGAGAGGGAAAATGGCAAAGGGAGCTGAAATGGATGGAGCAATGGAAGGAAAGGGGGAGGTGGAAGACCTCTGCAAGTGATCAGACCTCTGGCAGCAAACTACAGAAATCAAGGAACTTAATTCTGCCCTAAGCAGGAATGACAGAACAGACGTCCCTTGAATGGGGTGCCAAACCATTGATTTGTTGTATGCCTAGTGGGATTTTATATCTTCCACTTTTGTTTGAGGGTTCTCAGTTCTTTATATTTAAGCATATTTCTAGTAAGGTTAACATAATTTTCTGTACAGCAGTAGAGATTCATTCAGCTGGTACATCTAAACGGGGGCAGGGGAGAGAGAGAGAGAGATGGTACAAAGGTAGCAATGACTAACAGTTTCTTTCTGACATAAGTGATTCTACTGAAACGAAAAACTTGTTTTCATAGTTTTGGAACTCCCTCTGACATTTAAAATGTTTTGGCAAGGGTAGTGGTGGGTGGTTTACCAGCCTGGGTGTTACTATAGAAGTTTTCCTTTGATCAGAAGTGACTTGGCATGCTTAGCTCTCCTTTGAGACTATTTGTGTCAGGTTTTAATGTTGTTAATGTGGGATAGAAGAGATATCAAATTCACCTTCTTATTAATGTTGGTTAAATGGTAGTGTTGCAGACAGAGTTAAGGAAAAGCCAGTTTAATCCCCACATTTAAAAAACACAGGTCAAATTTCTCTGTAAATCTCAGCAAGGAACAAGTCCGAAGACGACAGTAAAACCTCCTGAATAAATGTCTATGACTGCTCAGGTGTTTGGCTTTGTAGTACATGTCTCACAATATTGGAATGAGACTTGTGTAAGCAAGAATCTTCTTTGTTTATACCACCACAGACCAGTGTGATTCTAGCTTGCTAGGGTACATTGTATCTTTTTGCTGGTATAGACTAACATGGCTCCTCCTTAATATGTTGGAAGCAAAATCCTATCAGGATGTGATATATTGAATCATCAGTCTTATAACTATTGGTGTAATGGTAAATTTTGCCATGCAGGAGCTCATCATGATAGGCTCCAAAGCCATGTCCCAAGGAGAATCCAAAAATGCAGGCAGCTGTGTTAATTCCTTAATTATGCACATGCACCGAAGAGCAGCAGTAGGTAGCATAATACCCAATTTATTAGGGTCAGCAGTCCTATGCAGAATTTTCTGGGAGTAACCTCCTCTTAACTCAGTGGTGCTTGCTTTTCATTGCATAGGTTCAATTTGTAAAACATGCTGATATTTAAAAGAAAGTTCTTCAGCCAGCTGAACTTTATTGATTATTCACTTATTTTACTAATTTATGAATCACCTTCCACATGAGTCTCCAGGCAATTTACATGAAAACAGCTAAAGACAGCTGTTAAAAACACTACAAAAAAGACAACTAAAGATAGATATGAAAAACAATGCAGAATAAATACCTAAGGCAGAGGGATTTACACCCAGCTCAAAAAGCTTGTTGAAACAAACATGTCTTCAGTTGTTTCCAGAATAGGGACCTGTCATATCGTAAGGGGGATGCTGTTCCACTGGACAGGGATAGCCACACTGAAAGCTCTGCTCCAAGTTAATGTGGAGTGGGCTTCTCATATTTTAGCAACTTCAAGAAGAAACACTCCTACTGAACACAGTGATCTGCTGGGTATGTAAAGGGTAAGGCAGTCTCTCAAGTAACCTGGTCCTGAGCTGTATAGAGTCTTATATGTTAATATCAAAACCTTGAACTTGCCTTGGTAGCAGATTGGCAGCCAGTGCATATCCCTCAGACAAGATATTATATGCTGGCAGTAGTTTGTTCCAACAAGCAACCTAGTCACTGTGTTCTGCATAAGCTGCAGCCTCCGTACCAACATCAAGGGTAGCCCACATAGAGTGCATTGGAGTAATCCAACCTTGAGGTTACCAGTGCATGGACAACTATGGTCAAACTATCCATTTCGCGTTCAAGTAGAAAAGCGAACAATCTTGGCAAAGAAGTGTTACTATTTAAACTGCTTGTGTGAAGTATGCATCCCATCCAAGGAAAGGGAAGAAGTATCGAGCCTCTGCTTGATTATTTTCCTCATTCTCTGACTTCCTCTATGCTACTGTTTCGCAGACAAACTTGAAAGCCTCATTATTACCTCATTCACGTTACCAGAGCACAGACAGTCTGCCAATTACCCTGGCACTCCATGCCTTCATTCCTCATGCTCTGAAAAAAGTTCTGGAGCAGAACTCCAGTATTTTCCCCCTCCACTACATTACTGTTATAGCCACGACTGTTTGTCTTTACACAAGAGGTACTGTTATTTTTTGAGATGGCAGGAGGAGAATGGCAGAAACGCCAGACCAACTTCTGTCTGACAGCAAATAAATACCCACTGAAAATACTTGTGTGGCTTATAATGGAATATCCTCCATTTATAGTTTCAGGATGCATTTTAAAATGTCAACGGCTACCACACACACACACAAAATTGCTCAGAAAAGCACACAAAAGATTGACTCTCTTGGGGATGATATTGAGAGTTTCATGATATAGCATAATTCCTCCCATTGTTGGTTACTTGTTCATCTTATCTATGGCTAATCACAAACAAGAGTAAAAATTGCTTTGTAAGCAAACCTTCAGAGCACCAATGAGATCTGTCCTTAAGGAAATAATCAGAATATCAGTTAGAAATATGCCACATTTTAGTCTTTGAGTGTTAGAAAGATTATACAAGAGCTCCATTTAGGGAGGGGTGTCTGTTCTCATTCCCCCTATCCTCCCCGTTGTTATTATTATTATTAAATTTATTTCTACCCCGCCTTTTGGCCAAAGGCCCTCAAGGCAGCTTACAAAAAAATAGGCACAAGCATAAAAATACAACAATGAAGGCAATGCAATTTACAAAAATTAAATAACAAATATCATTATTAAAAAAAACAGCAATTACAACATTATTAATAAAAAACAGCAATTACAGCTTATACCCCTGCAGATGTTGCTGGGCTGGATTGGATGTATGCATTGTCACCTATTCCCACAAATGGAACCTGAGAAACAGTGAACGGTCACTGATGTCATGAATAACATCAGAAATAGATAGGACAGAGTCACTGAAGTTGTTAGGAGTTGCTGGCACATTTAGTTGGAATCAGCATGAAGTACCGGGAGTCTTCTGAGCATGCTGTTGAAATCTTAGAGCCGCTTGCAGCAGCTGCATGGCGTGGGTAGAGGAAGGGTCCAGGCTTCTCGGCCATGAGTTTTCAGACAACACACAATTCCTCCTCAGGATCTCCTTCCACTACCCACTAGGTATTGTTACAGGGCAGTGGTGGCTAATCAGTGCTCCTCCAGACATTATTGGATTGCAATTTCTGTCAGCCCCAGTCAGCGTAGTCGATTGTTAGGCATGATGGGAGTTGCAGTAAAGCAACATCTGGAAGGGGACACAGGTTCCCCAATGCTGTTAAAGACAATTAAGTGGGCCTATATACTTGGGGTGACTTTTTTAAAAAGCCATCTGAATGACCTATATAACTACATACAGAGGTGCAAAATGAAATTCTTGAAACACACTGTTTCAAATCTTTCCCCCTCACCAATGGAACATTACCTCAGTTAAAACCTAACTGATGCCAAAAAGGAAAGTAACCCAACCTAGATAAGCCTGAAAGAAGGCAATTGGGCTAGATAATTAGTCTGTTCACACGTCATATCTAATTATGTAGTGAATGAAAACATTCCTGGTCTTTACAAATCTTGGTAGTAGACTTTTCTAACACATTAAAATTTATTATATATAAAAATTAGCTAGCATTCATAAAACTTTATACAGAAATAAAAATATGTAAATAAAATGGCTTTGTATTAGACAAATCCCATCGATAACGTGCAAGTTTAGTATATGTGTAAAAACTAACACTCGTAAAAACTTGTGCAGGGCAGTCATATGTTATATAATGAAATAAAATACCTTTTGGCTAAACAAGTCCCAAATGTGTTTTGACCTTTTCTGGTCTTCTTCAGTGGGAGCGATGAATTTTTATCAGCTGAGTGCTGTTATGCTCCTTTGGCATTCCTGGGCTATGTAAACAATAAATATGACCTACACCTTTTCCATACAGATGCATCAGGTAAGACTGGGAAGTGAATATAAAGAATCCTTAATGATGTAGGTCTCTCTAGTCCAACAAATTTCTTCTTATCTCAGCCAGCCATTTTAATGTGTTAGAAAAGTCTACTACCAAGATTTGTAAAGACCAGGATTTTTTTCAGTCACTACATAATTAAATATCACATATGAACAGACTAATTATCTAGCCCAATTGACTTCTTTCACACTCAGATAAAACTTACCATCAATATTATTCACTCATACGCAAACAAAAACCTTGTGGTTTAACAACGTACCTATAGCCAACAGATATTTCTATCAAACCTTAAAAAGCAGGGAAATTGGGCAGCTATAGTGAATGCACCAGGGGAGCAGGAGACCTGACCTCCTCTCTGAGATATTGTACCGCCCTACAAATTTGTAAAAATGCAAACACAATTTGGGTTGGTCTTTCACAGTCCAATCCACTTCCTGTGTAGCTTGGAAGAATTTGGTAACATGTGCCTCTGAGCATACGGTGAGCGGTGGCAACACCTGCAATCAGCCAAAATAACAGAAACAAGGCATGTATTGTGCTGATCTTGTTTTAGCAGAGAGGAAGCAACAATATTAACACAGGATATAGTTCAGGTAGTCACTTTAAATATGTTTGATTTACTTTGCAATTTTAGTGAACTTTCCTATAGTAAATATTTTCTTTTACTTCTGTTTCTACGAATATGTGAAGTACAGCAACTCCAAAAACAATTGTGGAATAATTGCACTGACTATTCTGCAGAATAGTTTCCAATGGCCATGAGGAGTGTCTCAGTTTGCACAAGATAAAACAGTGGGAGGTGAAACGTATTCTAGCAAATGTCTAGGTGTGCTCTATGTTTTTAATTGACCATGCCCACCTTTCCTTAAGTGGAATGATTTAAGAATAGCAGGCTGAAAACATGCATCTTGTGCAGGCCAAGTTTATTTTTTCCAACAGCTAGATTCATTGCTTAAGTAGTAACATATTGTAATCAGTCTGATTTTACATCAAACTGGTTTCAGATTTAACTGTTAATGCACCCAAAATAGAAAGAGACCATAATCTCCAGTTTGAAACACCAAAGGCTATCTTCACCATCATATGACACTGACCAATAAAAAGGCTTTGAAATTAATAAAAATAAATTTGGCACAGATTTTTACAGTGAATAATGAGAGAAATATAATTTTCTAGGTTAGATTCTCAGTAGAAACAGTAGTAACACAGGAAAGAAGTAAAGTAAAAAGAATACCAACAAACATACAAAAATGTAATTCTCCATTTTTGGAGATGGTGTTTCTACCAGCTGCGTCCGTTCCTGGAGGCAGTTGACTTGGCCACAGTGACACATGCATTGGTGACATCGAGGCTTGATTACTGTAACGCAATCTATGTGGGGCTGCCTTTGAAAACGGTTCGGAAATTGCAGTTGGTTCAAAATGCAGCCGCCAGAATGTTACCTGGAGCATGGCGCAGGGAGCATATCACCCCTGTGCTTTATCACTCCACTGGCTTCCACTTTGTTTCCACCCCCAATTCAAAGTGCTGGTTCTGACTTTTAAAGCCCTAAATGGCCTTGGACCAATATACCTGAGGGACCACTTACGCCCATATGTACCTGCCCGGGATTTAAGATCATCTGCGTCTGGTCTCTTCTCTGTGCTTGGAATAAAAGATGTTAGACTGACAGGCATGCGGGAGAGAGCTTTTTCAGATGTTGCCCCCAAGCTTTGGAATACCCTACCCCAAGAAGTCTGCTCTGCTCCCTCCCTGTTGGTTTTCCGGAGACTTATGAAACTTGTTCCGGAGAACCTTTGGGAGGGACTGTAGGTAGAGCATGACACTGATTTTATGCCTTCTACAATAAATTTTACCTTTGTAGTCCCTTTTGTACCACTCCCTCTGTGTGTGTGTGTGTGTGGGAGTAACAGCATTTATATGTTAGCAGCTGATGAAGGCAGAAGCTGAAATGTTTTGTTAATACAATAAACACCTGTTTGGTTAATCACAATTACATTCATACATTTAGATAGATGGATGGATGGATGGATGGATGGATGGATGGTATTTTATGTATTTTTTGTATTTTAATTTATTTTAATGTTTTTGTGTTTTTACTGTTTACAATTTTATTATGTACGTGTTTGATTTTATTTTTGTAAGCCGCCCTGAGTGCCCTATTATGGGATAGAAGGGTGGAATATAAATATTTTAAAATAAATGTATAACTAAATATTGGCTATAGGTATGTTCCTAAACAACAAGGTATTTTGCCTATTAGTGAATTTCTCTGCTTTTTAATCTGGGAGGTAAGAAATGGGGTCCTGTGCAAGTTTGCTTAGAATGGATTGATAATTTGCATGCTTATTGAGTTCAGTGGGACTTACTCTCCTGCAATCATGCTTAAGATAGGGGGAACTGACCACAGGGGGATGGAGAGGGAAGGAGGAGGAAAGGCACAGGGGATGAGGGAGAGGGGAGCAAGCAGGAGGGGGAGGGGAGGAGGAGGTCAGGTTTGATCATTTGCATGATTATTGAGTTCAGAGGGATTTACTCCTGTACAGTCATGCTTAGGATAAGTAAAACTGACCATGGGGGGGAGGAGAAGAGGGCTGGAGTGGGTAGGGAAGGAAGAGGAGAAGACGGGAGAGGAGGAAGAAGGGAGGAGGAAAGGAGAGGAGAGGGGAAGGAGGGTAAATGCAGGTCTGATCATTTGCATGCTTATTGAGTTCAGTGGGATTTACTCCCGTGCAATCATGGTTAAGATAGGTAGAACTGACCATGGGGGAGAAGGGGGGAGGGAGGGAAGAGGAGGGGGAAGGAGGAAGGGAGGGGAGTGGAAGGAGGGGGGAAGGAGGGGATTGGATGGGGAGAGGGGAAGGGGCAAAAGGGAGGTGATGGGAAGGAGGAGGGGAGCAGGATTGATCATTTCCATGCTTATTGAGTTCAATGGGATTTACTCCCATGCAATAATGCTTAAGATAGGTAAAACTGACCCTGGGGGAGGGGGAGGAGGAAGGGGAGGAGGAGATTGGAAGGAGATGGGAGAGGGAGGGGCAAGGGAAGGGGCAAGAGGGAGGGGATAGGAGAGAGAAGGAGGGGAGGGCAAGTTTGATCATTTGCATGCTTTTTGAGTTCTGTGGGATTTACTCCTGTGCAATCATGCTTAGGATATGTGAAACTGACCGGGGAGGGGACAGGGAGGGAAGGGAGGGGGGAAGAAATTGGGCGGGTGGGCACTGGGCAGAGGGGAAGCCCCTTTCCTTTCTAAAAGGAAAACATTGTGAACAATATTGTTTTTCAGTGTTTCCACCACCTTTTTATTCTACAGCAGGCACATGTAGTCTCCCACCCAAATTTAAACCAAAGCTGTCCCTGGCCACATCCACACCAGACCTTTATTTCATTTTAGACAGTCATGGCTTCTCCCAAAGAATCCTGGGAAGTGTAGTGAAGGGTGCTGAGAGTTGCTAGGAGACGCTCTGTTCCCCTCACAGACCTTCAATTAGAGCAGCTGACTGTTAAACCACTCTGGCCACTGGAGCTCTGTCAGGGGAATAGGAGTCTCCTCTCAGCACACTCAGGTCTGGTGTAGGTGTGGCCCCTGATTAGCCAAACCAAGCAGCTGTGAGTCTGGCTTTTAGAATGTGGACAGTTGGTTCTTACTGAGCATGCCCAGGATTATAATTAACTTCAATGCTAAAATCCTTAAATTTTTAACTTTTTTTTTAACTTTTAAACTGCAGAAGATGAAGGTCAGAGTATGGGGTAAGGTCAGTAATAGGGTTACAGGTACTCTGTGAACTTGGCTGATTTTTAATTAATTTCAACAAATTATGAGAACTCTGACAGAAAAAAGTTCAAAAGGGGTCTGGTTTTTTTCCCTCTCCCTTTTTACACTTTGAACTCTCTGTGTTTTGCTATGAAAATTTAGAGGGTTGTTAAGCAAGTGTTTCTGAGTTCAGGACTATAAGTTTTGTTAGGTTTTGTTTTGAAATGAGCTTATGGGAAGCATCAGAAAGACATGGTTTTTTTTCCAATTTAACATTGTGGAATGCGAAAACTCCATGCTGGCTATAGTATACAGCCATTCTCGTGGCTGTATAATTCCTTGCCAACTGCATTTAGGATCAGCTCCAAGTTTCTGGGGACCCTTAGGCGCAAGGTATCAGTGAGTCCCTTGGCTTCTCCCTTTCCTCCTCAAACCAGCTCTTTTGGTCCTATTCCTGTAAAATAAGATAAAAAAATTAACCAATATGGCAACCCCTTATTGTCAAAGAAAAACAATAACAACTTTTGTATTACACTAGTTGACTTTTTAATTTTTTGTGAACAGTATAATTTAATCTTCAACCCTATACACACTCATTTGAAATCCCATTGAACTCATTGGGGGTTTCTACTGAATAGGCATTATTCAGGGTTGCACTAGACATATACATGTAATTTACATAAAACCTGAAAGTACTCACACCTCAGTCTGTCTGTGCTAGCCTTTGGGATTCTCATTATGGAGTTTCAGACCAGAGTCTAGACCTTCTAGAATGGAAGGGCAAGAAGATGTGCAGTGCAGGCACTTTTGAATGTGAGCAATTAAGCTCCCATGCACAGTGGAGACGGGAACTGCTGGAATGGTGGGAAGGTGTGAGATGCCGGTGCTTTTGAATGGGAGTGATTTGGCTCCTGTTTGCCCTGGCTACATGCAAAGTGCCAGCACGAGTGAAAATGCCTTAAGAGGAACTTGTAATTGACAAAGGTGTAAACCCCAGGGGTGGGGAATCTCTGTCCCACATGCCTTATTAGGTCTGAGAGACCTTGGTGGTTGGCCTTCTAGGCCATTTTGGGCAAACCACCAAGCCCTGGCAGGCCTAATGAGGCCCACAGGCTGGAGGTTCCCTATACCTGGTGTGGGGTTTGCACAAGGCCATTTTGGGCAAACCAGCCCTAACTTTGCCTGACATCATATATGGTGATAGATATGGGAAGCTTCAAGCCATGGCTTAAAATGAAAAATTGGGAGCTCAGAGTGATACCTTTTCCTGTTCTTTACCTGCATGGTGACAGGAAAAGTTGCCAAATTTTAAAAGTGCTGATTTTTTTATGCAGAGGAAGAATCAAGAGTGCACTTAGATTGTGTTCCTGGTTCTTCCTCAGGGTCTTACTCTGCAGGTATGCCTTGAGCTGTACCTGCAAGGGGAAAATGTCCCTTTAGGTCATCAATGTCATTGTGACGTTACTGTAGGTGATTCAGAGGTAGGCCTGCCCACTTGTCAAAATGGCCCACCAAGGGTAGGGTTGGTAAGGATCTGGCTCACTCTACTCTGAAGACTCCAGAGCATGCAGCTTGTTCACCCTTCCAGCAGGGGCCGTGTTAGGAAGACTGGAATGTGCAACCAAGACAAGCTTCTCCAGAATCATCAGCACCCATAAGAACAAGTGGTGAACATGGAGTGTAACCAAGCAACCTCTTGCTATTTAAACATGATAACCAAGCAGCTGCTTACCCCACACAGCAGTGAAGGGAAAGTGAGGAGCTTGGTTGCCCCAATTCCAGAGAGGCCCACTGAAAAGACTTGCAGCCCCAAGCACCATCAGCCACTTCCAAGCTCTTCCGGCTCTTCCCCATGTGTGGGAAGTAGACAGGTGGGAACGAGGGCATCTTAATTAATTAATTAATTAATTTCAGGCAGACCTCACAAAGTGGCGTACATTGTAACATATATAAACATAGAATAAAACCATATTAACTATTGTCTCAATTCCCAGCATAAGCTTGTTAACGTAGAAAAGTTTTCCTTCAGCAGGCATTTAAAAATCAGAAGGTGCCTGCTGAATATCTAGTGGCAGAGCATTCCACAGGACTGGGTTGATTATATTAAACAGCTCTGCTCAAGTGATTTACACAGGGAACAGTCTGCATGAGTGACACCTTCCTGCCTAACATATTGGATCTAGGGTACTAGTGGGAGAGGAATGTGGCCAGTGAGTGGCAGCAGCTGTGCATTGTGGCAGAGTTGGGCCCAAGGCAGTGGGCCCTTCTGAGCTCCTGGACCCTCAGTCAGTGACCAGCCTGGCTAACTGTTGCCATTGGCCATGACTCCATCGAATATTATAAACCCAAGATACAGAATAGTAATATTTTTAGAAGTTAAAAATTAAATTCTCTTCTTCACTCAACAAAAGTTGCAAGTAGATCAACCTTTTCCAAAAATTTCCTTGGCAACTCCCTTGGCTGACTGAGTGACATGTGGGCATCCTGTGGGGTACAGCTCACAATGCCACACCTCATTTATTGTAACCTGTCATCAGTACATCATAAGAATGAGATAAATCAATCTTAAATCCTAACCCAAATGTTCAGAATGTAATGACTCCGATAATATAAAAGTCTCTTGGGGAAGCTGCCTTCCTGTTATGTTTTCATTATTTCCATAGCTCTACTTGATGGCAGCACCTCCTAATTGCTACGCTGCTTTTCATTGAATAAATGGAACAACTGAATCATATCAGTGTCAGTATTCAGGAGGCTCATTGAAAAATAATCCTTTAAAATGTATAAGAACTAAAACTATTCTTTCTTTCACAGACTGCTAGCATCTTGGTTGTGGCTGAATCCAGGTCATCCGGAATCTACAGTTGCAAGGCTTCCAATAAAGTGGGAAGTGATGAAAAAAACATTAGTTATTTTGTAACAGGTGAGGTATAATTCCTGTGATATTAAATAATACAACTACTGAATAGATAAAATTCTGACCCATTTCTGTTTTGGGGGAGTAGCTATAGTGGATGCAAATCAAAAAAAATAAAGGGTGCTGATAAATAAATCCTTATTTTGGAAATACTATTGGCTGGAAATTTTCCGCTTATCACCAGCATCTACCTGTCACCTGTGAGTTAATTTCTTCTCAACCCAGTTATTGGCTGAGTTACTGTGATATTACAAAATGTCTTCATACAGTTTATCTGCATCAATCACATGGCTGGTTCCTTACATCCCTGTCAAGTATTCTGTACACAGCAAGGTGTGCATCTCAGAAGTGAGCCTTCGTCTCACATGACTGTGCAAGAAATCAAAAGAATGGTGAACTCTTATCCATGACCAATGTCATTTGGGTCTCACTATGGGTTGAACTAAAAAATCACTTTGTGGCATGAGAAAAGCAACTGTGTGAATCCTTTCTTACAAGTTATTATAATAAACTAACATTCTCTCCTTGCATTCAACTGAAAAACTAAATGTTCTGATTTTTCAACCCGTGCTGAGGAACAACAAAAAAACCACTAAAAAACCACCACCTTTAAACTAATGCCAGTACAAAATGCTGATGGCTGTGAACAAAAGGCCAGGATGCTAAAAAGGATTTCCTTTCAGTATATTCAAAATAGATACTTCAGGGCTAGACTGATTGCTAGAAGTTGTTAGCTTTTCAACAACTTTCAAGTTTGTTCTCATCTGAAGACTGGCTTAACCAGAGAATGACCGGAAGGGGGCAGGAACATATCTGGAGCAAGGGGGAAAAGTTTCCTTCTAGGGCCTTATGCTATTCCGTACTGTAAAGGGGACCAGATGGAAGTATCCCAGGACATGTGTAAATTCTGACCGCATGGTAGGCAAGCTATCCTCTATGTGATGCATTTGACCCAGTGTAATAATGGATGAAGCTTCCAGTAGAGTGACTCAGGCTGGCTGAAGTCTTAGTTCTCATATACATAATTGTTGAAGGCCTACAAGTAAGTAGAATTTTTCTAAGGCTCTGTATCAATTACTTAGCTGAGGTTTGGAAAGTAAAGTCATTGCTTGAGCCAGGTTGTGGAGCCAATGGATGGGTTTTCTGGGACCTCAATCATAAACACCTTGGAGGGGCGGAAGGTGAAGACTATGGCTGGAGATTGGTTTCAGGGACTGCAAGACATTAGTGAGAGAATGAGCAATTTGTGCTTCCCTTTTATCATCAGCCATTCAGTTCCACACTCAGTGCGTTGCTGAGCAGAAAAGTAGAATCTGCACAGATTTGGATCTCAATGGCCTGACTGAATTGAATAGGGTAACTTGAGATTCCTCCCTCCCTTCCAAACTTTCTGACATAATTTACTAAAATCAGTATTCTTCAGCTTTTTCATACCAACGTTCACCTTTACCTGAACTTGTTACACTGGAGCCATTTTTATTTTATTTACTTTTTATTTTCCTTTTCACCATCCTTTGCTTCTGTCCCCCACACTTGCTCCTGATCTCTCTCCATGCTCCCATTATACTGTTTTATCCTCTCTTTGTTTCTCTTTAAAAACAATGGGGTCAAACAAAATGGTGGTTCTGCTCACATTGCTTCATCCGATGACCTGGTTTTAGATCCCGACCCACTAGGCTAATGTACTAGATTGTGTGGAAGATATTATGAGTTGCCATCTCTATGAAGGAGCAGCGTCTCCAAATATCAGTTTCATTTTTTAAAAAAGAAACTGAATCATCTATCAGCTGACAGGAGATGTAAATCCTCCACTATGCATTGATAAGGAAATGGGGGGCAGGGCAGGTAAGTGATGAAGGAATGCATGTTGATAATGACCTGTGCCTCTTTTAGTTTGGTTCTAGAATCATATATTTATGATTCCATGTGACTGGAGGTAGAAACACACTGACAGTTCTGCCAGTTCCAGTGCATCTCCACCTCTCTCTTCTGAAAAGGGGGTCACACAATGCTAATCAAACCTCACCCTTTATTATTATTATTATTATTATTATTATTATTATACCCCGCCTGTCGGCCAAAGGCCCTCAAGGCGGCTTACAAAGAAAAATAAACACAGGTGTAAAATACAATAAAAATACAATAAAAGCAATCTTCCCCAGTCAGTCAGGGTTAGGGGATGGGACCATGCTTTCTGGATGATGCGGATGCTTCTGAGATTCTCCTGCACCTACTAGCTGTAGGGTAGGCTGCATCAAGGAGCCTTGGTGCAGATGTATCCAATACTAAGTCAGAATGATGGGCAGATCACTGCTATACAGGACTTCCTTTCTCCAACAGGGATTCATTACTGTAAAACCTGGTGAGATCAGCTTGAGTGTTTTGTGTCTTTAAAAAAATCAGCTTCACAGAGATTTCACAACTGATCAGCAGATCAACCCATTCCCGCTCAACATTAGCTGTGGCTAATGGAAACGCTTTGGTCTTGCAGCTAGTGTGTTTGCAGCCTAAGAGTTGCATCTGAAAGGCACCTGTGCTCACATCTGGGCCACATCCTTGTTACTCCTTTTCTCCCTCCAGTTGTTTCCCTTATTTAGATTGTAAATTGGTAAAATTAGATTTTAAAATTGAATGTGTAGATTGTAAGCTCATTACAGCAGCTTTCATGGGTCCAAACTACATGATGTAGTGGCAGATATGAAGACATGAAATTGCCTTGATGACATATAAAGTGTCAGGGTTCAGTTTAAAGGGATACACAATTGGGAGCTCATAAACTCTCCCATTGTTTTCCGCTTCTACCCACATAGCATGTCCACCCACAGTTCATTTTCTAGCAGTCAACTTCCAGTACTGGAAGTCATCCCACCTGGGATAGGGGTAGCTAAGGGAATGATGGTGGATGCAAGGAATCTTACATCCCCTGGCCACATGTTGTTTAGGCAGTTTAAATCTCTCACTGCAAACCTTCATTTAGACATGACTGGTGCAGATCTGTGTATGAAAACATGGGTCTGTTGATCTCACAAACAGAATGGGCATCTATAAGGTATGATGATGACAATACGAATACTAATGATTCAGCAGTCCCTTATAAACTACACATTTATTTATTTATTTTTATTTTTAAATATTTCTATCCCGCCCTTCTACCCTATAATAGGGCACTCAGGGCGGCTTACAAAAATAAAATCAAACACATACATAATAAAATTGTAAATAGTAAAATCACAAAAACATTAAAATAAATTAAAATACCTAAAATATAGTTAAAATACATAAAATACTATATATATCTATATCTATATATCTATATATCTATATCTATATATCTATATATCTATATCTATATATATCTATATCTATATATATATATATATATACACACACACACACACACACACATATATACATATATATAGGGAGTGGTTCTAAAGGGACTACAAAGCTAAAATTTATCGTAGAAGGCATAAAATCAGTGTCAGGCTCTACCTTCAGTCCCTCCCAAAGGCTCTCCAGAACAAGATTGTTTTCAGAAGTCTCTGGAAAACCAACAGGGAGGGAGCAGAGGACTTCTTGGGGTAACATCTAACATCTAACATCTTTTATTCCAAGCACGTAAAAGAGACCAGAGGCAGATGATCTTAAATCCCGGGCAGGTACATATGGGCGTAAGTGGTCCCTCAGGTATATTAGTCCAAGGCCGTTTAGGGCTTTAAAAGTCAGAACCAGCACTTTGAATTGGGGGTGGAAACAAAGTGGAAGCCAGTGGAGTGATAAAGCACAGGGGTGATATGCTCCCTGCGCCATGCTCCAGGTAACATTCTGGCAGCTGCATTTTGAACTAACTGCAATTTCCGAACTGTTTTCAAAGGCAGCCCCACATAGAGTGCGTTACAGTAATCAAGCCTCGATGTCACCAATGCATGTGTCACTGTGGCCAAGTCAACTGCCTCCAGGAACGGACGCAGCTGGTAAACCAGTTTGAGTGGCCAAAAGCACTCCTGGCTACCGCAGCCACCTGATATTCAAGCAGCAGGACAGGGTGCAGGAGGACTCCCAAACTGCGTACCTGCTCCTTCAAAGGGAGTGCAACCCCATCCAGAACAGGTTGCAACCCCATCCCTGGTGCAGTTTTTCCCTTGACCAGCAGTACTTCCGTCTTGTCTGGATTAAGTTTCAGTTTATTAGCCCACATCCAGCCCTTTACAGCCTCCAGGCATCAGTTTAGAATGAGCACTCCATCCCTGCAATCAGGTGGTAGGGAGAGATAGAGTTGAGTGTCATCAGCATATTGATGACATTGTACTCCAGATCTCCTGATGACCTCTCCCAGCAGTTTCATATCAATGTTAAAGAGCACAGGAAACAGCAATGAACCTTGTGGTACCCCACAGGCCAATGGCCAGGGGGTCAAGCAGTAGTCTCTGAACACCACTTTCTGGGTCCTGTCCGTCAGGTAGGATCGGAGCCACTATAAAACAGTGCCTCCCAATCCCATCCCAGCTTAGACAGCCCAGAACGATACCCAGAAGGCCACCGAGAGGTCCAGCAGCACCAACAGGGATGCACTCCCCCTGTCTGATGCCCGGCGTAGGTCATCAAGCAGGGCGACCAAGGCAGTCTCTGTCCCATGAGCAGACCAGCCTGATTGAAAACGTTCTAGATAGTCTGATTCATCCAGGAAAACTTGGAGCTGAGCAGCCACTACCCTCTCAATCACCTTGCCCAGAAAGGGGAGATTGGAGATTTTCTGTGGCGTATACTTTTTAGAGGCTACACTTTTATGTGCACAATGTATGCTGATCTATAAATAACCATATTAGTAGCTTATATCTTTTTAGTATGTTACATTAGTTTTTTGGGGGGGGGCTTGATCATCAAAGCCACTTCAGGCTCCCCATTTTTTTCTGAATTCGAAATTAAACCATTCTGTACCTTCCACATACTCCACCTCTTATGCCTGATCCTTTCCCTATTTTTTTTGCTGTTTTGTTGGCACACAGCAGGGCCATGGGCGTGTTTGTAATTACTGAGGGTGAGACAGGAACAGCAAAGCCTTATCTCCTGGCTGACCAGTGTCACTAAAGGCATTTTATTTTGAGATTCCTGGTGGTGCTTGGCAAAGATAAACAAAATATTCCATCAGGAAACCTGGGAGCTATTTCCACAGGAAGTTTCAAATCACTAAAGTAAATAGAAGTCTTTTACATTATTCCAGCCACTCATTATCTAGCTTGTCTTGGGCTTTAACAAATGCTATGAGACGGTTACAAATCAGGAGCTCTAGTCTTTTAAATAAGAAACTGGTATTATTTCCTTCATTCTTGCAAAAGAAGCTTGTTTCTAGTGTCTAAAAATATCCTGGATACAAAATTATATCTTCTTTACTCTGTGATAGTTACTCTATGAAGTGCATGGTGTACCAGCATTACATTGAGAAATGTCACTCAGCCTTTCCTTGACCTTTATAACCTTATTTGTGCAATAACCTTATTTGTTCATCAGCTAAGTAACGTTATATGGGGATACATATATATCTGCCTTAATGCAGACAGGCCAAATTCAGGACCATACGCAAGAACAAGGAATGGGAATCTGTGACCCACCAAATGTTGTTGAACTCCCAACCCCTATCAGCCCCAACCAGCATGGCTAATGGCCAGGGGTGATGGGAGTTGTAGTCCAGCAACATCTGGAGGGCCTGAGGTTCTTCATCCCAATGCAAGAAGCTGTAGTTTGCACATTAGTCCATATATTGTACAGATCAGAATTTAGCTCAGTGGAATTGTTCCTCATGCCTAATATCAGTAAAATAATGTAAGCACAGCGGGGAAAAGGAGTCTAGTATCCAGTTCAGATGGTCACCCAATTAAATAAATGTGTAAATATTGGTCAGGCAACTAAAAACATACAGAGGGGTAGCCTAAAAGCATATAGAAACTATAAAGGAAGCTTTGTGGGTATATGATTGAAGGCACTTTTTCTTCTGAAAGAAAAGTCTGAAAATGAGTTTCAGTCATTTTCAGAAAATGCACAGTCATGAGACCCTTGTTCCCAATGAAAATCATCATCTCGAGCTTTGGACCCACAATGGAACCTACTATTCTTAAGAAATTAGACACGTGTAACCAGAATGCAGAAGCCTAGGAGCTAGTCAACTGGAGTAAGACTCCCTGGTCATATAGGGGAGGGATGTCTGAATCTGATGGCTTTTCAGTGTCGCTGGTGGTGCAGAAATCTGCTGGGGGTTCCTGCTCCCCTTGCTCCTCTGCCAAGGAGTTCCCAGATTCTAGGCCCAGACAGGGGTGACTCCTGATAGTGACAGATGACTTTATATTAACTACATTCATACATTCATTAAACCAATCCAAACAGATGTCATATTTACATAAGAACACAAGAGTCCTGCTCGATCAGACCAAAGGTCCGTCTAGTCCATCATCCTGTTTCCACAAAGACCAACCAGATGCCTTAAAAAAGCTCAAAAGCATGACCCTCTCCCATTGTTTGCTTTCCAGCAACTGGTATTGGGTGGCATTATACTCTTTCTGAATATGGAAATATCTACGTTTTGAAATTGTGTTGTCAAATGCAGAGGCGGTATTTCACCATCAAGATCCAAATCTGAAAATGCAGTGGATTTCAAAATTTCCCCACATTTCTTTATAGTTCTAGCCACAAGTGCAGTAACACATGCTGCTATTAAAAGGAGAACCACTCAGGTTTTGAAATATTCTGAGTGAATAGTAGTGATGTTAGCCAATGAGAGACACTGCTTGATTAACAGTAGAGGCAGAGTTTGCCATGCTCAGGCTGAAAAGGATTTTGCCAATGAAATTGCCTGTTCAGTACCAAGAATGGTGACAATAAGCATTAAGTTCAATCTAAATAAAGCACAATTAAAACAACAAACAATTATAAACAATTGTGCAGAATGCGGCGGCCAGACTGATAACGAGGACCAGGCGGTCTGAACATATAACACCTGTTCTGGCCCGCCTGCACTGGCTACCAATATGTTTCCGGGCCAGATTTAAAGTGCTGGTTTTAACCTATAAAGCCTTATACGGCGCAGGACCACAATACCTGCTGGAACGCCTCTCTCGATATGAACCTGCCCGTACACTACGTTCCACATCGGAGGCCCTCCTCCGAGTTCCGACTCACAGGGAAGCTCGGAGGATGATAACAAGAACTAGGGCCTTCTCAGTGGTGGCCCCCGAACTATGGAATAGTCTTCCCGATGAGGTGCGCTTGGCACCGACGTTGCTATCTTTTCGGCGCCAAGTTAAAACCTTCCTCTTTTCTCAGGCATTTTAGTCTATTTTAGTCTTTTAAATATGTTTAACTGATTTTAGATTTGTGGATGCCTACATACATGTTCCTTGCACTGAATTATTGGATTTTACTGTGTATATTTATATTCCTCTGTTGTACACCGCCCAGAGAGCTATGCTAGTTGGGCGGTATAGAAATTCAACAAATAAATAAATAAATAAATAAATTATCAGAAATTTGTTTTCCTATCGATAATTACTAGGTCTACACAACAGACCATTTAGAAACTTCAGTTGGTTCAAAATCTTGCAGCCAGGCTTCTTATAGAGGCAGGATGTAGGGTTCATGTTTCACCCCTCCCCTTATGTACCAACTGGATTGGCTGCCTATATTTTTCTGAGCACAACTAAAAGTGCTGGTTTTATTTTATTTTATTAAATTTTTATCCCCCCCTTCCTCCCAAAGGAACCCAGGGAAGCAAGCATATCTGTCACCTATAAAGCTCTAAATTCATCTGTTTTGACCTATAAAGCCATAAATGGTTTGAGACCAGTTTATCTGAAGTATTGCCTTTTTCTATATAGTCCTACCTGTGAATCGAGATCTTCCACAGATCTCTTTCTTCCTGTGTCTCGTCAGGTATACATGAGGTGTCAGTGTGTGAGAGGGCCTTTTCTATGACCACACCCATCTCTGGAACTCCCTCCCCTGGGAGAGGCATGCGACTCCCTCACTTCTTAAATTTAAGAGGACAATTGAAACAGACTTTTGAGCCATCTGAGATATTTTGGCTGCTGTGCTATCTGCTACTGTCTTTTATTGTCTGTTATATTTTACTGGCTTTTACTGTTTTTTACTGTTTTTATTGTATGCTGCTCTGATCTCCTTAGGGATATAAATTATTTCTTTATTTATATGTCATTTGCATTCCAAAATGGCTTCTTCTAAGCAATTATATATAACCTTGCTCCTAAAGATCCTGTTTATACATTTGCTTAATTTTGTTGCATACCGATTTACTCACACTGAAGTAGTGTGACATCTTTCTTCCATGATATCATTCAAGGCAGTGTGTGTGTATATAGGCCCATTTGGCTTCAGTCAGGTTTGTTCCTCTAGTGTGTGAGAGAAGTTGGACTGTGTCCTAGAAATTTATGTTTCTTCAAAAATTCCTGTGCCTAAAATGTGTTTTGTTTTTTGACAGATGTGCCAAATGGATTCCATATTAACTTAAAGAAAACACCCATCGAAGGAGAAACCCTGGTGTTGTCCTGTTTAGCCAACAAATTTCTGTACAAAGACATTGCCTGGTTATTGCCAAGGACAGTTAACAACCAAACAAGAATAAAAAAGGCAGCCACTAAGGAGTATTCCATTGGCCTCACTCTCAGCATCAAGAATGTTTTGCTTGAACATTCAGGCACCTACACCTG
Organism: Rhineura floridana; assembly: GCF_030035675.1. Lineage (NCBI taxonomy): Eukaryota > Metazoa > Chordata > Lepidosauria > Squamata > Rhineuridae > Rhineura > Rhineura floridana. The sequence continues at coordinate 153,380,513 of NC_084484.1, forward strand.
CCGAGCAAGGGACATATACAGTGGAGAAGAAGTGCTTCAAGAGAAAGACGTTACAGTCAGAGGTGAGCACTGTAACAAAAAGGCTGTTTTCTCACGGATCCGCAAATTTAAGAGCGCAAGGAATGATTGTACAACACAACACAATATAAACCATTAAAGGACTCACTAAAAAGTGAAAGTTCTCCCATATAATATCGATTGATCACTGCTGTACACTTCCAAAAATGGGAGGTTTGGACATAGGAGAAGTAGCAATGCAAAAATGAACCAAAAGAGAGAGAGAGAGAGAGAGAGAGAGAGAGAGTAAACAACAAACCCCCAAACCTGGGCTTCCAATTTGGCTCAGAAATATATGTTCTGCTTTGGCAAAGATGTGGAAGTTGGGATTTGGAAGACTTCCCCACCCCCTGCACTGAATTTTGTGTGTTATGTTGTATTGTTCTTTGCAGTCTCCCACCAAGTGCTAATGAAAAACTTTGGAACAACTTCTCTTCGGCTTTGATATTCGACCTCCTCCCAAGTGTCAAAGCTGCATAAACTGAAAACTTTTTTAAAAATTCAAACATAGAAAAACTGCTGGCTTTGGTCAACATTGGACATTTTATAACTTAACTTTAAAGTGCATAATAAGCCCGGCTCAGTTCGAGAGATTGACTGGACTACAGTATTTTTTACTTTAATCTGCTCCTTGTGGATTTATAAATATTGCCTGCTGAGCAAGTTCTTATGCTTATTTATTTGAAATCATTTTTCTACACTAAATATATTAATCTTTTTTTTAAAAAAAAACAACTCTTCTCAGGGAAGGCTCTGAGGATGCAGAATAAGAAATTAAAATGTTGAAATAAGGCACAGTCCTCTTGTATTGTTTGCATGAATTAGAATATTTAAGTCCACTACAGCTGGACCCTCTTTCTTTGAATAAACTATGGTAGCATTCCCAGTGCCCTCCCTTTGGTTCCCTTTCAAATAAAATCATAGTGCTACTGTTAAAGGTGTGTTGACATCAGTGGGAAAATTCATTCCTGACATATTATGGTATAGTTGTTGTAGCTATCTTCATCAAGATGAATCACTACATTTACCCCTATTGCTGAGGTTCCAGTCATCAGGAAAAAATGTTTAATGTATTTGTCGAAATCTAAATTTAAAATAAGACTTTTAGGAAATATATATTATTTATACACATGCACACACCATTGCTTTTCATATGCAAATGATAATAGGATTTAACATGGGGATTTAAAAATGACTAAACTACTGATGAAGAATTAAAAGTATTGTTTGTTACTTTTAAGCATTCCTTGTCATTCAATTTTGTAGTTTTATTTCAAGGTGTTTCTCTGTGTTATAAAATCTGTATAAGAAAGAAGTTACTATTTTTAATAGATCTGATAATTTTATTTTTTTACAATGCATATCTATTATATTGTGGAGGGGTGTTCATTTATGATTAATTATTATATAGAATTTTTTTAGCCAAGCATGTGGGGATCACAATAGCAACAGCAAAAATGGGAACAAAAGTGGATTTGCTATTAAAACAGAGGGTGACAACATGACAATTTCTTGTGCCTGAGAACTCACCCACCCATTTCCTCCTTTAAGGTAGCAGGGCCATGTCCCCCAGCCAAGCTTGTCGTTCACGTGGGAATTGCTTTTGTCAAGTGTGAACGGGTAAACAATAGCATTTCCCCATCATGCCAGTTATGTGGAGCCTAAAATGATTTGAAAACAATTAGCTACCTGGAAGTTGACAGGGTAAAGAAACGAATAATTGTTCCTATCTTGAAATTTCACCTATAGCCTCCTTGTATACAGTAGATCTTTTTTCAGTATTACCATGATGGCTTCCAGAAACAACATATGTTATTGCAAAGGAACTTTCTGTGGCTGTTTTTAATATGGATGCAACAAAGCCAATCCGATTATTGGTAACTCCATTCTAGTGACAGCAAGCTTATTTTACTGTGTATTCTTGGAGGAAAACAGGAAGCGAGGGCCCCACGTCTATAGAAGTTATATGTGAGAAAATATTTTATGGCAAGAGATAGGCTTCAATTGCAGGACTAAATGCAAATTATTACAAAATAATTTGCAGTAGACTGAGAGCTATAGCTTTGGAGTTTGCAGAAGAGAAAGAAGTTATTGACAGTTGGATTCATTCCACCAAGCACTCATTCAGGGCTAACTTCACAGGATGAACTGGAATAATAAGCATATAAACCTGATTTACAAACTGATAGAGGGATTAGAACACAATACTCACCTATGGAATTAAATAAAGCTTTATAGCAAATCCTAAGGAAAGGAAGGTATCCTAGCAATTTCATAACTTGGAGTTGGCCAAAAGCTTCAATAACTCTGTGGTGCAATGTCATAAATGATCGCTACTGCATTGTTGCCCATGGTGGAATGCATGAATAATACTGTGTAAGGTAAGAGGCTTAGAGGAGACTCTTTAGCATTGTGATTGATACATAGATAACTGCTGCCATTATTGATTACTGCAGTTGCACCAGACAGGGATGAATTCTGTTATTTGCTGGGTGATTTTTAATTCCCATATATGATGTGGAGAATAATAATTGTAAATTAAATTTGTATTTCTTTTTTTAAGTGCATGTTAACAGTTCAGATGTGTACTTACTGACTCATAATCAGTAATTCAACTGATGTTATAAGTTGCCTCATGAAGAAATGCAAATATTAAATTAAAAGAGCTGTGCAAAAAAGGAACCTAGATATGTTTAATGTTTTCTTCGTCAATCATATTTATGTGGAGTATTCTTTTTCTGTCTCAAGATTAATGTTCTCTGTTTTGCTACTGAAGGCCTAAGACCACCAATTTCACTGTAGCAGAGCAATTTCAACCCCCTCTGTTTTTGTAGTCAGAGGATACAATCTACCATGAACTTCTCCTGTACTGAAAGTTATAAAGAAGTTCCCTGTGAATTGTATGCAGAATTGGCCAGATGGTTGCACCTGAAATCAGAGAGATTTCTATCCCAAAATCAAGAAGAGGTTAAGCCAATCAGAAGTGCTTGTGAAAATCCCTGCCTGTTGAGTTCATAAAACACTGAAGTAGGAGTAAAGGAAGTAATGATTTCTTTTTCTGGAAGTAATGATTTAATCAAGCATTTCAAAATCAGCTAATTATGGCAATAGCCTTATAGAAAGTATAAAAGTACCGTATTAAAAGTGATGCAACCTTTTTTAAGTTAGAAAGTGTTTCTCAATATTGAAAACATGTATGGCTATAAACAAATTAAAATTAATCAGAAATAACATAAGATTGTGTGACCTCTGGTTTTTCCCCCATCCTTTCAATGTTCACCACAAGTGACTTAGTTAGGCTCTTCTCTATAGTAATCTATGGAACACAAAACTTGTACATGTCGTCAAGTTCATTCATCAGCTTATCTTGGCACACACATTTTCAACTATGATGCCTTCATAGATATTAGCTGCTTTGGAAGAAACAGAATTAAAAATAAATGGACATCAAAATATGAACTTCCAGGATCCATCGCTAATAAGAAATTAATGTGAAGGAAGAAACATGGGAGAGTATCTTGATCATTTGTGAAGACGTGCTCTGTAACTATACTTCATAGTAGTTGTTTGTTATGCTGCACCAAGCAGTTTATAATCTAGTTGGACACAAGATGGGTAACACAAGATTTGACAGAGAATCTGTTCAGTAACTGGGATTATTTTTAGAAACATTTTTGTTGGTTTTTTTCAACAGACCACATATAGGATGACGTAAGGAAGCGTGCAAAAATGGTTATTCTTTCAAGTCATTGGTCTGCCATCATTAATGATAGAAAGCCTCATCAGTTCTTTGTAGGAGTCTGGCTGTCCTGCAAAGAGAGGAAGAAGCCATTATGTAGCCAAGCAAGCCCGGCACTGACCTTGACCCCATCACATTGGAACATATTGCCAAAATGAAAAGTATCTGATGAACATTTCACTCTACCAATGAGCATTCCTTTTTATCACACTCAGTCTGAAACCTTTCTTGAACTAAATACTGTTGAGCTGAAAGTACAGAGAAGACTAGAGTCCTGGGAAATTTTCAGGAACAACATGTGCAGCAAGTTATCTTCATGAGATTTAGTTTTATCAATTAACAGGAATAGGAAATTTGAGTGAAAATGGGTTGTGTCACAATCAACACAATAATATTGAACATACAGGGAGAAATACTTGCCAAGTGGATGTTTGAAACTACTTAAGAAGAAAGAAAACCATGTATAATGAGAGGAGTGGGTGGAAGATAAATAGAACTAAATTAGATTATTTCCTTTTTTTGGTTTCACACTTTGGAACATTGCTGGTTTAAAACATCCCACATTGTGGCCAGTTTTCTGGGGAATCTATTTATGCGGAGAACCAAACCATACTATGCCTCTTCAGAAGGGCAGAGATTACCCTGCAAACAATTTGATTCTATGCTTGGTTCGTGTTCAGAATTAAGACACAAAATTAAGAATTCAATACGCCTGAACGTGGTTTTTATTAAAACACATGTAGCAACAAGATGTATGACTTTAAGGGACGAAAAAAGGTAAACGTAATCTGGGAATTGCATATGCTGCAGAATTTCCAAAACACAATAGACCACCTCTCCAGTCCACTGAAAGCTTCAGATTGACCTATTGCCATGTCATGACATTTGCTTGTTTTTTGTTGGCTATGTGATGTTGAACTAACCAAAAGCCCAAATCCCATAAAGGCCTTCTTCTAGTTTTGAAATGATTGTTATTTTTAGATATTGGAAAGATCATGTGATCTGATAAAGAATGTTACACAGTAAGTAATAATAGTCCAAACTGTGTTCACAATACACATAGACTGTACTATGTTATATCACAGGTAGAACAAGCCATTGGTTTAATGACAATAGCTGGTTTTCCCATAATTGTAGCACATTTCACCTTGAGATTAAAAGTCTGCATTCTTCTTTGTGGAGGCTTTGCCTCTAAAATGGGGGTGGGGGAGGAAGCACCAACCAGCTTGGCTGATTTGCATTGTGATGCCTGTTATTACTAGTAATTGATTATAGGTGATATTGAGTAAAAAAGCAAAATCCATTTAGAATATTGTTTTCCACATACCTAGAGAAACATCATATACAGAAATCACAGGCACCACTTTTATCTATTTTGAATCTCTCATTCTCTTGGGCTAATATGGTAACAGTTATTTACACTGCTTTGAAGAGATCGTTGAAATATTGAGCGATACATGCTTTTACACAAATAAATAAATAGCAAACAACTGAGAAAGCTGTCGCATGTATAGAACAAGCTATTTTTTAAAAAAGAAAAGAAAAAGCGCACTGCCATAGAAACATACTAATTGATCTGTCAATGTGTTTTGTAGCTCAGGAAGCACCATACCTCCTGCGGAACCTCACTGATCAGGTTGTCAACAGCAGTCACTCTGTTAGTCTGGAGTGTCTTGTTCATGGTGTGCCAGAGCCTCAGATATCCTGGTTTAAAAACAACGCACAAATACAGCAAGAGCCAGGTGAGTGCAATACTCGCCATAATTTATTCCTAGATACTCTGCAATGTGGTCCTAGTATTGGAATTCATACCTTGATTTAACCATACTTAGAACTAGATGGCTGCTCCCCACAGCGACCTTAGTGCCTTTGTGAGTGATAACTGCTGATCAGATAGATGCTGCATTTATTCCTGTTCAGGCCACTGGTAGTTCATTTCAACAGCTGAGCCAGCCAAAACATTTTGGCTCTTGAAGTAGAGTATCCAACTGTGCTCTCAAATATGCCCAAGTTAAAAGTATAATAGACTGAATGCAGACTATTTGATGCCCTTTATTTGCATCCAAGAGAGCCAGTGTGGTGTAGTGGTTAAGGTGTTGGATTATGACCCGGGAGACCAGGTTTCGAATCCCCACATAGCCATGAAGGTGACTTTGGGCCAGTCACTGCCTCTCAGCCTCATGAAAACCCTATTCATAGGGTCACCATAAGTCGGAATCGACTTGAAGGCAGTACATTTGCATCCAAAATAAGCCGTCTGAATCATCTGCTTCCCTCTTCTTCATGGTAGAGCCAGCTTTGATCAGCACAGTGACAATAGCACCAAGTCAGCCATCGTTCCTCCAAATCCCCATGCTATACATTTTGCTTGCTTTTGTATGGTAGATATTTTTTACCCCACCCTTCAAGGCAAGTTTCTCAGGGTGGCAATGTGACATTGGAAAATATGCAAGTCAAGGCTCTCCCCTCTCCTGGTCAGAAACTCCCTGCTCATTGAGAAGCAGTATCTCAGTGACAAGAATTCTAGCCTGTCTTTTCCCTCAGGCGCTAGTTTTCTATGAGTGGGGATGCTTTTTGTTGCTATTTTTTTTTTAAAACAGACCATTCAAACATGCAATCCCCTACTGACTTTTCAAGTGCATAGTCCCAAGATTTCTGGGCATATGAATCAGGAATCAGAGTAGTAAGGAGCAAATATAGCACTTACAGCAGTCTTCCATGACCAACGGGGGACAGAATTAGATGGCTGCATCCCATTGCTTTTTTTTTTAAAAAAATATTTTTTAGACCATCTGTGATTCAATGAATATAAGAACTACTTTTTAAAAGTACAAATTCAGTAAAACAACATCCATCAAAGGAGGAGGATAGAGGCTTTTAAGCAGATGGCTAGCTATCAGGGATGCTATAACAGCAGACTTCCGGCATTGGCAGGGGGTTGGACTAAATAGCCTTTGAGGTCCCTTCCAGCTCTATACGATGATTCACTTGTCAAGCCTAGAATACCACTGTGCAAACCTCTACTGAGGATCAGGCTACAAGTGTATCCTAACATACACGAGACATATTTAATAGGGGCCACCATGGCTTATGTCAGCAATACATCGTTATTATTTGTAGAACATTCACACTATATGGGTGTCATTATAGAAACAAACAGTATATGAACATATATTATGGGAAACGTGTTTGCAATTTCTTTATCAAACATCTTCATACTGTAAAATGACAGCCACGTCTCTATTGCAATTACGTGATGGTCCTGGATGGGAAAAGAGGAGAAAGCAGCAACATCTGGAAGATTATTCCCATCACACATTTCCTCCATCACGCCCAGTGCCACATAATTTGCTCACCCCATCTATTTTTAGCCATGCACTAACTTACACACTGCTTAAAGTCAGACTTCTCCTACAAGAACATTTACAATTATACCATTCTCCTACACCATTTTCCCAGGCAGAGAGAAGATCGGGGGAGTGGGATTACAAGATCCGTTTCTTATGAGGAAAGTGTTTAGATCTTTATGTCATTTTTGTAAAATCTGTTTATTTACTATAAATATGTTGGGCAGGGAAGGGAGCAGGCACACTTACACCCAAGCAGAGAGAGTGCTGTTCGTAAAGTAGCACTAGTTTTCTCAAAGAAAGCAACGTGGGATCCCAGCTACAAAATCTCAGGGCTCCTCCAGATGACCCATTTATTGAGCATTCATCCTTATTTGCTTGCATCATATCATTCCTGCATTTTGCGGGGGTGCGTTTGCCTCCACCCCACCCTTTTCAAGGATGACTCAGGACTTCTTTCCAAAGGGCGGGGTGGGAAATCACATGTAGGCCAGGTGGCCTATCCAGTGGAGGGATGAGCTGGTTTAAAAGCCAGCTCCTCCCTCAAACTTGCCTCTTTTGCCTCGCAGCACCCACCTTCCCTCCTTTGTCAGTATGGACATTGCTAGTCACCATATGGGGCTGAGTAGGAATTTGGGGCGGGGGATTCTGATTTCAGACTCCCTTTCATTTTGCCTACTCCATATTGCTTGGGTTAATTCAATTGGCTTTTGAAAGGGTGTGGTTAGCTTGTCTAGGTTGGCGTGGAATTCGGGCAGGTGAGGAAGGCGGGGGTAAACAGCTGAATACTGAGGCATTCTTGGGTTAAGGGCACCCTCTAGGGAACTGCCAGTGCTTCATTCCTGGTGGGATCTGGAGGGTGTCCTCATGAGCCTAATTTGCACATCAGGGTGAACGCCAGTACCGCGGTGCCAGGTTGCGCAGGTTGGACCCACACCCTTGGTTCTACTAGCATGGAGATAGAAGTTCATCCCCATCCTTTGCTGGGGAGCCACAGCCAGCAGCTGATTGACATGCCCAGGGGACTTGAGGGAAATCTCCCTACCACACAGGTTTTACCCTCACCTGCCTGAATAAGACTCAATTTGGCTGATTTGGTTTAATTGGTTGAAAGTTTGAAAAGTTGTTACATTTTAATAACTATAACATTATTCCGAGTTTGGAGTCACTAGTCTTCTTTTGGTGTGGTGGCAAAGCTTACACAGACTGTGGCTCATCTTTATTGAGCATTTGTTCTGATTAGTCTGTGATGAAGTTATACAAAAATTAGCATTCATCTTGATTTACTCATGCAGTGCTTACAAATCTTCCATTAATCATTCATCCTGTCTGTCTGTCTATCTATCCATCTGTCCATCTATCCATCCATCTATGAACCCATAAGGCACCCAAAAGTGATTTACAATATATATGCACTCAATAGTGCATTTCCCCATCACTTTCCTGACCACAAAAAGCCCTTTAAAAGGGGGGGGATTTGTTGCACTAGGGCGACAAAGCACTTTAATCTAGGCATGCACCTGAATCTCTCCCACAAAGAGTGGGACAGACTGGAGGCAACCTCAGACTTCTGTCTCCTTTGATAGTTACATTCCATTTTTTCTTTAACTCTCCCCCACCACCCAGTAGGTGAACAAGGATGAAAAGATCTATTTAATTTCTCTGTTTCTCATTTTTTCAATCTTAAATTCCCTTCACGCTTCTGCAGCAGTTTGTGATTTTTTTAAAAAAAAAATCATCATGAAATTTCATCAGTATATTAGTAACGAACACATTTTAGCATGCTTTTCTGACTAACGTACATGTTTTTGCAAGCAATTTTATCTAATATAATGCATTTTTGTTATTTTCATGAATATAATTTTATGCGCACTTTCCCAAATATATGCAATTTTTGTAAACATTGGTTGGTTGGAGAACTGCATTGCAAAATTTGGATAAGTGCAAATTTTGAAGGATGGCTGTGTGTCAATTCTCATATTGTTTTGGTAAGCAAGAATGTTATAGATTTGCCTTCAAACATGAATTGAATATATCCCCCATCACTGAGTGTGTCACCACCTATCAAAAGCCATCAAGCCAGTGAGTACTGCCCATGTATAAAAGGCTAGAAAACAGGTACTCTGTTTCACATGAGAATGCATACAATGCATTTTCCTTGCAGGTTACTTTCTGCAGAAGAGGATTCTGTTACACAAGAAATGCTTCATCTTTGTGCACTATTGCAAATCATTTCAATTTTTTCTCACTCTGCAGGTATAATGTTAGGGCCAGGAAGCCAGAGTCTATTGATTGAAAGAGTGCAGGAGGAAGATGCTGGGCACTACCAGTGTGTTGCTTCTAACCTAAAAGGGACAGTGGAGAGTTCAGCTTATATCAGCATACAAGGTAAACCATTGCATGTGAAGAAGATAAGTAACAACAAATTCTATTTGATTTATTTTTCCTCTTTGATATGCACTGAGGTCCTCACTTGCTTTCCACAGAGGAGACCTTGCTCCTCCTGAAGGAACAGGTAAGTGCCTTGTTGACTGTGTGAAATATTGTTTGAACAAAGCCTTAACAAAGGGAAATACACCAGGTCACAAAGGAAGCCAAAGGGAAATGCTAGATCAGAATGTGTTTATACTGACCTGAAAATTAGTTTTGCTTCAACCCAACAAACATAGGGTCAGAATAGAAGGAAGGTGAATATATTTAGCCTAGTTAAAGATGTTGCTCTGCTTCATTTCCTGTTCCAATCTGCTAGAGGCCAAGAGGAGATATGTTTTTCATTTTTGTGTCTTTGATTTTAGCATAGAATGAGCTGTCAGATCCAAGTTGAGATCTCTCCAATTAGCAGTAAATGCATTTTAGAGTTATTGGCTGTTTTGTTCGTGGCATCTAACTCTTTTTTAAAAAAAACCTGTGGAAGTCTCAGCTTCAATGAGATCTCATGTCACTAAATCTTGCAGCCTAATTATGTGCTCTAGTTACAGTGAGATATTTCTGTGTCTCAATACTGCAGCCCAAATCTCTCTCAAGAGATTTGGGCTACGGTATTGAGCAGCAGTGGCTAAAGAACCCAGACAGGCTCTCGGATTGCCCTCAATGTTTTACGTCAGAAATAGGGTCTGTGTGGCCTCCTCTGATGTTGTTGGATCCCAACTCTAATCAGCCCCAGGTAGCATGGCCTGGTCAGGGATGATGGACATTGTCATCTGACAACATCTGAAGGCTATACAGATTCCCCATCTCTGTTGTAAGCTGTTTAAGAGTACAGTTTACATGATGTTCACTGATCTAAGGTAGACATTTAATTTGTTCCCTGTCCAGGAGGTACTTCCAGCAAAATAAGAAATCTGCAACGTTCACCATGGCAATTTATGGGAAGTGTTTCATAAACAGAAGAAAGTAAAATAAAATAAATAAATAAATAAGGGCAGAGCTATTCATTTCAAGAAATGTAGGGCTGTTACTGAAAATAGCCATCCGAAGTAGAATCTTATCTTCTAAAACACATAGTAAAACTTACTTCATGTCTCGACATCATCACATTGTTAAGCTAACTCTTGATCTATTTGACTGTGAAGCCAGTGCATGCTCACTTCACACAGGAGTAATCCCAGTAACTTCAGTGAGATTGCATCAGTGGATTGTCCCAGTGTTTGACAGATTTGAAAAACAGTTTGTGATTCAAGCAGGAAGGAAACTGTCTGCTCTTTTTATTTCCTTTAAAAATTATTTAGTCTCTCCCTACTGATAGAAATAGCTGCTATTTTTGTATCAAGAAGGGATGAATAAAGAGTAGGATTCAGCTGAGCTCTCTCAGCGACTAAGGCTGCAATCCTAACCCCAATTATCTTGGAGCAGACCACACTTTAATATTTTTATTTATTCATTTAAATATTTATAAACTGCACTTTTCATAAATGTATATCAAGGCAGTATTCCAGCATAAAAAACATGATAGAGGTTTTTTTTTTAAAAAAGCAATAATAAAAGCATCCAGAAGTACTGCATTGGTTGAAAAAAGAAAATTCATATTAAATAGGACTTAATTCTGAGTAGAGGTTTGCGCAGTGAGTGCCCTACTCTAGCAATTATCCTAGGAGGGTGTGGAAGTGCTGTTACATATTTTAATATATTTTGTAAACTTATTTGACACCCATTAAAATAAGTTGTCAAAGAAATTTAAATGAAGGAATATTAATGGATTTTAAATGAAGAATTGTAAAAAGGCACTGAAAAAATATTACAGTTATACAAACAACCAGCAAGATGAATCATTTAACATCCCAAAAAAGCTCTTTTATGTAGCATTGTTTTCACCCCAAAGTGGAAAGGAAGCAAGATAGTGCTGGATAGATCTTCAGAGGCAGGAAATTCCAGAAGATAGGGGCCACTACAGGAAAAAGCACTGCTGGGTATTCTGAGCAATCACACATCTGACAAAAAGGGAGAATGAAGCAAAGCTTCTACTTCTACTTCTCTTCTCGATCATCCCAGAGTGCAGGACACAGAATAATGGGCTCAAGTTTCAGGAAGACACATTTCGACTGAACATCAGGAAAAACTTCCTAACTGTTAGAGTGGTATGACAATGGAACCAATTACCTAGGGAGGTGGTGGGCATTCAAGAGGTAGCTGGACAGTCACCTGTTGGGTATGCTTTAAGTTGGATTCCTGCACTGTGCAGGGAGTTGGTCTTGATGGCCTTGTAGCCCCCTTCCAACTCTGTGATTCTATTATTCTGTTCTGAGGGGGTGGGGAGAAATATACATACACAAAGCAGCACAAGATTCTTCTTGGAAAAGGAGGGGGGAATTCAGATCCAGAGATATATATAGAATCATAGCATAGTAGAATTGGAAGGGTCCTATAAGACCATCGAGTTCAACTCCCTGCTCAGTGTAAGAATCCAACTTAAAGCATACTTGACAGGTGGCTGTCCAGCTGCCTCTTGAATGCCTCCAGTGTTGAGCGCACCACCTCCCTAGGTAATTGGTTCCATTGTTGTGCCATTCTAACAGTTAGGAAGTTTTTCCTAATGTTCATTTAAAATCTGGCTTCCTGCAACTTAGCCCATTATTCTGTGTCCTGCCCTCTGGGATGACTGAGAAGAGATCCTGGCCTTCCTCTGTGTGACAACCTTTCAAGTACTTGAAGAGTGTGATTGTATCTCCCCTCAGTCTTATCAAGGCTAAACATGCCCAGTTCTTTCTGTCACTCCTCATAGGGCTTTGTTTCCAGTCCCCTGATCGTTCTTGTTGCCCTCCTCTGAACCTGTTCCACTTTGTCTGCATCCTTCTTAAAGTGCGGTGTCCAGAACTAGATGCAGTACTCAAGATGAGCCCTGACCATTGCCAAATAGAGGGGAACTAATACTAACACGATTTGGAAACTATTCTTCTGTTAATGCAACCTAATATTTACATGTGAAGGAAATTGCAAACAAAGCAACCCACATTAGTGAAGCAGTGGAACAACTGTAATGTATACATTCATGGCCATGCCCAACACTTGTCTCCAGGATGGATGGGTGTGACTGGCTTTTCTCATCACCCTTTTGATGCAGAGATGAATCTGCATCTAGTGTCTTATTTAATTACATGGTTTATATCCTTCACCTCTTGCAGGGCTCAGGATGGTGATAGATAAGAGGTGGTGTGTTGTAGGAATGAATGTACAAGACTAGGACCAGGGAAATCTAGGTTTAAATCTTTCTTGGGCTAGTCACTATCTCTGAGACCAACCTACCTCATTCCTGCTGAAGTCTTTAAAGAAGGTGGGCCTGAATTTACACAACTTCATAAGCTCATTGAAAAAATCTGGATGAGGGAGGAGATCCCGGAAAACTTTAGGGATGCCATAATTATCACTCTTTTCAAGAAGGGTGATAGAACAGATTGTGGGAACTACCAAGGCATCTCTCTTCTAGCTACCGCAAGTAAAATCCTTGCAAGGATCCTCGCAAATCACCTCCTACCTATCTCAGAAGACATCCTCCCTAAATCCCAAAATGGTCTCCGCCCTTCCAGGGGGACAGTGGACATAATCTTCAGAGCATGACAGCTTCAAGAAAAATGCAGGGAGCAAAACCGACCTCTGTATATGGCATTTATTAATCTAACTAAGGCTTTTGATACTGTAGATCGAACTGCTCTCTGGACCATCCTTCTGAAAATTGGATGCCCTGATAAATTTGTGAATATTTTGTGACTCCTCCATGACAACATGACAGCAACAATTTTGGATAACAATGGCTTTCAAAGTGATCCATTCAAAGTGGGATCAGGCATCAAACAGGAATGTGTCATTGCTCCGACCTTATTTGCTACTTTCATTGCCATGATTCTACACCTTGTTGAGGGGAAACTTCCCACTGGCATGGAAATCACATATCGAACAGATGGAAAACGTTTTAATCTCAGTAGGCTGAAAGCAAAAAGTAAGGTAATTACAACCTCTGTCATAGAACTTCAATATGCCGATGATAATGTAGTCTCCGCACATTCAGAGGAAGATCTTCAAACTATCCTAAATGTCTTTGCAAAAGCATATGAAAAGCTTAATATCAAAAAAACCAAAGTGCTTCATTGGCAAGTGCAAACCAATCCCTCTGTAGAATCATCAATCCAGCTTAATGGTGCGATGCTGGAGAATGTCGATCACTTTTCTTATCTTGGCAGCCATCTCTCTGTAAAAGCTGACATCAACGCTGAAATTCAGTATCATCTGAGCTCTGCGAGTGCCGCATACTCCCAAATGAAGCATAGAGTGTTCGAGGATCGGGATATTCGCAGGGAGACCAAAATGCTTATTTACAAAGCCATTGTACTACCGACCTTACTGTACGCCTGAGAAACATGGACCGTCTATAAACGCCGCTCCCAACTTCTTGAAAGATTCCACCAACGCTGCCTCTGGAAAATTCTGCAAATTACTTGGGAACATAGGCAGACTAATGTTAGCGTATTGGAAGAAGCAAAGATCACTAGTGTTGAAACAATGATCCTCCAACATCAACTTCGCTGGACTGGCTATGTTGTTCGAATGCCTGATCACCATCTTCCAAAGCAGCTACTTTACTCCCAACTTAAGGATGGAAAACGGAATATCGGTGGACAGCAAAAGAAGTTTAAAGATGTTCTCAAAGCTAATCTAAAAAAAATGTAACATAAGCATTGAGAACTGGGAAGCCTTGGCCCATGAATGTCCCAATTGGAGGTCGGCCATTATCAAAGGTGCTATGGACTTTGAAGAAGCACGAGTACAGGACGAAAGGGACAAATGAGCTAAGCGGAAGGCACGTCAAGCAAATCCTCATCGTGACCATCTTCCATCTGGAAACCTATGTCCTCACTGTGGGAGGCTGTGTGGATCCAGAATTGGCCTCCACAGTCACTTACGGACCCACTGTTACTTACCCTGGAAGACAATCTTACTTGGCCACGAGTGATCGCCAATGAATGACCTCACAGAGTGATTCTGCTCTCAGTGGTCATCTAGGTAGGATAAGTATTGAATGAATGGCTGTAAGAGTGTTGCATATTTGTTTACCTCAGTGCTCACCTCTGACTCCAAATCATTTCTGAATGAGTTGAATGGTGCTCATCCTAATACAGTAAAGATCTTTGGGGATGTCATCATTACAGATGTCAGAGAATTCCAGCAGGAACAGGAGCAGAAATTGCTGGTGCTCTCTTATTAATCCCATCTCAAGAATGGAAAACAGTCCAGCAAATATGATTGGTGTTTCATAGAAATTTCATAGATTTGAAGTGTTTCCTGTTGTTGTTGCTTTTAGTCTGCAAATAATATATAATTGATTATGTTCCCCCCCTCCATTTACACTGTGTTTCCTTTGCATTGAAATGAATGGAGTGGAATAATGTAATAACAATATAACTTGTGCAATTTACATAATTATGTATATTATGTAAGTTGCATAATTTTGCCACAGCTGATAGCGATATGAATAATATAGTTTTTGGCAGAAGATGAAGTGCAGTGGAATGGAAACAGTGCTGCATGCTATGAATGCAGGGCAGAATGGTAAACAATGCCTTTTTCCATTTGTAGTCATCACATACGTACAGTTCCTGCCTTCTGCGCCCTGTTTATATTCAGTTATTGATCCACAAGAGGACCTCTCCTCATTTCCCATGACTGCTAGTTTTGCTCAGACATCCCTGGTGAGGAACTTTCTCAAAAGTTTTGTTTTTTAAAAAATTAAAGTGCTGAATCCCTACTTTCTGTCACATCCATTGTTCTACCCACTTTGGCCGCTGGCCCTGCCTGCCACTGGTGTTCTGCTCTTGAAGGTTGACCATGAGGGAATGTGGTCCTCAGGCTGAAAACGTTTCCCCGTCCCTGGTTTAAATAGTGTCTAAATGCCATCTTCAGTTGAAAAACTCTCAGGGTGGCTGGCTCACAACAATTGTAAAACTTTATAAAATAAAAGCACATGAAATCACAAGAAAACCCAACCAGCAACTAATCAAAACAACAACTGAAAGAAAATGATAAAAGATTGCAGGTTAAAAGTCAGCTAGATAACATGCTGGAAGGCCTGGGCAAATTTCTAAAAAGAGTGTCTGATGCTGAAAAGAGCAGGAAGACTGGAAGGAGGGGAATACTACTGTTCAAGCAGGCTCATGTAGGGAGGCAGTCTTTTCACATACTTGCAAGGCAGAAGACCCCTGGCTTATTTCCTGACATTTCCATTTTCTCCACACACACAAACAGGATCCTCGGTAGCACGGCAATTGCCTCAGACTTTGCAGAGCTCCTGCCAGTCTGAGTAGACAATAGGATTCCTATGTGTCTTACATTACAGAGGACAGTCCTATATTTGAAGTTCTGTACTGGAAGGAATATTCTGTTTGAAAAAGCTGGAGAGAGAACAGGACTCTTGAAGTTGCTGATCAAGGCTTGGCATCTGAACAGCAGACTGAGCATGCATGCAGGTCACCAGATCATAGGGCTGTATGCAACATAGCACTAAGGTGAACGTTCCGGTAGTGCAAGGATTTTTCTGTGGCACAATGGAAGGAGAGCGGGAGAAACCCTTGCACTAGCACAACTATTTAGTTGCACACCGCCCCACTATGGTGAGATCTAATGTATTTCTATTTAAATTATAGACTATTTTTTCTACATTTGCATCTATACATATACATTCATATCTAAAAATGTTATGCAAAATCTGTGTCCTCTTTTTGGATGATGCATTTCCTCCTTTTTGGTAATGCATTAATGGCCCCCTATCAGATAATACCAATATACATGGAACAAAAGTCTGGCTCAGAATAAGGCAGATCCATCTTTTCATATGACAGGGAATTAATGTCAGCTGCTACTTCATTTAATAATCATTTAATAAACATTTTGAAATTATTTGCCACTCCTCAGTATGGAAAATGGAGTTTTATTTAAATATCTGGCAACAAATATGACGCTAGTTATCACTACGCAGAGATCCTGCCTTGGATACATGGTGACCAACAGTCAGGAATGGAGCTGCAAAAAAGATATCCAGGATGAGAACAAAGATTTGAAGGCTCACTTAAAAACCATCACATGCCTCACTAGCCAAGGGCCCCACAAGGAAGACATTAATCGTCTGTCTTTCCTTTGCCAAGACTGATGCTGAGCTGGATGCCTGAGCAGCAAGGAGAGAGCCTGGGAAATCATGTTCCAAACTAATTCTGCTTCTCTTTTACTCCTTGCTGTTTTCCTTGCTGGATGCTGTTGTTATGTCCAAAGCAGGGATGACATTTGAAGAGAAAGTTGAAGTAAGATGCGTGGGAGGAGTTTTTCAAAAGTATTTTTGGGACACAGTCATGACTACAACTGTACTTTGCTTCAAAAGTGTTTTATGGGCATCAAAGGAGTTGTGTGGAGGGAATATTTTGAAGCTAACATTTTGGTGCAAAGTGCTCAGTGATTTCTAATATCTTCCAGATTTAGACTTTTTTGGTAGTTTGTGCTCCCCATTCCCATCGATTTTATCTCCTTCTGATATTGATTTGCTTTACTTTCCCTGACATGTTTTCAGGCTTCGGCCTTGTAGAGTCACTTATTAAAAGGCTGTTGCTTTTGAGGTGACTGATGGGAACTGATTTTGAGGCTGTGCTGACAGTGGGGATGGCCAAATCTGACAATTTCAGTTTCTTTCGGTTTCTCATTTTTCAGTTGTACTTTTGGTTCTCCACATTTCCACAACAGTTTGCAACTTAAAAAAAAAGTCCATGTGAACATTTATTAGCATTTTAGTGTGAATTTATCCTAATATACACATTATTGAGTACAGTTTTTCCTAATATACACAGCTCCCCTAATACAATGCAATTGTGTAGGTTCTTTTCACTAATATATGAATTTGAATGGATACTTTATCCTAGTATATCCTCATTTACAGCAATGCATAAGCATATCACAATAAAGGGGAGGCCGTATTGGGCAGGAACCATAACTCAGTGGTATAGAACATGTTTTGCATATAGAAGACTAGAGGTTCAGTCCCCAGCATTTTCAGTTAAAGGATTTGGGAGCAGGTCATGGGAAAGACCTCTCTCTGAGACCCTGGAGAGCTGTTGCTGATCAAAGTGGCAGACAAAACTAGGCAATATGGACTTTGGTCTAACTGAGTATAAGGCAGATTCCTATGACTTTTGTGGACTCAAGTACTTTGTGTGACTGAATTCAAAAAGCAAATCATGAATTGGTTCTCAGTTTCCACATTTCTTGCTGCTCAATGGCAAATCAACACACACGTAGAAATGCAACACTTTCCATAGCTGTACGTGGTCATTGATTCAAGCTTCACTTTTTACCCAGGCTCTTGGCATATGTGTGTAGCAGTTCCTTGAAACAAGGTGAAGAAAAGCATGCACAGTTTAAATCCTGGCTGTTCTTTGCAGATTGCATTGTTTATAGCACATGCAGTTATAAATCCCAAATCTGACTGAGAGATGTCATGAAAACATGGGGTAATCATAAGGCCAGCTCCCTGCTGAAGCTAAGCAGGGTCAGATCTGGTCAGTGACTGGATGGGAGTCCTCCTTGGAACCATATGTAGGCCGCCTTGGGTTTCAACCATGAAAAGAAAGGCGGGATATAAATGTAATAAATAAATAATAAATAATCAAAGGTATCTCCTAACTTCATGGCCTTTCACTCCAGCCAGTTTCCCCATAATATAAAAAAACCCTTATTAAAACTTCAGGAGTCTAATATCACCCCACTGACTGTTCTCAAACCACCAGGGATGCTTCCATTCTCTTACCAAATTACCGGAGTGTCAGTTGTGAAAGCACATCAAAGTGGTAGAGCTTTGCATGCAGAAAGTCCTAGGTTCAATCCCCGGCATCTCCATGTAGGGCTGGGAGAGACCCCAGCCTAAAACCCTGGAAGGTCACTGCCAGTCAGTGTAGACAGTACTGAGCTAGATGGACCAATGGTCTGACTCAGTATAAGGCAGGTTTCCTGTGCTCCCTTGTGCCTATGATAATATACCAAGTTCAAAAGCAAAAGGCATTGCATTGTAGATTAAGAGGGAAATGAATTTGTTTTAAAGGAAATCAGAGAAGAGAAGGTAGCTGAAAGCACAAAAATGAAAAAAGATTGCTTAGGGAAATATCTTTCTAAACTGCCTGGCAAAGATGGGATCCCAGGTAGGGATCCCATGTTGTTTGAAGAGTCCTTTTCTTTCAAGTCATTTCAAAGACTGTAAAGGGTTAGGGGGAGGGGAAATGAAGACAGCTGACCTCCATTATGCCTGAGCACATTCGTCCAAGAACAAAGAAGCAGGGGGGGGGGAACAGGAAACATGGCTAGCCAGTTCCAACCAGGAAAAAGCTCCCATGAATTTCTGGGGTCCCACCTTTAATAGAGAAAAGTGGTCTGATGGGGAGAGGGGACAGCCAAACCCTACTGGGATATTGGACTACTCTGTCTCTGAGATGCTAGACAATGTCAGGCTTGCAGCAGCCAATCGCAGGAGGCATGTCCTCTCTGAGCCTCATGCAAAGGAAGGGAAATTCAAACTAAACTCTCTCAAGTGTTGAATGATTAATTAGACTGAGGATAGATATAGTGATGCTTCACATCCTATGGGACAGCCTGACAGGAATTAAGTTTTTTTAAAAAAGCCTTTATGGGCCACTCAGACTGTCAAGCAACTGGGGAGGAAGTGGGAGGGATGTAGAGACTTCTATTGTCTAATGACAGTCCATGAATCCATATGGGAGAATGAACTGTAGGTTTTTCAGCAAAAAATTGGAGTTTTCCCTTTGAAAAAGAAAACTAGTATGATTAAAGTGTCGCAGCCTTAGAAACCTGGCCAATTTAGGCATTTTCACCCCAGGAAGTAACGTGTAATGGTCTTATGAATGGGACTTGAGTGATATTAAGATACAATGTAATTGATGGCTGATTGGATGTACACCTGAACAGGTGATAGCCATATGCTTGGATATGACTGGCTGGTACAGGGACCTGTGATTACACCTTCATTTGATGATTAATGATAATGGTTGAAATAATGATGAGATGCAAACCTAGAGCATGTAATTGGAATGTACTTGTCTGTCTGTACTGTGAACCTTGCGAAAGGGAGAGAACGATTTGTTAAAGAAAGAACAGGAAGATTCTGGGGACCAGTCCTGAGAGCTTTTCCTGGGCATCTACAACCCCTCAACTATATTAAGAGGAAGTCATGAGTTGGAATATCACTCCTTCACTATACTTTTCCTCTGGGATGAACTATATGTGACTGTAAACAAGTGCAAATTGTGGTATATCACAGTGTAATATACAACCTAATGAACAAACTGTCATATTTTGTATGACTCCTTCAAGTTCAGTCAAGGGTGCTTGCAATAAATCTGCTATCCATAGGGATGGGGAAGAAATTCAGTCCAGTTTGCATTTAAAGGCGAACTTACTAACATTCAAATTTTCCAAAACAATATGCAAACCAAAACACAATTATTCTAAATTTGTACTTATCCACATTTTGTGGTACAGTTTACCAGCCAAGTAATGTGTACAAAAATGCATATACTATGGTAAAATGTGCAGATAAATGCATGTATTAGTGAAAAATAACATACAAAATGCATTATATTAGGGAAAATTGCTTTGCAAAAATGTTTATATTGGGCAAATTTGCTTGCAAAATGTCTGTAGTAGGAGATATTCGCACAAAAATGCTACAATTTTCATGAGGACTTTTAAAAAAAGAATTTGCAAACTGATGTAGAAATGTGCAGAACTTAACAATGGAAAAACTGAAAACTGATAGCAGCTGAAATCAATATATTCACCCATCCCTAGCTTTGCACTGTAATCTACCTTCAATATATGTTAAATGCCAGTTTTAAAAAAACAACTGCCTATTTATTTTTTTAAAATGTCACTTGATTTTTCCAGGAATTTCAGAAAGCTCAAACCTGGAGGTGATAACATTGACATGCACCTGCGTGGCAGCAACACTCTTCTGGCTTCTATTAACACTCTTCATCCGTAAGCTGAAAAAGGTAAGGACAAGAGCACCAACAGTAAAAGCTCCTCTGGTTTTCTAACTGGCACCTCCCCTAGATGAAATGCTCCGTTATAAGATCTCTTAGCCAGACATTTGTAATTCATGGACATGCATGAAGTGACGGAGGGCTGCATTCCCTTCTAGGCAACCTTCTGGGGACCACCTGTGAGTAGGCAAAAGTGGGTGAAGCAACATGTTAAATTACACCTTTGTACAGGCTTGTTTCTATACATACGCACATACCCCTCTCTGTCCTCTATCTAGGCAAGCAAAAAGAGTTCAAGGAAACATTCCAGGTAAGCAGAAACACTCAAGGAGGGTATGAAGTAAGGCTGCCGAGGAGTCTAGCCTGTGGAGAAAGGGTGTGGTTGGAGGGATGGCATCTCCCCTAGAGGAGAGGCCCAAGAGCCGGAGAAAAGCCTGGGAGGTGCATTTGGCTCTGGGTCTGAGGTTCCCCACCTCTGGTCTAACATATTTATTGTAACGTGAGCTTTCTCAGGCATGAACCTACTTTATCAGATGCATGAAAAAGAGAAATGGGGAAATGATGGCTTTACAGGTGGTGTTGAACTCCAACTGCCATCAAACCCAGCCAGCTTGACCAGTGGTCAGGAATGAAGGGAGCCTCAGTTCAAGAACACCTGCAGGCTCACAGGTTCCCCGTCCCTGGTGTAGACAGTTCATTTCATGAAACTGATGAAGCAGGTTCTTGCCTATGAAAACTCCAGCTGCAATAAATGTGCAAGTCCTTAAAGTGCAACAATAGTCTTAGTTGTTTCTGTTGCCACAGCCTACCACAACTGCTCTCCTTTCTTTTTTGAAAGAAGTGTGATTTCTGTCTGTTGTCATAGATGAACGGCGTACCCACGCTATACCCACTGCAACAGCACATTGACACTGCTGAGCAGCTGGCAAGGAGTGAAGCAGTGGGGTCATTACTAACTGTCCATCACTGCAGAGCTGTGACCGCAGAGGTCAGGAAATAGCCTCATGTTAGATACTCATTCTGTCTTGTTAATTGCACCACATACATTCCTGTCAAAGTGACTTGGGCACAGCTTGCTTGCTGATTTCATGTTGGACCACAGATGGAATCCCAGACTCACATGGCTTTCCATTCCAAAAAGACATTTGACAGTGGATGGACCTGACAATGGCCATCTATCCAAAGACTGGCTTTGGAGGTGGGAAATAAGTTCAAAACTATCAAAATTATAACAATGTCATCATCATATTGCATTTTAATTCATATTGTGCTGCATTTTTACAAAATAAGATAACACCTCCAGCTTTGAGTGTGTGTGCCTGGCGTTGGGTCAGAGAGACAGAGTGGGGATTCTATTGGTGTACCGCCCACCCCGTTGCCCAACAGTCTCCCTTCCTGAGCTGGTGGAGCTGGTCTCGGCATTGGTGTTGCAATTCCCCAGGTTGATGGTCCTGGGTGACTTCAACATACATGCCGAGGTTAGACTCACAGGTCCAGCTCAGGACTTCATGGCTGCCATGACAACCATGGGGCTGTCTCTAATATTATCTGGACCAACGTATGTGGCAGGACACACATGATCTTGTGTTCTGTTTGGGACAGGAAGAAGGTGATCTGAGGGTGGAGGGGTTCTTAGTGACTCAGTTGTCATGGACAGATCACCACCTGACAAGGTTTAGACTTTGTGCCCCCGGTAACCTTTGCAGGGGTGAAGGGCCGATTAAGTTGGTCCGCTCCCAGAGACTCATGGATCCAGATGGTTTCCTGAATGCTCTGGGGGATATTCCCAGCATAGCTGGTGATACTGCCGAAGCCCTGGTCAATCTCTGGAATATGGAGATGACCCGAACGGTGGATGCTATTGCTCCAAAGCGCTCTCTCCCACCAGGAAAGGCCCATAATACACCTTGGTTTACTCAAACCTTGGGCCTGATGAAACGGCAGGGACGATGGCTAGAGCGACGATGGAGAAAATTCAATCCGCTTCCGATCGAACACAGGCTAGAGCCCATTTTCGAGCCTATTGTGTGGTGGTGATGGCAGCAAAGAAAGTGCACTTCTTTGCCACCATTGCATCTGCTCAATGTCGTCTGGCGATGCTTTTCCTGATGGTCCGGAGTCTTTTGGGCTCTGGCCCTACATTAGACTCTGAGCCCTCAGTTGTTTGCTGTGACATGTTTGCTAAGCACTTTGCAGATAAAATTGCTCGCATTCAGACTGACTTGGACTCCTCATTAACTACAGTTGTGTCAGATGTCCCCAAAGCTTCCTCTGGTCATTTTTCTATGGATTTCAGGTTGTAATGCCTGAGGATGTGGACAGGATTCTGGGAGAATCGAGGGCCACTACTTGTTCCCTTGACCCTTGCCAATCCTGGTTAATCATCTGCCAGAGGGGGAGTGGCTGACTGGTTGGCATATTTAATTAACACCTCCCTAAGGGAAGGTTCTATGCCAACATTGTTGAAGGAGGCTGTGATAAGACCTTTGTTAAAAAAAAACCTTTGTTAGACCCTGCGGATCTTAACAACTTCCACCCAGTGTCTAATCTCCCTTTCTGGGCAAGGTGATTGAGAGGGTAGTGGCTGCTCAGCTCCAAGTTTTCCTGGATGAATCAGACTATCTAGACCCTTTTCAATCAGGCTTCAGGCCTGCTCATGGGACAGAGACTGCCTTGGTTGCCCTGCTTGATGACCTATGCTGGGCATCAGACAAGGGGAGTGCATCCCTGTTGGTGCTGCTGGACCTCTCAGCAGCCTTCTGGGTATCCCTTTGGGCCATCTAGCTGGGATGGGATTGGAAGGCACTGATTTACGGTGGCTCTGGTCCTACCTGACTGTCAGGCCCAGGATGCGACTCAGGAACCAGACCAGAGGTTGTAGTTAATTCGTGTTTTATTAGAGTAATGTCCAACAAAGACTGCGCTTTCTCATGAAGCAATACAGGGATATAGGTCCTGCGACATTGGGAGAAAATTGACAGAGCAAGGGGCTGCTTCCCGCCTGTTCTTTAAGAAGGGGCTAAACGGGCGCGCAACCTTTTGCTCCTCCTTAACTCCCCCTCAGGTACTGCCCGCCTTCCCCCCCTTCTCTCCTGTCTTTTCAACCGTCTGCGTGTGCGTGGTGAGGGGGGAGGCATCACCTCCTCCTCTTCTGAAGTGTCCGATTCCCCTATGGGTGATAAAGGAGGGGCTGAGGGTAAACCATCTCTCCGCCTTTCTGCTGTGATCAGCCCACCCTCTTGCTCTGAGCTGCGGAGAAGGGAGGGCCTGGGAATGTCTGGGGGGGATTCTAAAACTTCAAGGCTCTCAGGCTCCCCGTTGCTAGGCGACCCTATCTCTGGCATGTCCTCTGTTTCGGCTTCGCTCCACAGAGGGTAAGTTCCTCCCTCCTCCCTCTGCCAGCCATTTGAATCCTCTTCTGACAACCCCCCAGGAGCCCAGCTCATCCTCCCAACACTGACGGACAGGACACAGAAAGTGGTGCTGGGAGACTACTGCTCGACTCCCTGGCCATTGGCCTGTGGGGTACCGCAGGGTTCCATGCTGTCTCCCATGCTATTTAACACTTATATGAAACTTCTGGGAGAGGTCATCAGGAGATCTGGAGTACAATGTCATCAATATGCTGATGACACTCAGCTCTGTCTCTCCCTACCACCTGATTGCAGGGATGGAGTGCTCATTCTAAACTGGTGCCTGGAGGCTGTGAAGGGCTGGATCTAGGCTAACAAACTGAAACTTAATCCAGACAAGACGGAAGTACTGCTGGTCAAGGGAAAAACTGCACCAGGGATGGGGTTGCAACCTGTTCTGGATAGGGTTGCACTCCCCTTGAAGGAGCAGGTCTGCAGTTTGGGCGTCCTCCTGCATCCTATCCTGCTGCTCAAATATCAGGTGGCTGCAGTAGCCAGGCGTGCTTTTGGCCAACTCAAACTGGTCTACCAGCTGCATCCGTTCCTGGAGGCAGTTGACTTGGAACCAATTAGCTAGAGAGGTAGTGGGCTCTC
The DNA here is from genome assembly GCF_030035675.1 of Rhineura floridana. NCBI lineage: Eukaryota > Metazoa > Chordata > Lepidosauria > Squamata > Rhineuridae > Rhineura > Rhineura floridana. The sequence continues at coordinate 153,405,180 of NC_084484.1, forward strand.
CAACACTGGAGGCATTCAAGAGGCAGCTGGACAGCCATCTGTCGGGAATGCTTTGATTTGGATTCCTGCATTGAGCAGGGGGTTGGACTTGATGGCCTTATAGGCCCCTTCCAACTCTACTATTCTATGATTCTATGGCCACAGTGACACATGCATGGGTGACACCAAGGCTTGATTACTGTAATGCACTCTATGTGGGGCTGCCTTTGAAAACGGTTTGGAAATTGCAATTGGTTCAAAATGCAGCAGCCAGAATGTTAACTGGAGCACAGTGCAGGGAGCATATCACCCCTGTGCTTTATCGACTCCACTGGCTCCCACTTTGTTTTCACTCCCAATTCAAAGTGCTGGTTCTGACCTTTAAAGCACTAAATGGCCTTGGACTAATATACCTGAGGGACCACTTACGCCCATATGTACCTGCCTGGGATTTAAGATCATCTGCCTCTGGTCTCCTCTGCGTCCTTGGAATAAAAGATGTTAGATTGACAGGCATGCAGGAGAGAGCTTTTTCAGCTGTGGACCGCAAGCTTTGGAATACCCTACCCCAAGAAGTCCTCTGCTTCCTCCCTGTTGGTTTTCTAGAGGCTTCTGAAAATGATCTTGTTCCAGAGAGCCTTTGGGAGGGACTGAAGGTAGAGCCTGACACTGATTTTATGCCTTCTACATTAAATTTTACCTTTGTAGTCCCTTTAGTACCACCCCCTATATATATGTATATGCACAACTTTTAAAGATACAGAATACCTCTTGGTTGCCAGGCCCAGCCTCAAAGAGGTCTTCTGTATCTTTAAAAGTTGGGGAGGGGGGAGGGAGAATTCCACCTTGTGGTTTTTCCCATTACAGGGTTGCAAGAACACCTGCACTTGGCTGACTTTCTCTCCTCCTAAAAATACAGGATCAGTCTCAGGCCATGGACCTGGCAACCCTAGTTTTTACTGATGCTTTTATTGATTGTATTATAATAATGTATATTGATATACTTTTATGAAAATGTGGATTATAAATATTTAAATAATTAATGTCTTGAAAAGCTATTGAAGTTGTCCCATTGGCACAAGAAATAAATTGTCCCTTTCTCCCTGAATCACAGTTAGACAATCTGACCCGGTGCACATTTACTCAAAAGTAAATCCCTGAGTTTAATGAGGCTTGTTTCCCAAGCAAGTATGGATGGGATTGCATTGTTAATCCTTCAAACAGTCTAGTGATTCGAAATTACTTGTTAGGAATGACTATGGGGAAATAAGATTGCGTAGGCAAGTGCCTACAGGGATATATGAATTCTTGAATATTTAAAAAATATGTACACAAAATGTTACTGATGCATGCTTTTGCAGATTACATCTAAGTCTTGCACAATTTTTAAACCACATTTGGCAATTTTTAAAGCAACAAACATTGACAGCTGAACTCATCTGCTGCATATGCCAGTATTTTCTTTTGTACAGTTGTCCGCCAAAGCTATTTTTAGACATTGTGGTTAGTCATTTTTCTGAAAATACTCCTGACTGAAAGTACAGACTGGAATCTCTATCACATGGCAATTATTTAAGGAGGTCTTCAGATGGATTTAATTGACGAAATCAAGCGTGCAAGAGAAGGTGGTGGAAATACAGTCATAATGAAAAATACATGGCAATGTTAAAATGAAGAATCTTTAACAGATTGTACTTTGGAGCATGAACTGTGCATCCATATGGCAAGAGGTGCAGCAGTCGTATCTAATTAACCTACCACCTTCCTGACCAAAGCCAGGAGAACTTGCTCAGAATTGCTTTACATTTTGTAGTGACTTGGGAATTTTTGCATTATTTTCTAGCCTTATTCTTCTGAAATAAAGACAGATTATTTATCAATCATAATGGATCCTGAAGAAGTCCCCTTAGATGAACAATGTGAACGACTTCCTTATGAGGCCAGCAAATGGGAGTTTGCCCGGGAAAGGCTTAAACTGGGTAATAATATGTTTATTACTCTACAATTGCATGGAATTCTGGGTTAGTAATAACAAAACAGACGTGTTTTCACAACGCTTGCATGCTTTCATTGGTTTAAACCAGCCTTCCCCAACCTGGTGCCCTCCAGATGTTGTTGGATTAAAACTCCCATCATTCCTGACCACTGGCTATGCTAGTTGGGACTGATGAGAGTCAGAGTCCAAACAATCTGGAGATTAAAGCTGCAGCCCTAGTCCCATTTACCTGGGAGTTAACCCTACTGAATTCAATAGGATTTACTTTTCAGTAGACATGGTTAGGATTGCACTGTAATTTACTAACTGTGCAGTCATATACATGTCTGTTCAGAAGTAAGCTCCATTGTATTCACTGAGTCTTACTCCCAGGTAAGTGTGTATTCAATTGCAGCCTAAAGCTCAGTGGTGACAAATTGTAATTAATGGAGGCAAGTTTTAATTGGTGGGGTTGAGATTCAAGGACTTAATTGGCATGAATTATTCCCACCTGTATGCCCAGATCTGCATGCATATATGTCTGGGCATGGAGGAAGGGCTCTTCGTGGAGCTTTATCGAGTCCTCTGACCCCGCCTCTAATAGTTGAGTACATGTTGTACCAACAATGTGTTCAGCCATAATGCAATGCACATGCATACCTCTCATGGAAGCAGAGCATGGCCACTGGATTGGGCTGATGGGAGTTGTATTTCAAAAAAGTAACTTTTCCGAGCTCTGCATGGAAGGATTGAAAATTCCTCAAGGCCCCAGCATGCACACAAAATACAGGCTGCTTGTGCACTGGTGACCTGCAGAGAACAGGGCCAGAGTGAATGGTGATGGATGGCTGTGTTGCAGACTGTGTACGTTGCACAACCAACTGGGGGAGGATGCTCAGAATTTTCCTGTACAGATGCATCCATGGCAGGGGATGGACCACACTCTCTTTTTTAAACAGCCATTTTGGCTCTGGTAACCCACCATAATAAGAAATAAACAAAAATGCTGGGTAGTTTTTGTTGATTAAACTGTAAGCTTATTGCACACGTCTTTCAACATACTCAGAAAAGCATAGATAGATGTTATTTATTTGTTACATTTATATCCCACCTTTCCTCCAAGGAGTAAGGGAGGCTGCTTTGTTGGGCAAAATGGGTGACACTGTCCCAAATTCTGAACCCCCCCCAAACCTCCAAAGCCATACGCCAGTCTTTCTCTGACACCCACAGTAATATTAATACATTTCCACTGGCTAAGAGGCTTCCTAGATGCACTTATCCTCTGTCTTCTGGAAGGAAAACAGTTAAAAAAACCAAGCGTGGTTACAGAAGGCTTAGTTAGGGAGGGCGGTAGACAAAACACTCATTCATTTCCCCACTCCCTCATTCTTCTCTCTTAGTAGTTAATGGACTCATTCCTATATCAAAAGAAAATAAACAAGAGAGCCAGGAGGGCCTCTGAACGCCTCCCCCAGCCAATCAGGACCATGCATTCTGCCTGTAGGTATCCTCTTTCTGAGTCTGTGCCCTGCATAATTCCCTTCCCTCACTTTTAACCCACACTTGCAGCCAAGCTAAAAAATTGGATATGGCGGCAGCCATTGATTTTACTTATTTTACATGTATGATGAATGGAGAGAAACTGATTGAGACAGCTTAGGTTTTCTTGGATGAGGAGAAGGTAAGCCCCTATTATTATTGTAGTGGGTGGGAGAATGGTGACTACTGAATTTACACAGCAGCAACATATTTTCCTCCTTGGGGTTTGAGAGAGGCAGTTTGCTAGCATTGATTTGGGGAAGTGCTTACCTTCCTTCTTGACTCTTTCTTGAGGTCTGGGGCTGTAAGGGCAAGCGGGGGAGAGTTGGGGTGTGTGTGTACTTTCATTGGCAATTGCTTTGTTGGATGGGGAGAAGAGAGCATTCTGGAGGCTTCTGTGTTGAAATGCAACTGGAGAGGCTGCTTAAAGAGGAACTCTGTGTGTGTGTTCATTGCTTGATGTTGCTGGGTTGGATAGAATTTTGGTGAGTGGAGGGCTGCTTGAAGGGGTAGTGTGTGTGCGTGTGTGTGTGTGAGCGCGCTTTGAGGCCAAAAGCCCTTTCTGTTCAACAACAGAAAGAGCTTTTGGCCTCAAAACGTGCATACACTTAACAAATCTCCCCCTTCAAGCAGCCCCCCTCCTTACCAAACTTCAGCATGTTCTCCCCAACTTCAGCATATTCAGAGGTTCCATATAGCAACAAGTTGACAGATAACTTTCCTTCTCCAATTTAGAGACAATCTACCTCTAAATATGATGAAGGAGGCAAAGAACAGAAAAGGATTATTGAAGTCAAACTCTGATTGTGGGCTTCATCTAGTTTCCATTGTGGGAAGCTAAACGATGGACTAGACTGACCTTTGCCTTGATCCAGCACAGCAGTAAGGGGATGTCGTTCTCTGGCAACCCCAGAAATAGTTCCCCTCTGACCAGGACTACCACTGCCACAGGGCCTGTGCACGTAACAACAACAACAATAATTATTATTAATATTAATGTTATTATTAATATAAATGTAGATACGATTAAACCTTCACTGTTGCCAACTGTATTTTGCATTGGGAATCAGCTGGTGAAACCAGTTGCATCTCTTGATATTCTTGCCAGCCTATAGTGTTCCATTTAGTGTAATTCTAACCATGTAACATGCTAGTGCAGTGTAATGGATATAGTGTTGGACTAGGACCTGAGAGACCAGGGTTCAAATCCCCACTTAATGAAGCTCATTGTATGACAGTGGAGAAACTGCTATAATTTTATCTTGATGAAAGATGTATCAAGGTGAGACATTTTTTTTGGTGCTATGTATTTGTACAACTGTACTGCTTAAGTGTTTACTGATATTTTTTTCCAAGGAAAGAAGATGGGGACCTCACAAGGAGTGACCTCATAGGCTGTGCCTATATGACCTCATGGCATCTTAGGTGTCCCACCAGATCTAGGTTCCACCAGCCTCCACTGCCAAGGAGCTCAAGGTGTCATGCATCGCTTTTCTACCCATTTTATCATCACAACAATGCTATGAGATAGATAAATTAGGCAGAGAGACATTGACTGGCCCAAAGTCACCCAGTGGGCTTCATGGCTGTGTGGCATTTTTAAACCTGGCTCCCAGGTCCTAGTCCAACACTCTAACCATTACACCACACTGGCCTTGCAGTATTTAACAATGAATGAACAAATTAATTGATTAAAAAGTGTAGTCTTTCAGTTTCTGTTAATGCCAGAAAGCAACAGAGTCTGCATCTCAAGATTATGCCCCTTAATCAGAGCTTGGAAAAGTTACTTTTTTAAACTACAACTCCCATCAGCCCCAGCCAGCATGGCCACTGGATTGGGCTGATGGGAGTTGTAGTTAAAAAAAGTAACTTTTCCAAGCTCTGCCCTTAATTGTTACTGCTGCCCTCTTGCTCTCAATCTGAATTGTTTAAAAACAGTTCAATTGTTGATATCTGACCCTTGCAGAAGTATTTAGACTCCAGATGTAAGGGACACAGCATCTATGCAATTGGTCCCTTTTGGGAGCAGAACTGAACTGAACATCACTGTTCCAGGACTGATTCAGAAGTTAACTATTACCCCCCAAGGAGATGCATTCACAAGTGTTGAAAATTGTAGTGTTATGGGAATTACTACCTGTGCCCTCTTGGGAGTCAGGCATCCATGTTCCCAGAATCCTGGAAGCAGTTAGCCAAACCTGTGTCTTAGCCTCCAGTAGATAAAGGGAATCAGCGATGTCTTGACTGAAGGATGCATTTGAGTAGTGCCAGAAATGGCTCTCAGGTTTTCTCCTAGCCAAAAAACAAAGCATAGTGTTGTTTTCTATATCTATGCATGCCTATGCTGAACACCTTTAACATCTATAACAGCCTTCTCCAACCTGGTGTCCTCCAGATGTTGATGGATTTCATCTTCTGTCAACCTCAGCCAGCATGGCCAATGGTCAAGGATGATAGGAGTTATAGTCCAAAACATCTGGAGGGCACTTGACTGGGGAAGACTAAGCTAGAACCAAGTTTTGGTGGCACAATATGCCCTACAGAGCCAGTGTGCACACCCAAAAGGGTGGACCCTGCACCTTCCCACTCAGTTCTTCTTTGTCCCCCAGAGCAGTAGCCTTCAGAAGAACATTAGCTTAGTTTCTTGTTTAAGCCACATGAGCTGTCTCTTTTCTCCTTTTTACGAGGCCTCACTTCAGATGTTACTTCACAACCTCTTTCACTATTCCCAACTTCCTTTTGAAAATGGCTGTGGGAGTCAAGCTAGTGCTCCAACTTCAAACCCAGGATGTCATTGTTACTGTGCAGACCAACCTTGCAATGCAATGGCTCAGTCTCCAAAACAGCATTACATTGTCTTCATTTGCTTTAGATGTTTCCTGTGGGGGCCAAGCCAAGGTTTTTACATATAATATTGTTCTAATAGTGAGCACCACCTGCTTTGAAGTTCAGGCTTCAAGACAGATTATGCATTGCAGTCTGCTTTTCTTCTTTCCTGACCCCCTTGAAAAAGTGGGTATTGAACTTGAAATGCAAAGTTTTGTCTTGAAGGTGCACACAAGCTTTCATACTGATAGCTTAGAAGTCCCAGTCTATCAAGACATATTTGCTTGGAGGTGTGTTTGCATCTGCCCCATCTCCCTTGAAAGTGGTTGCAGAGGTTGAAGTTGGCTCATTCATACTTGAAGCACAGAGGTTTGTCCATCTTGCACCATCTTGATGACTTGGTGTTTGAGAAAGAGGTTGCAATGGGTTGTAGTCAACTAAGTCCTATTCACAGTAGTAGACCCATTTAAATTAATGAACCTAAGTTTGTCATGTTTATTAATTTCAATGGGTCTGTTCTGTGTAGGACTAGCACTGAATACGACTCATCATATTACATTTTGCACTTTCCCCCCTCCTTTAGAAAATCAGTGTGTACATGTGTGAGGATGTTTATGTCAAGGTGATGTTCAGATTTTATCTAAAAAGCCTGCAAATATAGCAGAAAATAAGTTTTATTGTTGTTGTTGTTATCCCTTCCTTCCTTCCAGTAGGAGCCCAGGGCAGCAAACAACAAAAAAACACAAACAACAAACCAGTGCTAGGTGACATTAATAAGTATTCTGTCCTCATTTAAATATATAAATTAATATACACAGTCCAAATGCCCAAATAGGTGTCTAAATGGAATTGACAATTATGTCATGCATTCAAAAGTAGAAAGGGCAGTTCAGACTTGAAATGGGCTCCTTCTGGGAGGAAGGGCAGGATATACATTTAATAAATAATAATAAATAAAGGTTGAATTCTGCCTTGAATACATATACAGCATTTCATTTCAGTATCTCATGTGTAAGACAGTTATTGCATTGCAAAACGAATGCTGAATGGAGTAAGTTGGCCTTGCTTCACTTGGCCAATAAAAATATATTATTTGACTCCCAAGAACCTAGGACTTTCTGATATATATACATTTATATACCACCCTTCCTCATAAAGGAGCTCAGGGCAGTGCACAACATTAAACAAAATATAATCAATAATTAAACTATGTAATAATTACAATGCTAAAAGCAGCATAAGAAAACTGCATGAGTCTCTTAGGAATGCTGATAAAGCACGCTGATTTCCATCACTGTTGCATTAAGTCCGTTCTGAACTTGATAGGCTCATCCTTTATATTGCTCAGCTTCTTGGAAGTTTCCCCACTTTCCCCTGCGTGGGTTGCTGTTGCAGTCTTGCTCCCTTCTACACGCAGTGAGGGCAGTGTCAAAGCCACTCGTCACATGGGAGATCGTCACATGGGAGAAGACCACAATGCATCCCCTTCCCACACCACCCCAATTTCTAGGAGAGATAGCGCTGGCCTGGGAAGGGACTGCATAATGGACATCTCCCATATGGCCTAGATCTTATGACATTACTAGAGTGGCACTGGGGGGGGGCACTTTGTGCTGGAGGGACTCCCGCATCCTAAAGAGAGTGGAAAATGCTACAACAGCAATTCTATGGATGTCTATTCAGAAGTCAGTCCCATTTAATTCAGTGGGTCTTCCTGAGTAAGGCTGCAATCCAACACACACTTACATGGGAGTAAGTCCCATTGAACCTAATGGAGCCTGCCTCTGTGTAGACATGTTTTGGATTGCAGCCTAAGTGTGTGTATCTTTGATTGCAGCCTAAGATGTTTTTAAAGTGTGCATCTCAACAACATCAAGTGTGAACACAACAAGCATGTGTTTTCCAAAACATGAACATGTATCGGAGAGATGCACTTGAGGGAGCCATGTTTGGCTACAGTTCTCTGTCGAATGTGCACTTATTGGCAAACCAGACTCTTGGAGTATGCTATACGGAATACCTCTCCCTGGCAGGAATTAGTTAATTCAGTTCCAGCATGCACTTAAAAGTTGAGGCACAAATCTGGAGTGGGAGCAGTGTAAATGTGGAAAAAAATAGCATAAACAAGGAAAGAATGTTGTGATCATGAATGAAAACCAGATTCTGAAAAGTTGGCTGGGTGCAGCATGTTTGTTTAATCATCTCCTGCACAAGTCCCAGTTACATGGGAGTCAGTCCAACCTCTCACTGACCTTGGCAGCTTGTATTGCTATTATCTTGTAAATATGACATGTTCTTGTGGAGGATTTTTTTGTTTTTGTTTTAGTCCCACACATATTTTCTTTCTACACTTGATGCATGCCTTCTCTTTCCACCAAACCTTTTCTTTATCAGGCCTGTTAATTATAATGCATAGCTCTAAATTAGGAACCAATGAACTACATTAATTCTTAACGCTGCTACCAGTGCCATCATATGCATATCTACTCACAAGTAAGTTCCACTGATGAACTCACTGGGGCATATTTCCAGGAAAGCACAGTAGTATTGCAATCTAAGTCCTAGTTTGTTAGGTAAATGCACAGGGGAGGGGGGAAATTAGCCGCCTGCCCCCACTCTTGATGCATTCATTCCCAGATAATGAACATGTGGAACGGTCAGTGGATTCTGCCCACTGCTCCACTCCTGACCTTTATGTGAAGATCTCAGCAGTCTGCACATGTGCATAGACTCTATTCAGACCTTTGGATGTGGACAGTGGAAGTTGGGGGGGGGCTTCCTTCTCCCAGTTTTCATTAACCATGGATTCTAAAAGTCTATATAGAGCTGTCTAAATTGTGCTCCTCGCATGGACTGATTCATGTTATTAGTGAAATGTCCTTAGAGCCTATATTTAGGACCACTTATACTGGCAGTTGTAGAAATTCCATTGGTTGAGCAGCATATAAATGCCTTTAAATAAACAATTTTTATACCCATTTAATTGCCTATATATATAGGTTTGTTTGTTTTTTCAAAAAAGAAAAAAAGAGTAAGACAGACAGAGTGACCAAAGGCAGAGGAGGCCAGGCCTCTTGAACTCTTTAAAGTTGTGAAGAAAAGGAAATTTCAGCAGATGCAACTTTTCTCACCCGTACATGACAAGGCTGCCATCTACAAAAATTCCCCTCTTTTGTGCAACCATTAAGCAACTACAAGCCCCCTCTTCCTCCTCCTCCTCTGGTCATCCTAGAAGATAAAAAAACAGGAAATTGAACATGTATCATTTCAAAATTAAATGTGGGGGTTCCCCATGTTGCAGGTTGTAATTAAAGGCAGGCTATAGGCCTGAAAATGTCGAGTATTGCTCTAATCTGAGCAATCATGGAATATCTATAATGTGTCTACTATCCTATCCTTGTGTTCTGACAGTGCTGTGCTAATGGTTCTACTTCCCCCTTTCCTGTTCCCTCAAAAGACCCCTCTCTTGCTGCCCCTTATGCTTGCAACTGCCCCCCTTCAGAATACCCGTTATGCCACCTCTCCTACTTCCTTCAAATCCCTCCTGAACCCCCTACTATCTAAGTGTGGCGGTTGTACGCTTGAGACCTTGGAGATCTACTGAAGCAAACATCACTATGTTATGTGGATCAATGATCAGCCCCTCTGTAAGGCAGTTTCGTATGTTCAAACAGAGGCTCACAATAATGCACAAAACTCAAAATCTGTCTCAATATGAAATTATAAATAACTCAATATAAAACAACATAACATGAAGCATCTAGTAAATAACACAACAAAGTCAAGATAACTTTCCAAAGGCCCTCCTGAAAAAAGAGTTTTTGCCAACTGTTGGAAAATCCCAATGTGAGCCTCTTTAGTGAACAATTTCCACAATCACAGGTGCCAACTTAACTGAAAGGCCCTGCTCCTGGACTATGTTTTTCTATTCTGTAGGACCAATGCTAGGAGTGCAGCCACCCCGATGATGACCTCAGAAGCGGAGGGGGACTTATATGGGAGAAGGTGGCCCTCCGGGTACCTGCATTCCAACCAGTGTAGCTTTTTGTAGACTCTGCCAGATTACAACCTGTAAAAGTCATTGAGAGTTTATGCCATTAATTTCTGTGGGATGTGGATTGCACTTTACATTTGTAATAATGCTACTCTGTATGTCATCTTCTGAAGTTGCTGGAGGGATTTTCTGTGGCTTGTCAAGTGAGGACCATTGTGTCCAAGAATTAAAATATCCAAATATCCTCTACAAGTGCTTAGGAGCCAATGTCTGGCACAAAAACATAATGTAACTGAAACCAGAATATTAGAGAGGGTTTTTGTGTGTGTGTGTGTGTGTGTGAGAAGCGGTGAGTTTTATTAGAGTTTTCCATGGATCTGAGATTGTTCAGATAGAAAAAAAAATCTGGAAAATATACCAAGTGTTCAAATACAGCAATACCCCTGTGGTGTTTTATTGAGCACAGAATTGGTTTACAAGTTGCTTATTCCAATGTGCTAAGTAAATGGACTATTATTAATCAAAACAAATGCAAAATTCTCCTACAACAATGAAATTCCAGAGGTTACGCTGACACTGGTTGGATTTCTGCCTGGTCTGCATCGGGGTTTTAAGGGCTCTGTGACAGAATCAGGCTCCTGCCACAAACAGGTTTCATTGCCCCCTCTCCCCTTCACTTTGCTGATGTACTCTTAACTCTGGGAGCCCATGTGGGCAGATGATCAGTTTACCACACATTTTACCATACATCTTCACGCAAGTAGGGAGATAGCACAGTGGAAAGGTGAGGCGGCTAGCTGGGACTTGATTGGTGCCGGCCCAAAACTTAGGTAGGGAGTTATGGCATCTTCGGACCAAACTAGATGTGACGTTTGCCATGTAGTTTGCCCTTGTGTAGCTGACTTCTTTTTTAAACAAAATAGCTGGCAAGGGAGGGTGGAACGACGGTAAGAGGGGAAGAGGGCTTTAGCGCTTTGTCCTTGCTGAGGTCCCAACTGGAATTGGCTTGCTGCCCCAATACTTGCAATTTGCGGTCGGAAAAATAGATTTGGGGAGTACCATTAAAAGGACAGCAAATGTTCTCTTATTTAGTTTATAACTTATTTAGTTTATCATTTCCATTTTCTGCCTTAGCCACAAAAATATCTTAAGACTATCTCTGGACAGAGACTGATTGCATCACAAAGTGCCAAACAGGTACCAAAGCCCATTCTAATCCTTGCAGGGGAAATGAACAGCTGAAACAACAGCTAGTACTGGTGGTTACCAGGGCCAGTGCCAGAGAGCTGCCAGGTTAGGCCCCTCCTTAGGGTGGGAGGGTAGCGCTCCCGTTCTGCAATCCATGGCAGCATCGACTCCTGAACCTGCCACAGAACACAGAGAGGGAGCACCCAGGCCCCCCATACAGACAGGGGCCTGTGATGCCCATCCACACGCCCCACCTACTTTTCCTGTTGTCTTGAATGCTGTGTGAGCTGTGCACGCATACCTACCATCAACCAAGATGGCAGCGGAGGCTTCCCTAAGGAGCTGATGCCCCTGCCACCATCTTGGTTGATGGCAGGCATGTGTGCAGGTAGGGTAGTGAGCATGCATACCAACAGCCAAGATGGCTGCAGAAGCATCAGCCCCTTAGGGAAGCCCTGCCACCATTTTGGTTGATGGCAGCTGCACACTGCATTCAAGACAACAGGAAAGGTAGGTGGGATATGTGGGCGAGTGCTGTGGCCCCGAGGCAGGGTGGTGCCCAAGGACCCAGTCATGCCTGGCACTGGCCTCGGTGGTTACGGCTGTGTCTTACTGCATTTTCCAGAAGCAGTGTTTCATACCAGCACTACTCAACTGCTTTACTATAGTTTTGCAACACTTGAATTGCTAATGTGCAAGCTTGCCTTTGAAGCAGCAGTAGCCAATACTACTGTGTCATTCCTATGGCTCAACCGTGAGCTAGACCCAAAGCATGAGCTGAAATATGAGTAAATATTTGTTATTTTGTATTTTAACTGTCACAAATTATTACCCTGGATATTTCAGACCACTTCCAACAAGTAAATATTTCTTAGTTGACCGCACAAGTATCTCACATTCTGCTGTTCCCACAACACAATAGTTACCATCAAAAGACTCTGGATCAGAAGCAGCTACATGTGATCATTTCCTCCTTTTGCAGTTATGTTCATTTCCCCATCTGTGTTCATACTTTCATCATAATGGGTTAGACTATTTAGGGTTCCAGTTACATTGTAAATTGTTTGGGCATGGGCCTGTGAAAGTGGTTTATATATAAAGTTTGTTATATATGAATTCAGGAATTCCCTGTGGATTATTGCCATTTTGGCACAGTCAGAACTTTAAACATAATGGCAAGGTTAATATTATGAGTATATCCAAAGATGTTTCTCTTTTTCAACAACAACAACAGTGATTTGTTTTTCATGCAGGAAAGACGCTTGGGCGAGGTGCTTTTGGGAAAGTAGTACAAGCAGCTGCTTTTGGAATTAAAAAGTCACCTACGTACAAAGTAGTTGCAGTAAAAATGCTGAAAGGTATGTCTGGTGCAGAATAATTCTATTCTTACTTGGTGGTGTTCTGAGTGAGTGGGGCCCCCATTTTCAGCTGTCTACATCTGTTGAAATTGTGTTGTCATCTGAGCCAGGGGCCATAGCTCAGAGGTAAAGATCAGGCTTTGCATGCAGGTCATAGGTTCAGTTCCTAGATTTTCCAGGTAGAGCTGGAAAAGACTCCTGCCTGAAACCCAGGAAAGATATTGCCAGTTGGTCTTGACCAGCCTTCCCTCCACATATTTTGGAATACAGCTCTTGTCACCTCCAGCCAGCATGATGATGGCCAGGGAAGATTGGTGTTGTAGCCCAAAACTTCTGGAGGATGCCAGTGTGGGGAAGGCTGGTGTAGGTAGTATTGAGCTAGATGGAGCAATGCTCTGACGTATAAAGTAAGGTGACCATGTGTCCTACTTTACAGAGTACAGTCCTCTATTTTAAGGGCTGTCAGAGGATAGTATTTGAAGGGATTTCTGGTCCAAGTCCTACTTAAAAGAACTTTAAGAAGGGAGAGCAGGGGCCTTGAAGCCGCCCATCAACAGCACTTGGACAGCAGACTGAGTAAGTACACAGGTCACCTGGCCACAGTCTTTCCCATTATGGGGAGAAGTATTGTATTTCTATTTAAATTGCAGTAATTTCTAAATTTGCACCTATACATGTAAATTAGCACATGCAAATTTCATACAAATCAATGTTCTTTTTTTTTTTGTTCTTTTTGGTGGTGCATTTCCAGTTGATTTTATTTTATTTGCAATGTGTTAGTGGTCGCTCTAGCATAAAATAGTTTCCTGATTGCTTTTGAGGATTGACAGATTACAGATTTTCCAAGCAGTTAAAATGTTAGGTAAATTAGTAACTTCGGCCTTCCCTGTTCTGTAGATTTATCTAAAACAATTATGGTATGTTCTAAATATCTGGACAGTCACTGACCTTCCTCTGTCAGGTTTACTAGCAGGATTCAGCCCTGAAGCTGAGAGCCAGAACTAGTTCCATACCGTCCAAATCCCCAGTTCCAGCATATACATCCACTGAAGATTAGACCTTAAAACTGATGAAGGTATTAAAAATACTGAGGTGGAGAAACAGAAGGGATTCAAAGAGAGGATGGGGGGATACCAAGATGCAAATGAATGATGTCCCAGGCATCAGGGAGACAGGCTTCAAAGATGTAAACAGGTGACTTGCAGTGAAGTAGGATTTCAAGGTACCAGCAGGTGAAGGATCCAGCAGTAAGGACTATATAGAGGTGGCAGATCCAACCTGGAGAGCATAGCCAGCAGCCCAACAGTTGCAGTTACAGACTTCTGGACTTACAGTGTTGTTCCTACCGGGGTTTCAGGTTTGCTAAAGGAGTCCCAACAGCCAAGAGAATGCAGGTGGTGATAGCAGCAAGTAGTAGCAGGGGATGAAGAAATCACATGAGCTGGGCTAGAAAGATTCAGGTAGGAGGTATTCTAAGCATAACCAAATCATTTCCTTTGGCCTTGCAGAAGGAGCCACTGCCAGCGAGTATAAAGCTCTGATGACTGAGCTGAAGATCTTGATACACATTGGTCATCATCTTAATGTTGTGAATCTGCTGGGCGCTTGCACAAAGAGTGGAGGTACAAACAAGGACAAAAATATGGTGTTATGGTTTGCTATTTTTTAATCATTTGTTTATTTATTTAAATATAGCCTGCTTTTCTTTGTACATTAATTTATCGTAGGGTGGAAGATACTTCTTAATGCTTAATCTTAACCCGGTCTTAACTCTTGATACAATTTGTTGAAAACACATTTTTGAGGCGTAAGCCTGAATTAAATCTCACATAGGCCATTTTCCTAGCAATGTGAAACAAAGGCTGGAGCAGAGACATCATTGAAAATAACATGATTTCTTTCAACTGAATTCTGTTTTAAAACATACACTTGAACAATGACACAAAGGACAAAGAGGTCATATTCCCCATCAAAATGTTTCTCATCTTGTTTACAGGACCACTAATGGTGATAGTTGAATATTGCAAATATGGAAATTTATCAAGCTACTTGAAGAGCAAAAGGATTTTTTTTCCTTCCAACAAGGTAATGCCATATTTTATTTCTCCAGCTCATCACTTGCATGGTTCACATGACGTTTCAGGCAAGCTGAAGCTATGACGCAGTTTCCCCCTTTAAATCTGTATTAACCCAATCCGCTTATAATGTGAAAAGTGAAGGAAAACCATCTCCGCTTTGCTGCAGTCCTCCATGTGGGCGCTACAATCCATTTTGTATGCTGTTCTTTTGCTAATACATGCATTTTTATCCACACTTTACCCTAGTAATGCATTTTTATCCACATTACTTGACCTGAGAACTGCACTGCAAAATTTGGGAAAGTGTGAATTTTGAAGGATGGCTGTGTTTCAGTTTGGAAACTGATTTGGTAGGTTTGTTTTTAAATGTGAACTGAATCAAATTCTCCTCTATCCCTAGTGATCAGCAAGGACCAGCACATTAAAAAAGTAATAGAAAGGAAAGATGACAAACAGCATGGGGCACAATCTAGCTAAAGTTAATAATTTTTAAATACTTGATTGTAATGGGAGAGTTTAATGCACATTCTTAACTATCCTACTGAAATCAATGGGACTCAAAGTGCTTGCCACTGGAATACCTTCTGTTCCATCTTGTGTTGCTCTGCCATTTCCTCTGTGTGTGTTTGTTTAAAGGATGCATCCATTCAAGGAGAGCTGATGACGGAGGAGAAGGATGTTGAGCCGATCAGTGGTAGAAAAAAAAGACTGGAGAGCGTCCCAAGTCGAGAGAGCTTAGCAAGCTCTGGATTTCAGGAAGATAAAAGTTTAAGTGATGTGGAAGAGGAAGAGGAGGGTAAGTATTAATTCCTTCCTCTTCCCATCCAGTCTGTGGATATTTTTACAGTGTGATCTGCATCTTTGACATTTTCTTTCTCCATTTATCACCCTCATAAACATCCGTGAGAGATACTCAGATCCAAGAAAAGATGGTTTAAAATAAGCTTATTTACAGAGTTACCCAATCTAACAGGAAGATGTGTGACTGTTTCTATGGTCTCTTCCTTGTCCTTGGGGAAGTGCTGGGCATATTGCAAGAATTGTTTTTTGTTCTCACTAGTGAACTAAGGTTCAAATACTCTACTGAGAGCAAATTTGCCTCAGGCAACACAAAGTCATGTTAACCTTGTATGTGCTGAATTTATTTCAGATTCTGATTATTTTTACAAGTGGCCCCTCACTATGGAAGACCTGATTTCTTACAGCTTTCAGGTGGCCAGAGGCATGGAGTTCTTATCATCTCAAAAGGTTAGTTTTCCCCCCTCAATAATAATAATAATAATTTGAAGATATTATCTCAGTAATACTTCCAACAGCCAGCATAATAGGTTAGCAATATTATTCTCATATTGCATTCCAGTCTTTTCCTAACAGAGGATAGCTACAGACAGAAATTGAACAAATTCAGCTTTTTTTGGCACTGCTGGAAAATGCTGCATCTTTTAAATTGTTGCTTGTCTGTTGTTAAACCCCAAAAACCTTATCTAGAAAAAAGGCAGTGACTATGAATGACAAATGTATGTATACCACTTACAGATTTTTTTAAAGTGGGTTTTTATTATTACTATTATTTATTATGCTAAAACAGTTTTAGATCATTTTAGTTAAGGTGCTGAGAATTCTGCTGGCTTGCTCAGATCTTTGATGAGAGCCTCTTTTGTGTCCCACCACCACTGTCCTGAGGTATGGCCAGGGCCGGATTAAGCTGAGGAGGGCCCCTAGGCTGATTGGTGTTTGGGGGCCCTTCTCCTCTTAGGCAATATTTTTCTCAACCTCCTTACAATGGTAATGGACTGATAGTATACATAGTTTTATTAATAGACTTGTATGTTATTTTGTTAGCATGGCTTACCTCTTTTACTAGTAATTATTATTTTCAATAATGTTTTTAATATTAATATTATGGTAAACACAATAAAACACATTTTATTGAAAACATTTTCTTGTTTTTCTCTCAACAATTTGTTCAATAATTGGCAAAAAATCTGTTTTTCTGAGAATAGTAGGTTCGATGTGCATCAATGCCAAATTGTTCAGTTTATCATCCTTCATGGTGGATCGTAGATAGTTTTTAACACGTTTTAGTGCAGAAAATGACCGTTCTCCAGAGCAGTTGGTTGTCAAAAGCGATAAATAAATACGAAGACAAATGAATACATTTGGAAAAACTTCTTGAAGGCCATTATGTACAAGGATTCTAAACATGCCCACCTGGCTGCCCTTTCGAACCAGCCCTGCCTATACATACAGTATGCACGCCACAAACCGCGAAGATTAAAAACAGTGATCAATATTAAATATCGGTGCAGCGCGCAGGCGCAGTAATATGGTAGAAAATAAAATGTTGAATGGACTGTTTTATTTGGCTGGTGTGCATTATGTCTTTTAAGCCATCCTTTTAGAACGTTATGAATGCGATTGCAAAGTGGAAACATTTTCTTTTTGTACATAATGAAAAATCTATATTATATTTTTTTTTAGCTTATGCATGGGCCCCCAAGAGCTCCGGGCCCCTGGGCTTCAGCCTACTAAGCCTAATGTATAATGTGGCCCTGGGTATGGCAGATAAGCTAATGAGACAGAGCCTTCTTGATAGTAACATCCAAGTAGCAGAACCCTCTAATGTGGGAGGCTTGAATTAGCCACTTTCCTGTTGCCATTCAGACATCAGGAGAAAATCATGCCATTCTGGCATCCTGTGAGCATGGGTAGTAATGGTCAGAGCAATCCAAAAACCTTTGTGCCAGGCTGGGGGGAGGGTTAGATTGGATGGAGGTGTCCCTCCACCCAGCTCTGCTGGCTAAGCCAGCCTCCTGCCAGCCACCAAATATGTGGGTGGACAGGACACTGGCAGGATACACACACATACCCCGTGGCAGCTAACAGAAAGCCCTGAAGTGAGACATTCTGAGGGCGAAGTGGGCTGAGCCAACTCAGTATCCATTGAATCCCAAGCTACCTTCACTGCCATTGCATGACAGCATTTGGATCAATCTGCACTGGCCGCCATGCTTTTATTTTTAATGTATTTATTTATTTGGACAACGGTCCGGAAACTACAACTGGTGCAGAATGCGGCGGCACGCCTTCTTACAAACAGCCGCCGCCGTGATCACATCACGCCGGTGTTATTTCATCTACATTGGCTTCCAGTTGTTTTCCGGGCCCAATTCAAGGTGTTGGTCTTAACCTTTAAATCCCTATACGGTCTCGGCCCAGTTTACCTGAAGGAGCACCTCCAGTACCACCAACTAAGCCACCCGACCAGATCAGCCACACAGGGCCTTCTCTCCGTCCCACCAACGAAAACAGCTAGGTTGGTGGGGACTAGAGAGAGGGCATTCTCAGTGGCGGCCCCCACTCTCTGGAACTCCCTCCCGTTCGATCTTCGCCATGCCCCTTCCCTAGATACATTTCGCCGAGCCTTAAAAACATGGCTCTTTGGACAGGCCTTTGGGGTCCCCGGGGTGGGCTAATTTATTTATATTGTTTTAAAATTGTCTATTGATGCCCCTGTACTGCCGCTTTTTAAAATGGTTATTGTTGACTGCACTGTATTTTATTATGTATCTATATTGTATTGTTGAATTTTAATGTTGTACGTCGCCTAGAGTGGTTTCGGCCAGATAGGCGACACAAAAATTAAATTTATTATTATTATTATTATTATTATTATTATTATTATATACTGCTTATATTAAGCCACAAGTGCTTTACAATATAATCTAAAACATCTTAAATAAATAGCAAATACAAAAAAGTCAGGGAATTTCTACATTTTCTAATACATAATTAACAATTAAGCAGAACATCCTCTTTAGTATAAAAATAAACATTACACATAAAAATCAGCTACAAAAATACAAGGAATATTCATAATAAACACAGTAAACAACTAAACAAGATATCCTCTAGACATCAGGCAGTAAAATTACAAATAAAAATGAAGTGAAAAGTTTAAATGCAGGTATTTTAAAATAACATGATAGACAGGCAAAAGAAAATGTTTGGCTTTGCTGTACTACTGCTGTTTTGTTAATTGCTGATTATTATCCATCTGGCATGGGGTATGTGCTAGTCACCTGGTATAAATGGAAATGAAAATGTGAACCTGAACTATTAAAAATAATACCATGCATATTATTATTTTTTAAGTTGTGTTTTAGATTCATACCAGGATCTGCAGTGAGATTGTTTAATGTTTTCTTGTAGTGCATCCATCGTGACTTAGCAGCCAGAAATGTCCTTTTGTCTGAAAACAATGTTGTGAAGATCTGTGATTTTGGCCTTGCACGAGATATTTATAAGAATCCTGATTATGTGAGAAAAGGCGATGTAAGTCGGCATGCTGCTTATTTCCCGTTGTTTATCATTTTGAACAGCTCAGAAAGTGTTCTCTAAATGTTTACATTTTCTATACTTAAACCCCCCCTGAAAGTTGCACGTTTTTATGTGAAGATGAGCAATCCAAATGAGTAAGTATACACTGTGACCGTTTGCATCCTACACAACAATGTTCAGAAATACACACTACCTCTCTCTTTTTTTGGAATTGTTTACATGTTGATATTTATTTCTTGGCTAACCTTGCTAGACAAACAGTGAAATGGCTTAATGTGCAAAAGAAATAAAATCCTGTCTTTTTTCACTGGGGATGGAATGGGGCTTAATTTGAACTATAGTTCATCATAGTTTGGGCTCCTACTGGGAAAAAGGGTGGGATATAAATCAAATAAATAAATAAATTTACCCTCAGAATCTATTAGTTTAACTAAAGAAGCTATTGGCAGTGTTAGGACTAGGGATGAGTGAGAATTTCTCTAAAATTGAACTTGGCACTGGATTTCTCCATAGTTAGCATATTTGCTATCTTTGCAGTCTGATCCTGAATGCTGCAAACTTCTGCTGCTTTCCCCACCACTGGATTCTTTTAAAAAACAGCATTGAATATAACATTATTATCATTGTATTCCCTGTGCTGTGTTGCTGTACTACACGAAACTGACCAGCATGGGGTGGTCAGGTGAAACTGACTAGAATGAGTCTGCTTTGCTAACATTAAACTGATCAGTGTCTTTACTGTGCTAATGTGAAACTGATCAGTATGGGTCTTTCCTTTGCTAAAATGAAACTGAACAGGTGGTTGTCTCCCTTTCTCCCGCACAGGGGGATGGTGGAATCCAATATGTCTCAGGAGGAGGAGGAGGCAAAAGGTGGAATTGGATGGGTGGGCACGAGGTAGAGAGAAAGCTGCTGTCATTTCCTTCCTGAAAGGAAAACACTGTTAGAAATAATAACAATATTGTTATTTTTGGGAAGGAAAAGAACAAATCAGTAAAAGCAAAAAATAGCAGAAAAATAATGTAAACAGACAATAACCACCTGCTAGTTTGGCAGAATGTGATCCAAACCGACACCACCAAGCAGATTCCATCCCTAGTTGGGACTCAGCCCTGGAATGTATGAAATTATTGCTATCTGAGAAAATATGTTCTGGAAGAATATATGAGGAGCTTTGAAAAACAACACTTTATGCACATACAAAGGACATTTACTCAATAAAGAGGAAATTAAAGCATACCTACCTACCAACCTACCTGCAGGGCTGTCTGTATTTAGTTTTTGCAGAAGTGCAGGACAAAAAAAAATATAATTGGTACTGAGCACACAAGCATCCTGAAACTTTCAGTTTTTTAAAGCCATGTTTCTGGCCTTTATTGTGAAGACTGCCTTGAAACTGGACAAATCTCTACAGGTAAAGTGAAGCTATGATTTCCAGTGTTCAGGAGGGAGGGCTTCAGTTCTTCACATAGCTTCTTTCCCGTAGAAATATAATAAATTATGCAAACATAAAAAATAATTTGATATGCATATTTTATATATGTTGCATAACACTGTCTTTTTTTCTACATTGTCTTTATGCAGGATGCTAATCCGTTTTTAATTTTTTGTGCTTTCTATCAACATTGAAGCAGGGCTGATGAAAGTACCTTTTGATGACTAATTATCATCAGCCAAAGACCAATTTTAACATTCTGCGAAGGGCTTCTCCCTCTGTAGTTAAGAATATAAAAGAGCCTGCTGGATCAGGCCAATAGCCCATCTAGTCCAGCACTGAGTTCTCACAGTGGGCAACCAGGTGCCCAGGGGAAATCTGCCAGCAGGACAGGAGTGCAAGAGCGCTCTCCCCTCCTGTGGCTTCTGGCAACTGGTTTTCAGAAGCATATTGCCTCTGACTATGGTGGCAGAGCACAGCTGTCATGGCTAGCAGTCACTGGTAGCCTTTTGCTCCATGAATTTGTCTAATCTTCCTTTAAAGCCATTCAAGATAGTGGTCATCACTGCCTCTTGTCGGAGCAAATTCCATAGTTTAATGCCATATTTTAAAATTGTTGTAACCCGCCCTGAAACCTTTGCGTGACGGGCAGGTAATAGCAGGAGCAACAACAACAATAAATGTGCTGTGTGAAGAAATACTTTCTTTTGCTTGACTTGAATCTTCCAAAATTTAGCTTCTTTGGAGGTCTACAAGTTCTAGTGTTATGAGAGAAGCAGAAAAACTTTTCTCCATGCCATGCATTTAGCACCAATTCACCCCCGCCCCCCGTCAGGGTGGTGGGCCCACTCAGATGGCCTGCTCTCGGAGACTGAGGGAACCTGATATGTTCCTGAATGCTCTGGGGGATTTTCCAGCAGAGAAAGGTGACTATCCTGTTGAAGCCCAGGTCTCGCTATGGAGTGGTGAGATGAAATGGGCAGTTGACATGATTGCTGCTGAGCGTCCTCTCTGGTATTGTGCAGCCCAAGTGGCTCCTTGGTCTTCTGGGCAACTTTGGGCTATGAAGCAAGCTGGACCAAGACTAGAGTGCAAGTGGCGCCAGTCTCGCTCTGAAGCCAACCAAACACTGGTTAGTGGACACAATCATGTCTACCACGTGGCTGGTAAGAAGGCTCACTTTGCAGCTTGCACTGCATCCTTAGTAGCCGGCCAGCAGAGTTACTTTGAATGGTTCTGAAGTTACTGATTTGTACTACGACCAACTGGCTACACACTTTGAGGATAAAGTTGCTCAACTTCAGAGTGACCTTGGCTCTGTTGTTGTAGAGTTGTGGGATCAGTTTCAGCTTATGCAGACAGGTGATGTGGACAAGGTGCTGTCAACTATACATCTGACCACGTGCCCTCTTGATCCCTGGCCCTTCCGGCTTATTAAATCTAGTAGAGGGGGTTTGAGGGAGTAGTCCATGCAGCCTTGAAAGAGGCAGTAGTGAGGCCCGCCTAAAGAAACTGGCTCTTGATTCCTTGGATTGGAATAACTATTGACCAGTCAGTTTGGAATAACTATCAATAACTATCGACCAGTTGCAAATACCCCCTTCTTGGGGAAGGTGATGGAGAGGGTAGCGGTGGGACAGCTGCAGGCATTCTTGGATGACGTGGATTATCTAGATCAGGCCTGGTCATGGGATTGAATCAGCCTTGGTTGCCCTGATGGATGACCTTTGTAGAGAATGGGACAGGGAGAGTGCAACCGTCTTCCTGCTTCTTGACCTCTCTGTGGCTTTCAATACCTTTAACCATGGTATCCTCCTAGACTGGCTTTGTGGAATGGGAATTGAGGGCACCATGTTATAGTGGTTCCAGTTCTACCTACAGGACCAGAGAACAATGTTGGGCGATTGTTTTTCAGCCCCCTGGCAGTCACACTATCAGAGTACCATCTTATCCCCAATGCTGTGAGAATTTGTTGCAGTCCTGTAGATTCCCAACGCAAGTGCCTCATGCTCTGAGAAGGAGTCATGGAAAAGAGTATATGTGGAATGATAGGCAGCTTCTAGTAATTCCATTTCAAACTGTACAAATCCGATGTCAGTAGGACCAGCTGACTGAAAGATCAACACTGCAGGATGCCCCTGTGGTGACAACAGCATGGAGCCAACTATGGGATGGTGGTGGAGAAGAATGGAGGGAGAAAGGAGCTGGAGGACACAAGGCAACGGCAGAATGGACATGAATAACTGTGGAGGAATAAAATCTGCACCAGCAGTTGGCATTTCCAGGAGGCTGGGAAAGAGGGCTTGTCACCACTGCCCTCCTCAGCATTTCCCTGGTGCTGCTGTTGGTCTCTTCTGGAGGAGAGAAAAGGCAGCTGCCTGTGAGTCATCTAGCTGGTGAGAGGACCCTTCCGCTCTGAACGGTATTCAAGACAGGCTGCTGAGGCTCCTTCAAGTGCAGCAAGATGGGCACCTGAAGCTCTATTGTCTGTTAGCTTTCTGCTTATGTTTTAAAGTCTAGATTATTTCTTTTGTAATACTGAATGTTTGCTAAATTGTTCATTTTTGTCCTTTGTGGATTGGTTGTTTTGTAAACTGTCTTCTTTCCCCTACCACAATGTTTTGTATTTTCATATCTTGAATGTTTGTTGTAAGTCGCTTTGGGCACAGCTCACTGTAGAAAGGCGGCGTATAAATAAACTCAATCAATCAATCAATCAATGCTATTTAATATTTACATGAAGCCACTGGGAGCAGTCATTAGGAGTTTTTGGGGCAAGGTGACATTAGTATGCTGATGACACTCAGCTCAACTTCTTCATAACATCCGAATCAGGAGAGGGTGTGCAGGCCTTGGCTCTGTGCCTGGACACAATGGTGGGATGGATGAAAGAAAATATGCTGAGCTTGAATACTAGCATGATAGAGGCACTGTGGATGAGTGGTTTCCATGTCTGAGAAATTGGTCAATTGCCTGCCCTGGACAGGGTTGCACTGCCCTGAAAGAGAAGGTACGCAGTCTGGGGGTGCTTCTGGATCCAGCTCTGTCACTGGAGGCCCAGTGGCTAGAAGTGCTTTTTATCAGCTGCATTTGTTGTGACAACACTACAACCATCTGGACTGAGAGAGCTTGGCCACAGTAATTCAAGCACTGGTGACTTCAAGACTGGATTTCTGCCATGCACTCTATCTGGGGCTACCCTTGCACTTGACCCGGAGACTGCAATTAGTGCAGAATGCTGCAGAAGATTGCTGATGGGGGGTGAGACCATGTCAGCATATAACACCTCTGTTCAGAGATCTGCACTGGTTGCCAGTTTGTTACCAGGCCAAGTTCAAGGTGTTACTACTGATATATAAAGCCCTTAACAGCTTGGGACCAATTTACTTGCAAGACTGCCTTATGTCATATGTGCCCGCTCGAGCACTTCACTCTGCCAAACAGGTATTGTTACAGGTGCCACAGAATACTTATTCTACACTTGTATCAAATCACTCTTTTAGTGTGGCAGCATCTACTCATTGGAATTCCCTGCCTATTGATATCAGGCAGCTGCCTTTGCTGTATTCCTTTTGGTGCCTGCTTAAAATATTTGTTTATGAAAGCCTTTCCAGACACATAATCTTTTTAGTTAGCAGCTGTTTTAATTGTTTTAAATATGTTTCAGTTACTTGTTTTGAACTGTTTTATTGATAGTTTTAATGTTTTTTGTAAACTGCTGACAAGTCTTTACATTCAAGTGGTATATATTGTTATATAAATATATATAAATAAATTGCATAAATGCTGGTGCAAGAGTTTGCACAGTGCTATGATAGGTAGCTTCTTTAGCTGTTCCCATGTTTCCATTTGTGCAAAATGCTGTGCAAGCACAGCTATATCTGTGGATTTAATCTCATTCTAGTGCAACACTTTAGCTCTCCTGTCAGCCAAAGGCACCTTCCCCATGCAGCCTAAACAATTCATTGTAGCTTTGTAAAAGACTTCACTAGTCACAGCTAGCTTTGTGTGTTGCTTGAAAAGTAAAGCCCTTTGATTTTGTTGCAGGCACGCCTCCCTCTTAAATGGATGGCACCAGAATCTATATTTGATAAAATCTATAGCACAAAGAGTGATGTTTGGTCATATGGAGTACTGTTGTGGGAAATATTTTCTTTAGGTAAGTTGTAGTATTACTTTTAAAAGTCAGTTCATCCCATCCTAAGATCTCTGAAAACAAAATCAGCAGAATAAAATGCCCAAACCATTGTTAACAGTGCAATCCTATACATGTCTACTCAGAAGTAATCCCCAGTGAATCCAATGTGACTTACTTCTAGCAAAATGTTTAGGATTGCAGCCTAAATATTGCATATCAGTAGTGGACTTGCACCAATGTGCTTATGTTTTACTAGAATTTAAACCCATGTGTTTTAAATAGACACAGCAAGAGTTTGGGACCTTTTAGTAGTTTATTTGCAGCAGGCACTCGGTGGCCCTCAGAAGTTGGCTGGTGGACCCTGCCCTACCTTCTCCCCACCTGCAGGGCCAACGAGGGAGGGGGGAAAGCAGGTACAAATTACCAAGGCCCACCAGTCCGACTATGTTGCATATGTTTTTGTCTTTCTTGGTAGTATCATTTGTCAATTGTTTTTGACATCCATTGTAAAATCGGTGAATTTCAAAGAAAATAATGATATAAAAAATTAAAGTGTAAAGATTTTTAGCCAGTCTGCCATTGCTAGGGGGCCCAAAAATATTTTTCACTGGGGCCCGAACCCACTCTTGGCAGCCCTGCCCACAGCTGTTGTATATTGAGCAATCTAAAATTGCCTTCCATATGCTTAACCTCACCTTGTAGAAGCCAGAAAGACAGAAATGCAGTTGGTGGGAGGCCTTAGAATGCCCATGATCCAGGACGCCTTGTGCAGTTTTGATGTAGTGGGCCTTTTTTTCCCCTTCCTTCCGCTGCTGCCAGCAGACAGCCCACCTCCTCCCCTTGGAGGCTGCCTTTTTAGTATGAAAGAGTCTAATCAGGTTATGATACAATACTGGGGGAGGGGGACTGGAAAAGGGAGAAACCCTACTTTGCTGCATGAATGCATGGATAGGCGGGTCCTTGTGCTTCTCAGGTAGAGATGGGTGAGAAATTCGATTCAGTTCACACTTAAAGCTGAATCTATCAAATTTGCACTTTCTGAAACAATATGAGAACGGCACAGCCATCCTTCAAAATTTGCAGTTGTCCAAATTTGGGGATGTAGTTCTCCAGTCAAATAATGTTTTTAAAAATGCATATATTAGAGGAAAGTGTGCATAAAATGAATATATTAGTAAAAATGGCATACAAAATGCATTTATATTAGGGGAAATTGTTTGCAAAAATGTGTGCATTAGTCAAAATTGCATACAAAAATGTGTTAGGAAAAACACACACTAAAATGCTAAAGAAAGTTCATGAGAATTTTTTTTTAAAAAAATTGCAAATGGTTTAAGAAATGTAGAAAACTGAATTTAAGACTGGAAAAACGATATATATATATATGTATTGGCCTGCTGTCAATATCTATTACAATACAGAAAACATGGTAGTGGATTATAAGTAGCAAATAAACCACAAATCACATGACCCTTCAGCAATGGGAATAAAGTCATACAGGTGAAAGGGGAGGTTTAAAAATAGATTTCCTGTTTGTCTATCTAATTATCTAATAATTATTTAGATACAGTAGATCCTACTTGATCCTGTACTTTTTTCTGCAGACCACAACAGCAATAAAGTTCATAAGCCTGTGATCCATTAAAATCATCCCTGGGCCAAATAAAAGAGTTGTAGGAGGGTGGGACTCAAAACAAGATATAATTTGAAGCTCACGGTTTGCTGCCAGTATCACTCCACTGGTTTTTCCCTTCCCTGCAGTCAGATTATATGGTTTTGTTTGTGAGGCCATTTGCGGTTGAAATAATCATTGATATAAAAATATGGACATGATTGCACCAGGGGGCAAGCCCAGTGCTGCTGGTAGAAAGAGTGATGGCATAAACTTCCCATCTAAACCCCCCTCCCACAACACTCATGCAGAGGAAAGTGGTATTTGTCCAGGTGGAAGGGTAGATCCTTTCCTGCACTACATTGGTTGCCAGTTTATTTATGGCCCAATGCAATGTGCTCACACTAGTATTTTAAGTCCTCAACAACTTAGGACCCCAATATCTGAAAGACCACCTTCTTCCCGACAGATCCTCTCAGGTGTTAAGATCAGCAGACAGGCCCCCTCTTGGTAGGTCCACTACCCCCATAGGCTCAGGGGGTGGTGACCCAGGAGAGGGAATTCTCTGTGGCAGCCCCTAAGTTGTGGAACTCCGTCCCCACAGAGCTGCATCTGGCAACCGCACTGTACAGTTTTCAGTGAATGCTGAAGATGGACCTCTTAACCCCAGCCTTTTGACACCTGAGAAGTATATTTTTAGAATCTACCCTATTTTTTATGATTGTAAGTTCCTTTAGTATGATGTATTTAAACTGTTATACCCCTGTTATTTATCACTCTTCCTCCTCCTCACAGAGGTTTTGTAATTAACTTCAGCTGTCTTGAGGATTTGTCCTCTATGTGCACATTTAGCAACGTTTTCCTCCTCCTTTTACAAACATTTCCTTGCAAGGCAAGTTACGTTTAGAAGAAAATGTAGCCCTCATTCAAGCCCACAACAACAAAGGAATACCCTGGCAGCTTCTCCAAAGGCACTGATATTCTTAAATTGCATTGACAGATAGCACCTCTTTCCACACATTGAGTAATGGGTATGGGAGACAACAACCACCAGTGAGACAATCCCAGTCACCCCTTGGATCACACAATGCCAGGCCATTGCCATGCACAGGTGCTTCCTCCTTATACTAATCAGTGGGGCTCACAGGCAAACAAACATCAAAACTGTCATCTATGGGTGAGCGTGCCATCCAGGATGAAAATGCTGAGCAAGGCAATAATAATATTTTTTTAAAGTGCAAAATGCAGGATACAAAATTCATCCTGCAAAGGAAACAACAATTTCATTCATCAAAGAAGAATGGTAGAAGAGACAGACACAACAGCAGAGGAAATCGGTCCATGAATGCAGTTCCTTAGACAAACAGTCTTTGGGTCATCTAGTACACGTTGCTGGGATCACTTTTGCCTCTGAATTAACTCTTACTACCCTGAAAAATGTATGTTCAAGAAAAAGAATATATAAAATATTATGCCGCTATGTTAAATCAGAACTTACCCATCACCCAAAAATAAGAGAAAAAAAGAATGAATTAGAGGAGGGATATGGCTAGCCTATAGCCTCCAGATGTTGGAACACCAGCTCCCACCATCCCTAGCCACTGGCCATGCTGGCTGGGGCTGATGGGAGTTTGAGTCCAACAACTTCTGGAGAGCCACACAGGTTATCAGCTCCTAATTTAGAAGGCACTCAGCTACTAACAGGATGCAAATATTGTATCTGTGTTTTCTTTTGTTATTATCTCTGTTCCAAATATAGAGTACATTTTAAAAATTATTCTCTTTTAGGTGCATCTCCTTATCCAGGTGTTCAGATAGATGAAGACTTTTTGAGCAAGTTAAAAGAAGGCATAAGAATGAAAGCCCCAGATTTTGCAACCACAGAAATGTATGATTGCTTGTACAATATTGTTTTGGCATGCATCACTTTAGCCCAAACATTTCATGTATGTAACTAAATGTCATCAACCTCTGTAGGATAAATGTTTTTGGGGAATTTAGAGCAGAGCAATGAGGGAAGAAGTGCTTTAAACTTTCCCTGCCTATTACTTCTCAACTTGAAATCACCCCCTCCCCCAGTTGCTTTTCCAGTCATAGGATTCCAGATGTGTGCATACCCTCACAAATACTCATTTGCAAACCTATAGGCTAGGGGTGGCTAACCTGTGACCCTCCAGACATGGAACTCCAGTTCCCATCAGCCCCAGCCAGCATGGCCAATGGTCAGGGATGATGGGAGTTGTAGTCTAACAGTAGAGAGCCAACCCTTAGCCATCTCTCTAGACAAAGGTTTAAGGCAGTTGGCAATTGGGTGGGGGGAGTTGAAACGCAGCAACTGTGGGCAGTGAAAAGGTTAAGCAACACATTCTCTGCTCTAAATCACTCCTTCTTGAAGCATTTTTTTCTCCTTAAAAACACAAGCTGGGATTTGCTTTAGTTAAGCCCTTAGCGTTTGCCTAAAAGGAAATTATCATTGTGATCTACTATCTGGGTTTTTGGATTTAAGGCGGAGTGGCTAACCTGTGGATCCCAACTATCATCATCAGCAGATAGCATGGCCAATCTGGAGGGCTGCATCCCGCTGTCTTCCCATGAGAACTAGTTCCTATGTCCCTCTCACTATCAGAGTGTATGATTCCAGTGGAAAACTTTATATTAGAAATGGCTATCAAAGTTATTTTGGGGTGTCAATCCTGTAAACCAGATCTAGGAAATTGGATCCACCTGGAGGGCCAGATCCAGAAGTGGTCAGTTCTCCGTGGATCACTTTGACAGGTAGGTGGGGCCACCTACCTCTCAATCACCTGATGTTGCAGGATGTCGGGTGAGAGTCACTTAAGTCCACTGCTGTACTCTTACACTCCCGATTCTCCCTTTGCAGCTAGCTATTCAAGTAAGATTCAGGGAAGATTTTGTCTTTGTAGCTGCAGTTTGAGCTGCAAAGGGAAATTCTTTGAATTCAAACTGCAACTGTAAAGGAAGAATTGGGAGTACATTCTAAGGGCACTCCCAGTTCTTCCTTTGCAGGCAAAATTCTCTGCTTTTTAAATTTGACTCCCTTTTCTGTTGCTGAGCAGAGCAAAAGAAAAAAACACCAAATTTTAAAAGCACCAAATTTTGACTTCTTTTTTACAGCAGCTGCTGCTGGAACATTCCCATACCCAATGTCATATATGATGTCAGACATGGGAAAGATGGATGTGGCTCATCAAGGCCACATTCACACCACACATTTATTCCACTGTTATTCCACTTTAAACAGACATGGCTCCCCCCAAAGAATTCTGGGAAGTGTCGTTTATGAAGGTTGCTGAGGGTTGTTAGGAGAAGCCTCTTCCCCTCACAGACCTGAGATTCCCAGACGTTCCCAGGGAAGAGGGAGTGGTTGTTAAACCACTCTGGCAATTGCAGCTTTGTGAGAAAAATAGAAGTCTCCTAACAACTCTTAGTCAGCACCCTTCACAAGCTACACTTCCCAAGATTCTTTGGGGGAAGCCATGCCTGTTTAAAGTGAAATAAATGTATGGTGTGAACGTGGCCCAGAAAAGGCTTGTTGGGCCAATCTTTGAGGCCCAGTAGGCCTAATTAGGTCCAGGTAGCAAGACCAACATCTGTAGTTCCCGATGCTTGCCATGCTGTTACCCAGGGTTACAGAGGGGAGAAAGGGATGGGGGAAAGACCTCCTGCTTTTTCTCTGTTGTTGCCACTGCTGCTCCCACCACCACTACTGATAGAAGGGACGGGGGAATGTGTTTTATAATGGGGATGACTTCTGGGTATGGGGGAGGGCAGCAGGGACAGGTGGGGAAAATGGAAAAAACATGAGTCTGGGGAGTGGGATGAAGCCAGGACTTCCTCTCCTGCTTGGGTTTTGATCTGAGTAGGAGAAGACATTTGGGGATTGTAAAACTCACCTCTCCTTTTGCAGTGGGTTTTTACAGGCCTCCAATGTTCAGTTCTGAGCCTGAGCTTGAAGAACTTTCTCAACATCTCAAATGCAGAGCACATGCACCACTACTACCTCCTAGGTGTGCCCCCTCCCTCCTCCTCTCCCTCCTTTTCATTGTTATTTTTGTACATCTCCAGAGTCAGTTATAACTCCAAAGATGTCATAACTGCAAAAATAACACCCCTCAAAGTTATGAGGCCAAAATCTTTTTCAGGGTTAAAATTCCCAACAGAAGCCAACCGTAATCCGAACCCTCCCTTGTTTGAGATATAAACCCCCAGCTTCTGGGATCCCACCAGATGTTGCCCACACTCTTTCAATCCTATATGAAGGGGTTCATTGTAAATGAAAGCTGGGATTCTCAAGAGATACCCACAAAGATACGTGCAGGATCCCAGCTCTGCCACCATCCTGTTCCCTCTTTGGTGTTCTAACTTTGCTCTGTTCAGCTGTCACAAATGTGTGACAGGGTTTATTAATAGCTCTATGATGGTAAAACTGCTGAGCGAAGCTTTCTGGTCTGGCTCTTGTGGGGCCTGTGCTATGCCGGGGGTGGGGGGATGAGAGAGGGTTCAGTGAAGAGCAGCAAAGGTTATCAGGGATTGGGGGCAGAGATCTGTGAGGAGAGCTCCAAGGGACTTCTGATGCTTAGCTTATGGCAGAGAAAGTCAATGCAGACACTCGATATCCCATTTTCAAACACATGAAAGGTTGATGTGAGGAGTGGTATAACTGGTGATTGGAGGGGAAGAGATAACAGGCTTAAGATGAAGTAGAAAAGATGTAAGATTTCCGTGCAACAGGGATTTTTCTAGCCCCAAGATTAGTCTGGCAAATGAGTAATCAAGCTGTGGAGCCCTGAGGGGAGTTTAAGTAAAGATTTGTTCATAGTTTGCACGTGGAGGGAGGAGGCATGGAAAAGGGACAGTTTCATCACAACTCCTACAGTTCTTACTTTACTTTCTTCCTCACATATTGCCATTCAGAACCGAAATCCCATGAAAATAACTAAACAGTTACATCTATGTAGCTTAAATCTATAGAAATCCCTGAAATACTGCAGAAGTTTGATGTGTTTTCTAAGGCATTGGCTGATGTTCAACTGGTGGGTCAGGAGTACACACAACTGCACTGTGCTCTGAACTATGGGGGCACCGGTAGCACTATCACCATTTTCGTCTTTTGGGAGAGGAGCGGTGCTAAGGTTTGTTTGAATGGCATCAATGCAGAGACAGAGAAAAAAGTAGAAAGTTGGAGGGAAAAGAGGAGAAAGATGGATATGTATGTTATTTTTTTTTAATGGATCCCATGTTGCAAGTTGCAGTTAAAGGTGGCTCCCAGATTTGAATGTTCTAATGTGAGCAATAGGACTCATGATACACTTTATTTTGCTTTTGCCAGATATCAGATCATGCTGGATTGTTGGCAAAGAGATCCAAATGAAAGGCCACAATTCTCAGAGTTGGTGGAAAGATTAGGGGACTTACTTCAAGCAAACGTACAACAGGTAAGCTGCAAAATGAAGTGTGCCTCATGTTGCTGGTGCTTCAAGGAGGCTGTGGCTCAATGGTAGAGCACACACTTTGCATTCAGAAGGTTCCAGGTTCACTCCCCAGTATCTCCAGGTAGAGCTGTGAAAGGCTTCTGAGTTTGGAACATGGACAGCCATTATCAGTCAGTATAGACCATACTGAGTTGTCTGGACCAGCCGTCTTATTTGATAAAAGGCAGCGTCCTACATTCCATTTCTGAGAAGGTTCTGCGCCATGTACTTGGGGAAGTTCAGACTCCTGTCTGAAACTCTGGACAGCCACTGCTGGTCAATGTAGCCAATACTGAGCTAGTTGTAATGGTCTCAGTATAAGGCAGTTACGTGCTTCATGCTGTACAGCACTTGGGAGTTGAAATCATTCCTGCCTAGATGGCTTACAATTTGGTTCAGCAATGGCCACACTGATGTTACAGACTGGGTACAGAAATGGGGACTACACAGAGTATCCCACTAATGATAGCGGCAAAGCTCTCCTTAGTGTTAAGTGATATTGTTTCCTTTCACAACTTGATCCACAACTCAGTGCCTGGATTTATAATTCAGTATTGAACACTTTTACTTGAGACTTGGATTTATTTGGGTTTTAACAGAGCTTATTTCAAGGCTGTGAACATGTTAGTACAAATCCACAGATACAATGAGCATTCAAGCTGCAAGCTCTGCACTGTGCCTCATAGCTAGACTGTGTTGGTAATGCAAACAGGCTTGATGGGGAAGGTGTGGGGCGAGCAATGGTGTTAGCATAGCAGAACCGCTTAGGAAAAGAAGTACAAGGTCATCTTGTGGCTACACCTTTTCAGGAAAACAAAAGCATGGCACCACTTCTCCATACATATGGCCTACAAAATGTTGGTCTGTAACAGCCTTTCCCAACCTGGTGCCCTTCAAATGTTTTGGACTGTAGTTCCCATAATGCCTGATCATTGGCCATGCTGGTGGGCTGATGGGATCCCAAAACAGCTGAAGCCATCTTGGGAAAGTCTAATCTATAGGTTGACTGAAGTAACAGCAGTGCAAGTAGCAAGGTGTGTCAATGCAGCTGAAGTGTGACCCTGTGCTGACGAAGCAGGGCAGAGCCTCATATCAGAGGGAGGACTAGTCTAAGGAGCATATAAACACATGATCCCCAAGTGCTTTCTGACAAAGCACAGTCCTAACTGGGCTGTGCCATATGATGATTTGGAATATTCTGCTTTAAGATCTAGGGCCTAAACCTGATCTAGGTAGACTATTTTTTAATCTACTTCATGCTAGTGATATAATAATAATTATTATTTATTTAAATTTATATCCCACCCTTCCTCCCAGGAGCCCAGGACTGTGCACTGTTTACATACTATTCTTGTTTCCTTGATAGTTTTATACTTTTATGTATATAGGATGGCAAAGACTATATCCCTCTGAATACTAAATTATCAATGGATCCTGAATTTGATCATTCATCTCCAACTTTCCCTAATCCTCACGAGAGGGGGAATGATTTAGCACCAGCCTTGAATTATGCAAGCATCGAAAACACCGGGTAAGATGGAATACTGAGATATTTTATATATAGCAGATTATTTAATTATTTAAGGCATTTATATACCACTTAATCCTTAGCATTTCTAAATGGTCTACATAAAAATAAACCATACAAAGAACAACTAAAAATTCATCACAAAACCAAAGTGAAACCTTAAAATGCCCGCTGCAAGAACAAAGTCTTTGTCACATGTCTGAAGTTTAGCTAGGAGAGTGGATGTCTAATCTCAGCTGGGAGAGAGTTCCACAGGCTTGGACCCGCACTGAATGCATGACTTCTAGATTGATGAATGACAGTATGGATTTAGTGCTGGACATAACGATGCAGTTAGGAGAGCATTTTTAAGAACATAAAAAGATCCTGGATGACTCAGACCAAAGGTCCATCTAATCTGTTCTCTGAAGTAGCCAACAGGATGCCTCTGGGAAGTCCACAAGAAGGTTTTGAAAGCAGTAGCCTTCCCTCACTAGCACATCCTAGCAACTAGCATTCAGCAACACACTGCCTCTGAATATCAGTGCCTCATAGTCACTGACAGACCTCTCCATGAATTAATCTAATCCTCTTTTAAACCCATCTAAACCCACTTACCTGAGAGTAACCCCCATAGAATTTAACAGGCCTTAGTTCTTGGTAGACATGGTTAGGATTGAGCTATAAAGCCAGAGGCCTTCACCACATCATTTTGACTGAACTTTCATCTATCTTTGTAATACAAGGCAAATGTTTAAGCATTATAGGGCTCTTTTGAGGCAGAAATGGAACGTGTGTGACTGATTACACACACACTTTCCATAGGCGTCATCAGAGGTGCTTTTTGTTTTTCTTCCTAAAGAATTTTGCCTGCTCAACTGCTTGCCTCCTATATCAGCGAAGTTGGCCCAGTGGAAAACTTTATCCTTTCGCTTCTTTTCTGTAGAATATATAGTAATCTCAGAGTAATTTTGCATGTGGTGTGAGTAGGAAGGAAACTAATTTCACTCCAGACTTTGCAATTAGGTTTCTTGTAATAAACCTGTCATATCATCTGGATCATCCCCCTATTTTCTACAGAGAAGTCAAGCTAAGTTTAATGGAACTACTTTGGAGGAAACAGGCTGCAGATTGTATCCATTTATCCTTTCAAACCTTGATAGCTGTCAAGTACATTAACAGTACAATCCTGCACATGTAGACATTCGTACAATTGTGCTTGAAGTCTCTCATTCTTCCCCCATGAATCTATTAGATTTTAAAAATTTGAGCTAAGCAAGATTTGCCATTTGTCAAATAGGTTTTCCACTAATACTTGACAGCTTTACAGCTATAATTAATTTTTAAGTATACATTCCTTTTTACATCTTGGCCCAAGTTATTTGTGACTTAAGTCTCATTGAAAGCAGTAATACTTCACTTTGTCTTACTGACTAAGTGTGGTGATAAAGGATAGGGTGCCGTTCTGTAAAATCAAAGTGATATTAATATTGTATTTCAAATTACACTTTAAAAAGACAGATCAATAGGCTGCTCCTTCTTGAGGCTGATGTAGAGTGACCCTGTGCCATTAGCGCAAAGGTGGTTTTTGTGTGGCAAGCAAGACATCTTCACTAGAACATATATCATGCCCTTTGATATGCCAGCAAGGGTTAAAACAGGGGAGTGGAATTGCATCTGGCTGAAGGATGGCATCTAATAGTGGCCAATCCTCCACGGCCCCTTTGACAGGTAGGTCAGGCTGCAAAGGTGCGGGGAACCTTTGACCCTCCAGATGTTGCTGAAGTACAACTCCCACCATCCCTGGCCATTGGTCAAGCTTGCTAGGGCTGATGGGTTCTGCAACATGTGGAGGGCCAAAGGTCCCCCACTCCTGCTTTACAGCCCTGGCTCTTCCTTTTTATCCACGGCTGGGACTCAAGTCAAGCCAGTTACAAAGAAGCACACTTAAGAGTGCACCCGATTCTGCTTCCTTTAGCCATGGCTCGAGGTTTCAAATGGAAGCTTGACCTTTCCCATGTCTGACATTGTATATGATGTCGGGCCAGAGAAAGCTGGGTGTGGCTAGCCCAAAATGTTCTGGCAGGCCCATGAGCTAGAGGTTCCCCACCCCAAGTTACAAGAACTGCCTTGCTGGATTTGAGTAACTGCTGAAGTTGAGCATTTCATTTCCAGCAGCAGCCAATGCCTGTAAGCATCTCATGGATTGGGTACACACAGGATAACCCCTTGGCAGGATTGAGCTGCATAGGCAGCAACATTACAGCAACAGTAAAATGAAGACACCCATTATCTCGAATGGAGTTTGTGACATTTCCCTTCCTCACTATAAAAAGAGATATACAAAGTTAGAGTACGTTCATGCTGTCACCAATGTTCAGGTGTTCACAAGCAGGAAGAATACAAAACAGCACAATGTAGTTTGTTGCCCATATATAGTTCATTTTGAGATCATCCAACAAGCTCTTTCTTCTGCCTGCTTTTTAAGGAGCTACGTTAATGCCTTCAGAATGAAGCTGCCCCAGAAAGTCAAGACCTTTGAGGAACTTTCACCCAAAGACGAACTAGGACACAATGTAAGTCACAAACTTAACTTCTTAACATGTGTGGTGTGAGGTTTGCTCTTTTAGAGTCAATCTTGTGTTGCTGAGCTGAAGAGAAATAAATATTAGACAGGCACCATCTCTGTTATCTTTTCAGCACCTATTGAAGACCTTCCTCTTTCAACAAGCCTTTTAAGTTGAGACCTATCCCAGTCTGCGTCTGTGTTGGAATTACTTTTTAATATTGTTTTAACTTTTGTTTTTGATGCGAGGGTGGAAGATTCTCTCTCTCTCTCTCTCTCTCTCTCTCACACACACACACACACTCTCACACTCACTCAGTCACACTCACTCACTCACTCCCCCCCTCCTTTGTGGACATTCTCCTTCAGGATGGCCTGATGTGGAAACAGCAGCTTATTTTGTGGTATGAATTTGTTTTGGCCTCTTCAAGAGTGACATGTTTCAAATTAGCATTGCTTATTAATTAGCAAAGTGCTCAACAGTGTTATGTGCAATGTATTTGTGTGGAGAGGGGAAGCTGCAGGGACCTCCAGGCGAGATGCAGCACACATTCCCCCCACCATTGCTAGTTTTTTTTTTTTTAGTCACACTAGAATGTGACAGAATGTTGGGAATTGGCTTATTTTCTCGTTCATGCAATTTATATTCAATCCTTCCTCCAGGGACCTCAATATGGAGAGGACCCAAGTCTGATTTAAGGAAAAAGGGGGGGTGGTGAGCAAGAACTGCAATAAAGGCATGGGAACTGTAGTAGCTGGGTGGAAAATGGGGATTTTAATATAAGCCAGAGAAGAACTGGGGGTACACAAACCTTACCACTTTTTTGAAGCAGGCATTTGTGCCCATGAAAGCTTGTATCTGAGTCTCAACTCAGATGTATAGAAAAATTAAGCCATAATGATAAATGCTGGATAAAAAGCACAGTCCCTTTTTATTTCAAAATATTTTGTTGGTTTCAAACTATTAAATTTATGTCAACCAAACAGAATTTATCAACTTAACCATTTATCCCTTTTTTGCACATAACTACAGCACATTTTTACCACTGCTGATACACCACTTTTCTTATAGCTGGCGTAAGGCTTGTTCACACATTACACTGAACACAGCTACAAGCAATCTCTACACATATACAAGTATTCGTGTACGAATACTTGTTCATTTGTATAGTTTAACTATTTTGTACAGGCTGTATGATTGTTGAATGTTGCATATGAATAACCGTACAAGTGTACAGCTCAATTCTTACTATACAGATTGTAGTCATTTAATGTAACATGTGAACGCCCCTATATTGTTGTGCTTTTACCAAAAAGTCAATTTTGAGTAATATTAATGATGGGTTACTCAAGGTAGGTGCATCACTGTCATAAACTCAGGCACACAAAGAACAGAGTGGTACTACTGGAGCTGTATTCTCTTTCAGGATTACCAAGCAGACAGTGGGACGGTGCTACCTTTGGAAGAGCTGAAGCGTTGTACGTGGACAGGCAGCAAACAAAAGCAAACCTTATTTGGGTATGCGAGTCCAGCCCACACATTGTGTTCATTCACAGACTATGGATACAACTAGGCAAAGTGGGAACATTTGCCAGGAATCTAATTGGACCTGTTACACTGGGGGAGAGAGGGATTTAACCTTTTCCCATGTCATTTTTCTGAGCAAAAACACTTCCTCCACTTCTTCTGTTTGCTCCATGGGACAAAACATACAAGGACCACTTCCTAACTGTTAGAGCCATATGACAATGGAACCAATTACCTAGAGAGGTAGTGGGCTCTCTGACACTAGAGGCGGTCAAGAGGCAGTTGGACAGCCATCTGCTGGGAATGCTTTGATTTGGATTCCTGCATTGTGCAGGGGGTTGGACTTGATGGCCTTATAGGACCCTTACAACTCTACTATTCTATGATTCTATGGTATGCCTTGCCCCATGCAGCAAATAGTGTGGGGGGGATTTTATCATGAAAATGGCACAAGGAGAAAGGATTAAATCTCATCTCCCCCCAGTACTGCAATCCTAGTTGAATTTGGTTCCTGCCTTGTGGTTGAACATTTTACTGTAGCAAATGCAAGCTGATGCAATATACAATAATTGGCCACATTATTGAGCAGTGGATGGGGGCAGGGGAGTTTGTTCTTGGTGCTCAAGGCAGCTTTCCAGCAGACATACAGCAAGGGCGGCTCAGTCTGAGGGCACATATTTCCTCCTTCCCTTTCATGACTCAGCGTAGCATAATCCGTTTGAGACTGAAGGGCTCAGGATACTAAAATGGCAACATGACAATGGAGGGATGCAGGAGCATTATTTCTCTTCCTGCCCTCCACCATTTTATGTTAGCCACCTTCCTCTGCCTGACTCCTGTCTAGGGAATAAGGGCTTGCCAGTGAAAAGGCTGTACTAATAGGAATTATTTTAAGCAGTGAAGGGGCATTAAGGAAGTTGGTCAGGCTTGCTGTTTAAAAAAAGAATGGATGAGTCTTATTTAGGGTATGAGAAATCCTAGTTTCAGTTCCCAAACAAGTTCATGCTCTATGGCAATGGTAGGGAATTTTTTGGCTGTTGTTGGGCTCCAGCTTTCATCAGCCCCAGCCAGCATGTCTAGCGAGCAGGGGTGATGGGAGCTGTATAATAACAAGCAGCCAAGCTACAGCTGTTGTGATCTGGCACAGGTTAGCCTCAATAATCCATACTCTAACAACTTTCTGTATAGACTACTGCAATGAACCTATGGGGAGCATCCCTCAAAGATCATCTGGAAGCTGTGACTGGTACAGAACTATTCAGGCTGGTTGCTATAGGTTGTAGCTCAACAGCATCATACCACTCCAATCTTGAAAGTGCTACACTGGCTGACAGTGAGCTACTGGGCCAATTCATAGTGGTGATCTTAGCATATAAAGCTAGACGACTTGGAGCCCAGATACTCAAAGAAGCAACTTTCCCAATACCTCCTGACCTGAGCCCTATGGTCAGCTCAAGAGGCCCTTCTTGTGGTCTGTTGGCAGGGCAGTGACATCATACAGGACATCCTTAGTGGCAGTGCCCCATTTAGAAAATCCCTCCTGAGTGATATTCAGTTGTCCTCCAAATTAGCTCTATTTAAGCACAAGTCCTGGGCTCCTGCTGGGAGGAAGGGCAGGATATAAATCAAATAATAAATAAATAAACAATACG
This sequence comes from Rhineura floridana, assembly GCF_030035675.1. Classification (NCBI taxonomy): domain Eukaryota; kingdom Metazoa; phylum Chordata; class Lepidosauria; order Squamata; family Rhineuridae; genus Rhineura; species Rhineura floridana. Next base: position 153,444,388 of record NC_084484.1, read on the forward strand.
TTTAAAACATATCTATTTGTCCAGACTTTAGGCTCTTAAGTTGATGATATTTACTCTGGAGCAGAGGATGTCGATTATTTATTGGTGCTGACTTGTGTTTAATATTTTTTTGAAAAAAGAAATTAGGCTGTTTTTATTGTATATTTTTATAGTTTATGTTCTATGTTGTGATCCACCTTGTCCTCCTATATTGGAGAAAGAGCATGGTATAAGAACAAAACTCTCTTCGCTCACTAACCCCTCCCTCCGCTCACCGACTAGGGACTCCCAAACACACACAAAAACAGGTCACTCTCCCCTCCCCGGATTGCTAAGCTTCCTCTTCTCATCCCCCCAAAATGGGTTGCTAAGCCTCCTCTTCCTTTTAGACCTTCTCCTGTGAAGAGGAGGGAGATGGTCAGCTGAGGCAAACAACACAGGAAAAGTGGGGAGCAGCCAGGGCAGCACCTCGGTAACTGTTCACCTGTCCTGTTGCTTCTGTTCTCCTTGCCTTCTATTCTGAGGCTGTGAGGTTGGGGGGGGGCAGCAGAGCAGAATGGTTGATGAGGAGCTACACCAGGCTGTCCTGACTTGTCCTCTGTAGCTTGGTCAGGCTGCCTCACTCTCCCTTTTTGCTTGCTTGCCTCATGTCACCTTGTTCACCCACTGATCTGCCATCCTTTCTTCCCTCATACCCACCACAAGCCTGCCCCCCTGCCCCCATGGAATGCTGCCGTCAGGAGATGTTGACCTGGTGTTTGGTGGGGTGAAGTTGCCCCTACAGGACCAGGTCCGCAGCCTCGGGGTTGTTCTTGATTCCAAGCTGTCCATGGAGGCTCAGATTTCGGCTGTGAGCCGGGCAGCTTGGTATCAATTACACCTTATACGTAGGCTGCAACCCTACCTCCCTGTTCAACAGCTCCCGCTCGTAGTGCATGCCCTGGTCACCTCTCGATTGGACTACTGTAATGCGCTCTACGTGGGGTTACCCTTGAAAATGACCCGGAAATTACAGCTTATACAGAATGCGGCGGCGTGCTTACTTACCAACAGCCGCCGACGGAATCACATCACGCCAGTGTTGTTTGACCTACACTGGCTGCCGGTTGTTTTCCGGGCCCGATTCAAGGTGTTGGTTTTAACCTTTAAAACCCTGTACGGTTTCGGCCCAGCTTACCTGAAAGTGCGCCTCCACCGCCACCAATTATGCCGCCCAACTAGATCAGCCCACACAAGGCCTTCTCTCAATCCCTCCAACCAAAACAGTTAGGTTGGTGGGTACTAGGGAGAAGGCCTTTTCTGTGGTGGCCCCCACTCTCTGGAACTCCCTCCCATATGATCTTCGACATGCCCCTTCCCTAGATGTATTCCGCAAGGCCCTGAAGACGTGGCTATTCCAGCAAGCCTTTGAGGTCATTGGGTAAATCACCATGATTCTGTCATTTATCGTATGTTGTTATTATAATTGCTTTTATATGTATTGATGACTGTCCAGTATTTTATCTATTGTTATTAATGTGATTACATCTGTTATTATTGTATTTTATCTCTTTTAATGTACGTCGCCTAGAGTGGCTAATTGCCAGATAGGCGACAAACGAATTAATTATTATTATTATTATTACAAAAATATTATATGTCTATAAGTTCCCATCCCTGTTCCACATGAAAGAGGAAGAAAGCACCTTTCATGGAGGATTGGTCTAGCAATGGCTATTAATTGCAACTGCTAAACTGAACCTCTTTGTAGAGACGTCAGCTGCTATGGACTAACAGAGGCTCTTTCCGTGATTGCCTTCATGCATGTCTTAGCTATCTTTTGTGAATTTATCTAAGTTTTTTTTTTAAGGTTATCTAATTTAGGGGCCATCAGCACAGCTTGTGGTGGGGAATTCTAGCAATTCATAGAGTATATTTAGGAAGACTTCAAACTTTTTGTTTTCAGTAGGTATTTCTCTCAATAGGCTATTAGAGCTGCTCTTACTTACTGTAATTTTATTTTACATTTATGAAATTCATCAAATGTGTGTGTTGTAATATCTTTGTCAGCATCTCCAAGATATTATTATCCATCAAGAGAGAGAAAGAGTGTGTACGTGTGTGTATGGAGGTACCTTGAAGGCTGGAAACTGAAGTTGGTCCAGATGTAGTAGTTTGGCTGCTGGTTGGACTAAGCTGCAGTGATATAAACACATTCTGAGCTAAAAGAACTTTACTGGCTTCTGAGCACAATAATGCACAGTGGTAGTTTTAAACTTTAGAAGCCCTAGGCAGCTTGGATCTACTTACTGTGTCTTCAAGTCCCAGACTGGTGACTACACAGGTCTGGAGAGCCTTCTGGCTAAGAGCTGGTCTAACTAAACTGGGCAGGCTGTGCACATCAAACACACTCATTAGGGATTATCTCCTAGATGGTAGAAGTACATTTATTGCACCCAGCCTGGGGCTGGGAGAGGCCTGTACTCCAGCATTGAGCTACTGCTGTCTTGAGGGTTTAATTTTATTAGTATTTTAATTGGGATATTAGATCCTTAACAGTATTTTATGTAATTTGTATTAGGTGAATGGACTGATAGAAGCCTAATAATGGTGTATAATTCTATTTTTTAAAAAAATACATGGCTAAGAACCAGCCATTTATATTTATCATGCATCTAATGCAGATTTGCTTTTGCTTACAGCCTCCGATCTGGCAGCCGAAGCAAGGAGTCTATCCTGTCAGAGACAACGAAGCCAAAGGTTTACAGTTTCAGCTGCAGTCATATCAGTGAAGTGACTCTGCCATTTAGTTGTGGCATCACCTGGGAAGGGAAGCCTACACAGGGTTTCCCTCCTCCCAGCTATAATTCTGTGGTTCGATATTCCACTCCACCAGTTTAGCAAGCAAGGACTTTGAACGACTGAGAGCAGCTGCTCCTCGACTGAGTTGCATCTCTCCACTATCATCATTGAAAACATTGAATAGTCCTTGCTGCTGCCCATAGATCCAACACCATCTCTGTAGAGAACAGAGAATTATTTCTGTGAACCACCAAGAACAACCCCACACACCGCATCAACTGTAGCACTATGCAACAGTAGGAATGCAATAACTATACAAATGTAATAAAGGAGAGGGGGCTTACTGTAGGGGGGATCCTCTGTGCTGTTTCTTCCCCACTGCCTAATTACAAATTCTTGCACGGGTCTCATGCAACACAATGGAAGGGTAGTGAAATTAACTAGACCAGAAGCTATTTCTAGCCTACTTAATTATATCCCTAAGCGAGCGAGCCCACCCTTTTAGTCTACATGCACAATTTTTCTGCTTTATACCCATTTTGCAGTTGGCTTCTGGGGAATAGTTTCTGCTTTTTAAAGGTAGTGTTTAAATATAGCAAAAATAGTTCAAGCAGATAACATAATGAAGACACAAAAATGGTTTTATACCACTTCAACTAGTATGGCTCTCCCTCAAAAAATACTAAGTTCGGTAAAGGTTCAGAAGAGGGCAACCAGAATGATCAAGGGGATGGAGCGACTCCCTTACGAGGAAAGGTTGCAGCATTTGGGGCTTTTTAGTTTAGAGAAAAGGCGGGTCAGAGGAGACATGATAGAAGTGTATAAAATTATGCATGGCATTGAGAAAGTGGATAGAGAAAAGTTCTTCTCCCTCTCTCATAATACTACAACTCGTGGACATTCAAAGAAGCTGAATGTTGGAAGATTCAGGACAGACAAAAGGAAGTACTTCTTTACTCAGCGCATAGTTAAACTATGGAATTTGCTCCCACAAGATGCAGTAATGGCCACCAGCTTGGACGGCTTTAAAAGATTAGACAAATTCATGGAGGACAGGGCTATCAATGGCTACTAGCCGTGATGGCTGTGCTGTGCCACCCTAGTCAGAGGCAGCATGCTTCTGAAAACCAGTTGCCGGAAGCCTCAGGAGGGGAGAGTGTTCTTGCACTCGGGTCCTGCTTGCGGGCTTCCCCCAGGCACCTGGTTGGCCCCTGTGAGAACAGGATGCTGGACTAGATGGGCCACTGGCCTGATCCAGCACTTATGTTCTTATGTTCTTATTGAAACCTCTCCCTATTCTTCCCTCCAGAACTTCTAAGAAGAGGGAATGGCTATCAAAACAGACTTATGTCTAAACATACAATTGTGAATGGTCTGGTAGAGAACAGGATTAGGGTTGCAAAGGAATTCAAGGAGCAATACATTAGTAACACTTTAAATTTAACTAAAGCAATCAAATACACAGAGTAGGATTAGGACATGTTATTCCTTCAGCAGCTGTTTCTATGTGCAGCCCTCACAAAGCAGAACTCTGGGGCACAAGAATTGCTGCACTGATGGAGACCAAGGAGGACCTCTCACAGCATACTAGTAGTATAAAGCAATCCCACAACACTGGAAACTGCCACCATTTACAAAATGCAGCCCAATGTTGTTGTAGCCAATGGAAATGGAAAGGTGGGGGCAAGGTTAGAAAAGATATGTACAATATCCAAGGGGCATTTTGGTCACCACTGCTATCCCTGCAGTCCTGTAAGCACACTGCCATTTTGCCATCACATTACTCAAAAGTGCAGAATTTGGTATTGAGGATGGAATGCAACAGTGTGAGAATTTCAGCTGCCACTTAACGTTACTTGTCCTCACAGTTGCAAACAGGCTTGAAACTTTGCAGTTGACACACAAACTAAAATTTCAAAACCATACAGTGCAGGGAGGGGAGGGGGAACATGGCAGCTAGGACCCGTTCACTGCAGAGCTCTTTACCTTGTAGTTAATGGAAGCAGCATGTAAATATGCACAAAGTTGTTGATTAAACACATGCTACAGAATCCACATTTTCTCGATACAATATTTGGGATTCCTGCCATAGTATCTTAGTATTTTCTACGAGAAAATACAGAGTTCTGTATGCATCTGTTATATTATACTGTGCTTTTATACTCTAGTTGCAAGTGACCATATAGGCAGAAGGTGTTAGCCCAAGCTACTGTAGTTAATTGACAGTCAGTGTCCAGCTACAGCTGTGCATTCTGAAATACCTATTGAATTTTGTGTTGCTGCTGCCGCTGCTATCACAACTACAGCATTTATTTAGTGCTAAGAGTGTGCTGCTAGGTTCATTTTGCTAAGGGGTAGGTAGTTATAGTGGTGAACCATTGCTTTGGTTGACCAGTATGGCTACCCTACAAAAAGCAGCTAATAGCAGTCATGCAGTTCCAGTGAAAGCAATGAAATTTAAGTTAGTTCTGTCAAAACTTGAGCCATTGGTTTCAATGGCAGTTTGTCACAATCAACCTCCACTGGGTTGAGGTCAATAGATTTAAGAGTGTTTGGGTGGAGGAGGATTTTAGAACATTCGGCTTCTAAAAACTGCAAGTCTGTAATCTTTGTGCTCTCTCTTCAGATAGAACATCAGACAACTCTTCAGACATTATTCTCTTAGTAAAGCCAGTGGAAGAGAGCCAGTGCGGCATAGTGGTTAAGGTGTTGGACTATGGGTTCGAATCCCCACATAGCCATGAAGCTCACTGGGTGACCTTGGCCCAGTCACTGCCTCTCAGCCTCATGAAAACCCTATTCATAGGGTCGCCATAAGTCGGAATCAACTTGAAGGCAGTACATTTACATTACAAAGCCAGTGGAGGTTGGAAGAGATGAGGAGTGGGAGGGCTGGGTTCATTATCAAGTAGGGCATCAATATTATTATTAAAATCTAATGCTTTTAATGAAACCTTTTTTAAAAAAAACAAATTTAAAAAGCATTCTTTAAAATGAGCTTTACTATGGAAAACGGTGTAAATATCTTGTGCCTTAACTTTTAAAATCTATTTTTACATAGGCTTCATAAAGTTTCAAAATACAATTTGGTAACAAGCTTCATTTGTGAGACTATTGTTCTGCTTGTGTTCATCTATAATTTATCTATAATACTTAAGAAGTATCTCATAGAATTGACCAGTCTTGGTTTGGAGCAGAAATGTCAAATAGCATTTTGATGCAGTAGCCAAAATATTTGTCAAGACTTGTCAGAAGACAGACTTTATTTCAAGGGTGATAAATACATGGTAAGTCATTGGTAGGGTGGTAAAGGGATGCTTCTTCATTCTGTGATCATTGCACCTTTCTAACAAGTTCACACATGCATGTTCTTCTCCATGATCTGTATATAGTCACATGCATAAAATTCTGCACTTGCCCAGGGCATCATTCAGATCCTCCTAGGGTTTTAGCATGTGGGTTCTGATAGCAGAATACCCCCCTAGCCTAATACACATCGGGGGCATGACCCATGCCCTCTATCTTCCTTCAATTAGAACAGCACCAGCATCAAGATGAACTTTTCTGTCTGGATGAGAGCACAAAGTAGACATCTGTTCCTAACTTGGTTGAAGTCAAAGCACCTCAGCGCAGAAGTTACCAGAAATTTCATTCCATCCCAACAGAAAAAGAGGGACATAAGCCAGACAATATGGACAGAAGTCCTACTCCACAGCAACCCTGATCTCCCCATATGGCCAACTACAGGACATGCATGTTGGCCTATGAATTCTTTCTTTGGGAAAAGCTCTCTCCATTCCTGGATCATTTTCCATGGGTTAAACATGAGCTCTATTCCAAAATGAGACATTCCAACTTGTCAAATAGCCTGCTAACTTTGCTGTGGATCCAGAAGCTGTCAATCTCAGGCATCATGCGGGCTCCAATCAGCCTCAACACCTGATGAAAGTTGGCCTTGCACAGGAAAACTCCCATTTGATGCTGACACTCTCTGGTGTCTCGATTGTGGACACTAACAAACAAGTCCAGCAACTGAAGTTCACAGTGAGGCCAATGGGCCTGCTGTCACAAGGCTCCTTCTGTTCAAAACCTAGGTGTTGGTCTCACAGTTCCTGCCATCAACACATACAGCCACCCAACAAATACAGTTGATTGGCACAATCTTCAACTCCTGATGTTTCTAGGACTTCTTCCCTCTCTAAAGGATGAATGTCCTGTTCACCAGATGGGTGCTGTATTCTCTACCGCTCCTCCAGCATTGTGCTGCCTTTCAGCTACTTTTCAACCCGATGGTGGCGGGCACTTCCATAGCACTCTTGGCCAAGCTTCATGAGGTTACTGCGATGTTGATGCCTAGATAAGTGTTCCACCCTCCACCTAATCCACAAGTGAAGCCCTTATAGCCAACTCCTTGGACTCCAGAAACCAATCCAGTGGTGGCTTCATGCCAATGCTCTAAGTAGGACTATCAGCTGGCCCCACAAGTGATCCCTTAAATGGCATTATCGAACTCTGATCTTTCAGCACAGAACCTACTCCTTGGACTTTTTCACAATGTTGGAAAATACTAAATGTCCATTTTGTAGCTGAGGACAGGACCAATTATTTCTTGCTGATGCTTTTCTCTGGTCATGGAATGGACAGTTGGTTTCACCTGAAAGGTGCCATCAGATGGGTACTAGCATTGCCTGGTGACCAAAGGCAGGAATGTACCAGAGTCAAGACTTCAGCTGCTCCTACCAGTCTTCACCTCAGTCCATTCTGGACAAACTATACACCAGATCCATGCTCAACTCAAACAAAAAAGTAGTTATAAGGAGCAGCAAAACTGCTAAAATAAGTTTTTGACTCCTAAGAGTAACAGTACTGAAAAGAAAAAAAACAGCCTTAGCAGTGGTATGATGAACAGAGAGTAATTCAAATGTTAATGGAACAAGATAGGGAGCCCTCCCCAAAAGGGAGGGTCCTGATGGCATGATACCCAGGAAAACCACCTTTCAGGTGAGACAAATGGTCCATTTTTCCCAGATAGCATGCCATCAGATGAAATGTACCAAAGCAATCCCATTAGGAAGGGCCCAAGCTGCCTAAGAGGAGGACAGTACCTGTTTTAGGACACACCTACCCAAAGAAGCATCCACTGAAATATAACAGTCTACCTTATAGTGCCTGCTAAAGGAATTTGGTGCTCACCATATGAAGCCCTACAGATATCGGGAATAGCATTGGTTGCGAAGACAGCTATAGTGGCAGCCGACCTAGCAGAATGGGCCATGATGTTTTGAGGCACTGGAATCTGAAGAGATTCATAGCCAAGGGTGATGCCCAGCCCATAGCCAACATGACAGAATTGAACTGGAGACCTTCTTTCCAAAGGTCCTCTGGTAAAAGTAGAGAGATTCCACCAGACAAATGTCCCTAGTCCTGGCTAGCTAGACTTCAAGGACTTGATAGACATCTAGAGTGTGTCAGGCTTTTTCTACAAGGTGGACTGGATGAGGACAGAAGGGTAATATGATATCCTGACTGCAGTGGAAGGTAGAAGTCACCTTGGGATGAAGTGCAGGTTTGGTAAGTAACACCATGGAGTCCATGTGGAAGACAAAGAGGTGATGGGTGGTGGACAAGGCCCCCAGATCAGAAACTCTGCAGGCTGAGGTGATTGCCACAAGAAACAGGACCTTGAACGAAAGCAGGTGTAATGGAACAGACTGAAGGAGCTCAAAGGGAGGGTGTTGCAGGGCCTGCAGGACTTTCTGAGACTCCAAGAGCGAAATCAATGAGCTACCAGGGTTGCAAGAAGAGATGTCCTTTTCAGGAACTGCTTGACCAAGGGATGGGTCCTGAGGGAAGCCTGGTCTGGTCACAATTACAAGATGGAGGCCTGGCAGCATGGTGTGTTGGGCTTCAATCCCATCGAAAGACCTGCACGGAAGAAGTCAAGAAGGTGGTTCACTGTAGCACTGGATGGATGTCCCTGTTTTTTGAAGCACCATTTGGTGAAGGCCAACCATGTGGCTTGACAGATGCGAATGGTGGAGGGCTGTCTGGAAACCAAATTGATTGTGACAACATGCTTAGATAACCCTGAGTGTCTCAAGTGGCACTGCTCAACACCCAAGCTATCAGACTCAACCACTTGGGATCCAGATGGTAGATTGGGCCCTGAGACAGAAGGTCCAACTGCAAAGGCAGGTGCCCTGGATTGAGAGGGTTAGTAGGTCTGAGGAGCATGGGCTGTGCAGCCAATAGGGAGCCAGGAGGATCACTTTGGCATGTTTCTGACAAAGCTCCTGGATGATCCTTCTCAGTAGAGATTAGGGGGGAGGTGTATAGGAGCCCTTTTGGCCATGATGTTGAGAGATGCCTCAGCGCCCGGTTGAAGCTATCTCATGAAGAACTGTGAGAGTTGCGCATTCTGATTGGAGATGAAGAGATCTACTTTGAGGGGTCAGAACTGGTGATGCAGTTGGCAAAACACCTCAGGATGCAGTTTCCACTCCCAAGGTAGAACCTGCTGTCTGCTGAGTCAGTCTGCTGCGACATTCAATTCACTACTGAAGTGTTCTGCCCTTAGAGAGTGCAGGTGACATTTGGCCCAATTGAGTATGAGGGTTCACACTGCTTGGAGGGCCCTTGAGGGCATGTTCCCCTGATGATTCAAATATGTCTTCACACTGATGTTGTCGGTCCAGACTAGGATGTTGGTCAGGTGGAACCTCTGATGAAAGTGGAGGGCTAGCTGCACTGCTCACAGCAGCAGGATGCAGGTTTATGCAGTTTGCTCTGTCAACTTCCAGGTCCCTTCAACAAAGAGGAAGTTGCAGTGGGTCTCCCAACCTAGAAGGTTGGCATCTGTTGTGACCAGGGTTCTCTTGGGCTCTCAGAAGGGAGTGCCCTTCTGCAAGTTTTCAGTTACCATCCACCAGTGGAATGACGCCTACAGGAACAAAGAGTGCTGCAGTCTTCTGTGCCTGGAGTTGGCAATGTCCAGTTTAAAGGGCAGAAGGGCCCACTGGAGAGGCTGGGTATGATGGAGAGCCCAAGGGATGATGTGAATGGAGGGGATGAACAGACCCAGAACTCTAGCAAGGAACATCCCATCCACCACAGATGGCAAGGTGTCTGGATGGTGGACATTATTCTCTCTGGAGACAGAAAGACCATTAACATTAGTGTCCAATATGGCCCCCAGGTGCTGAAGATGTGTCAGGTGCAACTGGCTCTTTTCAAGATTGACAAGGAAGCCATGACCCCTCAAGGCTGCCATAGTGAGGTGTACGTCAGTGGTTCCCAACCTATATGAAGATGGGACCCCCTTTGTAAGCTCAAAACATTTTGTGACCCCTCCCATGCAATTGTAATTTTAGTCTCTGTTAATTAAAAAAAATGGTGCATGGCAAAATCACAGCTCCAAATATCCCTTTCCATAAAAAGCTCCCTGCAGACAGGGAGGTGTTGCTTTCTTTTCTTAATGCAAAGGACCAATCAAATTGGTATCCCCCCTCCCTCCCCAGTTTGAAGACGTACACTCCTGTCTCCCAACACCAGTGGGCTACAGTGTTGGGCTAAGATCTAGGTTCAAATCCCCACCCAGCCATGAAGCCCACTGGGTGACCTTGGGCCAGACACAGGCTCTCAGCCTGATCTATCTCACAAGGTTGGTGTAAGGATAACATGGAAAGGGGGGGGGACCATGTGCACCACCTTGAGCAACTTGAAGGAAAGGTGAGATATAAATGCAATAATAATTAAATCAATACATTTCTGCTGCAATACCAGGATCCCAACCTTAGCCAACATGCTGAGCTTCCCCCCCCCCTTTTAATAATGATCAGGAAGCACCAATGTGTTGGTGATGGAGATGCTAGATTGTGCACTCAGACAACAAGGTGCACAGATTGAGGAGGGGAGTTAGTGCTTTTATGCCTCGGGATTATCATCAGAACTGATTACTTGGTTAGTGTGCACTTGGGGAATGAGAATGGAGCAGAAGACAGATCAGCACATGTACACACACACAAACATACCTGCCTCTCCTGCAAGCATCTGCAGGCGTGCATGCATTTGGGGACGTGGGAGGGGGAAACCCTCAACTGCTGCAGCATCTTGGAGAGAGAGGTTGGGGAGCGGAATATAGGTGGAAGAAAGGGGGATGCTGGTGCACACACACAGACTCAGAGATGGGGTGCAAGCAAGTCCTGAGCTTCCTCACTGCTCCTTGGCTCCATCTGGGCTGAAGACGAGATCTGTGTGGCCTCGCAAATAATATTTTTTAAAAGGCGGTGGCAGCAAAGCAGGAGTCAAGAAAGGCAGGCAGGCTGGCTGTCAGGAAGGAAGGGGGAAAGCAGCCTTTCCTTGCAGCCTTGCTTCTTTTTGCTTCACAAAAAGCTCTCTTCTCATTCTGTGTAAGGGCGCCGTCAGCAGCGGCAGTGTGAGGAAATGGGAGTCAGGATAGTAATCCCCCTTCTTCCTGGTAGCACCTCCCTCAGTCTCCTTTGGCATCTGCCATGTGTGGTATAGGCAGATGTCTGGCGTCAGTGCACCTGAAAGGTGCTCTGGTGCTTCAGCAAAGTCCTCCCTTTTCATTTGGAGCAAGGGGGAGGTGTCATCTGCAGCAGCAGTGGGGAGCAGACAGCATCCAGGTAGTGAAGTTTTGTTTTTGTTTTTTTTAAAAAAAATCATTTCTTTATTGTTTGCAGCCCCCTCTGGATTACTTCGTGGCTCCCCTAAGGGTCACAGCCTCCAGGTTGGGAACCATTGGTGTATGTGAATGGAAGCCTGTGATCTGGTATGTGAGCTTACCAGGTCACCCAGGTAGGGGTAGATGTGTATCCCCTGGAGTCAGAGATGTGCCACCAGGGTTTCCATCAGCTTTGTGAACAGCCTGGGAGCCAATGAGAGACCAAATGGTAAGACCCAGTACTGGAAATTATCCTGGCCATATGCAAACCTCAGGAACTGTCAATGGGCAGGCAAGATCAAGAAAGGCCTCCTTTTGCTCAATAGAAGCAAGGAAGTCCCTTCCTGGAAAGTCGCAGTCCCTACCTCTGGGCCATGGTGCCCAATATGTAGAGGTATGAAGAAGATCTACGGCCACCTTGACAATCTTCTCTCCTAGTTGGGGCCAACACAGGTTTGCTCTTATCCTTGGGATCGACCACGACTACCCTGAGGCCCTCACCCCCAAAAGCAGAGACCCTGTGTAGGGAGCCGTGGAGAGGTTGATATGACCTACGCTGTCAGCTTCCCAGTGGTGGAGCCAAAGGGTTTGGTGAGCTGTTACTCCCCTGGACATAGCTCTGGCAGCAAGCTGTGTAGCATCATGTGTTGTGTCTGCCATGAATGCTACCGCCTTGTGTAACTTGACCAAGGTCTTGTGGAGCCAACTTGGGTCAGATTGAAGATCATCCAGAAGCTCGTCTAACCACATTATTGAGGTCCTGGTGATCAGAAAAGCAGTGCAAGAGGCCTGAATAGCATACATAGATGCATTATGGGTCTTCCTAAGAGCAAAGTCCAGTCTCTGTTCGTATGCATCCTTATTTTGGGAGAGATTTAGATATGAGGCTTGATATGGGCCCATCCACTGCTAGGTCCTTCAGGAATTCCATGAAATCCAAATCAAATGAGTAACATTTGTTGGTGAAAGCTGTCACATGGTGTGCCTGCAGCAGATGGCCCCATTTACCGGTGCCATCCTATTAAGGGGGTCAGGTACTGAGAAGGAAATGACCAAAGACTTAGGGGTCTTTAGCACCCTGGCACCCTTCACCAGAGCAGGAGCAGGTTCAGGTTCAGATCTTTCCAGACATGAAATAGGACATGGTAATCCAATGACTGGAAGAGGTGATGTGAGAGATCCTCCTCCCATTCTGACTCGCCACTCCACTTAGCCTTATTACCTGCAGGGGTGATTAAAGGGTCCAGTGGATCCGCATCAGACTCTACAGTGTGTCCAGCCTTTCCCCAAGAGATGCCAAAGGGATTAGGGGATGACATCTGTCCTTCCTCAAATGAAGGTGGGGGGTGAGCCTGGAGCACAGGGGCAAGTGAAGGCCTCTGAAGTTCAGCTAACATTGACCCAAGCAGAGCATCTCTGCATTGGGATAGGAAGGCCTGATTGAAAAGGAGACCCTGCAGAGGAGTGTAAGGAGACGGAGGGTCAAGGGTTGCATGTGGGTCAAAGGACAGCTGAGACTCAAGAGGATTGCCCAGGACAGTCAGGTGCAGGAGGCGGTAGAGCTGAAGGCTGTGTGGAGGCAGATGTCAAGGTACTGAAAGCTCCTTGATGGAGGGGTAGCGCAGGAACCTTTCCAGAGGGCTGGTTTTCTGGGAACCCTTCACATTCCTCATCAGAGGAGTTAATGGCGAATAAAAGAGGACCTCCAGCCTATGTTGCCCATGAAGCTGTTCTCCCCCTACTACCTCCAAGGAATCACCCTGAGAGTAGGGATGCTGGCATAGTGGGTTCTGCTTGGCAAAGAGAAATGACTTCATAGTGTATCTGGTATGCTTTGAGGCTTTTTGTTTATGTGGTTTGGATTCTGACATGGGCCGTGAGGTCAATAGCTGCTAATTGTTGCATATGAATGTGCTGTGCCTCCATGGTGACATCCATAGACATGACAAAGGATGGCCTGGCCCTGGTAACATGCACACAGGAAAGGAGAGCTGTAGCAGGTGTTAGTTAAGTAGGATCCAGACAGTATAATCAACACATGCACAGGTAGGAGGGTGTGGTGCATTAGTGGAGGACAGGGATAACTGCACACAGTAGAGGGGAGTGGTTTGACCTCAGAGTGCAGCCAAAGAAAAACTTTTCCTTTTGTGCGTGTGTAACTTCTCCCTCAGGACCCTCCGTGGCCCAGAGTGGTAAGCGGCAGTAACGCAGCTGAAGCTCTGCTCACGGCCGGAATTCGATTCCAATGGAAGGAGGAAGTCGAATCTCCAGTAAAAGGGGTCGAGGTCCACTCAGCCTTCCATCCATCCGTGGTCAGTAAAATGAGTACCCGGCCTATGCTGGGGGGTAAAGAAAGGCCGGGGAAGGAACTGGCAATCCCACCCCATATATACGGTCTGCCTAGTAAACGTCGCAGGACGTCACCCTAAAAGTTGGAAACAACTCGCACTACAAGTGCGGGGACACCTTTACTTTTTTTTAAAATTTCTCCCTTGTCCAAGCCGGGAAGGGAAGAAGAAAAGGGGAAGCCAAGACTAAGTAGGCAAAACTGGCTAAGAACAGGAGAGCAGCAAAACAGAGAAGGAAGGAAGGAAAGTGGGGACCAAAAAGATGGTGGGCGGAGAAGAAAAAAACACAGGAAGGCTCAAAATGGCAGGTGGCGCAAGGAGACAAGAAGGGGCATCTGGAGCTGCAGCCATGACCTCTGAGGTATGTGCAGCAGGCACGGCAGCTGGAAGGTAACAACCTGGGGCTGCTAGCTGTGCACCCAAAGAGTGAGGAAGGAGCCTGCAAAAATGGGGCAGAACCCAAGGAGGGGTCACGCCGTGAGCTCCGTGGGGCAAGGAGCAGTGAGGAAGAGAGCCCCCATGGTCGCAAGTGCCAGAAGGCAAGCGATCTCTAAAAATTCTGTTGGTGGCCAGAAAATAACTGTCCTGCACACTCAAGGGAGCAGGAGAGGGAGCTACAATTGCAGGCTCTGAAAGTGGGTGTGATGAGCCACCAGCCAACAGGCGCCTGGTTGGGCGGAGGCCCAGGAAGAGATGGGGGTCCAAGGATAGCCACCCAAAGGGGTCCAAGAAGGGATGCCAAAGTAACGAGACATGGGGGAGGGAGGCCAGCAGGGTCAGGAACCGAAGAAAGTTAAAATAAATGGGCAAAAAGGGGAGAACCAGGAGCAGAAGTTAGAAAAAGCAACAAGGAACAGACTCACTAGGCAAGATGAAGACAGCTAAGGCTGGGAGATCTGACCTCGGACAAAGGCAGGAATGGGCTGGGGTGAAGACCAGAAGGAGCAGCTGAAGTCTTAACTCTGGTGCATTCCTGCTTTTGGACACCAGGCAGCACTAGTAGCCATCAGATGGCATGCTACCCAGGGAAACCAGAACTTCTTATACTTGTTTCCACATCTGACACTCATTTCCTGAATGCTTCACAAGATTGCAACAGAAAAAGCAAATCATGTTACTAGCCCCAGTTGGTCATACCAACCACTGGCTAATGACCTCTGAACTGGCCATGGGAGGGCACCTTCTCCTGCCCAACCTTTTCCATAATGAATTTTCTTTTCCAAGACCTTATATCTTGCAGTTAGCAATACTGAGGATCCACCCTCTGTATGGTGCTCCTAAAAGCCATGAGGGAATCCTTTCATTCCAAGTGGAAGTGCTGTATAAATACTGTATTCAGCATGCACTGCATCCTATTTCTACTGCCATTCCTGATGCTGAGCTCTTTTCTCACTCTATTCTGGAAGTCTCTTCCTCTCCTTACTCTGAATTTACCTTGCAGTGGTCTCCACTTTCCATCCTTGAGCTACAGATTGAAAACTGCTCACTATCTTATAACTATTTTCTTAAGGGTTTAACTAATCTCCTCGCTCTGGAGGTCTCAAACAGAGAATGTTATGTTCCCACAGAGTTTCTATTTTTCTACCATAAGGTGGTCCTAAGGCCTGATATCTCCTATCACCAAAGGTTATGGAATTCCATCTTAATCATTGTTATTCTGATTTTCCTTCCTTGCTGACATTACCATATCTTTATTAAACATCATGTGTGGGTCATTCAAACCCATGAGGACACAATATTTGGAAGACCTCTAGTATTCATCTACCTAGGGCAATCTTCCCCTGCCTCTAGGTAGGTGAGTTCGTTAGTATCCTATTTGTCTGCCTTGAGAAAGACCTCAAAGGAGGACAGGTTGCTTATCTGTTACTGAAGTTATTTGGTCATCTGTGCAGCTACATAATCCTTCCACTATTAGGGTGGTTTTATTTTAATTTAGGAGAAGATTAAATGACTATGCATGTTATGCTCAGGACATGTACTATTCTACTACTACATTCACAGCTCTAGAGGGTTCCAAATGATGCTCTGCGCAAGCACAATTACAGACAAGCAATCTGTCCTTCATACATCAGGTAACAACTTACCTGCATAAAATCATTATCACAGAAAAAAGTATTACTGGGGGAGGACTTTCCTATTGTCTCATAAACTAGTTATGAATGGAGCCATTTCACACATTTAAATGAAAATCAACAAGCAACAATTTACTGAGTGAACTGTGTACATTCAGTCATGAGCGCATTAGCTAGATACTGTTTCCCAGATTGTTATCTTAAGAAGTCTGTCAACCAACCAGAAACATAAAAGAACTTAGCCATATAGTCCAATTCCCTGCTGTTGCAGGAAGTCTGCTACCATAGCATACCCCACAGGCAGACATCCAGACTGACCAAAATATTTGAGAACGCTAGTACACAGTAGGAAGCAGTTTCCAGATACCTAAAAGGTGAGACTTTCTGTGTGCATCTTCCCTTGCTCTCCAAGCCTGGTGTTGCAATTAGCCTAAGGGGAAAAGCTTCCAGCACGCCTAGCATTAAATTGTTTTAAAACCCCAGATGTAGTTATTAACCACACAGAAACATTTAGTTTGGCCCTTACCACAATGTATCTTAGCTGAAAAATGGGGAACACAGGAAATAATAAAATGTTTAGAGCCAGTGTGGTGTAGTGGGTTAAGGTGCTGGACTACAACCTGGGAGACCAGGGTTCAAATCCCCACACAGCCATGCAGCTCACTGGGTGACCTTGGGGCACTCACTGCCTCAGAGGGAGGCAATGGTAAACCATCTCTGAATACCGCTTACCATGAAAACCCTATTCATAGGGTCACCATAAGTCGGGATCAACTTGAAGGCAGTCCGTTTCCAGTTTTAGCTTATAAAGTACCTCTCTCATTTAAATATGTGGTGTGTTTCTAGTATTCATGGTGAGAAAGACTGTGAGATTCTGCCAGTTCTAATGATGTTGTTATGTGCATTCAAGTCGATTACGACTTATGGCGACCCTATGAATCAGTGACCTCCAACAGCATCTGTCATGAACCACCCTGTTCAGCGCTTGTAAGTTCAGGACTGTGGCTTTATTCCCTTATGGAATCAATCTCTCGTTTGTTCTTCCTCTTTTTCTACTCCCTTGTTTTCCCCAGCATTATGGTCTTTTCTAGTGAATCATGTCTTCTCATGATGTGTCCAAAGTACGATAACCTCAGTTTCATCATTTTAGCTTCTAGTGACAGTTCTGGCTTAATTTGTTCTAACACCCAATTATTTGTCTTTTTCACTGTCCATGGCATGCACACCACATTTCAAATGAGTTTTTTTCTTATCCACTTTTTTCACTGTCCAGCTTTCACATCCATACATAGAGATAGGGAATACCATGGTCTGAATGATCCCCACTTTAGTGTTCAGTGATACATCTTTGCATTGGAAGACCTTTTCTAGTTCTCTCACAGCTGCCCTCCCCAGTCCTAGCCTTCTTCTGATTTCTTGACTATGGTCTCCATTTTGATTAATGACTGTGCCAAGGTATTAATAATCCTTGACAAGTTCAATGTCCTCATTGTCAACTTTAAAGTCACATAAATCTTCTGTTGTCATTACTTTAGTCTTCTTGACAATCAGGTGTAGCCCTGCTTTTGTGCTTTCCTCTTTTAACTTTCATCAGCATTCATTTCAAATCATTACTGGTTTCTGCTAGTAGTATGGTATCGTCTGCATATCTGAAATTATTGATATTTCTCCCTCCAATTTTCACACCTCCTTCATCTTGGTCCAATCCTGCTTTCCGTATATGTTCTGCATATAGATTAAACAAGTAAGGTGATAAAATACACCCATCTCACACCCTTTCCGATTGGGAACTAATCGGTTTCTCCATATTCTGTCTTTACAGTAGCCTCTTATCCAGAGTATAGGATGCGCATCACAACAATCAGATGCTGTGGCACCCCCATTTCTTTTAAAGCATTCCATAGTTTTTCATGATCTACACAGTCAAAGGCTTTGCTGTAATCTATAAAGCACAGGGTGATTTTCTTCTGAAATTCCTTCTATTCTCCAATGTATGTTTGTGATATGATCTCTGGTACCTCTTCCCTTTCTAAATCCAGCTTGGACATCTGGCATTTTTCGCTCCATATATGGTAAGAGCCTTTGTTGTAGAATCTTGAGCATTACTTTACTTGCATGGGATATTATGGCAATAGTTCAATAATTACTGCATTTCCTAGGATCCCCTTTCTTTGGAATTGGGATGTATATGGAACTATTCCAGTCTGTGGGCCATTGTTTAGTTTTCCATATTTCTTGACAAATTTTTGTCAACATTTGGACAGATTCAGCTTTTAGCAACTCTATTGATATGCCATCTATTCCTGGAGATTTGTTTCTTCCAAGTATTTTAAGAGCAGCTTTCACCTCACATTCTAAAATTTCTGGTTCTTCATCATACGGTTCCTCCATGAATGAATTTGTCATTCTGGCATCTCTTTTACAGAGTTCTTCAGTGTATTGTTTTCATCTTCCTTTTATTTCATCACGGTCAGTCAGTGTGTTCCCCTGTTGATTATTCAACATCCCTACTCTTGGTTTAAATTTCCCTTTCATTTCTCTAATCTTTTGGAATAGGGCTCTTCTTCCCTTTTTGTTGTCCTCTATTTCTATATAACTATTGTAATAGTTTTGTCCCTACGTACTAGCCGCTGTATTGTTGCACGGGTTCTTACCGTGTTTCTATCTCTTCTTGTTTTTGCTTTCCTTTTCTCTAATGTTAATAGCCATTCCGTTATAAAGCAAATTCCACAGCCATGTTCATTTCACAGGTGATGTAGTCACACTCACTACCCAAATACACTGATCTAGGAGACTCAAAAATATACCAACTGTTCAAGAATTAGCCTCTGCAATCAGTCTGATTTATCAGGACAAGGAAGATAAGGGATTTTTTAAAATATAATTTTTAAACCAGGTCTCAATTATTTGCAATGTTGGCATTATCTACATAGATCCCCACTTTTATTAAAAAGGGCATAGGAGTGCCGCTTTAGTTAAGTTGAGTAACAGCAGTTCAAAAAGATGGTTTTGGTCCTTTTCACTTTATGAAGCATCTGAGCCTTACTGAATTGCTAGAAGAATCTTAATGTGAGTTAAACTAAGCCTGCTTGTTGCACTCATCAGCAGCTGGCAGGATGGGTTAAATAGTGGGAAATGGGGGTTTCCTTTGATGTAGAAAGAGAAAGAGTACCAATACTACTGACTTTGAGTGTGATGCATATAGCCTATTTCCTAGTACCATTGCAACTGATACCAGTAATGAAAAATGACAAAGCAAATTTTGATAGTAATTCAATCTGTTTATAAACTTTAATGAGGCAACAAGAAACAGTGCATCATTGCATTGTAGAGGTGGTGGATGTACTGATTTTGAGAAGGAACTGGTTGCTTAATTATTTATATTTCAGTGAATTTATAGGCTAGTGCCTCTTCCCCTCTAAAAAAGTGCTCACAGAATATTGTCTGACAATTGAGTTCAGAAACCTTAGCCGACACACCTTTTCTATTATGAAGCAGTGCTAGAAGCAGCAAAGAAGTAGTGTGCTGGAAGAGTGCTTAACTGTTCCATTAACTTTTGAAGTACAGCACCATAGCATGCAGTCTGTTTTCTCTCCAACAAGCAACCCATGTTCCAAAGCAACACCAGATGTCTTGCAGCATATCTGATGACGAAAATCTCAACACGTTAGGGAATGAATATTTTACTCATTTACCCATGTTGTTGTAAATGCAAAATAAAAACTTGAACTCACATCATTCAGTCTTGCTATACTGCCACACAAAATCTTCTGCAGTAATAAGTAAGCCAATGTAAGGACAATGCAGAGTAGTAGAAGAGGAAGTCTCCCTGTTGTTTAACCCATCCTGCCTACTACTGATATAAGCAACAAAAAAACATGGGTCAGGTCACCGGAGGGATCCTCTAGCAATAGTGTAAAGCTCAGGTGCTTCATAGGCAACACAGGACCAGGGCAATGTACAACACCTTTGCTGGTTTCATGTACTTCACTCTCCCCATCTGGATTTGGGACTAAAAAGATCAAGGAAAAGTATGGGTGCTAAGTTGTAAGCAAGCACAATTTGTGACATCGCACAACATTACTGATCACAGGGCACATTTATTTAGACACTAGCCTTGGATTCCCATTTCTCAGCTTTGCAGAGCTTGAACCAACAGGAGATTAGTTCTTAATTCTGGTCTTATTATCATTGAAAATATCCCCAACACATTAACAGACCGCGGAAAATCACTTACCCTCATTCAGTGAAACAGTGCAACTCCAGAACCCTCTTGTATATACATACGCCAATGACTTTGGATGGTTCAAATTAATCTTTATTGACATGCCTGCTCCTAGGCATCTTCTCTTGCCACAGAGCTCTCTGGTTTACTGGGTGCTTGAGGCCCAAGAAGCAGGAAGGGAGAACAGGAGTACAGGTTGCAAATGTTCCGCTTCCAACTGCTCCATTGTGTCAGAGATTCTCTCATGTGCATCACTCCTTTGCTGCCTTAAGATCCACAAAAGAACATCCGCCACAACTGGTGACAAGCTTCGGAGAGAGACATAAGACTTCTGGATTTGATATTCAAACACATTTCAGCAGTCTTGCAGAATTCCTGTCAGGATGCAAGACTATGCGTATTTTCAATGTTTTGCTTCATTATTCTTGAACTGCTGAGAGGAAGAGGGTTCAGTGCATAAGAATTTACCCTCCATTCCTCCATGATTTAGTAGGGACATAAGCAAGACACAGGCAAAACAGCTACTTCCATTTCCTTTGAAATATCATATTTTACCCCCTTCCCCCACTTTTTGGACTTTGAGGTACAAACACACTCTCAACTACCAGGGACACACATGCAGCATCAGTGTACAGCACCAACAGCACCTCCAGGCATCTGGATTGCAGGGACTGGGAAAGTATTCAGTGCATTTCAGTAGCCTTTTGAAATCACTGAGCAACTGCAGCCCAAGTGTAACAGCCAGGCACTGAAATACCACTTTTCAAGCCACCTACACCAAATTCTTACACCTGAGATCTTGCTTGGAAGTTTTGAGGGCTGCTTTGCACACGACACAGCAGCAAAGATGTGCATGCCATTGTGTGTGGTGGAAGTGAGGAGCAGCAGACAATCATCTTCTGGCACTTGGGCCTTGCAAGCATGCTTGTTTAAATGTTGCATTTTTATGTATGTAAGATGTTTTACAGGTGCATGTAAAAAACCTTAGGCAAGGTGATACCCTTGGAGCTTCCCCTGTAAAACATATTCCAGCTTCAAAGAGAAAGAACACCCAAGTCACAATAAAGAGTGATGCCGTACATATTTTGAAGAAGAAGTTCAGATGAAAACTGGTCTTGCAGAATTTTTGTAGTTTAAAAACAATCTGACAGGATCCAAACATTCTGCCCTCTGACTGCCTGAGAAAAGGGCACCAAGCAAAACTCGCTGCAGCTTTTATTTTAATCTACTTGCAAATTAAACTTTCTAAGAAAAATTGTTTTAAGGAACAGATGGTCCAGATTAATTTATGCAAAGAAAAACATATTGACAATTTTTATATAATTATTGTACAAAGCTGTATGACTTTTTACACTTTACATAAACATATTACAGGGAGTTTGAGGGTACAATGACCTTCACCATGCTTTAAGTTATTTTTGCAGGTAACAGTTCAAATCAATAAAAAATGGGCATGGAAAACTTCACATAACTCATGTGTACTTTTCCAAGAAACAAATTCCCAAACATCTTGTAACCTGACAAGGGAGCTCAAACAAAATTGGAAGTTATTTAAAAACAGTTTTTCAGAGAGTTCCAGCTACTTCAGCATCTGGACCCAATTGATAACCAACAGGCCAGTTCTATTGTTTGCATGTAAGCAAGAAATGTACAGCACTGATCTCTTCAGACTGTACACTGTATCTGTACACCAGATACACAATATGATTTTCAGTTAGTGGAATGTAGCAAATGCTGCTTGCAAGTCAAACACTGTTCCAATCCCCACAACAGAGTGTGGCAGAGTACAATACAATGATAAAACAGCTCTGTAATGTAGTTTAAGTCAACTACACATGAAGTGTAACACAATACCCACATCTTAGCATGCTCAAAAGAAGGCTATGTTATTTCTGGTATTCTTTATTAAAAATACTGCTGTACACATGAAAAGAATGAAAAACAGGTTTAAAAGGTAACACAGAGTGGGATCATGACATCAGAATGTAACATACTGGTGCTTTTTAGGGGAAGCTGTTCACATCTAAATGTTTAGATGGGCAAAGTGAAAAAAGACATTATGTACCCCCAACAAAAGTGTAGAGGGGAAAAAAAACCCAAACAATCAACCTAAAAACAGAAAATAAAATTTAAATGGAGTGACATCACATGATTTCAAAAGGTTGTCCTTTCTGTGCTTTCAACTGTAAATATAGGAAGGTCAGAATTGTTTCCGCATATGGAAAAAGTATGCCTTGAGACTTTAAAAAAAAATGCTGCTCTGTTTTAGGGGTTAGATACATAACTCTTCCTATGAATAGAACATGCTAGTTTCTGGACAGCCTTCTAAATGGAATTATATTGGAGTAGAAGGGCTCTCCCCAAAAAAACACCAAAGCAGAAAATTCTAAAACACAGACCAAATAAAACAAACAATACTCCACATTATTCTATGCATTACCCAACAGCAAGTATTTCCTGGATGTCATTTACTTATGGAAACATATTGGCTCCCTGCTCTCTCTCTCTCTCTTTCTCTTGTTTAAACTTCAAACCAAGTCCTGAGATTACTAGGGCTACAGCAATGGACACTTACAGCACGAGACAAGTTTGCAAAATGCAACTTGCCTTTTCAGAGGTGGTCTTGTTGGTACAGCAAGGACGAGACTTAAGCCCTGCATTTACCACCCTGCCTTTGCTTTCCCCAAAATATTGGTCCACAAAATAATCCATGAGAGGTTCCCAATTTCCGCAACTGAAGAGATGATCCCCTTTCATTTTCAAAGAAAATAGTGGGAAAAAGAAAAAAGCCTCAGCCCGCTTATAAATTAAGCATATTTCTTCTAGAATACAAGTACTACTTTTTTGTACAAAAGAATTACAATATGATTTTTCAAAAACATATAAAAGACAGCTGCTCTTCCTCATATGCATGAGCGAATGATAAAAGACTGGTTTGTGATATTCATAGCTCAAAGTCCCTGTTCCTTTTGACATTAAAAAAGAACCACAGTGTGACAACTGTTGTCTTCTGAATATTAAACATTATGCTCCATTTAAGTTTTTTTTCCAGATTAAACAACTGATTTTATTTAAGCTCACCAACTGATGCTACCCAATTGCAGGCTCTATCATTTCTCATTAAGAGATGTCATGGGTGCCCCTAGTCTTCCAAACCTTTGTTATGAAGAACACTGCTTTACGTGAGGCAAATCTAAAGGAGTGTTATCATTAAAGCTTATAAAACTGGATAGAATTATTAAAAATTCATCTGAAATTACAAATATTGAGAATTAATAAAACTGATGCCAGTAACTTCAGTTGCAAGTGCTTTGAGTCTGTTCTGGCACCTTTTGGAATGAATTTCCACATTTTCTTCATGGTGAACACCCAGTGCTATTAAAACATTCAGTGCTGGGGAAAGGAAGCAGATATATAGTCTTCACTACTACTTTAAGAAAGGAAAAAAATCCTACGTATTTGGCAGTCTTCAGTATCAAAGTGTAAGTGTTCTACTACAAATTCCCTTGAATACCCAAGCTTGCGGACAAATGCAGGTCCAATATCAGAAAGTTAATTGAGGGGAAAAATCCCAGACTTGAAGACTGAATATTCATGTGTTGAGTATTATCAAAAGTAATATTACTTTGGGCTAAGCAGTGACTGCAAAGGCACAGCAGACCTTCATTCCTCCAGAATCAGGCTATAAAACTTCAAAAGCTCTCGATGACCGACAACTGCTGTGTATAGTTAATCTTCTGAACAGTGTCTTTGTATCTGCATCCAGTGTAAAGTACCATAATAAAGCTGTGGTTCAAAGAACAGAATTTTATACAAAAAAAGGATACCATATGTAACTTAAAATGAATATATTCCCGAGTCCTCAGGCCAGCAACACAATTTCTTTTTAAAAATTCTATTAAAAATTGCATAAATGTGAATGCATCTGACTAGCAGGAAAATATACAAACAGGTATTTTATTTAAAAGGCGCTGGTTGTGTTTAGAGCAATATAGATATGCTCTTGAAGATACATATCTCAAAATGGTGCTGTTTTGCTTAGACCAAGCTTCAACCAAATAAAATAGGATTTTACATGTGACTTTTCTATGATACCCAACTTGATTTTTTTTTTAAATATGCATCTCCTGGTTTGGCTGGTTAACCTAACAGTGGGTTGCATAAGACAAAGTTTTACAGAAATTACAAGCTACACTGTAAATTTACAGAACACAATTTCTATGAAATTATTCACCTGGTCCTTTAGTATTCTGGAGTGCAAATAATATGAAAACAAATAAATCCGCAGTATATTCAGTGGCCCCTCCCAAAAAAAAAATCCCAGAAACGTCCTTGCAAAGAGATTCCCTTAGTAAGTATCCAATGTGGCAAAATATCAGAGATCAGAAAAGTCTTTAAAAAATTAAAATTAGTGCATATACGAGTGGAAAAAATAAAAGCAGGAACATCATACTCCTGATGTGTTCCTTATTTTAAAATAAATTCTTCACAGATAAAGCCTCCAATGGCAGCCAGATCTCAAGGGTAAGCAAAAACATTCTTCCCTTCAAGTAACAGTGTACCTGACTGAAGTGCAACATCTCCTGCTGTTTTGTTTCCAAAAATGTGAAATGAGATGACGACAATCAGCTGTAGTGCAATTTGCTATTAGTTATGTTCTTCAGCAACGTCCTGCATGCTTTCAGCAAGTACTACAACTGGCCGTTCGCGGCTGCAATCAGTTCTTGAAAAGTATTTTCAAAGCAGCGTTTTAGGTCACTATACGTTACCACAAGTACACTCTTCTCATCTCTGGAAATGAGGCTTATTTTTTCTGGCACGCCAGCATCTAGCTGAAATCAAAGTGCAGAAAACTTCATGTATATTCACATAATAGCATATATGCTCGATACCATATTCACAATAACAATTTTGGCTGGGATCTTGGGTTTGTTTCCACTGGCGGTACCATCCCAAGCAGAGCTCTACCCACATGAGGCTCCTGCCAGTGGAAGGGGCAGGCAAAGAGAACTCTTGCCAGCTTCCCCTGGTGCCTCCTTAAAATCTGCTCTAGAGGATTGGGGGACCCTCCAGACAAGCATGAGCAGGAAAGATCTTGAGGGTCACGGTGGATAGCTCAATGAAAACGTCAATGCAGTGTACAGCAGCTGTTAAAAATGCAAATTCCATGTTAGGGATCATTAAGAAAGGGATTGAAAATAAAACTGCCAATATTAGAATGCCATTATAGAAAACTATGGTGCAACTTCACTTGGAACAACATGAACGGTTTTGGTCACCTCACCTTAAAAAAGTATTGTAGAGCTGAAAAAGGTGCAGAAAAGGGCAACCAAAATGATCAAGGGGATGGAGCAACTCCCTTTTGAGGATGGGTTGTTGTTGTTGTTAATAATAATAACAATAATAACAACAACAACAACAACAACAACAATAATAATAATAGCTTGTATCTGAAGGTCTCCAATCAACTTACAACGCTGTTAAAAATACATCATTCCATAAAAACAGCCGCAACAACATTTGGGGCTTTTTAGTAAAGTAAAGTAAAGGTGGAGACATCATATATAAAATAATGCATAGTGGGGAGAAAATGGACATACAGAGATTTGTTTCTCCCTCTCATAATATTAGAACCTAGGGTTATCTGATGAAACTGAATGTTGAAAGATTTAGGACAAGACTGAAGAAAATACTTCTTCACACAGTGCATAGTTAAACTATGGAAGTTACTCCCATAAGAGGAAGTGATGGCCACCAGCTTGGATGGCTTTAGACATATTCATGGAGCATAAGACTATCAATTGCCACTAGTAACAATGGGTGTGGACTACCTCTAGTATCAGAAGCAGTATGCTTCTGAGTACGTTGTTGAGGAGTACAAGTGGGGAGAATATTGTTACAGTCATGTCCTCCTTGCAGGCTTCCCATAAACATCTGGTTGGCCACTGTGAGAACAGAGGTTTGTATTCAACTAGTTCCTATTCAGAGTAGACCCACTGAAATTACTGAACCTAAGTTAGTCATGTCTATTAACTTCAATGAGTCTACTCTGAGTAGACTAGCATAGAGTACCACCCAGAGTGCTGGCCTAGATGGGCCTTTGGTCTGAACCAACACAGTTCTTATGTTCTTATGAGAGGGGGACAAGGAGGAAATTGGTAAAAATTGACTCCCCATTGAACCAGAGGCATCCTCCACTGGATCTTTGTCCCATCCACGAACAGAAGGATCCCTTCTGTTTGCAGAAGCCTAGTTAGGATCCAAGCCAATTATAGGAACTTCAATAGCATTTTGGCATGCACAGTCCTTAGTTTCTTGTTAAGATATGCTTATCATGGAAATCTTACTATTTTTAAAATAAAAACACACAGGTCACTCAGGCACATCAAATATGGGAAAGATGAGAAGTTTCCAAATAATAAATTGCCAAGAAGGTGGGGCAAAACATTCAAAGCCGCACATCAGTTGTACGGAATATGAATCTTCAACACAATTCAAACATTTAATCAGGGATATTTAGTGGTCGTGTACCAACTCGGACTACACGAAAGATCACTCCGCTAAAAGAACTCTCAAGTCAAAATCCTTCAGCATGTTCTAAGTTTACACTTCCTTGGTGTAATAGTTTTCCATACCCAGGAATATATAACATGCAGGAACAGTTAAAAAAGCAAAGTATCACTCAGAAAGTACACCACTCAAGTAGCTTTAAGACAAGACTATACGGAAACGTATTGGCCTAGTCTTACTACATTAAGCATTTTCCTCCTTAAAATCTAAACTGGGTGAAGAGTTCACTATGCAACACCATATAATCAACTTCTGAATGTAACGTTGAGAGAAGTACAATTTTTAACTAGACACAGCATTTAAGTTTTAACTAAGTGTCTGTAACAGGGACCTGGTTCAGAAGCAATGCTAAACCAGTTTAGAATTATGGGAACAAGCTGGGCGATCTCTCAGCTCATGCTGTCCTTCCTCCCCTTCTCTCCCCTCCTCCAGTGCAGCCACAAGACTGGAAGCATTTGCTTTTAAGGTAACCACAGTTTGTTGTTACATATGACAAGGACAAGCTGGTAGGTCTAAATTAACAAAGAAAACACAAATATACAAATAACAAATCAGGGTCAGAAGCTATGGTTTGTTCCTGGCCCATTTCAATAAGCCATAGTTTACTTTAAGTTAACCACAGTTTGCCCTTGACCACAGTTAGTTTTAAAACAGAGGTGGATGCTTCCAATCTCAATGTGACCATGTTGGAGAAGGAGAGGGGAGCATGTAAGTTCAAAACTTGCAAAACTATGCTTTAATGTTATATATTTCTGAATCAGGTTAATGTTTCTCACATGTAGCCATCAGGGACTTTTGAAGCAGCCAATAAAGCACTCATTTGCACCACTGACATGTATGGCATTTAACAGTGCCCCTGTGGACAATCTCTGGCCTCATCTGCGCACACAGCAGAAGACCAATTTGAGAACCATATCTGCTTTAAGAGAACTTGCTTGCATCCCAATTCAAAACAGGAGGAGCAGGAAAGAGACAGACTTGTTACAGAATTCATCTGCAATAAATGTAAAATATAGTTGTTCTCATTTACCTTGTTAAGACAAGAGATGATGTGACTGAGGTCTATCCAGGGAGTACCCGCTTCTGTCACCTGATGAAAAAGATGATCTCTAAACAGCTTCAGGAGATATCTGTCTCCAGTTTCTGACCACGTTGGGTCCTTCTGAAATCTAATGTAAAACAGAACATCTGTGTTTCTTAATATGAGCAAAAGTACACAAACCTCTTAGGCTAAGCATTATCTAAAGCTGTTCCAGCTTTGTAGCAAATCACCCACCCATCCACATACAAACTGAAGAAAAAGAAAAGTGTGGCATACATCCCTCAGTGCATAGGGTTTAATTTTTTTAAAAAAACCTCTTCTTGGGGCCAAAAGCAGTCATGCTTGCTTAATAATTTAGTTGATTTTGAAAACCAGATTAATGAAGTTTTCACATGAACAAATCCATATTAGTTTTTAACACTCAGCAGAAACATTATATTGTTCTATCTTATGTTTGGTATCATTAGTCATTGTGGTCAGACTTACAGTGTCCAGGAGAATGCAATCTCTAAAAATATCAGTTACTGTTCCCAGTCTCCAGAGTAGGCCCTGCAGCAACTGTATGCACTTGGAGAATATTTGCTGCTGTTGGGAGAAAACACTGAAATACCTTCCCAAAAGTGCACTAATAGTTTGGAGTTTTAAAATTAAGTTTATAATCTTGCAATTTATGAAAAATTGCCTTGCACTAATCATTCTCTAGCTCCAGACAAGCATCAAACCAGGATGTTATTATCTAACTAGACAATGAGTGGTAAAGACATATCCACAAACAAGAAGGTTCTGGTGTGCTACAAAATTGACCAAAGTAACCTAGCTCATTTTTCAGAGGATCTATACTTTGCAAGTCCATCATCAAATGTGAACATTCAAGACTCTTTGTGGCTCCCCCTTATAAAACCTTGTAATGCAGAAAATGATGAACTCCTTACTCTGGCCTCTCATTGATTGTTCCCAATTTTGCAAGAAGCCGAAATAACCTTCCATTCTGAACCTCCTAAAAGACAAGAGAAAAACCTTTAACAATAACTGTTTATATCTTGTTCTACTGAAAGTATAAAGAGGGGTATACAGCACAATAAAAACATAAAGAGTTAGATCCAGACTAAATTATTTAAAACCAAGTCCAACTAAAATCAATGGGACTTAAATCATTACTGTCCCATTGGTTTCAATGAGACCTTAGTTCATCTAACTTAGTCTGACTCCAACATAATGTAATGTACAAACAGAACAATCAATTCTGCAAGCAACAACAGAGAATAAAAACAAACATTTAAAGACAAAACCTAAACAGCAGCAGCAAGGGTAAAAGTTGTTACATATTAAAATTGACTGCCATAAAACCAGGTTTTACACTTTATAATTGTGCCCCCCCCAGCAAAGAAAATTGTCTTCAATTTCAGTCAAAAGAGGCGCAAAGAGGTAGTCTGATTATTTTCACTTGGGAGAGCCTTTCTGAGTTTCTGCACCACCTGTCTTGCATGCTAGCTTGCCGAATCTCCCAAGATGCCTCCAAGAGCAAAACCTCTGGGACTGATCTTAATCCCTGGGGCAGCCTATGTGGGAGCAAGTAATCCAAAAGACAACCTGGTCCTAAATTTAAAGGTTAGAACCAGCACTCTTTATTTGCTTCTGAATTCAATCTGAAGCCAATGAAGCTGACAGAAAATTGGAGTTATCTGATCTGACCCTGTGAGTGCCTGACAAATGTCTGGCTGCCACATACTAGGGCAGTTTAACGTTCTGTACCATCTTTAAAGGCAGCCCCACAAAGGCTGCATTACAGTAAGCCAATATGGAGGCAACTGAAGCACTGATAATTGGGAAAAGTCTGCTTTCTCCACATTAGGCTGCTGCTGGCATATCAGCAAAAGCAGTTCTCTCTCTGTACAATAGTTGCACTGAGCCACCAGGCAACACAAAAGACACAAGACAGAGGCTTGGTGGGTGGCCGAGAAAGAGGGAACAGAGGCATGGGAGATGGAGATGCTGCCATGAGCAAAGCAAGGCTGGAAAAAAGAAAGGGCCTGATCCTGGGTGGGTCCCTCAGGGCTCAGCAGGCACGTCCCAGAAGCAGCAAGGCCAGGACTGCCCTCAGCAGCCAGTAACAGATGCAATGCAGGGAGAGGGGGGTTGGTGAGCCAGCCAGGCTCCGTGGCAGAAGACGAAGGATGCAGAAGAGTAGGTGGCCAGGGTTCTGGCTATCCTGAGAGCTGCTAGGAGGTGAAAATGAGCCCAGAGGGCAAGGAAGGGAGCCTAGCAAGAGCCACAAGATTCCGCTGCCTGTAGCAGCTGCCCTTGCTACTGAGGGAGTCGCAGGTTGCCACCATGTCAGGGGCCAGAGTGCATGCCCAGGAGAAGCAGGCCAGGGCAGCATACCTGAAAGCAGCCCTGAGCACTGCTGAGGAGAGCGAGGCTGCCAGGGAGCTGCAGGTACGCCTGGAGCAGGTGCACAGCCTGGCAGGGCGCAGCAGCTGCAAGGCAGCGCCTGAGAAGCTGGGGCGGTGCTGTTGCCTGTGGACAAGCCCTGGGGACCCCTTCATGCAAGTGGCGTGGACCTATGACCCAGACCCACTCTGCAGCTTAGTGGGGAAGAAATGGGCAGGTGAAAGCACTGGGGTTAAAAGGAGCATTTGGAGGAACGAGGGAGGAAGAAGGTGACTCTGGAAGGGGGAAGATATCTGAGACAGCTGAGACAGGGCTGCTAGAAGGTGGGGGGGATTTAGGATTAAAAGGAACTTCTTGAAGGAGGGGAGACAAAAGAGCTGTCTGCATTTATATGAAAGGCATATATGAAGAGGGGAGCCCATCTGCGCAATAGCAGAGAAGGCTGCTTAGAGTACAGCGGCAGCTAGGGTTAAGGGGGGGTTCCTTGAAGTGGGGGGGGGAGGCAAGAGTTGTCTGTGTGTGCATGCATGATACATATATGAAAGAAGGTTGTGGGTGATCTAGAAGGGTGACAGCTGGGAGAGAGGGCTGGTGGAAGTGGTCAAGGCGGCGGAGCTAGGAATTAAGGGAATGGGACGAGGGAGGAAGAACTGTCTGGTTGCATGATACCTGTTTGAAGAAGGTCCTGGCTAAGCTAGAAGGGGAGGAGCCATCTGTGCGATAACCAGGTGCAGCTGGTGGGGAGGGTTGACAAGCAGAACAAGCAAGGAGCACAGTTCCTCTACTAAGGTTTGTTTTTTTAAAAAAAAAATCCTAACTACTGAGAATCTAGGGAAGCTGAAAGATCAAGGAGTACCACCAAGCTATACACATTTGTTCCTTCAAGGAGAGTGCAATCCCATCCAGAAAAGTATCACACCTTGCTTGATAATCATTGCAGACAAAACTAGCCTTTTAAGTTGAGACCTTATCCCAGTCTATGTCTGTGTTGGGATTGCTTTTTAATATGCTTTTTAAAGTTTTTTTTAAAAAACAATATGGTTTTAACCTTTTTTTAAAAAATGTTTTTAAAGATGTTTTATTTTGGACAAGGTGCTTTCGACCTTAAAGCCAACCACTTGCTTACTCGACCCTTGCCCGTCGTGGCTCATTATGTGCTGCAAGGATAGACTGAGCAAGGGGATCAAGGCAGTGGTAAATACATCCCTGGAAGAGGGAGTAATACCATCAGCTCTCAAGGAGGCAGTAATAAAACCAATTCTAAAGAAGCCCTCCTTGGATCCCCAAGATTTGAACAACTTTCGCCCAGTCCTGAATCTACCATTTCTGGGCAAGGCGGTTGAGTGGGTGGTGGTGAAGCAGTTGCAAGTACACTTGGAGGAAGCCGATTATCTGGATCCATTTCAATCAGGCTTCAGGCCTGGACACGGGACTGAAACGGCCTTGGTCGCCTTGGTGGATGATATGCGGAGGACGCTGGACAGGGGCAAATGTACCTTCCTTGTCCTCCTGGATCTCTCAGCGGCTTTTGATACCGTTGACCACGGTATCCTTCTGGACCGCCTGAAGAGGCTAGGCATAGGGGGCACTGTATTGCAGTGGTTCCATTCCTTCCTCTCTGGTAGGTACCAGACAGTGGCGTTGGGCGATGAGGTTTCGGATCCTTGCCTCTCATTTGTGGGGTGCCACAGGGCGCCATCCTCTCCCCGATGCTGTTTAACATCTATATAAAGCCGCTGGCAGCTGTCACCAGTATGTGGATGACATGCAGCTCTATCTCTCATTTAAATCTTCACCGAGGTTGGCTGTAGAAACCCTATCCAAGTGCCTGGAGTCTGTGAGTGGCTGGATGGGAAGGAATAAGCTGAAGCTGAACCCTGACAAAACCGAGGTACTGTTTGTGGGAGACAAGGGAAGGTTGGGGGATGTTGACCTGGTGCTCAATGGGGTACAATTGCCCCTGAATGAGCAGGTCTGCAGCCTGGGGGTCATTCTTGACTCCCAACTGTCCATGGAGGCTCAGGTCTTGGCTGTGAGCCGGGCGGCACTGTATCAACTCCATCTGATACAGAGGCTGCACCCCTACCTTCCCAACCATCTGCTCCCATCTGTGGTACATGCCCCGGTCTCCTCTCGCCTAGACTAATGTAATGCGCTCTACGTGGGGTTACCCTTGAAAACGGTCCGGAAGCTGCAATTGGTACAGAATGCGGCAGCTCGCCTGATTAAGGGCAGCCACCAGCGAGATCACATTACTCCAGTGCTGAAGGAGTTGCACTGGTTACCAGTTGTTTTCTGAGCCCAATTCAAGGTGTTGGTTTTGACCTTTAAAACCCAGCATGGTTTCGGCCCAGTCTATCTGAAAGAGCGCATCCAGCATCATCAGCGATGCCGCTCAACAAGATCAGCCTCAAAAGACCTCTCCATCCCACCAGTTAAAACAGCTAGACTGGTGAGGACTAAGGAGAGGGCTTTTTCAATTGTGGCCCCCACTCTGTGGAATTCCCTCCCAAATGATCTCTGCCATGCCCCCTCTATGATGAGCTTCCGCTGGGCCTTGAAGATCTGGCTCTTCAGGCAGGCTTTTGGGGTGGGTTAGGTTTGTTTGAGATTTTTTTAATGCTCTAATGTAAATTGTATGTTTTTATGTTGTACGTTGCCCAGAGTGGCTGGATAACCAGCCAGATGGGAGACTAATAAATTTAATAAATAAATAAATAAATTTTAAAGTATGTTTTTATGACGTTTTAAAGTGTTTTTAGTGGTTTTGTTTGCTGCCCTGGGCTCCTGCTGGGAGGAAGGGTGGGATATAAATCAAATAATAAATAAATAAATAAAACTAGACTAGGGATATTTTAATGCTGCTTCCTCCTTCAGAAGACCAATGTATTTTCCAAGTAGCAGGTCTGCCCTCATTTTTTAGAAGGTTGTATTTAAAACTGGACACAGATTTCCTTCAAACCTCCATGATCTATTCTGAGCTGCAATAAGTTTTATTATTATTATTATTATAAGTACTACAGGGCAAGTTTTCCATCAACAGTTTAGCATGTTAATTGAGCTAACTCGCATCTCATCCCTGCCTTTCTAAAATGGAGAGTTGGAAGAACGTGTACCATCCCCCCTTATTTACCTCTAAACATGATTAACCAATGAGGCATAGGAATATGTATGGATCAAAGTGAAAGCATTTGTGTTTTTGTGAAATATGTGGCGATTCAGAAGCAGGAAACCCACTGCTCAGTCCCAGCAGGAATACATATATTGTTTAAACAGCCACGGGAGGGGGCACATACCTCACCACATGTCAAGATAGCAAATATTTATTTTGCTCCATATACAAACTTCAGAAACCCGACACCAACAGCAGCTTCTCAAAGAATATAAACAGATGCACAAGTGCTATCTTCACATATTTTCTGTACCAAAACAAGACTTATTATAAAGTATGTACTAGAAATGGATGACGTTTCTAGCTTTCCCCTTTATAAGCCACCCTGAGTGCCTTATTATAGGGTAGAAGGGCGGGATAGAAATATTTTAAATAAATAAAATACAAAAAGCATAATCAAGCCAGCTTAGCAGAGTCTTTCGGTTTTTCCCAATGACTTACCTTGAAAATCCTAAATCAACTATAAATATGTTAATAACCATTGACTTTGGTAAGTTAAGCATGCTTTACTTGATAGAACAGGGTAATTTACCTTTGCAAGGTCTTCTTCTATTACATCATTTCTCATTTGGGCAGCATCCAACTGAGTATAGAATCTTGCACCAATCATAGGCATGATATCATTTACACTGCGAAGCCTGTTTTGGTCAGTCAGCAAATACCTAACAAGACCGTATTTAAGAGTTAAAAACAAGGTTTCTAAAATTTGTTTCCTTTAAGAGATGTTCTATCAATGAAAGCTTATTTTGTTAATCTATAAAACAAAAAAAGGAACTTCATATACAGATTTACTCTTAACGGCACTGCTGTTGCTATGTGAATGATAGCACTGCTGCATTTTGACATGACGATACTACACTATGCTGATGCACTGCAAGGTAGTATTTCTTTTTTTATTTTATCCTGCTCTTCCTCCAAGAAGCTCAGGAAGCACATATTGTTTTCCCTTTTTACCCTCACAACAAATACATAAAAATAAATAATCCTGCAAAGCAGGTTAGGATGAGGTGGTCACCCAGTGAGCATCACGGCAGTGTGGGAATTTAAACCTGATATAACGCTGCTTTTACTATCTAGGTACAACACACAGGGAGCCAGCAACAATAGACATATGTTACACAGGTTTTGAAGAAAATAAAAATTTGTGGTTAAGGACAAGGGAATTTAAAAAAGTTAGTGCTAGATTCAGTACAAGTAAAAAAACTAGTTCAGCTACATAGTGTTCTTGATTTGGTGGGTGAATTAATTTTCTTCCTGTATCCCTCAACCAACCCCCACGCATGGTGATTCCTCTGTATCTAGAGAGCTATGAAGAATTCCTATCACATGGATGCTATGCTGATGCCAAAGTAATCATGTCTGAGCAGACCATGTACACACAGGTTTTCTGAGAAGCATCTCATGAACAACCACTTAAATTCAACAATTTGGTCAATCACTATCACATTTTAATCAAATTTATTTATTTATTTATTTTTATTATTTGATTTATATCCCACCCTTCCTCCCGCAGGAGCGCAAGTTTAAAGTAACTTGTTCATTTCAAAGTAACTTACAAAATAAGATTCTTCAAATCAGAGGAATAGTTGATTGTCACCAGTTCCATAGCTTTCTGTAAATTCTCTCTCTGAATTCCTGCCAAAGAATTGCAAGCCAAAGCCAACACAACCTTCCCAAGGGATATCAAGTCTGCTTGCTAAAGAAAAGTGAACAAGTAAATTTAACCAGGGTCAGCAATATAATGCAAGTTTTCTTAAGCACTTAAAAAAAGAAGATATTAATATTTTAGTTTAGACAAACTATTTTAATGTATTGCTTGAAGCAGAAAAGATATTATAAACCAGCAGGCACCCACTTCATAATGAAGGTTTATTTTAATAAATATTATGCCATATACCTAAGTTCAGTTCCAGTTGCAATTCTCTTCCTAACACAATTTCCATCTCTATGGGAAGATTTTCTTCTTACCAGTTTTCATACACTTTTGACAAGTATTATCTATCAGTTATAAAAGACTTGTAATACACCAAGGTTTATAATCTTCATCTGTTTTTCTTGCTAAATGCACAACAAATAACATTGCTGTACCCAGTGATCAACACCAATCCCTGTAAAGTAGTAGTTATTTGGCACTGGAACAGACTTCTGTGAAACACATTTTGTCCCTTACATTGGCTACAGGAGACTACATCATCATATAGTGTAGTTGTACAAACAGAAATAACATAAAATCATAATCTGATACATAATTCTATACTTAGTGGAATAAGTATCAAACAGAGGCATTACTTTGAAACCTATTTTGGTCAGTTACCAACGACAATTGTTAAGAGCTACTTTAAAAATAGGACTTCTGAAATACTTTTCCTTTAAAGACAGGCTTGATCAGTAAAAATGCATGCACATAACAGAGCTCTGCACTTTACAAAAATGAAATCTTTTAATACTATTTGCCTAATAAATATGGCTTGGATTCTAAGGTGGTGTTTTGCTCACACCCAGGGGAGGAGATTACTACCAACCTCCAACAGTGTATCCTTACATCATTCCCAATGATACCCCCCACCCTCAAGAGTGGATTTTCAAGGAGGGAGAGCTGCAGAGCAAAGGCGGCAGCAAAATGTCTCAAGACCATTCTCCAAAACTAAGTTAGGGTTGAAGCCCATGAACAAATGAAGTGATCTGCACATTCTGATGAGGGGATATGGCCCATGTGCTAAATACCTAAGTCTTCCCACACAACTAGTTTGTTATGAAATAAATACATGTAATTTATAGAATACACAGTACTTAAATTATTCAAGGGTGCATTCTAATCACAGGCATACCCTATTTCCCCTCAAAGGGTATTTCATATTTATGGCTAAGCCACCCAATGGTTCTGGTTATGTCCTCACCCCACCCCACCCACCATGGGAGTAACTCTTGTAGTCAAACCTCTCTATGATATAATACTGCAACAGAAATACACAGAGCTTAGAAAAATTAAAACAGCTGTTACATCTGCCATGTAATACTAATGTTTCAAGAGTGTGAAAGAAAGAGAACTGGGCATAGGTTTATAGTGGCATCAAATAAAAGTTTACAGTTGTGGATATTACCAGGCAATGCTATATTCCCAGCAGCCTCACCATTTTATATATGCACACACATATTCAGAAAGAACTCAAAAATCCCAGTTGAGGAACAGACAACTGGGGTGATTTTTAAGGCTGTATATTGGGTTGTAAAATATCTGCTAAAAGTCCAATGCTATTGAAAGGGTGTGTGTGAAAATCATCCACTGCTGTTAGTGCCACATTTCAATGTAAGCACACTTGAGACAGAACATGCAATACAACGTTCTTCATTCAAATATTCTAAGTTTCCTAAATGCAGTGTTCAGATGAGTTTCATATGCTAAATTTAATTATTTTTGTTAGGCTTCAATGCAATCGTAACCACTGAGGTACTAGCATACTCCCTTACTGTGCCTACATAAATTCACAGCATGACATCCTTTATGTAGACTTAAGTATTAGCAATCAATTAGTAGAATTGTGTATTGGATGGGCTAAGATTTTACTCCCGTCCTGCTACCACAACAGGGCTTAAAAACTCCAAAACTTGAAGTCAAGCTGCAAAATATACTTCCATAACCTTTCCCCTTCCCATTTCTCCTTCACGTATTTTGTATCCAATTCTTACCTCCATGTATTTTTTTTCCTTTTGTCGTATTCTTTTATTTCCCCCCTCAATTGCAATGTTTCTTCCCGCTTTTCAATTCTGGTTTTCTCCTCTGATTCTATCTATGGTTCTGTTTATGTCCATTTACTGTGTGACAGTCTCTATTCATGTGGCTGAAACAGACTATGAAAAATAGACTGCAAGAAACAATGCATTCTTTTCTCATGGCCCTCTTAGTTCATGCCTAACTTCTGCCCTTTCCTAACAAAATGTACAATGGGATGTAGTACAATGGGATCACGTTGGAGAAACAAAAGACTCTTTAAGAGTGCGTATGTGTGATGCCTACATCCAGTTAAAATGAGCAACATGAACGTCAAAATCTCAATGTTATCGTATAGCCAAATATCTGTAGTAACAATAGCATATAATACTGATAATGTGTTATCCCAACAGGTAGTTACATTTTTAAGCCTTGAATTCTCTCAAGAGAAAACCCAGTGATTTGTGGATCTCATAATTCAAGAAGTGTCTACTACATGGCAGAATGATAAAGAAGTCAAGGAACCCCATTCAAGCTGCCATAAAATTTATCATTATCTTGTTCAACTACTATTCACACTGCTCTAATCTGAAAATGGGGAAGCTAGCTATGTCCAAACTGTAGTCCTGGAAGCATAACCTCTTAAGTGGAACTGGCACAGAAGAGACAATATGACATTTTAAGCTATCACGTGCTGCATTTCTGGGTCATATCAGAACTGGAGAAAAGTTGAATCAAGTCAGAATAAGCTGAAGTCTCACATATGTTCAATTTTAATATATTCTAATTTATTGCATTTTATTTTAACTTTGTTTTTATAAACTACCCTAGAAATATTGTTGAAGAGCAATATAAAACTTTTAAATAATAAAATTAATAAATCACATCCCAGAATTCTGTGACGTTCCTGTGGTACATAGGTAACATCAGTCTTCACAAATAGAGCAGCCCCACCAACTCTTGACAGGAAAGTGAGAGCACTTTTGCGATACATGAGCACAAGAGATTGCCTCCAGAGGATTTATTGGTACATTTATTTTAACTAGGCTAAGTTCCTAGCTGATCTGTTAGATCAATCACTTCTGACGCCAACATCTACCCTTATTTTCACTCTACCATCAAAAATATCAGTTGCTATCTAAGACAACTGAGATCAAAGCACTGTTTACACACCAGTTATAAAAAGCTTCTCACAGTTTGGCAACTTTTTACCTATAATAGTTTTCAATGTGCTAAAAAGGATAGTTCTCTGTTGCAGTCTCTTAACTCCCCGTGCTGGTAGAGCTAAGAATGTTGCAGACACACAATGCTCTCATTCCTGTGGAAAGATGATGGAACAGGTCTCTCCTACAGAGTCTTCCTAAACCAAAAAGAACCTCCTCCATGGAAGCTACTTAAAATACAACCCACTTAGCACTAATGCCACATAAGCACCAGTAATTTAAACAGGGATTAGGGTGGGAAATCTATGACATGAATGGAGGCTTGCAGTGGCAATGCTGGGCAGGTTGTTTCAACAGTTCATACAATATGAAATCTGAAATGCCTGAAGCCACATTCAACAATCTACAGAAAAAAATTGGACCTGCAAGTAATGGTGAAATGTATCATTCAATCTCTAAGGGAAGTGCCCCTTTGCAGACCACTTTGGTGGGGGGGGGGGGGCGGAGGAGAGAAGAAATGTTTTTCTGTCTCACCCTAAGGTCTTTGATTGCCAAGTAATTTGAGATGGCTCAGTTTGGGGTTGAATGCCAGCCCTGAATCTGAGCATTTAAACGGTTATTTAATAGATTGGAATGGGGGGAGGGAAGAGGGATTATGGAGAATAGGAAATATGTCTTTTATTATTTATATATTTATTTATTTATTAAACTTGTATACCGCCCCATAGCCGAAGCTCTCTGGGCGGTTTACAACAACTAAAAACAAATACAATTTAAAATACATCTTTTAAAAACAATTTAAAACACAATTTAAAAATTTAAAACAATATAGAACACA
Organism: Rhineura floridana; assembly: GCF_030035675.1. NCBI lineage: Eukaryota > Metazoa > Chordata > Lepidosauria > Squamata > Rhineuridae > Rhineura > Rhineura floridana. Next base: position 153,483,361 of record NC_084484.1, read on the forward strand.
TGCTAAAATGCCTGGGAGAAGAGGAAAGTCTTGACCTGGCGCCGAAAAGATAACAGTGTTGGCACCAGGTGCACCTCGTCAGGGAGATCATTCCATAATTTGGGGGCCACCACTGAGAAGGCCCTCTCCCTTGTTGCCATTCTCTGAGCTTCCCTCGGAGTAGGCACTTGGAGGAGGGCCTTAGATGTTGAGCATAGTGTACGGGTGGGTTCGTATCTGGAGAGGCGTTCCATCAGGTATTGTGGTCCCAAGCCGTGTAAGGCTTTATAGGTCAATACCAGCACCTTGAATCAAGCTCGGAAACATAAAGGCAGCCAGTGCAAGCGGGCCAGGATCGGTTTTATATGTTCAGACCGTCTGGTCCCTGTTACCAATCTGGCCGCTGCATTTTGCACAAGCTGCAGTTTCCGAACCGTCTTCAAAGGCAGGCCCATGTAGAGTGCATTGCAGTAATCTAATTTAGAGGTTACCAGAGCATGGAAAACTGAAGCCAGGTTATCCCTGTCCAGATAGGGACGTAGTTGGGCCACCAACCAAAGTTGGTAGAAGGCACTCCGTGCCACCGAGGCTACCTGAGCCTCAAGTGACAGAGATGGTTCTAGGAGAACCCCCAAGCTACGAACCTGCTCTTTCAAGGGGAGCGCAACCCATTAAGGACAGGTTGGACATCCACCATCCGGTCAGAAGAACCACCCACTAGCAGCATCTCAGTCCTGTCTGCATTGAGCCTCAGTTTATTAGCCCTCATCCAGTCCATTGTCGCAGCCAGGCACCGGTTCAGCACATTGACAGCCTCACCTGAAGAAGATGAAAAGGAGAAATAGAGCTGCGTGTCATCAGCATACTGATGGCAATGCACTCAAAAGCTCCAGATGACTGCACCCAACGGCTTCATGTAGATGTTGAACAGCATGGGGGACAGAACTGACCCCTGCGGAACCCCATACTGGAGAGTCCAGGGTGCCGAGCAATGTTCCCCAAGCACCACTTTCTGGAGGCGACCTGCCAACTAGGAGCAGAATCACTGCAATGCAGTACCTCCTACTCCCAACTCAGCCAGTCTCCCCAGAAGGATACCGTGGTCAATGGTATCGAAAGCCGCTGAGAGATCAAGGAGAATCAACGGAGTCACATTCCTCGTCTCTCTCCCGACAAAGGTCATCATACAGGGCGACCAAGGCTGTTTCTGTGCCAAAACCAGGCCTGAAACCCGACTGAAATGGATCCAGCTAATCGGTCTCATCCAAGAGTGTCTGGAGCTGGCCCGCAACCACTCGTTCAAGGACCTTGCCCAGAAATGGAACATTTGCTACCGGCCTATAGTTATTACAATTTTCTGGGTCCAGGGAGGGTTTCTTCAGGAGTGGTCTCACTACCGCTTCTTTCAGGCAGCCAGGGACCACCCCCTCTCGCAGAGAGGCATTAATCACCTCCCTGGCCCAGCCGGCTGTTCCATCCCTGCTAGCTTTTATTAGCCAAGTTTCTTCCTCCTGAAACATCTTTGCATAGTACAAGTTGGGGAACATTTTAACCATAAGATACACATTCCCCCAACCCAACATTATTCCCCTTTTAGTACTGACTATAAGCTATTAGGGATGTGAACAGGCCAATTCATTCTTCTCCACCCCCCTCACCATCCAGTTTCCTTTTCCCCCCACTCTGCTTCAGCTGAAACTTCAACCTTCTGTATATCCTAGAAGGATATAGGTCAGACAATTAAAAATATTTTAGAATATATATGCATTTGTAATGCAAAAGTATATTCTTCTGTGTACCTAGGAAGTCTCCTGAGCAGGGAGAAAAGACTTTATTTTGGGGGGCAGCCCCAACTGACTTCAAAATTAACAGGTCCTTAGTGACCCAGGTATGTTATTAAGAAAGAATTATCCAGGACAGAGACTGTGAGTTAAAGAGGACTGAATTCAATCATTTAAACAATTGAAAATTAATCAATTACTTTTAGATTCAAGAGAACAAGTGGCAGGAACAAGGTTACAACCAAAATAGTAACTCCTGACCAAATTTCTCCCACAAACATGTGAGTCCAAAGGTTCAACACTACTTTCATGCAATTTTTTTTAATGCCGGGCACACCAGTTTTTCTGGATGCACTGTTCTATCCAATTATCATGCAGACTTCTGCAAAGTCGTTTACACGCCTGGTAGCTATTCAATGCTAGCAATGTCTTCCGCTAAACACTACTTGATGTTTTGTTTTTTTTACTGGCTACAGGGAGACTACAGCATTCATAAAGACAAATTCAGGAGTATATTTATGTGGATGTTTTAATGCAGGTGAAGAGCTGAAGTGAGTTTGAGTCATTCAAAATTTAAGATTTTTTTTAAAAAAATCAGTTTGATAAAAAGTTGCACTTTGGTTTCAAGTGTCAAGCTTTAAAACAATGAATTAGCTTTTCAAATGCAGTACTTCACAGAAATAATTGCCCCAATTTCTCTAAATTCCTAAGTCAATATCATAAAGTATGTATTCCTACCTATACACACCCCTCTTGCTTGTCTGCCAACAGGTGGAGAGAACTCTTTCCAGATAAAGGGGTGAACATGCAGTGCTGCTATAAAGCATAATACATATATTGTTAGTTTCCAACTATGGGCTGGACTATGGTGTCTCTCCTCTAGTGCAAAGGGAAGAACAATGAAAAAATTAACTTTTTGTGGCAAACTTGCATGCTCTCCATTCCATCTGGAAGTGGTTAGTGAGACTATTGGTGAAAAAGATAAGGTGTTTCTTTATTCCTACCAACATTAGCTGTGTCAGCTAGATCGCCTCCCAAATTAGTTGTTGATCCTGAAGAGGGTTTTGGAGAGTGTGAGTCATTTCTTTTATTTATGCACAATGTTACCAAATTTAACATCATTTGTTCCAAGCTATTCCTTGTTACCCTTCTCCCTCGCTGCTGTCTTCCACACTGTCTATTTTAAGTTGTAAGTTCCTTGTGGGCAGGGACCTGTCTCCTCTTTGCTTTTAAAACTTTGCAAAGCACTGGTGATGCTGTATAACTTGTAACAGCAACAAACAGAGGGGTCCTTGCCTATATGCAAAGTAGAATATTTTATGTTTTAATGCAACCAACAAACATTGCTTCTTTGAAAAGTTCATCCAGTAGCAATTCTCAAACGAAGCAAATACACAGAAAAAAGAACAGCCTTCTCATGTCAAAACCAAATGGTTTTAAAGAAAAAAGAAAAGAAAAATAAATACAATCACTGATGAATACTCACTAACCAAATAAGGTAAAGTAGAAGGGACAATATTGTGATCTTACCTGATATTGGGCCATGAGAGCTAGGGGATTGTTTTGGCTGTTATCAAATGTTAACACATCAAAGACTCCAACGCAGTTCACTCGCAACCTTGAAGATAGAAGCATTATAGGAAAAGAGAAGTTTAAAACTCCTAGGTTTTCTTGTTAAGACTTGCTGTGTAACTTCTATAGCTACATCAAAAAAGTTCTGTTAAACTGATATTTATGGCAAACGCTTATCAATCTGTGAGTGTATTCAGTGTGAGGGTGTATTAGCTCTGTGTGTCCCTTGAACTGGGGTGACTGGGGGAAGGTTCTCTATGTACACAGGCCTCACTTGTCATTAACAATGTAATGATAAAATATTTATTTATAAAAAATATTTGTGCACTGCGATTCATACCAAAAATCAAAGCTGTTTACAACAATCACGCACAACAAAACTATGTAAAAATTAAAGTTAGAAATCATTTATTAACTATTGCAGAAATACATCTTCTCAACTGCTTGCACAAGCCTGGCAGCACAGAAGTTTTCAGCAGGCATTTAAAAGTCAGAACAAAAGGCGCCTGCTAGCATCATCTTGTTTGGCTTGTTCATGTTACCTTGTTTTGCCAGTTACCAGAATCTTTGTGGGGTCCATTACCCGACAGGCCAATCCTGCCGTATGAATGGTCCGCAATGCGGAGCTCAGCTGCACAATATAGGCCCAAATCAGGGATTCTGGCAACAACCCAGCATGCTGCCGAGGCAGAGGTCCATCATGCTGACCTATCAAAGGAATGTGAGAACAAATGAAATCTACAACTTCGAGCTTTGTAAGACTTTGGTTAATGAATGCAATATTTTTTAAAAATGCTAGTTAATTCACTTTATTTCAAAGCCATATTAAACTGGCAAGAACAACCCACCCAACCCAATTGCCACGATTGTAGCTTCATTTTACTTTTAAATGGACTGATCTTTTAAAACTAAGATATACTGTGTAAAGATGGTATTTTATTGAGCAGCTGCAATCTGTTATGGTACCATAATTAATTTATGGAACTGGCTGCCATAAGATGCTGCAATGTCTACTGGCTTAAATAGTAAATGAATGGCTATTACCAAAGATAGCTAAACAGATTTCCATGTTTTGAGGCAATATGCTGGATGGCACGAACAGGGCAGAATTATTGGCTTCATGCTGGCCTACCAGAAGCTTCTCTGTTTATATACTATGCACAACTGGACTAGATGGGCCATTGGTTTGACACTGGGCAGGGCTTTTCTTATGTACCAAGAAAGCAACAAAAAAATGATAACATGCACTCACAAATCACTTAGTCATACTATACCAGAAGCAATGTTGCTTCCGCATTTCCATTTAAAAACAAAAATGGAGTCAAAGTTAATCAACCCTAATCCCACAGCATACTTAACACACACTCAAATACATAGGATAATTCCCAAGTGAAACACAAAATCAGGAGAGTCATATTTGGAATATTGCACATTTTTCTTCCTAAGATTTTGTTTCATGATTGAAGTTTGACCATAACCATTTTCAATTAATCAAGCTATTCAGTTAGAAAACAATATATTTTGGGCAATATATTACAACTATTATTATATTTCAAGAACTCATCATGTTTTTTAAAGATATAGCATAGCAGAGTTCTGAAGAGGCCTGATGTTTGGGTGCATTTGCAGCAACAAAACAATGAATAATTAAGCCAATTACTCACAAAGTAGATCTGAATTGTGGTTCAGAGGCTCATATTATGCACATCACCCTCAAGAGGAATTCCATTTGAAGGATCACCTCCCACAGATAGCTCTTTAGACTGCCAAGTTTAAAAAGCAGCTTTGGTGTTTGATGCAAGAGCAGTTTAACTACTTTACAGTGCAAAAGTACTATTCACCATGACCACCATAACCACTACCACTTTATGCAACTTACAGCAAACATCCAAAGTGCATTTTTAATTATATGGGAGTTTTTTAAAAGTTCATCATGCTCAAGGATCTTCAAACAAATATAACCTAACCAACTTCAATGGGTCACAGAGATGTGCATACACGTGCCTCTGCAGGCCGTTTGAAAATAGCATTTCCTGAATCAACATTCAACTTTTAGTGAGACAAAAGTGAAATACAAGCTGTTTTAAAGATCTTTATACCTTGAGTAACTATAAAACAGCAACTTACAAATCACATGCTACTTCCTTCAATCTGCAAGGCACTTATGGGAAATTGGTTTAGTTTGTAGTAGGAAATCAAAAGTACATCTACAGATTGGTCCAAAAAATTGGTATTATTTTACTTTCAGTAAATGTGAGAACATAAGAAATGTTTGTTTTCATTTCTGCTTTTCTCCCCCTTCGCCCACTCTTTAGTGGTTGGGTTTTTGTTCCGGTTTGAAGATAAGCAACTTCCTGTTCAAATCAACAAGGGCTGGCACATTCAAGGGACACTAAAACTATGTTAACTGGGGCACCCCTCCTCCTCTAATTCACAGGTGTTCAGTACAGAAATAAACGCAACTTGTTATGCTTTGATTCATCTGTCAAAAAACTTTATTATACCACATCCTAGACAATAAAATTCTGGAATGAGTTAGCAAATGACAAGGCAAAAAAAAAGAAAGAAAAAGCCTAACCACACTGTGACAGCAGAACACAACATGTAAAAAACCCATGTGACCACAATTCTCTTCTTTCAACTGTCAAATACTAGTTTTACCAACAAAAGACAAATGTGTTTAAAGCTACGCACAACATGTAAAGATCTTTAAAACCAGGATACCCTGTCTTGATACAAAGCCTTATGTTGTATAATGTAAGTTATAGAACATAAGCAAATTATAACACCTTGTTTTTACAAATATTTTTCAAATCCATTTATATAAGCTTTGCCCTTTGTTGTACAAATAGCCCTTTAAAAAATCACTCATGTTTCATCATTACAAATGTCATCAATAATGGCATTTAATCATTTAAAGGATTCATCTGATACCTCACAACCCCCACATTCCACTCTTTTATATTTTTATAATGTCTATAAAGTGTGTATCTCTCTCTCTCTCTCTCTGTATATCTATATAGAGATATATAGATGTATCCCACACACAAACTGTGCAGAATCTAGCCTAGTATGCACTTGTTCACTTCTGACTTATTCAGAGGCAAGTTTCTTTCAGAAGAATGATCCATAGTAAAAAACAGAGAAAAGAAATGGTGGCACAGGTACTCAATCAGGATGGCAAAATGATAACAGATGACAAAGAAAAGGCAGAAGTGCTCAATTCCTACTTTGGCTCAATCGTCTCCCAAAAAAGGGTCTGTAACCCTCCCCAAAACATGAAGCAGAAGGGGCAAGATTGGACCTTGAGATTGATAGACAAATGGTCAAGGAATACCTAATCACTTTGAATGAGTTTAAATCTCCAGGGCCCGATAAACTGCATCCTAGAGTATTGAAGGAACTGGCTGAAGAACTCTCAGAACCACTGTCTATTATCTTTGCGAAATCATGGAGGACCAGTGAAGTGCCGGATGACTGGAGGAGAGCTAATGTTGTCCCTATCTTCAAAAAGGGCAAAAAGGAAGAACCTGGGAACTATAGACCAGTCAGCCTAACATCAATCCCTGGAAAAACTCTGGAGCAGATTATAAAGCAGTCAATCTGTAAGCACCTTGAAAGCAATGCAGTGATTATTAGGAGCCACCCTTGTAGACTGTGGGAATGATGTGGACATAATATATCTCCACTTCAACAAAGATTTTGACAAAGTGCCCCATGATATTCTGATTAGCAAGCTAGCTAAATGGGGGCTGGATGAAACAACTATCAGATGGATCCACAGTTGGCTCCAGAATCGTACTCAAAGACTGCTTATCAATGGTTCATTCTCAAACTGGGCGGAAGTAACAAGTGGGGTAGGTACCACAGGGCTCGGTCCTGGGCCCAGTGCTCTTTAACATTTTTATTAATGACTTGGATGAGGAGGTACAAAGCACGCTTATCAAATTTGCAGAAGATACAAAATTGGGAGGCACAGCTAATATCGAGGAAGATAGAAACAAAATTCAAAAGGACCTTGATAGGCTGGAGCATTGGGCTGAAAACAGAGTGAAATTCAACAGGGATAAATGCAAAGTTCTACACTTAGAAAAGAGAAACCAAATGCACACTTATGAGATGGGGGATACTTGGCTTAGTAATACGACATGTGAGAAGGATCTTGGAATTGTCGTTGATCACAAGCTAAATATGACCCAACAGTGCAATGTAGCTGCAAAAAAGGCAAAAGCTATATTAGGCTGCATTAACAGCAGTATAGTTTCCAAATCATGTGAAGTATTAGTTCCCCTCTATTCAGCAATGGTTAGGTCTCATCTTGAGTGCTGTGTCCAGTTCTAGTCTCTGCACTTCAAGAAGGATGCAGACAAACTGGAACAGGTTCAGAGGAGGGCAACGAGGATGATCAGGGGACTGGAAACAAAGCCCTATGAGAAGAGACTGAAAGAACTGGGCATGTTTAGCCTGGAGAAGAGAAGACTGAGGGGAGACATGATAACACTCTTCAAGTACACGAAAGGTTGTCACATAGAGGAGGGCTGGGATCTCTTCTCGATCGTCCCAGAGTGCAGGACATGGAATAATGGGCTCAAGTTGCAGGAAGCCAGGTTTCGACTGGAGATCAGGAAAAACACCCTGTTAGAGCCATACGACAATGGAACCAATTACCTAGAGAGGTAGTGGGCTCTCCGACACTGGAGGCATTCAAGGGGCAGCTGGACAGTCATCTGTCGGGAATGCTTTGATTTGGATTCCTGCATTGAGCAGTGGGTTGGACTTGGTGGCCTTATAGGCCCCTTCCAACTCTACTATTCTATGATCCTACATCTCTCAATTTCTTCCAAATGTATTGAATGCAGACATGCTACCCCATAGTCCTATAATACAAAAATGAGAGACTAGACACACACACAGACATAACTGTAGTCTCAAACACTTTCAGCATGGAATAGAGACGTACATTTAGGGCAGTATCCAATGCACTTGTTCCATTAGCAAAAGGATTACCGCTTCTGCAATGGAACTGCCCCCACTCTCCCCAAATCTGCTCCAAGGGTAAACAACATATTTAGGGGGCATGTGGGAAGAGGAAGTTCTGTTGCACAGCCAAAAGTCCTTGCACTGATGAAACAAGTTGGTTGCTCTTAGTCCTCGTCTAGAACTACATTACCTATAGTAGTGGAGCATGACTGAGGGCCCCATATGAATGCATCATAAACTGGAGAATCAAAACCAGCCTGGGATGAATTGAGGAGTGGCCAGCAGGATTACAAGCTAGGCATTATATTTTGAATGCTTCAAGAAGCCTATATTGCAACAAAGCTATATATGATGAAAAGTTATGAGACTTCAGTTGTTCTTCAGTTTTTGTCCACTGGTTTATAGATCTCATTTGCTGGTCTTACCCCACTTCCTTTTAGTGAAATAGGCATCAGCACTAGGATCATTGAAGTGTCTGCTCATCATGGTCTCTCCTCCAGCATGGAAGTCATATGCAAACACAAGAGCTTTTGGGGAAAAAGGCCAAGGTGAGAATTAGGTATGTAATCGATGCAAGTTTTCCAATGTGATTGGCTAACATGTTAAAAATAAGAAACTTACAATGTTCTCCAAATGCTTTAGTGGTGAATACTTCACGCAATGTGACAGTATTTGAATGTTGGATTTTTTTCCACATGTCAACCAACACCATGCACTTTGTGTTAACAAGACGAAAACCTGAGAAAGAAAAATCTTGTATGCTTCAAAGATTCTCAGATGTTTAATGGAGCTTTCACATTTGTTTAAAATACTGGGCTATTAGAAAAGACACAACCCAAACAGAACACATTTGTTCATGACCTGTTCATGAAAATGGAAATGGACTGCCTTCAAGTCGATCCCGACTTAAGGCGACCCTATGAATAGAGTTTTCGTGGTAAGCGGTATTCAGAGGTGGTTTACCATTGCCTTCCTCTGAGGCTGAGAGGCAGTGAGTGGCCCAAGGTCACCCAGTGAGCTTCATGGCTGTGTGGGAATTCGAACCCTGGTCTCCCAGGTCGTAGTCCAACACTCTAACCACTAAGCCACACTGGCTCTCTGGGAATTATTAGCTGGGGCCCATTCCTTTTCAGTATTTAAAAAGGAATTATTTGATTTGAAATCAACTTTGAAGTTTATAAACAAAAAAACCACAAAGTTTTGGTAGCATTGAATGTTCAAATGTAACTTGATTTCCCTCACCATGTATCCTCCGAAGGCAATATGGCAGATCATCTTTGCTATTTACAGCTTTGTAGCATGATGTTATGTACCCAAAGTTGCTTGTTTTCTGTATCCGATTGGGTGGTGGCAGTGGTTCCAAAGGGAAAAGGCTGTGGTAGCTGTCAACTTCTGTTGGGACAGCTAAACCAGTTTGCAGAAATATATTAGACACTACTCATAATTAATTATGAACAGTTATAACGTCAAAACGATACATACACTGTGTTTTAGAGGACTGTAACCAAGCCAGAATTTTGTAACAAGCTTTGATGCAAATTCTATACAATGTTTACCACAATGTGTGCCTTCGGAAATACAGAAATTCCCAATACTAAAGAAAAACACATTCAGTATTTGCACTAAGATCCTGATTAGTAATTTTATAGAAGGGGCATAAAAGATAACAGCCAAAAATCTAAAAGTTCAGTGAAAAGTGGCTAAGAGTAAACCTTATCAAAGACATTTGTGTAAGTTTTGGTCGCAGGTTACCAGTTTCAAGTAAGCTTTTCTTGTTGAAACCATTATAGATCTCTGATCCACTAAATCAGAAAATCAGAGACCTGACAGAACCTCATGTTTGGAGACATTGTTACAAATGGCTCTAGGGACATCCTGATGGCATTCCTAAAGCAAGGGCAATAAGTAGCACTTGTTAAGAACTGAAGACATTGGGCTTATCTACACAGGAGAATTACTTCTTACTAAAGACACTGTGTTTACCTCAGTTTGCTATTTGTATCATCTGCACTGAGTGCAACCTGCAATGCTAGCTGCAAACACAATCTTTTCAATTCACACCAGCATTTCTTCCTCTATGAAGGATAAATCACAGTTTCCTAATGACCATGACCTCTAATTTTACATTTACATTCCCTCTGGTTGCTAGGGAACCAAGCATGCTCAGTTTCTTTTATCAGCTGCAGTAGATTCCTTTAAAAAATGGTGGGCAAACGCGGGGTGAAGAAAGAACATACCTCCCTCCCTTTACACCCCATGTGCAGAGAACCGAAAATTAGTGTAAGCACTTTACATCAGGAGGTTCTGAAACTTTGTCCTCTACTGTCCCTTGTCCAACTTGTCAATAGCCTTTGTGGGCAAATGAATTGATTTCATTCCTGTTTTAGGAATTGTAATATACTGTGCTAGATGATCTATAATGTTTAAATTTATTTGTATTGCTGCTATTATTTCTGCTTTGAATTCTTATATATTGATACTTTTTCAACTTTCATCTACACAAAAGGTACTTAAGGGGCTGATTGCGTTAGTTTAATGGATTAAACTTCGGCTATGGGGGCGGTATACAAGTAAAATAAATAAATAAATAAATAAATAAATAAATAAATAAAACGGTAGCACTTCTGTCCTGATTTCTAAAATCCCTTTCACACTGCAGTACCTGTTAAGGAACAGCTGCTTTTTCAGCCGATATAGCAGCATTTCATACACCTGTCTTTCACATGGCTTGTTTTTGTCCCTCACCCATTATACACATACGCACTGTTCCCATCGCCATGCAAGACCTCTCCGTTTAGGATCTGACTTTTAAAATTGTTTCAGTTGTATCAACACAGGGTGTGCGTGGGAAATGCTGCTGCTATCTGCGCCGATGCTGGAATACTGGTACAATTTTCGTCAGGCAAAAAACTCCCACATGACTAAAGGGCAGGAATGCATTGCATGCTGGGATGCCTGTCACATGGTCTCCTAATGTACTGCCAGATAATTACCTGCCTTTAGATATATTAAATCAGGTACCCAGCATGGCAGTTGCAAAGAAACTATCTGGACAAGTTTACTGAGTTGATACAGCTGTTGAAGCTGTATTACATCTTTGCACACAAGCTGGGGGCAAAGGAAAAAAATAGGCACCATTCATCTGCCAAGAAGCAGGGCTGCTTGCTGCAGTAAATAGCTATAGAACACTGTCGGTAGTCTACCTCCTGCATCTGTTTGCAACAACATCAAAAAGGCCAACAGAACTGAGAAGAGCAGACAGAAGTTGCTTGTCAACCCACAGGAAACAAAATGAAAGACGGGAGGATATAGTGGACGTGGAAAGGGGTGTATGAAAAAGTAACGATTGACACTCCCACCTAAAAACTTTGAAGCAAAGCACCTGCAACCACTAGTGGAGAGGAGACTTTTTCTCCAGTTTTCATGTTATCAGCGGATTGGGTTAGTACGTGTTTACAGGGAGAAAACTGCATGATAGCTTCTGTTTGCCAGTAACATCATGTGAATGATACAAATCAAGAGGAGATGTGAGTAGCAGCAAGCACACAATAAACCACCATGTAGATAAGCCCATTTTTTATTCAGACAGACCTTTCCAGTGTAGTGATTCTAGTCATATCTGCATCAATTTTATGTAGTAGCGGAACTGGCTTTATATGTTATTTTATATGTGATCCTGTTAAACCTTTTGTTGTGTATTGCTCTGAATTTTAAACAAGCAATGAATAATTTTTTAAAATTAAGAAGAGGTCCAGTGAAGTGTATGAGATTTTGTGCACTACTCATTATCCTAAACTGGCATTCATGCAACAAGTTTGATGAAATATTTGTATTAGCAGGCATTGACACACTTGATGTATGGCTTGGGAGTCTTAAATACATATACTAAAGGCTCCCAGCCTCCTAAACTCTCCATATGGTAAATCCTTAAGAAACATTACGAAGAAATGAGCACTGACTGCTAAAGTTAGAGATCACAGGTGTAATGGAAAAGCAATACAAATTAACTGTACTGCTAAGCTAGACACCAAGCACATTGTAGGCAGGATTCTAATTATGTTCCAGACAGCAAAATGAAACATTTAATTAAAAAAGGTTTAAAGATGAACTAAAGCTTGCATTGTGTACTGCTGAATAAGTAAATGAAAAGAAAAAGTTAACTGAAAAAATATCTTGAGAAAAATTAAGATAGGTTCAGCTTTATATAGCATCTAGAATAGTTTTGCTTTAATATGCAAATGGTTATATGAATTATCTAGTAGAGTTAGCAAACTGAGAACAAAAGAACAGTTTAGAAATGCAATTTAAATTCAAGATCTTTAGTTACTCACCAGGCATATCTGCTTGATCTATCTGAGCCATCGTAATTAAGTGTCTGTTGATCAGCTCCTATAGGAATACATTTTGTAGTCTTACCAATAAAGACATGAAATTCTAGTTTGCTGTTTCTTATATGCTGCTTCGGTTAATCACAAAATCAAAGAAACAGACCTGAAAAAGGACTTGGACTATCGGAACCCATTTATAGAAACGGAATCCCTAACTAAAGCTAACTTTGTCTAAGGACTAAACACCCTTGAATGTGGCTGGAAGCAATCTTTAAGAGGACCTATAGTGAAGTCAGTTCTGCCATTGAACCTACCCTATCAAATGTTTTTCAAACATGCTCTTAAGATAACTCCACTGTAGACTTCCATATGCTGGGGGATCTGATCCAATGTTCCACTATTCTTTCAAGTAGAATGATATTTCTAAAACATAACTAAGGCTGCAGTTTTTGTTTTTTTGTCCTCAGACTTGGATTACCAGTTACCATTCTCAAGGCAATCATATTATCTGAACACTTATGAAGCCACTCTCAATTTTCCCTACTCAATGTTAGATATTAACAACTCCTATCTTCCATCATATTGCATTTGCAAAACTAACTTTGCATTCACTGTAACTGACACAGAATTGCATCCAGGAAAGTGAGTGGGCTGCTGGGGGAGGGACAGAACTCTTTTTTATTAAATTTCTATCCTGGCCTTCCTCCCAAAGGAGCCCAGGGCAGCTCTCCCCCCTCCACCAGCCCTTCTCATGAGTAAAAAGCAGAGTAATAAAATATGTACTGAACATGCCAGAGTACAGCACAGAATATGAAGAAGCTCTTGTATATCCCTCCCCATTATTTTGCTGGAGCTGCTACGCTGCTTAGACATACTTTGATTGTTTTTAACTATAATCTTAAGGTTATTGTCCGTAATGCTACTTGCTTGACACACATTTCTTCAGCAGCAATCTGTTTCCAATAAAGAGACAATCTGAATTTGTACTTATGTTTCTACTTACTGCTGCAGATGTTTCCAATTTACTGAGATAATTTTGAGTTCTAACCCAACTTTGCCAAGTTCTTGATTCTGTACATCAGATGGAGTCTGATATGAAAGGTAGAGCTTTAAATTTATGGAGTGAGAATTACAATGATGCAGGCAGATCCGTCACATTTCAAACTATCACAGCAAGAATATATTCAGCACCCCACCCTAAAGACAAGTAGGTATGCAAGAACTGATGAGACAAGGGGGTAGGTTTCTTTAACAAGACGTTTCCCTACACAATGGGTGGCTTTCAAAAAGACACCTTGTAGCAAAGATCTGCAAAAATATGTTTCAATAAATCAGGGAGCCTGTGGCCCTCTAGATGTTGTCACTCCAACTCGCATCAGCCCCAGGCAGAATCACCAATGGACAGGGATGATAGGGGTTATATTTCAGGACTGGCACAGATTCACCAGCCATGCTTTAAATGAATTCGCCATGTATTTTTCCAACACTATTATCTGGGAAACCCATAAAAAGACTTTTGCCATGAGGCAGTTGGCAAAGGTCAAGTGTAAGAGGTATTTACACAACCAAATAAATCTGCACAGGTTTAAGAATATCACAGACACCCTATAAGTAGAGATTTTAGCATTTCTGTTTCAGATTCAACTGCTTATTTCAGTTAACTGATTGAAACCCATATAATATAGTGAGCAAGTTTAGCATCAGCAGTTAGCACTGTCAGGCACTTGACTGAACCCTCAAGATAGCCAACTGCTAACCAAAATGTCATCTTTTATTTTCTTGCTAGTTAGATTGGATTTTTTTTCTCTGTTGCTGCTGTTCCTGCCTGGCTTGATATTTTTTTTGGGGGGGGGGGGGAAGAGACTGAGGTCTTGCCAAATCTGGCGTCAGTCTTGGTTGTGAAATTTATTAATGTATTAACTGTTACATATTGCATTATGTTCCTTCTAAAGAAAGTTACCTTATAAACAAATATTATGTATCCCAAGGTACTATAGGATATACCCATATGATTTAATGTGTTTACAGCACAAACTAATATGTCTACTCAGAAGAAAGTCCCATTGAGTTCAATTGTACTTACTCCCAGGCAGACATTTATAGGATTGAAGTTGAGGATATATGTCCCAAACACCATCATTCCAGTTTTCACATATAATTTCACCTATTTACTTGCATCTCACTTATTTCCTCAGATTATTGTTTTTATGCTACAGCATTGCAAACAACTCTGCGCTCAAATAGAAGGTGACAGAGACATTATATGAAAAAAACCTGTTACAGCTTTATTATGAAGAACTTACCTGTCTGAGTTCATCTGCCATGAAGAACGAAGGTGCATTTGCTTTTGGCTGCATGTAAGCAACATGAGGGGCAGTCGGAGGATAAATATGATAATTTGGGAACACCTATTGAAAATCAAATTTGGGACAGACCATTTTTAGAATCTGAAAAGTTTAGAGTCATCAAATCCTTTTAAAGCCCTCTGAAGTATTTCCACAGAAGCAGTATCACAAAAGGATGAATGTTTTAGGCACTATGTCATCCTTGATGGTGGCGAGTTCAAGTCTTATGCTTGATTGATGCTTCCAAGCAACTCCATTTGTAAATACTGTAGAAGCCAGATACATTAGATTGGGGAAGTTACCCTTCCACCATAGACAGCTTGCTTACACTAAGGCTATCTGCTTTGTGATCCTGGAATCTAGCTTCTTCATTAGTTCATCTTAAGCTTGCCCTTTTTTCATATCGGCAGTTTGGGGATGTATGCGTGCATACTTATGGCTGCAGTTGCAAAGTCATCAGCATTTGAATTAAAAGCCCAAGCCTGTAATTGTGGGAGAAAAGTATGTGTGTGGGCAAAATATTAGTACAGAGTCAGCAAGAGGGAAAACAAAGTAAGCATTAGTCTAGATGTGCCCCAGGGTTACACAGAATTCACATCCCAAGGACACATCTCACCTACTTTTACACAATCCTGCCCATGTACTACAACTATCCTCAGAAGCCTTACTCTGAGCGCCCCTGCCTTATTGAGAGAAGGGGAGTCTTTTCAGTGGCGGGACCCCATTTATGGTGCTGAGCCTTCTTGTGCCAAGGAAAGACTTTTCTTTACTCAGAGTTTAATTCTTCATCTAGTTTTGGATTAAGTTACTATTTACCCAAATTTTTAGTTTTAAATTATTTTGTGAAATTGTCGAGGTTTTTTTTGTTAGATTATTATTTTCAGTATCACTGAATTGGGAACTCAGAGCTGATGAGGGGGGTAACATTTTAGATAAACATATACATAAAACATATACATAAAAGTAGGAATAGATTCTATTTATCTTATGCTTATAAGAGTATCAAGCATTCCCATGAGAGCATCTCAGTGGTAAGCTACCCAAATGATGCATGAAGTTAAACAAATCCTACTGTTAACTGCCCTCATGGCTCCAGGTAGGAGAGATTCTGTCATGTCATAGAGCATGCCTCGTTTTCTTAGGGGCCAATGATAGTTTCTCATGACATAAAAGAGCCTCGCCTCAACAAGCCTGACTCGTGCACCCCTCTTCTCCCTGGACAGCTATTAGGAAGAGCTTTCACTTCCATTTCTGATTAACTGTAGCTTGTCATGTCATTCAAACCAGACAGAATGTGGTTAATTTCAACTATGGTTTGTTTGGAACAAGCCAATTTCACACCATGGGTTATAAAGTTGACTTGCTTCAACAAACCATAAAGATTGATCACAGTTTAGGGTTTGGATGCAATGCTAAACTCTGATTAATTGAAATCAGAAGCTTCTGTGCTCTTATTTGCAGCCACACTGTAGGAGAGGGGAGGGATTAAGCCCAAACCTCACCTAGGTTCATTCCCATCATGATAAATCACTGTTTATTCTGACATTCCAAAGGCAGCAATTTATCTTTTCTTCAACTGCACACATGCAATAAGAAAGCATTGGAGGACAGAAAAGGAAACTGGGATGGCAGTCACGATTATTAGCCAAGCTTTAATCATGACTGAAAATGTGGCAGATTGCTGTATTGAATACTAGTATTAATTTATGGACACAACAAATACCTTCATAAAGATGAAGTCTTACCATTCCACTTAGAGGTGCTGGAGTTGTGTCAGTATAGAAATAGGTTGTGCCACCCACTGTTTCCTTCTGAATCACCTGGCCAGTAGCTGGGGGCTGGGAGACAGCATTAGTAACTGGGGTAGAGGCACTAGTAGGCACCATATAATTTGCTGGGTTTGGTGTATGACTTCTTCGTCTAGGAGCAGGAGAAGTATGAGGAGTAATTTTAGGGGAATGAAGGGGAGAAGATCCCGCTGACAGTGACATTCCTTATGGGGGGAAAAAGGAAAAATAAGACTTGCAGTAAAAAGGCATTTGCTCCCATAATGAACTCTCAAGTTTTGAGAAACATTTTCTTGCAGATAAAAAGGACAGACAGACTTATGACAGTTGGACAAGATGTTAAGAATTTCTCAAGTGACATGCAAGATTCAAATCAAATGGTTAGCCACAAAACAAATACCAACTTTTATCTAAAGGGTGCCAGAAAACCACCACCAGCAAATATTTATAACATTTGCAAGCAATTCAAGTACAACTTCATCTAACTGTGCCTCTTTGCTATGACATACAAAAAAGATCAGGTACTGCTACAGTTCTCTTGAAACAAGCAACTGTCCCAAACTAATAGTTACGGTTTTTGCAAACCAGCACATTTTCAGCATATAAGAATAAGATGGTATTGTAGTAAATGGAAAATGTTTTTACCTGATTGTTAAGTATTTTATGGAGTTACCAGATGATTTGATTAGAATGATTTTTTGAATAATTTAAAAGGGCAATATTGAGAACTGTGCCACAGGGTCTGGTTGTTTTTTTAAAAAAACCAATCAGGTTGCAAAGATTATGAAAACTACACTATAGTCAGAAAGTGACAAGACAAATTTACTAACTAGGTAGTGTTTACTCAGTACTGAAACAAATTTTAATGACGTGCAACCTATTTTTTTTACTGCAAAACTGCAATGTTCATGTAGCTGTTACAATTATTATTATGTATTTTTTCAGAGTTAAAGAAAAACATACTAAAGTTGACGTTTCAACTGAAAGCACTATGTGTGGTATTCACAGCTTTTTGACACCTAAGCCCCTCCTTAAAGCAGTCGCCTATGACCCTGAAAAGCTTCCCCACAAAGCAGTATGAAGTATAATTTGATTACCCCTAGAAAGGTGGAGGGAGGTCCTTAGAAAGTCACTGCTCAATCCTAAGACACATCCTTTGTGTGAACAAGACCGAGGATTGATCCATGGTATCTCCAGTTAAAAAAGAGCTCAGGCAGAAGGGCTGAGGAAAAGACCTACCCATCATCCTGGACAGGCCCTGCCAAAATAGACAGCCCTGGAATAGGCAGATGAATTGACTTCATTCAAGGCATATTCATATTTTCAGGAGAATTACCCATGATAAAAATCTCAGGTTTGGTTTACTTCCTCAGGCTCCAGTTATTTTATATCGCCTAAAAATGGCTGAGGGTGTTTCTCCAAGATGTGACTGAAAACAAACCTTTTAAAATAAATACTGCTCGCTGCCATAAACTTGAAATTGACAATAGTTTTTACACACACTAGAGAGTAAGGTAGATTGTTTGCAGCAAGAAAAATGCTATTTCCATACCACAGCACACAACTCCATGTACAATCTACAGAACTGTGCATATTATAAACTCAACAGTTTAGCCACCTCCACTAGCTACCCTAAGTCTGGGAATTGGGAACTGTGCAAGGTGGCCAGGTTTCTACAACCATATATGTGACCTATAGCCACTGTTCCATAGAAATTAATATATTATCCAAGCAGATCTGCTCACAAAGCATAGAATATCAACAGCAGGACCATATCTCGGCAGGAGAGTATATGGTTTTCATGCAGACAGCCCCAGGTCCAATCACTGGCATCTTCAGTTAAAAAGATCAGGTACCAGATGATGTAAAAGACCTCTGCCTAAGACCCTTGATGGCTGTTGGCAGTCAGAATAGACAATGTGGGCTAGATAGACAAATAGCGTGACCTGATGTAAGGTAACTTTACATGTTCCCATGAATGAGAACAACTTGTGAAACTGGCAGATATGGTATATTAGGTACATTAATTTTCTATCACTACTTTGAAGGTTACTGTACCAAAACCCCATGTTTTTCAGTGTTTGTGTGTGGTTCTTTTCTTCACATTATTAATTGCTTTAATAATGTGTGATGTTACATTTGTCAAGCAGTAAAGCATACTCATATATATATGCTGAGATCACACTTCCAGGACATTCCTTTAGTTTTTCCATAGTTTTTCTTTGGAGAATTTCATTCCTTCCTTCTGAGAGCCTAGAATGTATACAATCTAGACTTTCTAGTTTATAGGTATTAAAACATGTTCAAACATTATCTTTACTGGGAACTATTTATTGGCTTTTCAGACTTCAGAGAGGAAAACGATGTCCTCAATTGTTTGGCATGCTGTTCTTATATCTCCAAGATAATCCTTGTACTTCAGCCTTTTAGAGAAAATTTTTAATGTTTGTTATAAATATTCTGAAAATAAATTTATTAGAAGATAACCCTTAAATAAGGATGGCAATTTGACATTATATGGCAGGTATCACTTTTATTTTTATATATATATACACACACACACACATATATATATATATACACACCTACTTTCAAAATTAAGGCCTGCAAGTAAGACCTCTACAAAAGCTTACAAGTTCCTTCCATAACTTGGAAATGTTAAGGTGCTAAAATTTGTATTGTGTATGTACCAGACTGATTACAACGATCTGAAGCTTCTACTGCTCCTATGTAAGACTTTAAATAAATGGAATGAATGAAAAATCAGTTCCTAGATGAAATAAGCTTCACTGAGGCTACAGTGATTCATAATCAAGTGCAAATAAATTACTCTCAGCTTACCTGGAGCTAGCCCAGCATTTGCAGGACCTCCCATGGAAGGATGAGAGAACAAGGCTTGAGAGAAGGCAGATATATTTGACTGTGACATATTACTAAGTCGAGAGGTTGATCCTCCTTTAGGAATAAATTCACTTGCAGTGGGATTTGGTGTCTGTTTAAAAAATTAAAATAGAGTACATGTTAAGTGTGAAAACAGAATTGCCTACTCAATAAATTAGTGGAATTAAAACCAAAAAGTTAAAGACTCAAAAGTTTTTAGTACTTTATTAAAAGCCAACAGACATAGGCCAGGATCCAAAGAACTAAACTAGTTCCAAAAGCGGAATGAGGGCTTTAGAATTGTATTTTCAAGACGACTCTCACCACACCGCATGGCAAACCTTTCAAAACTGTGCAGAATTTGTAGTAAGACATGGCTTTCTGCTGCTCAAAGAAAAATTCAGACATCCTACTGGCTATGCCGCCCTGGGCTCCTGCTGGGAGGAAGGGCGGGATATAAATCAAATAATAATAATAATAATAACAATAATAACAATAATAATATGCAGAAGTCCCTTGACTGCTCTTTGAATCCTGGCCATAGGGAACATAGGAAAATATGTTTCCATGCAACTTCTTTCATAATCTAGACTAACAAGTATGTATTACACACTGCTCAACTATATTTGAGGCATCCATAAACTTTTTAAGAAAACTAGGAATTTGTCAGTAGAATTAACAGTATCAATTCTGCTAATAATGGCTGGCTGTCAGTATAAATCAGATGATGTTTAAGAGAACTTGACTATAAACCATTCTCAGACAGTAAGTTATAAAAAACACTATATTGGCAAAGTCATTTTATTCTTTGTTCCGCACATCTGAATGATTTTTAAAAGATGTTCATTATATACTTTTACACAAACTACAGTTATATTGATGGTGGGTCTGGGAAATTCTAATTCAAAACTTGATATTGTCAGAAAGCTAACTGCGACAAATCATTGTCTAAGGAGAACATTCCTTGCAAGGCTGTTGTGAATTTAAAACACTGCTATGAGCTGCTTGGAAAAAAGGCAGAATACAAATATGACAAGCCAAAAATGTAGTCTGTTAACACAGTGGTGGGGAAACTTCTGCCTGAAGACCTAATGAGACCCATCAGGCCTCCCCATTCGTCCCACAGTGTAGTATGGCCAAAACCTTATCCACCTGTTATCACCTGGCATCACACTCAAAAAGCACCAAATCACAACTGCAAAGGAAGAATCAGAAACACACTGAGAATACACTCCTGAATCTTCCTGTGAAGTTTAATCACCTGACATCAAGTGACTAGCAGGTCAGTAGCCCTGCCCACCTGTCAAAGTGGCCTGTGAAGGGTAGGCTAGATCTGCTGGCTAGGTCCAATAACCTTCTCTTATATTAAATAAGTGGCCAATTCACTTACGTTTTTGATTTTGCCCTTGTGCTGTTGGAGTTTGAGCAGAACATGCTGCACTGGCACTACTTACTGCTATGATTCAATTAAAGGCATCTGAATTAATCATACATATATTAATTTATTATTCCTAACATTTAGACTCTGCCTTTCCATTAAACATAATAAAGTCAGTTTACACAAGATAAAAGCATAATAAAACCATTCCAATAAGTCAAAAATAAGCAGCAGAGAGAAACAGCTTATTTTAGGCATGCAGATATAAAAGCTGCATGTAGTTTTATCTTCATAAAATAACTCTGAAAAAAGCACCCGATTTTAAAATGATGCATGCACATGTCACAGCAAGCAACTTCTTCGAATGAGCACTTCCTCCTGTGAGAACAAAAAGGGAGAGTGCCTCTTCTGCCCAGTGCCTGGAATAAGTAAATCAAAAGGGGTTGGATGAGAGCCAATAAAATGAAGTTCTGGAGTCAGGTGATTCATCTAGGCGGAGAGTAAAGGAGTAAGTTTCGGGTCTATAGGTATTCCTGAATTCAGCTTTGTCTGTGGTAAAAAGTGCTTTTCATTAGCTTAGGCTGGTGTATCTCAGATGGCTTGGACAGAGTTATCTATGCTCCAGTAGCATCTAGGATTGACTATGTAATGTATTATAGGCAACATGGGCTCTCTTTCAAGTTTCCAAACAGTTACTTTACAATATAGCCAGGCTGGTGACTGGGATTGGTCAGTGGGGACATCTCACTACTACTGATAAGACTTCATGCCTTCAGTGAAGATGACCCCTGCTGCCCAGCTTTTGTATTGAAAACAACTACTTAAAAAAATATGTTGCCTGACAAATTGGGGGTACCTTTTCAGTCTATCCAAGATTGTGGATCAACTAAGCACTACAGCTCTTAATATTAATTTCTCAAAAATTATCAATGGACCTGCTGGTTATTCTATCAAGGTATTTAAAGATCCAATACTTCTAGATGACAGAAAAATGGCAATACATCTATTAATGGCAGCATGGTTAGCTATTACAAATTAAATCTTACTAAGAGTTAGAGGGAGACAACAAAATAACCAAGTTATAGAGAAATTGTGTCTTTTTATTCAGTAGTCAAATAATAAAGTTCAAGATTCAGTTCTTCCCTATTCTAATTGATGGCTGTGATCATGCTTCTCTTTGACGTTGATCTTACCCAATGCATTTATGTCTTTTAATATTTATTCTTTCCACTGTTGTTAAATGAGCATTCTCATAATTTTTCTCTCATTTTTATATGAGTTTTAGTTTATCATTTTGTGTGTGTATACATTTTTCAACAAAGGAGGGAAAGTTATTCTGCTGGAATACCTGATAATCTGCAGAGAAAGATATGAAAGTTCAAGGTGGGCCATCATGAACACAGTGCCTATTAAAATCAATGCAGGGTTTGTCTCAGAGGCAACTTCCAAAAGAGAAAAAAAAACTAGGTAGGAGACTTTGCTTCTACGACAAGGGCGGTATTCATAAACAAGTGGGAGGACAGATAAAAAATTTAATAGTTTTTTTATTTTAAAAAGTCAGTGAGTTGGCAGTCAGTCCAATCAAGGTCAACATTTTTTTTCAGTATCTGCTCAATTCACGCAAATACATACGTCTTCATTTTACCCTTTTATAGCATTAATAACATTTTCAAGTACAGGATATAAATAGGTCAGATGAAATAAGCCTTTAAAGTCCAAGCTGCCAGTTTTATTTTTATTTATTTAGCAGAACTTAAATACCACTTAATAAAAAATCTAAGCAGTTTACATAAAATAGTATAAAAATATACACTTGCAGATTAATAACTAGTTAGCCAATTGTCTCTACACAAATAAAACTTACACTACTCCCATTTCTCTCTTCTTCCACACACGTGAATGTATTCCACATCAATCAATGTATGTGCCTATCAGACCTAGTGCCAGTGGGCAGCCAGGTGGGGTATCGGCCAACGGCCCCTGGTGCTGAGAGGGGCCCCTAGTGATAGGGCTCAGTGGGTGTAGCTCCCACTCTGCAATCTCCGCTAGCATCTGGTTGCGGAGCATGTGCCCTGTGCCTTGGTGCTGGGCGTGGATCACTGAGCAGGAGCCACCCTCCCATACAACACCCTGCCATCACCAGCATGGGCTGATTGAGCAACTTCTTGTGGTGCCATATTAGTGAACCATGCACGCATGCTTGCCACCACCCAAGATTGCGCACATGGAGTGCTAATCCGCTGATACAGCCGTACTTATTTAAACCCTCGGCGGCAGCACTACTGCAGCTGCCACCTTCAAGGGTCCCTGTAGTCTGGTGCCAGCTCTGGTGCCTATCACACACAAACCCAACATTCTCTCTCTTTTTTAAAACAGACGGGGACATATTTTCTTCAAATCGTATTACTGTCTCTCCTCTTTCTGCCAGAACTCAGGTGCAGAAACTTCACTCACAAGGAAATTTTTTTTTAAACAAGCATTCATATGACCTCAGGCTCTATTTCTATTGCCCGGTCTATTACCAGCATCCCTCCCCTCTCAACCCTGAGTCAGGCTCTGTTTTTATAATCTAGAGATGGGGTTCTTGAGATACAACATGCTCCTCTCCACTAAAGATAGGTTTGAGCTGGATAACATGGTATAGTTGCAAGTGGCCAAACAGAAATTTATTTATTATTCATTTATTTATTGTATTTATATACCGCCCCATAGGCAAAGCTCTCTGGGCGGTTTACAAAGTGTGGAAGAGTCTCTTTGTCCACAGGCCTAGGGTTCTTCATTCCTGGTCTAGAAGAATATATTCAGATTACTTTCCTAGAACCACATTACTGTTTAAGCAAGCACCAAATGGCTGAAACTCAAGGAATGCTGTAGTACCTCCAGAACAACCTGGTACATTTCCAAATGTCAACTAAGGATCACAATATACTCCTTTAGATAGAAGAGTATATCATTTAGCAAAAGAGGCCCAAACTTATCATGTATACATCTGAATGCTTAGCTGAAATGAGACACAGGAAAATCTGACATACCTTGGCAATTCTTTTCTGAATTTCTAAAGATTCAACAAAGAATCTTATGGCACCTTAAAGGCCAACAGTGGCATTGCAACAGACTAATATGACTATTTTCTGGAATTTGTTTCTAAACACTTTCCTTGCTGCATGTTCATTTTAATACATTTTAGGTTCATACTAATAAATAACTTAAATAGGATACAATAGATTAATATACTATAATAAACTAATTTTAACAACTTCCCCACTTGTATCTATTGTCTAGGGACTTTGTTGTTTTGCAAAGTCAAAAGGGTAAAGAAAACAAATTGGAGAAATATGTCTTTATAAAAATCTGATCTTTCCAAGCTTAGGAAGAAACCATGCAAACTAAAAAACTAAGCAGGTCTTTGACCAAAATCAAGTGACACAATACACCTTGCCTTGTCCAAAAATTAAGAACCTCCAACATTCATTGAAGCTCTACTACACTGTCAACAGTAGTTCTCTCCAACAACAAAGGATCTGAGAAGGAAAGATAAAATCACTTGTCACTCTACAATTAAGGGATGGGGAGAGAGATATACAAAATAATCTATTTGAGAATGCAGTATGGTAACTGCTCAAATAATGAGAAAAAAAAATAGGTGAAACAGACTAAACTGCTTGACCAAGACCCAATTCACATGTATGAAGTTTCATACCTCATGCATGAGATTTGGCTTTATAAAACTCCAAGTTATGGTTGTCTCTAGGGATGAATAAAAAGAGCCAAAACACACAGTGGTCACAGTGTGATCCCATTATGTCTCATGGCTTTTACATCTCATTTACAGAATAAGGCCCAAAGGCATCACAGGAACCACAAACACCTCCCACCCTTTACCTCCCCACTAAGAGGCTGGGATACTTAGAATTCCAGTATGAGATTCCACAAGAAGGTTCCAGGCAGCCCACAATTCACCTACCTCTAGAATATAGTGAAATTAATTTAAAGTATGACAATTACACAGCATAGCTATAAGACAAAGGGGGGTGGATTTTCATCTAATATCCATTGATTTTGCAATCCGCAGTGTGCACATACACTTGCCTGTCTCTCTTGCACTGCAAATGGGGAGCACGGGTGGACATGAGGGAGAGGACTGGCAAGCTAGGCCAGCAGCGATAGTCTAAATGGTTGGAAGAGCCCCATTAGCTGGAGATTCTCCTACGTTGCATCATTCTTGCTTTTCGGGGCATGATTTTGTTTATTCCCACTTTTGCACTAAAACAGTGAAGCACTGCTACTAGGCTTACGCTGAAGTGGGCTTTCTTGGTAAGGGAACTCTGTGTGACTGCTAACAATGAGACCCTATACCTTTGTTTTATAGGCTTCAATGGAAACAGGTAACAGACCAAAACGTATAAAACAGAAGTTTGCAGAATATATAAGTCAAACCTGCAATTACTGTGGATGCTGCTGCAGGTTTTACATTACAACACAGAAATTTAGTGCTGCAAAATTCATTAAACCATATATAATGTGCAAGAACAGAATGGCAACATTCATATGAACCGGACAGTCATATGCTCAGTTTATTCACATTAATCTGGTTCATTTCAGTATATATTAATCCAGCAACTAGAAACAATTGCAACGTTATCTCAGGTTAATCTACTCATACAGGAGGAGGAAGTATAATGCTCAGTGGTCCTTTTTTGAATAGTACAGTCAAATTTCCATAAAATCCACAAATTTCCATAAAATCAGTATATAATACAGTATCCATATATTGAAACAAGCAAGATTGCAATCTGTGTGTGCACACACATGCAGACAGAAGCAGGGGCTGCTTGACAGAAAAAGTGCAAACATGAATGGGCCAGATTTTTCTGTAAAAAAATTTAAGTTCTGCAGTCTACTTACTGTGTACCCTTTGCATATTCATTATGGCTTCTTTAGATTGAGACCTATATTGCTCAGAGAAGGTAATAAGCAATGCTGCAAGCCATACTCCCTTCTTAGTTGCTGAAGTTCAATTACTGCCAAACACCAAAAAAAAGACCAATGTGCAGTTCATTTGCTCTTTGTACTCCCTTTTCTGATGTAACACTATCCATAGAAGACACACTTAACTTCAAATTACACTTAACTGAAATCAGGTCATTCCAACCCAAAGATCTGCCAAAGCAAGCATTATGTAGGTCAAGTCATAAAGGGAAAATAATTCTATGTCACACCTCTCACTTGTGCAACAATATAGCCTAACAGCTACAGTAACTCCCTGGTACTATAAAAGAAAACTGTTTGTACAATTTATCCAAAGAACAGTAAAAATGCTATTGTTCCTTCAGACAATAGTAATAGTAATAATAATAAACGGGGCAGGGTTATTTCTCCCATCCTGTGGTGCTACTTCCTTTGACTGAGGCAGTCACCCAAAAGGCCCTCATTCTGGCCTTTTATTTGCTGTGAAGCTGAAAGGATCAAGCTTGATGTGCTAGTAAGATTGCAGACACAAGAATATGCACACTGAAACAGAGAACTCACTAGAGTGAAAGCAACATTTTTCTTTCAACAAGCCTTTTAAGAAGAGACCTCATCCCTATCCGCGTCTGTGTTGGAATTGCTTTTTAAGATATTTTAATGCTTTTTTAAAAAGATGTTTTAAAATATGATTTGTTTTTATATGTTTAAGTGTTTTGTTTTAATATATTTTAAAGTCTGTTTTTCAGATGTTTTAGAGTGTTTTTGTTTGCTGCCCTGGGCAGAGCTTGGAAGTAACTAGTCACAAGTAACGAATTACTTGTAATTCATTACTTTTTTGAGTAACGAGTGGGTAATTCCTTTACATTTTGATTGTAATAGAACTAGGAGTAATTTTACTACTTTTGTGGAGTAATTGTAACATTTCCAGAATTACTTTGGGGCATTACTTGGGGGGTGGCAGGGGAAATCTTCTGCTCCTCTGATTTGTGGATGAAAATTATGTGCCTCAAACTGGGCTTCTGTGCAGTGTCGCTCTTTCCTCATGCTCTGTGGATGGGTAGGAGGTGACGAGGGAGGAGGCGGAGAATGAGACGGGGTGGAGTGGAGAAAACAATTATTTTAAAAAATGAATAGTGGTGGTGAAGAATGAAGTGGAGGGGAAAAGGATCCGGAGGTCAAGAACACGGATAAAGGAGGGGAAGGAGGCAGCAGCAGAATGGAGAGAAAGAACCGTGGAGGTAAAAGATGACGTGTGTGCGTGCGTGCGTGCGAGAATGAATACTGTGTTCATACTTGGTACACAAAGTGGCCTCCACCACCCTCTCTGGCTACTGTGTTGCATTTGCAGTATTTTAACTTTTTTGCATCTCAGGGGAAAATGTTTGCTTGAGTGAGTGTCCTTTAGTTGGTGGCAGGGCAGGGTCTGGGAGGTGGTTATGTGAGAGAGATTATGCTGGCTGACTGAGTGGGGGGGTTGCACTTGGTTTGATGTGTAAAGATCTGAGTAGTGGCCTCAGCCTCCCTCCCCACCTCCCTTATCAGTGGAGAGACCACCACTGCTATCTTATGGATAAAAAGAATTATTCTACTACCTCAGTATGTGTTTGTTTATTTTTAATGTTGTTTTAGGCTACTTAGATGTGCAGCAGCCAAAGCAGCATCTTGTAGGCGTTTTTTAAGTAACTAAAATGTAATTGTAGTGATTACTTTGGAGGAAAAGTAAAGTAATCAGTTACTTTCAGAGATATTGTGATTGTAACAGTAATTACTACTTTTCTGGGCCATGTAACTGTAACTGTAATTTATTACTTTTTAAAAGTAATCTTCCAAGCTCTGGCCCTGGGCTCCTTTTGGGAGGAAAGACAGGATATAAATTTAACAAACAACAACACAAACAACAACAACATGGTGCAAATTATTCCTTCCTTGAGTTCCTAAAAGCTTAAAAGTTCTGGAATTCCACCATTCAACCTGTTCTATTCAATGAAGATTTGGAACACTACATTAAAAACAAGATCCTTAGGGCCCTTCTAAACATCTCTCCTTTAGTGTTAGCACTTCAATTGCAAGAAATTGCATTTTCCTTACACTCAAAATGATACATTTTGTAAGTGAGAATACAGTTCTTCTCCCAACTGCTACAACTGCTGCAGACACCTACCACATTATCACTATGTGACCATTCTTTCCATTCACATGTCAATTTTATGAACTATTCTGTTCACTACAACTCATCTACAGCCTGAACACAACATAGAGCAGTAACACCGTAACATTTTGAACATTTCTAGAATGCCAGTCACAGGGCAGAAAGCGCCAGAAATCTATTCAGACCCACAGCATTATCATAAAGATAACTAAAGGCTATGAAACCACTATATTTGGAATAGATCGTAACAAGACGTTGAGTGAGTTTCTTCTCTAGGTTGGGATCAGGAGGAGAAATAAGATACTACAATTCTGCAGTACCATTGCTCTCTGTAGCAGAGATGGGGAACCTGCAGTCCTGCAGATATTGTTGGACTCCCAACTCCTCATTCCCCAGCCTTCATGGCCAATCTCCAGGGATAATGGAAACTGTAGTCCAGCAACCTCTGGAGGGTCACAGGTTCACCATCCTTGATCTACATGTTCAATTTCTGTTCAAATGATTTTAAGTTTCAAAGAAACTGAGGTTTGACTTCTAGGGTGTTAAAATCTATCAGTCTTGCCAGCCAAATCAGAAGACATGGAATATTGGTTGAGAAGTGTGTAGTTTATCAGATAGTCACTTTTGTTGTTACTTATTTATTTTACCTGTGAAGGTTTTGACCAAATTTCAGCCCATCATACGTATCTTTCAGCATTTTCCAAAAATAAAAAATAGTAGCCAAAATGAATTAAAGTGACTAGGAAAAAGTAATTTTACCTGTAAATTGTTTTCTGTGACTCTGTTCCACCAAACCATATTGATGGGTACTCCTGTTTTACACCTGTCAGCCAAGCAGCCAATAGTGTTCTTTGATTTTCTTGACTTTGATCCCACCGGAACTATCCTCTCTTCCAGCATCCCCAGTCGATACTTCCTTGGCTATGGAAAAGAAGGAAAAAAACCAGGGCACTCCCAACATCCCTTAGTCTGAAACTCAAACTAGAACTACATAAGAGCATATATTTTATTTGATTGGTGGAAGAGGAAACAATTTGCAAGTAAAATTTTTGACTCTGTTCATTTCAATCCTGACTAGTCACACTTTGGAAAAGAAAGTTGAGAGAGGCCAACAAGCACAAATGGCCTTGAGTGGACTCCAGCTGGTGTCCCTTGCACCCACAGGACTTTTGATCCAGCAGATGCCCCTGCTAATGGAAGCGAAAGGGAGGATTCCCCCCCCAATTACCCCTCCTGCAACCCACAGCACCATCCCCACATCAGCTTTCGAGAGTTGGGGGGATCCTCCAGAACAGAATGCAAGATGGCATGGGAAGCTGTAAAACAACAGGAAAAGTTACAAAAACCCACCTTTCCTCCTCTTCCATTAGTGGAGGAGTCCATTGAGGACACTAATTGGACTCCACCCTTAACTTACAATGCA
This sequence comes from Rhineura floridana, assembly GCF_030035675.1. Lineage (NCBI taxonomy): Eukaryota > Metazoa > Chordata > Lepidosauria > Squamata > Rhineuridae > Rhineura > Rhineura floridana. The sequence continues at coordinate 153,512,931 of NC_084484.1, forward strand.
ATCCTATGCAAGTTTACCCAGAAGTAAATCTCACTGAATTTAATAGGAATCACTCCCTTGTAAGAGTTATAGGACAGCAGTATAAGTCAGCCTTTACAGTTTAACCCAAACATTTCTGACATTTCATTAGAAAAGGCACAGCTATACCATTTCCAATAAAAAAGAAGTGCTTGAAATATGCAGTGCTAGGCCAATCTAAATGCTTTCTTATTACATACCTCCAACTAGGATTCTAAATTCTGACATCTTCAGAGATTATGAGCAGATTTCCAGACGCCAACAAGGACTGTCATAGGCAGAGTAGGCCCACTGTAATTTGGCTGACTTGTCCACTGATTTCAGTGGGTCTACTCCAACTAAGGATACAATCCAATTGTTCATATGGAAAATCTTGGACGTTCTGGCATATATTTTCAAAAGAGATGGACAAGCTTTCAAGGAAACATTGTGTATGTTCAAGTTAACAACTTTGATCTCAAAGAGCTGATCACAAAGAAAGTCATCATCTCTTACTGCAACACGTTCTACTGGTGCACAGATGATAATCAAATGCTTTTAAGTATGAATTAAGCTTTAAAGATGTACATTTAATTCCCAGATGTGTTTGTAAAATTAAGGTGGTAGCTTGCCTATCAAAGCAAATATTAAGTAAGTAACCCCAAGAACAGTTATCACACAGTAAGAACATTCACAATATGTTCTTAAAAAGTGATCTGGAGATTATTTTCAGATTTGAGCTTTTTCCTAAGACATTTGACATTTCAGTACTCATGGAAGCACCAAGATCCTAATTCATGCAAAACGTATCTTTATAGAATTGTTAGAAGGGATATATAACAAATAGAAACAGGTAAACAAAAGCCTTACTTTCTGTAGGACTATGCAGACTCTCTAGAATGAAATTCAGAATTTGTGGTAGATTAAATGAAACGAAATTCAAGTTCCTTGACTCATAACACAAAGGTCCAATTTGTAGACAACAGCACTTGAGAAGCTATTGGGTAAACAGCTGTGTAATGGCCCACCAAATGGATATAGCCATTTTTACTACACCATTGCAATCTTAATTTTGGCTCTTTGCAGGGGAGTACCAAAAGCTGCCAAATCCAAAAAGTGGCTTGGTTCACATGAATGACTTTACAACAATCAAGAAGAACTTAACACGTCCAAAACAACTGGGGACAATTGGACCCTTGGATGATAAGGGAGTCAAAGGTGTACTAAAGAATGATAAGGAGATTGCAGAGAAGCTAAATGAATTCTTTGCATCTGTCTTCACAGTGGAAGATATAGGGCAGATCCCTGAACCTGAACTAACATTTGCAGGAAGGGATTCTGAGGAACTGAGACAAATAGTGGTAACGAGAGAGGAAGTTCTAAGCTTAATGGACAATATAAAAACTGACAAATCACCGGGCCCGGATGGCATCCACCCGAGAGTTCTCAAAGAACTCAAAGGTGAAATTGCTGATCTGCTAACTAAAATATGTAACTTGTCCCTCGGGTCCTCCTCCGTGCCTGAGGACTGGAAAGTGGCAAATGTAACGCCAATCTTCAAAAAGGGATCCAGAGGGGATCCCGGAAATTACAGGCCAGTTAGCTTAACTTCTGTCCCTGGAAAACTGGTAGAAAGTATTATTAAAGCTAGATTAACTAAGCACATAGAAGAACAAGCCTTGCTGAAGCAGAGCCAGCATGGCTTCTGCAAGGGAAAGTCCTGTCTCAGTAACCTATTCGAATTCTTTGAGAGTGTCAACAAGCATATAGATAGAGGTGATCCAGTGGACATAGTGTACTTAGACTTTCAAAAAGCGTTTGACAAGGTACCTCACCAAAGGCTTCTGAGGAAGCTTAGCAGTCATGGAATAAGAGGAGAGGTCCTCTTGTGGATAAGGAATTGGTTAAGAAGCAGAAAGCAGAGAGTAGGAATAAATGGACAGTTCTCCCAATGGAGGGCTGTAGAAAGTGGAGTCCCTCAAGGATCGGTATTGGGACCTGTACTTTTCAACTTGTTCATTAATGACCTAGAATTAGGAGTGAGCAGTGAAGTGGCCAAGTTTGCTGACGACACTAAATTGTTCAGGGTTGTTAAAACAAAAAGGGATTGCGAAGAGCTCCAAAAAGACCTCTCCAAACTGAGTGAATGGGCGGAAAAATGGCAAATGCAATTCAATATAAACAAGTGTAAAATTATGCATATTGGAGCAAAAAATCTGAATTTCACATATACGCTCATGGGGTCTGAACTGGCGGTGACCGACCAGGAGAGAGACCTCGGGGTTGTAGTGGACAGCACGATGAAAATGTCGACCCAGTGTGCGGCAGCTGTGAAAAAGGCAAATTCCATGCTAGCGATAATTAGGAAAGGTATTGAAAATAAAACAGCCGATATCATAATGCCGTTGTATAAATCTATGGCGCGGCCGCATTTGGAATACTGTGTACAGTTCTGGTCGCCACATCTCAAAAAGGATATTATAGAGTTGGAAAAGGTTCAGAAGAGGGCAACCAGAATGATCAAGGGGATGGAGCGACTCCCTTACGAGGAAAGGTTGCAGCATTTGGGGCTTTTTAGTTTAGAGAAAAGGCGGGTCAGAGGCGACATGATAGAAGTGTATAAAATTATGCATGGCATTGAGAAAGTGGATAGAGAAAAGTTCTTCTCCCTCTCTCATAATACTAGAACTCGTGGACATTCAAAGAAGCTGAATGTTGGAAGATTCAGGACAGACAAAAGGAAGTACTTCTTTACTCAGCGCACAGTTAAACTATGGAATTTGCTCCCACAAGATGCAGTAATGGCCACCAGCTTGGATGGCTTTAAAAGAAGATTAGACAAATTCATGGAGGACAGGGCTATCAATGGCTACTAGCCATGATGGCTGTGCTCTGCCACCCTAGTCAGAGGCAGCATGCTTCTGAAAACCAGTTGCCGGAGGCCTCAGGAGGGGAGAGTGTTCTTGCACTCGGGTCCTGCTTGCGGGCTTCCCCCAGGCACCTGGTTGGCCACTGTGAGAACAGGATGCTGGACTAGATAGGCCACTGGCCTGATCCAGCAGGCTCTTCTTATGTTCTTATGTTCTTATGAGAGAGGATAGAACCCTGTGGTACTCCACAAGTGAGGGGCCAAGGGTCTGAAACCTCATCTCCCAATGCTACCTGTTGATGCCTGTCAGAGAGAAAGGAACGGAACCACTGTAAAACAGTGCCTCCTATTCCTAATCCCCCCAGGCGATCTAACAGGATACCGTGGTCGACGGTATCAAAAGCCGCTGAGAGATCCAGGAGGACAAGAAAGGTGAATTCTCCCCTGTCTAATGCCCTCCTCATATCATCTACCAGAGCGACCAAGGCTGTTTCAGTACCATGTCCAGTCCTGAAACCCGATTGGTATGGATCTAAATAATCCGTTTCATCCAAGTGTGCTGACAACTGGTTAGCCACCACTCGCTCAATGATCTTGCCCAAAAATGGCAAATTCGAAATGGGGCGAAAGTTGTTCAAAACTCGGGGATCCAAGGAGGACTTTTTTAGAATGGGTTTTATAATTGCCTCCTTGAGGGACGGTGGCATTACACCCTCCTTCAAGGATGCATTTACCACCGCCCTGATCCCTTCGCCCAATTTCTCCTTGCAGTTCATAAGGAACCATGATGGGCAAGGATCAGTCAGACAGGTGGTAGGCTTCACCACTGAAAGTACCTTGTCCACATCCTCAGAAGGAAGAGGCCGGAACCGATCCCACTGAACCGGATTGCAACTGGTTAACTCTGGATCCTCTACTGCATCCACAGTGTACGGAATCGAGTTCTTCAGGTGTTCGACTTTATCGGCAAAGTGCCTTGCCAATTTGTCACAGGAAGCCTTTGAATGCTCCAAGGGTTCCTGAGCGACTGGACCAACCAGGCTTCGGACCACTTGGAACAGCTTCCTGGGACAGCACTCTGCGGATGCAATAGAGGCAGCAAAGAAATCTTTCTTTGTTGCCTTTATTGCCACCTGGTAGGCAGCTATTGCTGCTCTAACCTGTGTTCGAGCATCTTCAGAGCGGGATTTCCGCCACCAGCGTTCTAGTCGTCTCACCTCCTGTCTCAGACTTCGCAACCGAGGTGTATACCACGGTGCTGTCCGAGTTCTGTTCAGGGGGAGAGGACGTTTCGGAGCCACCCGGTCTAATGCCCTGGTGATTCCCTCGTTCCACTCCGTCACCAGGGTTTCGACCGGACGACCTTCAGCAGGTTCCAAATCCCCAAGCGCAGTCAGGAATCCATCCGGATCCATCAGGCGCCTGGGGCGGACCATTCTAATAGGTCCTTTACCCCTGCGGAGGGTGTGTGGCATCGAGAAGTCAAAATTCACCAGATAGTGATCTGACCATGACACGGGGGTAAAAGAAATGGCCCCCAACTTCAGAACACTCCCCGCCACTCCCAGGACAAACACAAGGTCGAGAGCATGACCGGCTACATGGGTGGGCTCAGTGTTACTAAGGTGCAGTTCCCAGGAAGCCATGGTTTCCAGGAAATCCCGAGGGGCTCCAATGAGAGTGGTCACAGCGTGTACGTTAAAATCCCCCAGTACTAACAGTTCTGGGGTCAACGTTCGCACATCCGAGACCACCTCCAGCACCTCGGTCAGGGAGTCTGGCGTGCAGCGGGGCGGGCGGTACACAAGCAGGATCCCCAGACTGCCCTTCGGGCCCAACCTCCAGTACATATTGAAGAAGTTCCGCTTTTCGGTGGGTTTCGCTGTTATGCGGGGGTCTGGAACATAACCCGCCATATGAGTGGGGCCCTACTGTACTCCTTTACCTGGAGGTAAGACCCACTGAACTTAATGGGACTTAATTCTGAGCAGATGTGCCTAGATTTGCACGGTCATTTCTCAACTTTGTATGTGGAATGGCAACTGATGCTTCTTGCAGCAGTTACATATTTTGTGGTGGTATCATAATGTTCTCTCTCATTATCCCAGTTCAAGTTCTCTCATCTTTAAACGGACATACAAATCCGCCATCTGAAACATCTGATATCACTGATGCTGCAGCTTTTCAAAGGGAAGATTATGCCTCAAATCCCAAAGAAAGAGAAACAACCTGGTGAGCTACTGCCATCCAGTTCCCAGTGGTGGCTCCTTCCATCCCCATTGCCACCACAGGGGCTTCTGACAGACCAGAGAAGAAGAAGCAGTTACAGCTTCTTCTAAATAAACAGATGTCTTTCAATTTTATTGTATTCAGGGTTTTTTTATCAGTGCTTGTAAACTGCTTTCTGAGGTCTGCCTAAAGGCAATATATTAATACCTTAAATAAATTAATGTTTACAATGATTTAAGACAAAAGTAAAGTGAGTCGGAACAACAGTAAACAAGCAGTGTATATCCAAGCTATAATCTGCTATTCATAGAGTACTAACTTTTCATTTTAAGTACACAAGAACGAGAGATATTTTTGGACCACTACCGGAAGATAGAATATATTCAAAATGGAGACAGGAAGTTTATTGCTGCAGTGTTTAAAGCTATCTATGGATTCTTCAGCTGTAAGCACTTATGGCGGCCCCAATGCTTGTAACTGAGACATGTCCACCCATTAAGAGTAGCAGTGCACTCTTCTCTATGCTGACGATAATGCACTTTTAGACTTACAAGAGTCTATATAGACATTTGACCAAGGCCAAGCATCAGCCCTTAGATATACAACTTAGACAGCAACTACCCATACGAAATACTTGCACAATAGATTGCATGAAGATGATGGTACTCCCTTTCTGCAATTATTCCTGAGAACAGACTAGGAGGAGACCTTAACCTAGAGTACTCTCTCCCCTATGCTCTTCAATGAAAACATATTAATGCTCAAACTGAGAGATCCCATGGTTGTTTGAATGCAAGATCTGCTTGTTTAACCTCTCCCCATGCAGAGAAGGGTGGGAGAGGAAGCATGTGAAATCTAGCAGTTCACTGAAGTGGACCTAAGGGAGGCAGCTGCTGACTAAAAAGCCATAAAGTTATTTTTAAAAAAACACCAAGAAGGAAGAACATTTCTCAAAGCAAAAAGATGTGAAATTGTTTTTTGAATATTTAAATAAGGTCAGAAGACAACACCCATAGAAATATTAAGCCAAGAATAAAATGTAACCCAACGTATTCTAACTGCAACAAACTCACTATTTACACAAAAATGCACATGAAGTATGTCAAGTGCAGCAGTTCATTCACAGGAAACAGAAGAAAGATTTTCGATATAGTATTAATATACACATTGCTGCAAATAAAATAGGTGAATGCCAAATAAAGTTGCAATTACATTTGTCAAGCTAAACGTTAAGTTTAAAGACATGACAAAATTGTTGTGTGCGTGTGTGTTATGTGCCTTCAAGTCGATTACGACTTACGGTGACACTATGAATCAGCGACCTCCAATAGCATTTGTTATAAACCACCCTGTTCTGATCTTGTAAGTTCAGGTCTGTGGCTTCCTTTATGGAATCAATCCATCTTTTGTTTGGTCTTCCTCTTTTTCTACTCCCTTTTGTTTTTCCAAGCATTATTGTCTTCTCTGAATTGTTGTGCCAATCCCAAAATGTGGATGTATCTGGACATGCCCAGGTAAATGGAAAGACACCTACCTTTTCTGAGAGAAACAGAATAGGAAGCCGTATTTCCTACATTAATGAGAGCTAATGTATGTCTCCAACTAGTGTTAGGCAGATCTTGATGAGAGTTTAGATTACCAACTATGCAAGCATTTAAAGCAGCAATTCAATCCCCTGAAGGAAACTCTCATAAAAGCAAGGCTAGCAAAGCATTTGCTTAAAGTATCCTCTCTCAAGACAAGGACACAAAGATAAATGTCTCTTCCAAAGCTCAAACAAGTTTTAAAGCAGTAAGGAGCTTGAGAAGAACAGCTTTACTATTCTTCAACTCAAGATCACTGCACCCAAAGCTGCATATCCATCTGAAAAGCGTAACACACCCTTTGGGGCAATTTTAATCAGAAAATCAGGAAGATGGGAGTGGATCTGGTAGCCCATCCCTTCCCTCACAATATCTGGAAGCCACCCTTGGTTTAAGACAAATCCAACCCATCACAGTGAAAATACGTTAGTTATTTTTAATGTGCGTCCGACTCTATAAATTTTTGTTTCTCTCTTCGCTAAACCAGGAATAGTGTAGTCCACTTAAATATAAATTTGGCATTCAGACTAGGTATTAGAGATTGGTCAGTTGCACGGATCTCTTCACATTGCAGTCACCTGTTTCTCAATTTGGCGTAAACTGACTGATGGCTCTGGATATAGCCAAACAAAACAAAAAGTGTTTTTGGAAATTTCAGGTGTGTCCGTAAATATTGTTTTGAGAGTTAGTAATAGGTAATCAATGCAAGAAACACAGATGAACTGGATTACATATGTCCAAAAACTGTAGAAAAAGGAAGACTTGATAGCATCAACCAGGTTAAGTAATCAATTTTTAAGGCCCAATTTAGCAACCTCTTTAGATGATTTTAGACAAACAGTAGTATTGGATTACTATTGCTGACACTGTGGCCTAATTCTCACAAGAAATAGATGGTAGAATGTGCCTATTCCTATCACTTTCAGACTGCAGATGAGGGGTTACATGAATACATATCCCCCCAAACAATCCTACACATATGTCAAGGGGAGATAGAACTCTTCTCTTCCAACATGTAGCTTTCTATATACAGGGCAAGTATTTAACTGTGGAGGTTTTAATCATATACACCTCAATGTGTAGCCTGCAATCCTAACTCCTGGCCAGGGAGTAGTGGGTCTAAACAGAGCAGCAGAGCCACTGTGACTTCTGAAGTCCTGCCACGTACACCAGCCAGGGCAAAAAGGGTGGGAGGAATATTTTCCTGGTTTATGCTGTGCTACTGGCCCAGTTTAGGATACAGTGGATCCCTTGCTAGTCCAGCTCCAACCTATTTCAGGCTTTACACCAGATATGGCAGGTGTGAATACTATAGCAGAACCCCTCCATGGCAAGGAGAGTCCTCCCTTCCTGGCACAGCCAGGTGGAGGGAAACTTCCACTGCATGGTAATTCCACACCCATACCCAATGTGGATCAGAGATTAGAACTGCTTTGCCTTCCCCGCCCAAAAAAAACTTATCAAAAAGATACTGAAACGACTTACAATAAAATGTGTATGCAATAATACCAAATCCATACAACACGTTAAACAACCTTATCTTCTGATGTTGCGAGAATTAGACCTATAGCACAGTCCTATTAAAGACATTCCATGACAATTGTGTGTCAAGTTCTGTCCAGGGTGGATGTCAACTTTCTTGATCAACTCAACAGTTTAAGATTTCAGTAACTAAGGGATCAGAAACATTTATGCCACCAATAATGGTGAAGGGAGCAACAGCCCCTTGACCCTTTTTCTGAAAAGAGGGCTTCTTTCTAAAAATTCTGCTTGTGATACCAGATTGTTAGTTGTCTTATTTGTGGCACAGCATCACTCTTGCCAATTCTCAAATAACTTCACGTTCATTTATAGAATATGTAGTTTTTATTAACTAAATAACACTTTAGCGCTACGACTAGACTGGAACAGATTATTATCTCAGAAGACTTCATGATAAGAATTCCATTTAACAGATGGTTATATACATAGTTGAATGAAAAACTGCAGTTCAATCAAGTGTAATTGGCAGTTTACAAAACCACCAAACTCTGCAATCCATTGATCTAGCAGCTGTGAATGCGAATTACATACTAGGAAACTGAAGCTACTTTCTAGTCATACAATGACACCCTACAGTTGTAACTGGGCAAGAAATCTTGAGGATCTACCAAATGCAAAAAAGACAGTTGAGTATAATGACCTCTAAATTAACAGGCATTCCAGCATTATCGAATGAATCTGAAGGATACAGTTTAGCCTCTACTTTTCTATGTACACGACAAGAATGGAATCTTCTGCTGCTTATTACGTTGCGTACAGACTATATCTGTAAAGATGCTGTGGGAAAAAGAGTAATGCTGCTGTCAAGTGCGTCTATACATAATTCACTCTTCAAATAATTACCAGCCATAGCCAGACCGGCAATTATCCATTCCAAAGTTCAATGGCTGCTTGCCTCAACACAGCAGGTGTCTTGAAGAAAGCAGACAGTTGCCTATACTTTTAGAGGTTGTAGACAGAGGCACTCAGAAACTTAATGGGTCATAGCATATACATTCTGGGGTACAAGACAGAGCCTTCTGCATGGATATAATTGAAAAGAGGAAGCAGTAAGAAGACATTGAGATGAAAAAGGGAAAACATCCTGGTCACCTCTTGATCAGTTACTGATCAGTGCTATGGTGTTATGCTGCTCAGCATTTGGCAAGACAAGACACAAGGGTAGAGAGCACTATTCAATTAGAGCCACAAAACTTGGGCTGGTCCTTGTTTCCACAGTTATCACTGTTTTAAACAGCTATGACCCCAGTGTTCCAGAATAATTTAAAATGTGAAGACAGATATTAGAAGTCAGAGACAAGAGATCAGCTCTGGTGGATTTGAAAGAAATGGGGTTAAATTTTAAGAACGTTATTTGGTAGTTAACTCTAAGGTTATGCTACATATTTTATTTTAACTGATGAAGCTATAGCTTAGATTTGTCTCTCAACATTTTTTAAAAAATCACAATTTCAATATATTCAGACACAAAGTGCAAGTAGTAAAAAAAAAGCAAATTCAGGGTCAGAACACATCCTTTGCAAGCAGTATTTTTACCCCTCTACAATAGCAGAAAATTGAAGATATAGCAGTATTTGAACAAGAAACTCCTGACTTTTGTTATGCTTATATTTCCTAGCTTTGTTTCTTCTTCCAGTACTTCTTAAACCTACAGAAAGAGTTACACCTACAAAAAGCAAGGAAGATACAATACGTACAAGCCCTTAGAAAAAATTAAGGGATGGGAGCGACCACAAGATAACATACTTCCTTTTTTCTTGTTTGTAAATCCCTCATGCCACATACTTAAGCACAATTTGATGGATCATGTGCACCAACATCAAGCATGCTAAATACTAATATGGGTGTACTTGAGCGAGATGAAAGGGATTAGCATAGTGCAGTCCTGTGGCCCTATCCCTCAGTCATTAGTGAATATACACAAGCAGTTGAAGAAGCAAGGAAAAGCAAGTATCAGGTCTATCAACTAAGAAATTTGAATGCCATCCTTCCACAGAAACTTTGGCTGCAGTGAAGCCCTAGACCAGAAAGTCAATGTAGCTTCCCTCTGCTTGAGATCTGTGCATGCTAGTCTCCAATTAGAAAACCAGAAAAGTAGCATTATTGTAATTATGTTTTAAATCCCAAATAGTTTTTTTTAAGTGTTTTTGCCTCTTTTTGATTTGTTTCAAGACCCAAATCAAAATGTTTGCTCCACCAGCTATTCCTACTATTAAGAATGCCAATTCCGGCATTGCAGGCTTTATCTGCCCATCTTGTAAAGACACTGAGATCCAAGCATTAACAATCACCCAAGAAAAATGTTTTCACAAGAAAAATAAAAGGATTTTTATAGAAAATCCCCACAGACCTTAAAGGCATTTCAGGCCTTCCAAAATGCAATAGCTCTCCTTATTTGCTCAGAAAAAAATCCTACCACAAAATTAAAAACAAGAGTGTAAAACAAGAAATACCAGGCATCTATATTAGAGTCTGCCATATTCACCACTTGATACTTAAAACTACCAATATTCTACTGCCATGAATGTAGCTGATATTGCACAACATGTCACTAATGATCCCTTTTGTTTCAGTTGAAGCAGCCCTTAGTATAACATCGACAGTTAACCATTCATAAATCCCTGACACAAATCACTGACAATTTAACACCACAATTCTAAAATACACTACCCAGGAGCTATTTTGCTCATGAAGTGGAGTGTATGTTTTATCGGATATGGCATGGTAGTAAATTTTCAGAGTTTTCTAACAATTAGTTTTGTACATCCAGTGGCAGTTATCCAACCATCTCCAGTTTTGTGTGAAGCTGCGGGGGGGGGGGGTGCAGTACAGTCAAGAAGGAGTCAAAACCTCGTTTCTAAGAGCCATCCCCTCTACTTGGAGATGTACACATTGCCATCAAGATTCACACATCATAGGAGCCATTTTTAAGTGTTGCAACTATCCAAGCACACATACAATTCCCTTTTGGAAGCATTTATTTATACATACTGCACCTTCACAGTACGTACAGGATTTAAATCCTGTTAGTGGTTCTGCATGTTCCCTGAGGATATTCAGAGAATGAAAAGCAGTATGATAAAGCGATCATTGTCTGCAGACACACACTTGCATTTTCTCCTCACCTCAGTCTTTGATAAATGCTAATTAGCCTGTTAATAAAAACAAACTACTGCCTGTATCAAGCCAAAGAGGAAGATGCCCAAAGTCCAGTTGGGTTTGTGGAAACAGCTGAATTATTTGCTATTCTACATTCAGTCAGTATCCAATCTTCCACTAATTTTACTGTTAAACTTTGGTTTCCTCAAGATTGAACAAATTTGTACTGTACTTTGTATTACGGCAGAAAACTGAGTCAGGGAAAAAGCCCTAGTGCACCATCCAGTTTTGACTCCTGGCCCATACCTTAGCAAGCTGTGTGTGAGATAAAGGGCATACAAAGATTTCTTAACTCAATTTTTTTGTGAAGTCTTGAGATCAGAAGTATTAACATCAACAAAGAAAGGCATTCATTTAATATTGTCAGTATTCTTTTGATTAAGAACGTCTATCATCTTTATAAGAAAGTGCCAAATAAAGGTTTATCATCTATCCAAATTTGATGGCACTTGAAAGGTCATTAACAAGGACATTACATAATATTAAGAACTGAAAAATGTTGATGGTTTCTTGTAGCAATTTTCACAGGAAAAGAAAGGCTAGCTAATCGAGAAGATTTCACTACAGAAATATTCCCAGCACGTTAAAAATAAAGGTATCAACTTGAAGGTAACTGCTTCATAAGTTGGGGAACACTGAATGCTTTGAGCAGAAACCTTGGGAAAAGGACAGAAACTACTCTGAGAAAATGGTCACAATTTTGAAATTCTCTGCAGTGTCATAACATAGCTTCAGGATACTCTGAAAACTCTTTATTATACTATATACAGATTTTTTAATTCTGCAGGTAATGTGGACTACTGAAGAAAGTCTTCTCAAACAGTGAATTCATCATGAATTATTTGGGAGAAAAGTTCCTGGACATCTATTTGAAGATGATCTCATTATCACAATTCGCAATACAACAATGTGGAAAGTCATGATTTGTATTGTGAGGGAGGGAGGATCACGTTAGGAAGTGCTGATCTGGGCAATTAAAAGCAATTGTATTAATGGGTTACAATACATGCCCAGAAATCTGCTTTACATATGGCTATATAAATTATTGATGCTACAGTTAACAGTTTCTATATATAAAAAAGCAAGTGGTCCTTCTGTTATTTAGAAACTTTGGCAATACCTACTTTTCTCCTTTGAGTTAAGCTGAGGGCAGCAAAGTCATTGAACAAGGATGAACCAGGTGAAGTAAGAGAATCTGCAACAACAACAAAAGATTTACAAAACACACAGAAATCTACACTTAATAGTTAATTTACAAAGTACAGCAAGGACCCGGAAAGGATTTTCTGGCATGCCAAAGGAACTGCACATGCTCAGTAGAACTGGACTCCCCTCCCCCCCTGCCATCCTGTTAGCAACTGATCACTATGCCCTGCGAAACCATATGTGACGCTTCCTCACAGCTCCTTCAGACTTCGGAGTACAAGTTTCTAACTACTGCATACTTGCATCTTCAGGGATATAATCTGATACACTTTCCAAACATGGTATTTTAAAAAACCTTACACTACTATAAAAGCAAGAAGACAGGCTAGCAACAAAACGAGAACCAGAATCAAAACAAATACTAGTTCAGCAATTTACTTGTACAAGGATCACGTTTCATCAATACCAGCATTTACGTCCCAGTGAAGTCAGAAGTTAACTTAGAATTGGCATAATTAGTTGGTTCAGTGTCTATGTGTTGTATTCAATTAAGTTCCACTCAAAGTAGACCCACTGAAATTAATGAACCTAATTTAGTCATGTCTATTAACTTCCATGTATCATGTAAGACTAGCACTGACTACAACCCTATGTAATGGGCTGATTTTTCTCAACTACCAAATACTTCTGCATGGTATTTTTTGCATTTTTAAGCTCTCAAAATCAATTTAAACATCCATTCATATCTTCCTTGTTTACTTACTCTTGTAAGTGCACTCCCATGTGGAAAAGAGGTACAACTGAAGGTTTCTGGCACTGATGGTAGGAAGCCGTTAGAAAAGTTAACATGTAAATTCATAGCTTACCTTACTATCACAATGAATACACTTACTTGACTGTATATATTTACCATGGACAGCTACTTTAAAAATTTCAGATAGAATTGGCTGCACATATAATATGAACACTTGGGTAGCTTATTATTGCATTTCATGAAAATGTTTGCAAATTATGTGAGATGTCCATAACACTAAGATACTTTGCCTCCTCAAACGCCCAAAATGCCCAAGGGGCAAGGAAAAGGTGATTGTCAAAAGAGCCAATATGACTTCCAATTTTTAGAGCAAAATGGACGACTGCTTAGGAAAGGTGTCTTCCTTGTAAAGTGATTATTTTACTATGTGGCCCTAAAATGAAAGGCATGAAGATAGTCAAGAACATAGGCCCTACCTTATGTGTGAAGTCAGCAATTTTTCTGTGCATGCCCAAGCCCTTAAGTGCATCTAATGCAACTATATGAATCCTGGCCAAAGATTTCTCCCAGAATTTTCTTTAAATATTCAGTCTGCCATTTTTTAATATCACACAAGTTGCGGAGTAATATATGGAAGGCAAGCAAAGCAAGAGTATGTATAAGCATTGGTGAAAATTAAAAGTGAACCTACTTGTTGAAAAAGGCAGGATATAAATTCTATGAATAAAATCAAGATAAAAATCTAAAGATGCTGCATAAAAATAGAATATAAAAAACCTTGACAAAGTTTTTTTTCTATAAAAAAAATCTTACCGTGGCCTGCATATGGCTTGGCACTGTCATTGAGAAGGCTAGGGGAACTGCTGCTATTTGTCATCCTCTGCAGGAAGTGAAAAGCAAAAAATGTATGGTAAATAAAACTATAGGGACCACTTGTAGATTATCCATCCATTTTCAGTTTATGAGCTAAATACTTGGTTGTAAGATAATGCCCATCAAAGCTTCAGCTCTCCATGAACACACAAATTGGCATGTTCAAATAAAAGGCAATAGGAAGAATTTAATAGTTTGTCAAAGCATTTAATATAGAGCCATACCCGTGTAAACATTGGTTTTTATTTAGCCAAGATTGTTGCATAAACATTATGAACTGGATTCAGAGTTTCCGTTCCACAAACAGAAAGGTTCATTCTATTGTCAGAAGGGACTCTGATCTAGCAGAAGGCCCTGCTGGAGGAGGAAGAGAAGTGAGTGTTGCCAGTACCCCTTTCCCCCTGCAGCCCTCAGCTGTCAGGCTGTTCTAGAAGATCTCACAATTCTCTGAAGCAGTTTTTTTTAGGGGTACAATGGAAAGGAGGAATAAGTGAAAATTAACTTCCCTTCTTCCAGTAGAGTATCATGCAAGTGTGGAACTCTGGTGAACACATATGTGGATCCAACCCAATGGAAGTCCAATCACAGTACAGCAAGGAGATAAGTGGAAGAAATGTGTGTGGTAGTAATATCCAACAACATTTATACAGACTGAAACCAGTCTACATCTAGGACAATATTCTAAATGCAATTCAGATGTAAACAGTGGAGCGGAGTTGACCTTGTTATTTTTCATTAATTCGTTAGCACAACGAATAATTAGAGATAGCATTCTGTTGAGAGGTTCCACAAGTGAAAACCTCACTTGTATGAATCTGCTCAATCAACTTGAATCAGACTCAAATAATAGTACAAAAACTGATACTTATTGCTGGCCAATAAGCTTGTCAGTAGCTGGCCGGTTTAGTTTTCCATATAAAAAACTGAAGGCGATAGAATGGGAACTTTTTTTTGTACTCTCAAAAGAAATTTCAGTAAAAATAATGTTTTTAATCAATCTTAAACTCATTCATACTTTTTTTAAAAAAAGAAGCAGCCAGGGCTGTTATCCCAATCCAGTATAACACAGGTAAGGTAAAGGGTTTCAGTCCAAGTATTAAAATTTGCTAACATGACAAACAGAAGAACTGTCAGAATTCACATCTATTTTTACTATGTTTCGAGAACTAAAAAGGCTTTCCTCTCAAAAGGTAAAGATTCTTTAAAGAATCACACAACTTTTTTAATGGACAAATATTCTTGACAAACCTACTCCAATTCCGAAAGTAGTGAGTTGCCCCCCCTAGCCCTATGCATCTTTATAGAATTTAATGTAGAAAATCTACAATCATGAAGCAGAATCATTATCTAAGCTTCATTAGCTGCTTAATTATATAGAAATAAGGACAAGAAGATTAAAGTTTAAACTTGCAAGTTTTCTGCTATTTATCAGCACTCAATTTACTGTACATTTCTTTAGATCAGAAGGGGGGAAATGAAACAATTCAAAGTTAAATCCAAGATACATCAGGAAGCTAGTAAAACAATTCCAGTTCTTAAACAGAAGATGGTGAGGGAGGATTCTAGGAGGGTCAATCCATAGCACAGAATTTAATATTCTAAGATGATATTCATATGAAGGGATCTCTACTCAGCAAGAGAGTGAACACCCTAAGCCAGTCTCCACAGGCCTGAACAAACCTCATGCATCAGTAGGCAAATATGTATGCTGAATTTCCCTGAACCCATCACCAGTACCCCAGACAAAAAAGAAAGATTGGGATAGCAGGCTAAGTGAGACTTCCAATACTGAGCTGGGGCATATGTTACTTTCTATGCAGCCAAGGGCATTTTCTTATCATAAGAGAGTTGAAAAATATTTCATACAAATAGCACCTAGAATTCCAATGAAAGTAGATCTGGCTTTTAAGTGAGTTAGAACTATGTAGGACTATCAATCCTAAGTAGAAGACTCTTTCACAAAACTTAAGTGTTAACCACTAGTTAGATGATACTGTAAAGTACACTAAATTAATTTTTAAAAAACACCAAACAAACCCTTTTCTTCACTTCCATATAGACACCACTTGGTTCCATGTTCATTCTTCTGAATTTCTTTGATTCAGGATGCAACACACTGTTGCTATGGATCCAAATAGGTCACAATGGCCTATTTACATTTCAGACTAAAGACAGTAAAACCTGGACAAATGATTACCATTCAAGCCCTATAGGCAAAATATAATACCCATCATATTAAGGGGTCTTATTTTCTCCAAAAATAGCTTTCTAAATATATGGCTCACATTCAGTGGAACCATAAGCGGAGTTCATTGGGGGAGGTCCCTAACAAAAAGTTTTCTTGTAGCGCACATTATACACAAGTGGGACTCTCCTGTTATCCTTCAAGGAGGACAGGACAAAGCACAGGCCACTCCAATACAAGCAGAAACACAGAAACAAAAAGGTAGTAGAGACTATGGGTAGAAAGAACACTCCAGCGGTGGTGACCTGCAAGGTGTGTGCAATGCTTGTTTTCTTGCCTAAAACAACATGGCATACACATGCAACAAGTGCAAGCTGGTTGCACTGTTGGAAGAAAAAGTGAAAGGCCTGGAGTAGCAGGTGGCTACACTCAAGGGTATAACAAAAGACAAAGAGCTCTGCGACAGAACACTGGAACAACAGCATCAATGAGAAGTACAGGAGGCAGAAGAACACATCAAGTTGAAGCATAAGAGGAGAGTATTGAGGAGAGGAACAACCAAGTGCAGGAAACTCCGTGGAAAATGGTGACAGTTAAGAGCAGAAGAGCTAGAATACATTCTGCACCGAAGGAATTATGGAAGCACTTTCAGGTATCTGAGAAGGAGAATGGAGGAGAGCCTGCAGAGGAAGAATTACAGGAAATCCCGCAGGACAGTGAGCAAGAGGCATAAGTTTAGTCAAGCTGAGGTAATGAAACCATGCCCTACAACAAAAAGAAGAGAAGAGCACTAATGGGAGACTCCCTGCTGCATGGGATTGAAACTCAAGTATACCGAGAAGACTCATGGACTCACCAGGTATGCTGTCTCTCTAATTTGATATATGACTGAAGGGTTGCCAACACTCATAAAGCCCACTGACATATCCCTTTCTTCTCATCCATGTGGGAACAAATGATACTGCCAAGTGAAGCTACAAAGATATCTGACACCTCGCCCCAGATCTCCTGATGACTGCTCCCAATGGCTTCATATAGATGTTAAACAGCATGGGGGACAAGATGGTACCCTGTGGCACCCACAGCACAACTGATGGGGGTCAAAAGACAATCACCCAATGCTATTCTCTGAAAATGAGCCTGGAGATAGCATAGGAACCACTGTAAAACAGTGCCTCCAATACCCACCTCACCAAGTCAGCCCAGAAGGATACCATGGTCAACGGTATCAAAAGCCGCTGAGATATCAAGTAAGAATAATAGGGTCGCACTCCTCCTGTCCTTCTCCCAATAAAGGTCATCCATCAGGGCGACCAAAGCTGATTCAGTCCCATAACCTGGCCTGAACCCACACTGGAATGGGTCAAGATAATCTGTTTCATCCAAGAGTACTTACAATTGCTGCGCCACAACCCCTGACAATACGGAAAAGCTTCACTGGTCAGCTACTTGAGGATGCGATGGTGGCAGAGAAGCAGGTCTTCTTCGCCACCCTCACTGCTACACAGTAGGCACAGTATGATGTTTTACTTGTGCCTAATCAGCCTCACAGCACGTCTTTCACCCCTTGCACTCTAGCCATCGTCCAGCCTGTTTCATTGCCCTTAGTTCACTGGTGTACTATGCGCTGGGCCAGTGACAACTTGAGGCAGCCCCATGGTCGTTATGGAGGCCATGAAGTCCCAAGCCAGAATACTAGAGGCAGCCTCAGCATGGACATTGAAATCACCCAGGACTATCATTCTGGACTCCTCTAATGAGAAAAAGAGTTCAAGATGGGTGGGAGTTTCTGAAAAAGGAAATTCTAAAGGCACCATTGCAAACAATTCCAACAAGGAAAAAAGGTGAAAGACAGCAGAAGAAGCCAATGTGGCTTCACAAAAAGTTTAGAGATGACCTTAAAACAATAAAGGACACATACAGGAAGTGGAAGGAAGGACAGACCACAAGGGAGGACAGACAGGTAGGGTCAAGAAGGCCAAAGCTGAGAATGAGCTGAGGTTAACGAGGGATGCTAAAAGCAACAAAAAAGCTTTCTTCAGGTACATCCATAGCAAAAGACAAGCAAAGGTGGTTCAGCTACTCAGTGAGGATGGCAAAATGACAACAGATGACAAAGAAAAGGCAGAAGTGCTCAATTCCTACTTTAGCTCAGTCGTCTCCTAAAAGAGGGTCTATGATCCTGCTGGCAAATGTGAAGTACAAGAGGAAGGGGCAGGATCACACCTTGAGATTGATAGTCAAATGGTGAAAGAATACCTAATCACTCTGAACGAGTTCAAATCTCCAGGGCCCAATGAACTGCATCCTATCATAATGAAGGAACTGACTGAAGAACTCTCAGAACCACTGTCAATTATCTTTGTGAAGTCGTGAAGAATGGGTGAACTGCTGGGTGACTAAAGGAGGGCTAGTGTTGTCCCTATCTTCAAAAAAGGTAAAAAGGAGGAACCTGGGAACTACAGATCAGTCAGCCTGACATAGATCCCTGGGAAAATTCTGGAGCAGATTCCAAATCAGACAGTCCGTAAGCATCTTGAAAACAATGCAGTGATTACTAGAAGCCAACATGGATTTGTCAAGAACAAAGCCTGCCAGACTAATCTTATTTTTTGATAGGGTAACCTCCCTGGTAGACTGTGGGAATGCTGTGGACATAATATACCTCAACTTCAGCAAAACTTTTGAATAAGTGCCCCATGATATTTTGACTAGCAAGCTGGATGTGGGCTGGATGGAACAACTATTAGATGGATCCACAGCTGGCTACAGAATCATACTCAAAGAGTGCTTATCAATGGTTCCTTCTCAAGCTAGGGGGAGGCAGCAAGCACGGTACCGCAGGGCTCAGTCCAGGGCCCAGTAGTGTTCAACATTTTTATTAATGACTTGGAGGAGGTGGTGCAAGAATGCTTATCAAATTTGCAGATGACACCAAATTGGGAGGGATAGCGAATACCTTGGAAGACAGAAACAAAATTCGAAGTGATCTTGATAGGCTAGAGCACTGGGCTAAAAACAACAGAATGAAATTTAACAGGGATAAGTGCAAAATTCTACACCTAAGAAAAAGAAACCAAATGCACAATTATAAGATGGGGGATACTTGGCTCAGCCATACTTTATGCGAGAAGGATCTTGGAATTGTTGTTGATCAATTGCTGAGCCAACAGTGTTATGTGGCTGCAAAAAAGGAAAATGCTATTTTAGGCTGCATTAACAGAAGTATTGTTTCCAAATCACGTGAAATACTAGTTGTCTTTTATTCAGCACTGGTTAGGCCTCATCTTGAGTACTGTGTCCGTTCTAGACACCACACTTTAAGAATAATGCAGACAAACTGGAACAAGTTCGAGCAGGACAACAAGGATGATCAGGGGACTGGAAACAAAGCCCTATGAGGAGAGACTGACAAAACCCAGCATGTCTAGCCTTGGGAAGAGACGCCTGAGGAGAGATATGATAGTACTCTTCAAGTACTTGAAAGGTTGCCACACAGGAGGGCCAGGATCTCTTCTCAATCATCCCAGAGTGCAGGGCAGGGAATAATGGGTTCAAGTTATAGGAAGCCAGATTTCAGCTGAACATCAGGAATAATTTCCTAACTGTTAGAGCAGAACAACAATGGAACCAATAACCTAGAGAGGTAGTGGGCTCTACAACATTGGAGGCATTCAAGAGGCAGCTAGACAGCCACCTGTTGGGTATGCTTCAGCTTGGATATTTGCATTGAGCAAGGGGTTGCACTTGACTCTACGATTCTATGAGGGTAGAGCTGCTATTCCAGAACATCATATGATTATCTGAAGTACAAAGATTATCTGCAGACATTAAGTGATCATAGAAAAAGGCATGTTGGAAGGGGGAAAATAAGCCATTTATTGAAATTACAGTGATAAAATCAGTTTTCTGAAAACTGACCACCACATATGATTGAGCAATTTCTTTCAAGGATGAAAAGGTTTCTGGGATTCACTCTTTGTTTTACGAAAAAGTTATCCTTTCTTCTCCATATTAAGCAGTCTAATCCACCCAATATCTTTCAAGTACACCTTCTCAATCTCCTTGATTCCACACCAACACACATCCATCAACAGCCTCTCTCATAACACAGCCACAACTTTGTCTTGCCAGAAACAGCCTCTCTTTTCCTTGTATTCCTAGCCATGTATCCTTTATTACCATTAGTACCAAACTTGACTGCCACCTACCATACATTATCTTTCCATTCAGAAGCAGTAAGCTGTTACGTCAGATTTCACCTCTTCGCTGTATTTAACCATATAGGGCAAAACTATCTAAGTAGAAAGCAAACCAATCATTCAGCCTACACAAAGTCATGAAATTAAGGGCAAAACCACAAATCCATTTGCCCTCATGCAACCTTAATGCAAAGCAGATCAGTCAGGACAGCAGCAACAAGCAAGAAAGCATGAAATGATTAGCCAAGCAGTAAAAACCTGTTTCAGAGATTAGGCCAATGGTGGATCTCCAAACCCCACTGATGTTGCAGGGTAGAACTGTAAACCAACATCAGCGCTAGTGACATAGCACACCCTAGAGATTTTATCATAGGCCTGTTAGAAAGCTCTGCTGCTAAAGGACAGATTTGTCAGAATGGCAAGGCAAAGACCTCTGTGGATAAACCAAAATCATATCGGAAATCTTTGCGTCAGCAGCTTAACCACTCACTTTTCTCCTTTAGCAAAGGGAAGCATCAAGGGGAAGGAAGACAAAGCTTTAGTTAAATTATCCAAAAGGATTAAAGCTAACCTCAGGAGGTAACATGGGACATATTTTGCAACTTCAAATTCCATCTGGTTCAGCTTTGACTTGATACAGTATATCCCTCCATGTCATCTTATCAACTCTATCACAAATCTTCCTCAGTGTAAATGACCAACCTCTCCTTTCAGAGGAGTTTAGCACTTCTTTTTTAGGGTATGTCCACACCAGCACTCATCACATTTCACTTCACTTTTGTCTGTCTTTCTGCATTTCCTGTATACAGTATATGTGCTCCCTGTCCCTAGAATTGTAGTCTTGGGTTTTTTAAATTTCAGAAATAAACACTGAAAATGCATAATTGCACGAGTTCCAACAGATCTGCTTCGCATTAAAGTTGCATGATGGCAAATGGATTTGTGTTTTTGTCCTTAATTTCATGACTGTGTGTAGGCTGAACGATTGGCTTACTTTCTACCTAGATAGTTTTGCCCTATATGGTTTAGTACAGCCATGACGTGAAATCTGACGTAACAGCTTAGTGCGTCTGAATGGAAAGATATGTATTGTACATGGCAGTCAATCCCCATGATCCTATTTGCTAAAAACAGGCTGGGTGGAGGGAAACATGGACAGCTAACACCCAGGCATACCTTTTGCTAAAATAAATTAGATAAGGCAACAAGCTGCCTGGTGGATGAGTGCAAAGCATAAATGCTTAGTTTGGAGTATTTAAACAGTCAAGTCCAGACCTATCACACAAAGCCTGACACTCCAATTCTGTACAATAGGTGCGGGGAACCTGTGGCCTCCAGGTGTTGTTGAACTTCAACTCCCATGAGCCCCAGCAAGCATGGCCAATAGCCAGAAATAATAGTAGTTCAACAACATCTGGTGGGCCAAAGATTCCCAACACTTGCTATACAAGATTATATACATGCAGACACACACATAAAAGCAAGAATGCAAATAGTGACAGAGTCCAGGATGCGACATGAACTGTGCCTTCCCTACTCAAAAATAAGCAGCAAATTGTTATTTAAAACTGTTGATCTGGATAAACCATTACACTCCATGTCTTACTGTCTCTCCTATGTTTGCAATATGTTAGAATGGATGAGCATAGCTAGCAGAAGTGTGAGCTTAGATAAGTGCCAACTCCCTTCAAAAGCAAAACAGAAAACTACCTATAGCTGAAAGGACTCAAACCAGATGGTGCCTACATGATTATACAGTAATTTCTTACAGAAACTTATCTCTACCCACTACACAGCAGACTCTTAAACTTCCAGCAGTTAAAATCTCCATATGCCAAAGGACATCAAGAAGATATGTACTCCTGTTATAGTATTAGCACTTCTACAGATCTGCTCAACAGAAGTAACAAAAAGCCCAAACTGAACCAGGTGGAAGGTGTGCGTATCTAGGTGGTGTATCATAATTTGTACTTTGGGAAACCAATAGAAAAAGGCCCCCATACTGGTCGTGCTGCCAAGGCCTTTTTCAATTACTACTATTCCCCTAACCCTCTAGTACAAAGTGATCAGAAACCGATGTCTGGCTTCAGAGCTCCCTCCGACCATGGAACTTCTCCCATCTCCTAAACGAAGGCAGAGATCCCATGGAGTCATTGCCTCTTACATGCAGTAAGGGAGACGGATGAAAGAGAACAAGTGAGCCCAACACCATCTCCAAACTTCACTATGTGTAGTGAAGCAACACCTGAACAGGCAGCATCCCATTTACATTTCTTGTATTGGTCAACCTGCATAATCAGAAGTCCCCACTGCATCAGTTCCTAGATTGGTTAACTTACTGCTGCTCCATGGCGAAGTAATAAAACAGAACAGAACATTTCTAATTCTCTGTACGTTTTAAGCTAGCTGCTTATCAAATGAAGCATTACCTGCATCATAGGATACTTTGCTTCAGCAGGACTTCCAAACCCATTGACTCCGATGAAGCTGGTGCTGAAGTAGGAGTCTGTAAGACTAGCTTCAGCCAGGGCACCTCCATCTATGCCTGGAACTAAAAAAAGAAAAAGAACCGTTGTTTTAAAGTATATAAGCATTGCACACCCTTTTCTCCTGGTAACATGCAAGCATTGTTTTTAATATCCACTTGGCTAAACACACACAATCCTGTAACCATGTTAAGAAGCTGCTGTAGCAGGGCACTGAACAAGAATGATGGTCAGCTTTGCCATTTGCTACTGATTTGGAGTGAGAAGCAGCTGTCCTGGGCAAGATCCAAGTGGCAAATTATACCTGCCCTACCACAGCAAGAGTTATATGCACAGCCAACACTGTGCTGCACTTTGTTTACCACAATGTGTGAGATGAACATATGCCTCTCTCACACACAGCACCCAGCATTAAGGAATCAATATTAACCAGGGGAAGGAAGAGAACATGCGTGCAAACCTGCAACCTCCATATCTCAGCCCTGTGTTTAGTTCAGAAGAGAGACAGTTGGCAGCAGGGGCAAAGACAAATGAATAGGCACGGAAAACAAGGGGTGGGAAACCATGCACCATGAAACTGTGACACACATGGAATTAAGTAAAAAAATTGAAATTATTGTAAGGGGCTCCAGTTGCAATGCACTTTTCATTGCATATTGAAAAAGAGTAGAAATGTTAATGTTAGCTCCTACCACAGCAATGAAAACTAGGGTTAACTGATGGTAGGAAGGAAAGACAAGAATGGTATTCTAGAAACACTTGCTACTGAAGGTACCTGCTGAAGTGCTGTTGAAGAAACAGGTTTTCAAGGAAGAAAGGCAAATTGAAATGAGATGAACCCTGTTTTTTATATAGGGAGTAGTGCAGCAAAGGGCAAGAGTAAGAAAAGGAAACAAAGAGCCTGTTCAGATGTTATCCCCTCTTGCATCATCACCAATATTCATTACCCAAGGTAAAGGGGAACATGCATTCAAATAACCACAGGCTCTGCCAGTTCAGATACCACTTTCTACACGTGGGAGAGGCGTGATAGGGAATCCAAAACCTGCTCCCAATCACATGACATGTAGAGGTGACAACATCCAAACAGGCCCAAAGGGGGCTGAATAGTAGATTATATATTCTTGTTAGGAAGTCCTACTTGCAGCTTTAACTAATTAGAATGTCTAAGAAATTGTTGGCTCCATCACGTTTATACTAAAAGTGAAGCCTGTAAAAGTCTAGATTTTTAAACAAGTTTTAAATGTTCAGTTCTGCAGAAAGGTTACATCACATATTATTTTTACATTTTCACTGAAAGAGCAGAGTTATGCAATTAAGTGAAAGTGCACTGGACACTAGTGTCTGGTTTTCAAAAATGCAACTTAACATTTGTAACACACCTTAGTTTTCCGGCTGAGTAGAGGGGATGAAAAAAATGAACCAAATTTTATTACTTGCAATCACTGCTCAAAATCTGCATTTATAAGTAGGAGAGCACACATAACTAGAGGAAATTGTTTTTGTTTTAATATAAACAGTGTTGGCTATGTAGACATTATGGCTGACCTATTTCTGTTAGAAAACAGTTTTAGAAAACAGTTGAAAATTATTGCTTTTTAGATGCCTTAAATTAAAATCACTGCAACAACATAAAGTATGTATCAGTTACAACCTTTTGACAAAAGACAAACAATGGGAAAACATTTTCTCCTAAATGCTAAATGGTTGTATATGCCACCCAATCCTGAAAGTACAAAGCATCTAACATGCTTATACAGACAGCAAACTGAACACATAAAATAGGCATAATTTTAAATAGCTCCCTATTGGCTGAATTCCAACCCTGTAGAAAATATATTCTATTGCCGAAAAAATACACAGACATTGGCTCTGGTGAAATGCAAGGGAAACAGTTCCATCATTATGGGCAGCCACTGAGCGAGTTTATTTATTTATTTATTTATTTATTTATTAAATTTATATACCGCCCGACTAGCAATAGCTCTCTGGGCGGTGAACATAAAATAGCATAAAAATACAATGAATAACAAAATAATACTAAAATACAATCAACAATCCAATACAATAAACATTTTTAAAAGTAAATCAGTGTAACTTAAAATGCTTCAGAGAATAGGAAGGTTTTGACCTGGCGCCGGAGGGAGAGCAGAGTCGGCACCAGGTGTACTTCCTCGGGGAGACTGTTCCATAGTTCGGGGGCCACCACTGAGAAGGCCCTAGATCTTGTCATCACCCTCCGGGCCTCCCTGTGAGTTGGAACCCGGAGGAGGGCCTTCGTAGTAGAACGTAGTGCACGGGCCGGTTTATATCGGAAGAGGCGTTCCGCAAGGTATCGTGGTCCCGCACCGTATAAGGCTTTATAGGTTAATACCAACACTTTGAATCTAGCCCGGAAACATATTGGCAACCAGTGCAAGCTGGCCAGAACAGGTGTTATATGTTCGGACCGCTTGGTCCTTGTCAGCAATCTGGCCGCCGCATTTTGCACTAGTTGTAGCTTCCGAACTGTCTTCAAAGATAGCCCTACGTAAAGCGCATTACAGTAATCCAAACGTGAGGTTACCAGAGCATGTACCACTGATGTAAGGTCCTCTTTACTCAAATAGGGACGTAGCTGGGCTACCAACCGAAGTTAGTAAAACGCATTCCTAACCACCGAGGCTACTTGAGCCTCAAGTGAGAGGGAAGAGTCTAAAAAGACTCCCAGACTACGAACCCGGTCCTTTAGGGGGAGTGTAACCCCGTCCAGGACAGGGTATATATCCACCATCCGATCAGAGAACCCATCCACCAACAGCATCTCAGTCTTGTCTGGATTGAGCTTCAGTTCTCAGTGCTCTCTTACCATTCAAACATTGTTAACATTGGTAATGTTATAAGGGTAAGAGTGATAAGTACTATATATTAAATATGATCAATCTATATAGCCAGTAACCTGGAAAAGTTATATATCTTATCTAAAAAAAAGAAAGCTAGCCAGCTGCAAATGCCAACACTATCTATATTTGGTAGTCAAAAGCCAAAACCAACGATGCTTAAATTAGTGGACTTGAGCTATTTCAGTCTTGGGACACATGTCTAATCCCAATGTGCAATATGGAATCCACTTTTAGCTTTTTACTATAATGTGTGTATGTTCTTATGTGTACACATACCCCTTTCTGCCTCTCGGAAGACTGTGCACGAACCACTAGTGCACCTATCTCAGATTATGGTGTGATGGTAAATTTTCAAGTATGGGAGCTCATAATAGCAGGCTCCACAGCCACATCCCCAAAGAAAGTCCAACAAACACAGGCAGCTGTGTTGATCCATTATTATATGTACACACACAGTTTCTTGGGACTCAAACTCTATTTAACTCAGCAATGGCTATTTCTAACTGCATAGGTTCAACTTGCAACACACACTGAGCTTTCACAAAAGATATTCAGCTAGCCAAAATGCAAACTTTCAACTTTTAATTAGAAATGAAAACAATCTTGCAAACAAGTGTTACCATTTGAACTGCTAGTGTTCAATAAGAACCCTACCAAATAAAAGAAAAATAGTAAGCAGCCTGATTATTTCCCTCATTCTCAACTAATTCAATGCTATCTGTCAAACAAAGCTGAAAGCTCTGTCACCACTTGCCAAAGCAAGGAGTGCCCATCAGTTCTGGCACTCCAGCAGATGATATCATCATTCCTGTTCTGAGAAGAGGACCAGAGCTGGACACCCCTCCATTCCCCCACTGATCCTCACTCATGCTGTAACCAAGTTCTAGGTCACAATAACCCACCAACTGCAGATAAGAGATCTTTCCCTTTTCTTTTTAGCACTCCAAGAGGTGCTTTTAAAATCAAAATTAAATCATTCCTGGCTACCGGATAGGTTTTAGACTAAACAAATAAAATTACATTAAAGGTGAAGAATATAAAGGAATACAAATAGGGCAACATTCTCAAGCAGTGTTATGAGTTGAAATATATATGTATTGGGGCCAAACATCTATGACTGCAACTGTTGGCCCACTTATTTGAGAGAAAGTTCCAGGAAAAAGTTACTTGCCAGTAAAACACACAAAAATTGTGCAAATAATTGTAAGGGCGTTAAGTTTTCCAACAGTGCAGTCCTATTCATCTTTACTCATAAGTGCGTACATGTGTAAGGATGGCAGTCTGAGCCCCTCTCAACACCAGTATCACTTAATAACTCTAGGAAGTTAGTAATGAAAAATCAAAAATAACACTCAGATAGTTAATTCCATTGATATCCAAAATCCACATCACAGATCTCAGAGATAAATTTATTTTTAATTTCTTTAAGAAATTGATAGGTAAACTAAATGTTACGGTGCTGCAGCAGATAGGTCATATTGTACCATACACTGGAGATATATTCCATATCTATACAGTAGGGCCCCACTTTACAGCATTCTGTTTTCCGGCGTTCTGCTGATGCAGCGGCTTTCAATTAGGGGAAATTCCCCGTTTTAAAGCAGATTTTGCAGCATTTTTGCACGACGCGACCCATTATAGCCAATGGGTTCCGCTTTGCGGCGATTTCCACTTTACGGCGGTGGCCTGGTCCCTAACCCGCCATATAAGCGGGGCCCTACTGTATGATTTTATTCACTTGCTGGGGAGAACCCACTCAGTACTCAAGGTAAGAATTTCAGCTGGAAAGTGCCAAAAATATAAAAGCAATTAGATTAATTTAATATATTATTCTCAAATCTGTACAAAGAGCTACAGGATGCTTGAAGTTAACTGCATATAAAGGAACATATAAAGGAATGCTGTGAGCTCCTTACAAATGGTAGCAGAAAATGAACACAAGTTGGACTGACCTAAATGCTCATCCATGCAGGATGATTTATCAGTACTCTTCTTGCAGTGCTTTATCCAGTTAATGTCCTAGCGTGCCCTCTCTCTCACTGGTACCCAAGTCACCCTGCTCTCCTTTTCCTAACAGACAACATTTGCCAGTTTACCCTCTCCCTAGTCAGTTTAAAGCAGATCTTGTCAACCTTTTTGTAGCAAGGGACACATTTCAAATTTTTAGTGAGTACTAAGTGCTAAGGGCACCAGTCACAAAATGGCTACCATGGAGGAAGTGGCATAACACAAACTGGCTGCCATGGGCAGCACAGCATAACACAAATTAACAGTCATGGCTGCTTTTCTCTTTCTCTTTCCACCCCCTCCTACAGGGCAACCTCATATTTACCAAGGGAAGTCAGCTATGTCCTGCTGGTCCTGATTGTGAAGATGCAGCTATCAAAGGCACAAAAATCCTGTTTTCCCAAATGCCAACCCTAAACCAAAGCCTATGCTGCCATCCTACACCCATTTACCTCAAAGCCCCATTAAACACACACACAAAACCTTCTGAATTATATATGCATACCATCATACTGTAAGTTAATTATATAATGAATTCTGTATACTACCTGGACATCAGCTCTTGCACAGCCGGAATCATGCGTAAGCCTCTTTGCAAAGTTTTCCCATTCTGCATTTGCCATTTTGGGGTAGGAGGTTCTTTAACACCCACCGGCACATTTTGCTTCATAAATTTCTTTCTAGGCGGGCTATTGGTGGAAGGAAGGAAGGGAGGAAGGAGTCTGGGCCGCTGTCTGGGCACACCAATGAAGATCTTCAAAGGAGCCACAGGCACCGAGTTGGTAACCCCCAATTTAAAGTATCTCCTACATCCAGAAACCTTACAAGTCTCTCATTGTCTTTTTTCAATCAGGTATCTTAATCAGTTCTATGAACAATTTTAACTGTCTAAAGCATTATCACTGTTTCCATAGAAAAATCCACTCTTCTACTCTAACACTTAATGCTGCTGAAAATACTACCATCTGCCTACCAGTTTTAATTCTATCATCCCCTCTTCTGCTCATCCCCATTTCCTCAACATAATCAAGCAGTTTCTATTTCTTTCTCTACATTTTCTTGTAACAATGTTTTTCTCTAAATTTGCATCTTCATACACATTCAAATTACAAGACTTTCCACTTTGAAAACTCAGTGGTCCATACAATCTATAGTCTCTAGGACTGCCATCCATTATATAAATTGCACAGCATTTAAAGCAATTTGAACTATCACTTTTTCTTTCATCATCATGCAATTTAAGAAAGTTGTCCCTTTTCCTGTATTAAGGCCAAGTGACCATAAATACAACAGACTGTATTCAATCATAGTGAAACTATACACCAAAGCTGCCAAGCCAATCATATTTGTTCAGATCCAATAACTTGGAATGGCCCCTCCATCACAAGTATACAAACAGTACAATCTATGCATGTTTACGCAGAAGACCCACAGTGTTCAATGTGGCTGACTCCAATGGAGGTGTACATAGGATTGCAGCCTTAAACACATACTGTGTATATTCAAACTGCATCATAGCAATAAAAATGATCCAATACCTTGCAGATGTAGTAAAACTTGTTTTCATAAAGCAACAAAACTGAATGCATTTTTAAAATGGTTAAGGTGAATTGTTCTTTGAATGAATCTGTCCTGCTTCCTTGTTTTTCCTTTGTACCAATTCAATCTACGAGCATTATATTAGATTCAGTTCTTAAAGGGACTATCAGATATTAGACCTTCCAGACAATTA
This sequence comes from Rhineura floridana, assembly GCF_030035675.1. Classification (NCBI taxonomy): domain Eukaryota; kingdom Metazoa; phylum Chordata; class Lepidosauria; order Squamata; family Rhineuridae; genus Rhineura; species Rhineura floridana. The sequence goes on from NC_084484.1 coordinate 153,542,577, forward strand.
TTTCAAACACATTACAAAAGATTAAGTCTCAGTGAACCTTGTTAAACAGCCATTAATCCCCAATTTGCACACGAGGAGCAGAACCTTTCTTACTGCAGCAGCATCAATGCTAATTTTTAAAATGTTATATACATAAAACTAACATTAAAGAAACTAAAGCATAAAACTGGTTTGGGATAGAGAGCAGATGATTTTTAGATGGCAAATTTTAAAAATCCAGATAATTTTTCTCTTGGCAACTACTTTAATGGGTGTTGATCTGTAAATACGCAGATGATGGGCCTTCTGAAATCATCCCTTTGATAAGTCAAATAATTGCACTGAATAATATAAACATTAAAAGCTAGAATTAATTTCTTTCCAGATCCAGGTACTGTACTGTGTTTGGATGCATCAGAGAACCTTTAATGTTAAGATTTTCTGAATTCAACTCAAAAGTTAAACATTGCTCTAAAAGAAACCTTGATTGACACATTTCAAATTATGTTCTTTTGGTTTGCTGAATGTAACTTTCTAGGGGTCCCACCATAGCATCAGTGGTTCATCAACGCTTTGACAGGAATCCTGCAAAATGTGTCTCTTTATGGCTGAGAAGCAGCAATTCTATTCGAAGAACATGACAACTCAGTGTCTCTGAAAAGACTGAGTAAAGAAGCAACTACTACTGTTGCCGTAAATTTTATTGTAGTTAAACACCAAGTTATTGGTTTCACCCACATTAGTATTCCATGTGAAAACGAGACGCGATATGTAATCTGCATAGGGCAATTGAATCTCATAACAGAGGCCATATTATATAGAAAGCAATAGGTTTGTTTGCAACAGGACAGCTCCTGCCATGAGCTTATCTATGTAGGACAAAAAATACTTTTGATGGTAGGCATTCGTGTTTCTAGGCTCATGTGCCCTACCTAAGGCTGCAATCCAGGCTTCTGGCTGGCAGTGGCACAGCTTCACAGAGCAGGAAAAAAATGCTTCTTTGCTGTGCAGCTCCCAGAATGGTGCAGTGAAGAGGCTTGGATCAAGTCCATTGCCATCACATAACAGCTGCAGGGCTGGCTCAAGATCCAGTAGATCCTGGCTTAGCCCTGCCCATAAAACACCTGATTTCAGTAATTTCCACAGACTACTGCCGTTTGGGTGGGCATAATGGAGCGCTCCTCACTGGTGGAGTCTGACAAGAGCCAGGGCACTTCTGCCCTATCCAAGCCCCCTCCAGTATGACAGATCAGGGGTTTGGATTGCTCTCTAAAACACCTGGATTGTTGGAAACTGGGAATTTAGCTTCAGAAAGGTAACCAAAAACAATACTGTAATATGCAACTAATTTTTCTGAAGCTATAACTTTCTTACAAGGTCACTGTGTGGCATATATCCAATTAGAACGAGCAACCCTTTTGCATTCAATTTGCAGAGTATCACCATGAAGAATTTCATGATGATTGCAAACTAAAAATTTGGAATTATTGAATGAAGCAACAAAAACACGTTAATAAGAGTCCAGTGTGTGACAGTGGGATAAAATGGGACAGCAGACTAGAGATACATGAATGATACAATCCACATGACTACTTTTTCTACAACACAGTGACTTTCTGCACTCCCCTCAAGGCTGCACTCAATGAGTATTCCAACCCTATAAAAAGTTCCACATTAGTTTAGCGATCTTACTACTATCCCAGGGGTTCCCAAACTGTGGTCTGTGCACCACCAGTAGTCCATGAGCTTCATTTAGGTGGTCTGCAGCATGTCTGTATTAAATATTCAGACTGATTTTTAATTGTATTTTATTGCATCTTTTATTTCTTACACTGCATTTTACTGTAGTACAATCTGAATTCTATGGAATGTAAATTGTAATACAATAAAATACAATGTAAGAAATACAAGAATAAATAAAAATACAATTTAAAATAATACAAAATCTAGCACAGCACATTACAATTGCTACAATAGGCAGAAAAATCAGTAAGAGGTCCACCAAGACCATCAGCCATTTTCCGGTGGTCCATTGAGAAAAAGTTTGGGAACCACTATACAAACCCATTTCCAGCAACTCAAAATAAATCATCATCATCATCATTATAGCACTGTCAAGAGTTTAAAATGAGTTGCCTTCTAGTTGTAATCCTTACTGGAACTCTGTAAGGTAGGTCAGTATTATTATTACCCAACCAGAGATGGAGGCTGTTTTTTATTTATTTATTACATTTATATACCGCCCCAGTTTGGCTTGCATAATGGCCACCTAATGAGTTCGATAGCAACGGCAACATTCAAACCATGGACTTCCTGATTCAGGCTGCAATCCAATACATGTCTACTCAGAAGTAAGTTCCACTGGCATCAATAGGACTTACTCCCAGGTAAGTGTGTACTGGATTGCAACCTCAGTCTCTCAGCCACTGCATCAGCTCTCTGTAACACATAAGAACTGAAATGATTCACAAAACCAAGTTCTATGTGGGCTTCCACTGCAAGATGAGTACACAAAGTTACTTCACAGTGAGAAAAGCATCCATTTGAAGCTGTCCTTTTTTAACAACAAGCATTCTAGCAATTGTACATAACTAGTTATCTAACAAGTAATGGTTACAGAGTTTATCCTGCTTAAACGAAGCAAGTAAACTGCTAATGACTATCAATTCCTTTCACATATTTTCTCCTTAAGACTGTTTTGGTTTGAAAATTCTAAACAAAAAAGACGAAATTTATACCAGCCTCTTTTTATGCAATGTGCATGGGGAAATAGGTGCTCCTGGACTCTTGCTTTTACTGCTAACAGTCCTCTGGAAATTTGAGCCAGAATAAGATTACCTTATTCTGTAGTCCAGCACAAAACACTTTTTACCTATTTCATCTAACAACCTGTAGGTAATTGAAAATTTCAGGTTAAAACATTTAATCAAATTTAGAGCTCTAACTGGAATCTGGCACAAGACGGAACAGCTACCTACAAACATTTTGTTGACAGGAAGAGTATGACAAGTTGTCAAACCACACTTCAAAAGATCTCCCAACAAGTTTTGTTGATTCATTTTTACACAGTGCTGACTGATTAGCTGCCTCTTCCCATCAAATAGCCTGAGGTGATACAACGTTTATTTCACCACATCTGGAACACTCAAAGAATGTGTTAGGTGCTTTCCTAAGAGAGGAGAGGGAGCCAGGTCAAGTTCTCACAACTTGTATTCTCAAGTAGTACTCCACTCCACTGTAGTACAGATAAAGAAAATCACTTTACAAAAAGGATGGGAAAACTGATAGACCAGCATTTTGAACCCAAACCATGCATACACTTGGTGAATCCAAAGCATATGGGCTCTGGACTAAGCTATCGATCCTGCCAAGTTTTTCTGGACCTCAAGAAATTGTCTCCCCCATGACTGCTTTACAGTTTACTCTCCTTGGTTGTTAGCTTTATTTTTAAATCTCTCTCTCTCTCTCTCTCTCTCTCTCTCTCTCTCTGACACACACCCTCCCTCTCTCACCTCCACCTTACACCCAACACCCTTAGCTTCAACCTCCTTACCCCCTCCCCCCAAATGAGTCACACCTCTTTTTGCCACTTCTTTTTTCAAGAGAGGTGGAGCGTCCCATATCCATCTCCCGTCGGAATTCATGCTACCTCCTTACCCGACCTGTCATGCGGTCAGTGGACAAGTGTTGAACAGCTTCCCTCTTGTCCCTTTTCAACACATTTTACCTCTAACATCACAGGTTTTCAATGCCTCTCAGACACCTGGAAAAGCGGCCTTATCAAAGCGACCACCCATCCCCACCCTCTTCCAGAGCATCCAACCATCTCCGCGGGACGCTCCTGACATCCCTGCCTCCCCTGTGAGAAGCCCGGGCCTGGGGCCAGAGACTCACCTGGAGCCCTTTCTCGCCCTCCCTCTCCCCATTACCACCACCAGATGCTTCCCCCCCCCGACCCACACTCACTGGCCAGCCGGGGCCCGTCCAGTCCCCCTCCGCCGCCTGGTCCGCCGTGGCCGCCTCCTCCCACCAACTCGGGGGGCTTCTTAGGCCCCGCTACCGGCGCCGCTGACCCATGTCCCGGGTAACCGCCGCCGCCATGCCCAGGCGAGGCGGCGACGGCAGGGGTAGCGGGGCCAGGCGGGAGCCCGAGCGGAAGTCCCCCGAGGGCGACCGGAGGTGGAGGCCCAGGACAGGCGGCAGATGCTCCGCCGGGCTCCTCGTGCAGAAACTGGCACTCCTCGCCGTAGAAGCACGTCTTGTCCTTAGCATAGTAGCGGCAGAACTTCAGCTTCACCCCGCCAGGGATCGCCGCCGCCGCCGGAACCCCCGGCCCTGGGGATGGCCCTACCACCGCCGCCGCGCCAGCCGCCACCACCGGGGAGGAGCACGGGAGCCCGCCGCTGTTCATGGCGGCCGCTACAGCAGCAGCGGCAGCAGGATCAAGGCCGCCTCAGGGGGCACCACCACTGCCGGCCACAGCACCATGGAGAGGCAGGCGGGCAGCAGGAGCCGTAGCACGGCCGCCGCTGTCACAGCCCGAGTTCCGGCAACGGCGGGGAAAGAAGGGTGAGAATTGGGGGTGGGGGGAGAGAAAAGAGAGGGAAGGGAAGGCTGGTTGTGCTTCTCTTAAATGGATCGAATGAGCCCGCCAAGGAAAACGGGGCGAGGGTTGGGTCCAGGGTGGAGAGGGGAAGCTGGGCCTTTAGCCAGGCTGATTGATGGTCCCGGCAGCGGCAGCAGCAGCAGCAGGGTTGTTTATTCCATTTTCCTCTTCCTGAGCTGCCTCCTCAGTGCGCCTGCGCTACAGAGAGTCCCGCTGGGTAATCCGGGCCTGGAGCAGGCAAAAGCTCTTGTTGAGGCCCAACCCTAGCAAGAAGGAGAGGCGGGGGAGAGAAAGAGAGGCACTGGGTGGGAATCTTTTCAGTCGCCAACTCTACTTCTTCCATTTCGTGGCCTTTGGAACCCGCTGTTTACAGTCACACAAACTCTCTCTCTCTCTGTGTGTCTGTCTCTGGGCCATAGCTGGGTAATGGTTTTATTAGGGTCAACGAAAATGCCACAAAGTAATGATGATTAAGCCTTTTTTGGCTCCTCTCCGTGTCTGTCAATTCAGGATAACACTTCATGCCGCTGATGAGCTGGGTTTTAATGCAAGGACAGAAAACGTGGCCCTCCAAATGCTGTTGAACTACAATTCTTATCATCCCTGACGATTGGACAGGCTGTTTGAGGCTGATGGGAGTTAGGAGTCCAACAGCTGGAGAGCCACAAATTCCTTACTCCTGCGTTAATCTGGGAAAGTGTATGCTGCAGTCTTCCTACAGCACAAAAATTAGGGATGGGTGCAGCTGACAACTTCGGTTTCTCATAGTTCCAATCTGAAATTGAGTTTTCCACATTTCCACATTAATTTGCATTTTTTAAAAGAAGCACTCATGAAAATCCATAAGTATTTTAATGTGAGTTTCTCCTAGGGTTGCCAGCTCTCCAGTCTTTGCTCAGAGGCTCTGGATTTTTGGGGTCATCTGTAGGTGAGACACCTTAATTTCCGGACTCTCAGCTTTCATTTTTAAAAAAATTAAGTTTCTAGGTGGTCTAGTTCATGAGATATACACCAAAACATCAGACACCCCCCCCGCAACTTCTGCGAAATGATCTCTTGGTTGGTCCTAACCCTGGCCTTTCAGATTTGTAGCCAATAAGTGAAGTCAGGGTTGTGATTGACAAGGGATTTCTGGGCCTCCAGGCAGTACCTAGACTGCATTGCAAAGGCAAAAAACTGTTGTTGTTGTTTTCAATTTATCTGAAAATCTCATAAACTGAGTAAATATATAGCTTTCAGCAGTACCAAAAGTTTTTTTTTCTCTTGTGTGCAGGAGTCAAGTTTAAATTTCCCTGGGCTGTTGAAGAGGGCAGTGTTTCCAAAACCTTCCCAATATGAAGCTTTAATGAAATACTTCCTTTTCTGGGAGTAAAGCCACAATGCTAATCCTACGTACCTGGAATAAACCCCATTGAATTCAATAGGACTTACTTTTGAGTAGACATCGTTAGGATTGTGCTGTGAATGAATGGGACTTTTGACTGAACATAGCAAAGGACTGTGTTTTTATTGTAAATCTTTCTTCCTGCAATCCTATTTTTAAAGCAATTAGGCAGGGCTTACTTAAGTATCACAGTTTTTATTATGTAGGAAACTAATACTGATTTTATTTAATTTTTTTTAAAAAAAGGTTCTGCAATGACCAGCTGGTTTTGACAAACTATTATATGGGATGTATGTATTTTTAAATCTCCAGAGTGTGTGTGTGTGTGTATGGATGGAGTCTTCCCAACAACCCTGTGAGGTAGGGTTGGTGATTGAAAACCAAGGTAACTTACAACAAGAAATAAATCCCTTTAAAATCCAATAACCATAAAAACAAGTATAAACAGTTAAAAAGGTAAAGGTGGCCCCGCACTTATAGTGCGAGCTGTTTCCGACTCTTAGGGTGACGTCTTGCGACGTTTACTAGGCAGACCATATATATGGAGTGGGATTGCCAGTTCCTTCCCCAGCCTTTGTTAAAGTGGCATGATTCTGAATTTTGGGTTGGGTTAGTGAAGTTCCTTATCATGCACACTTCCCTGTTTGAGTAAGCCACATTGAATATATTGGGACTTGCTTCTGAGTAAACAAACATAGGATTGCACTACAAATATCTTTACAGATTGTGTAAATGATAAACATGTTTGATAGTATGAAGAAATATTTATGTAAGCATGACTATGTCCCAGTAAGAATCTGATTTCACACGATGGTTGAATATTATTATTTCCTCTACATTTTAGGTGTGCCCTTCTTCCTTGGAGTGTTCATGGGTCCCCTCTTTTTTCAACCTAAGGGGCAGATTAGGCTGAGAGATGGTGAGTAGCCCATGGTCACACCCAGTAAACCTTATAGCTCATTTCCATTAAAAAAAAAATAATTAAAATAATTTACATACAGCCAAAGTTCATGAAGTGGAGCCACGCAAGACATTTAAAGCAAATGACTTCCCCTAAAGAATCCTGGGAAGTGTAGTTTCCCCCTCACAGTTATTGTTCAGGCATATTAATGTGTGTTTTAAATGAATGGTGTGGATTTGCCCTAGGTATGATGTGTATTTATTAGTGAATTGAAAAGAACAATTTTAAAAGATACTTTTTTTAAAACAGGAAGGGCTGTAGCTCAGGGGCAGGGCATATGCTTTGCATGCAAAGGTCCAAAATTCAGTTTCTGGAAAAGAGTATTACCTGGAATCCTGGAGAGCAAATGCTAGTCCATGTGCTCAGTACTGAGCTAGATGGTATCAAATGGCCTCAGTCTGTATAAGGTAGATTCCTTGGTTCCTAAAAGTGGAAAGAGACCGAAGGGCCACAGTGACTCCAAAATTTATGTATTTTATTTACAACATTTATATACCGCTTTATTGCAAAAAACCTCAAAGCTGTTTACAGAAGGAATTAAAACAATAAAGTTATTGGCAAAAACAGTTAAAGACAGGTATTTAAAAACTTTCAAAATAATAAAACTAACCATGAGTTAAAAACAGATAAAAAACACAAAGCTTCTACATGCCTGGGTAGGCTTGCCCAAACAAATTTGTTTTTAGCAGGTGCTGAAAAGAGTACAATGAAGGTGTCTGCCTAATGTCAATAGGCAGGGAGTTCCAAAGCATACGTGCTGCCACACTAAAGGACTGGTTTCTTACAGGAGCAGAACAAGTACTATATGGCATCCGTAACATGGAAAGCACACCTTGAACTTGGCCTTGTGGCAAATCAGCAACCAGTGCAGATTTCAGAGCACAGGTATTATGTGCTGATAGGGTCTCCCTCATGTCAGTAATCATGCCACAGCATTCTGTAGACATTCTACTAACTAGACCCCAAGAGGTTGTGCTGTATCAGGATTTCTGTGACCTTGGCTGACCAGGTGCCAGGATTTTTTTAGCTTTGGTTTTTGGTTAGGAATCCTGACTGGTTGTGGGATGCCGAGTTTTCTGCCTTACTCATAGGAATCTTGTGGTTGGCGTGGTATTGCATTTAGGAAATCACTGTGTTTTGTTTTTGTTTTTTCTATTTGCATTTCATTTCTGTTTAACCTAACTCCCTTACATCCATAGAAGCAACAATAGTGGTTCCATGTGCTCAACTCAACCCCATCAAACCCACTCATGATGCACCTTGTTGGTTGCATGACAGCTTCTTTCTTGCCCAGTAGTGGTAAAAGGGAATTCACATATTGGGAAGTGTAGCTGCAATTGTTGTTGTTCCCAAACTGCTGTCTGTGAAGGTAGACCAAACCAGGCGTGTTTTCTCTATCAATTATTACTCACTGGAATTGGCTTGGCTGTCAAAGTGAGGTTATAGCAGTCCATAGGGTAGACAGAAAAGAGTACTCTTACTCATTTCTCAAACCTCTCTCTGAAGTGGAGGGTCAAGTCTGTAAAGAAGTTTGGAGCAGCCATGTTAAAAGGCAGGCAGGGCATTCCTGGCAGGGGGTTGCCAACCCTGCTTGGATAGGGATATCTTTGCAGAGGATCCCTAGTCAAGCTTTACCAACAGCACAAACCAAACCATATCCACTCAGAAGTAAGTCTTATTGAGTTCTATGGGGCTTAGTAATTGTGTTTAGAATTGCAGTCTTCAGGGACATCCATCTTTACTCCTGAGTGCTCTCATCTAATATCTTCACAACACTAGGCTCCTGTCTTCCCACAATGGCCTTCTGATGACTGGGCTGGCCTGAGGGCACTTATACCCTTCTTGCCATAAGTAAGTAGGTTAGATTACATGTTCCCTACCCAGGCTCCATGCTTTAGCTAAGATTTCTGTCTTAATTTCCAAGCAAATATTTTTGTTTGAGTTGTATGCCCCAAGCAACTGCGGTTGATGCTTAATATATCATGCTTAATGACACCACTCAGTCCCGCCCCTGAAATCCCAGTGTTTGGGATGCTTCTGACCTGGCAACCCTAGTTTGTCCTAACATTTCTGTATGTTATTTTCACTAATAAATGCATTTTTGCACACTTAACCTTGGAATATGCATTTTTGTACATATTACTTGGCTAGAGACTGCACTGCAAAGTTCGGAGAAGTGCAGAGTTTGAAGGGTGACAGTTTTGGTTTGTGTATTGTTTTGGAAAGTGTGAATTTGGTAGGTTAACCTTTAAATGCCAACTGAACCAAATTTCTTCCCCAACCCTAAGCATAACGCTATGCATATTTACTTGGAAGTAAATCCTGTACTCCCAAATAGATGCTTTCGTTGTCCCCTCTGCTAGGTTCAGTTATCTCCTCAGACCCTCTTCTGAGTTCCAACTGCATTGCAAAGTGATGACTGTCCCAGCAAGGAGCAGGGTCTTAGCCCTAAGAATATAAAATTAACTCTCTCCTAAGATCTGCTATTGTTCCTTTTTTATCAGAAGGGGAGCAAAATACATATTTATTTATTATTTCAGCAATTTATATACTGCTTAACACCATAGTTTCTAATCAGTGTACAGTAAGGTTAAAAAAAGAAAATAGATATAAAAATCATTTGGCCTTCAGTACCACTATTCTTACTGGTGCTTTTTTCTGTTTTTATATGTTAATGAGTTTACTTGTTGCTGGATACTTTACAAGTGCTGGAAAGTAGGCTAATAAATTATTTTAATAAATACTTTTAATAAACAAATAAATGTGCCTAGAATTACAGCTAAGCCAATGAGGCTGTTGATCTGGTTTTTCTTTTCCTCTCTCTTAGCACTTCTGAACAGGACTTTTGTCCAGATTAGTTTCCTTTTAGCTATCCTGTTGTACTTGCAACCTGTGAATCAAATGCCTTTTGTGTGCATGTTTACAGGACAAACAGGTTTTTCAAGCCATTGTTGTGTACACGCTTGCCACAGCTGAGAGGGGAAGGGAGGTGGTTCCTCAGAGAGTGCCACTACTGAAAAGGCCCTCCCTCTGTTCACTGCTAAATTAGTCTCTGCAGGTTGTGGCACGACTAGGAGGGCTTCATTCAACTCTCATAGTGATCAGGCATATTAATAATTTATTTGTTAATTTATGAATCACCATTTACATGTGTCTCAAGGCAATTTACAAACATTCCATGAAAACAGCTAAAAGTAGTTTTTAAAACAGTATAAAGGATTAGTGAAGATCAGAGCTTGGAAGTAACTAGATACAAATAACGAGTTACTTGTACTTCATTACATTTTGCTGGTAATAGAACGAGTAATAACTTCATTACTTTTGAGTTGTAACGTTTCCAGAGTTACTTTTGGGTGTTACTTGGGGGGGGCGAGCAGGGGAAGTCTTCTGCTCCTCTGATTTGTGGATAAAAATTATGTGCTTCAAATTAGGCTTCTGTGCAGCGTCGCTCTTCCTTCGTACTCTGTGGGTGCTTAGAAGGTGACGAGGGAGGTGGAGAGCGAGACGGGGTGAAGAAAACAATTATTTAAAAATGGACAGGAGTGGGACTTCCCGGAAGGAGTGCTGGCTGGTGGTCGTCTCTGAGTGAGCTCTATCTCAGAGGAAGCTTATTTCAGTTAAAAGCCAGTCAAGAGGAATTTTTGACTGGCGTAAATGTTCTCCAAGATAAAAGGGGAACCGAAGAGATTATCCACGGAACTCCGTCGAGCTGTAGATTGCTAGATTTGATCAGGAATCCCCCCTGAGATAAGAAGGCATTTCTAGCAGCAGAAGACAGAGTCTGGATTTCCAACAGGCTGTGCTGAAAGTAAGCGAGACTTTTTTTCTTTCTCTTTTAAAAACGTTTTTAACGAGCTAGCCTCCTTCTGTCTAAATCTTATCAACTAACTTAAATTACTATCGTAAAAGAGACTTGTTTACGAATCGGCAACTCAGTAACTTGGGTGAGTCAGACTTTTTTCGTATTATACAAAGCTAAGGAAGAAGGGAGCAATTCAAAGAACCTGCTTTATTTTTTATGACAAAAAGCTGGCTTAAAGCTGGAATTACAAAGATTAAACGGATAAGAGGCAACTTATTAGATAAGATGATTTGATTATTTGAAGGAAATATATCTGAGAATATTTTTTTTATTTTGGATTAAATTTTTTTTTTGAACGAATCTGCTGTTTGTGTATCTTACTAACTGCTGGATGCTGAGAACTGGATTTGTTTTACATTCCTGAATGTGCTGGAGATAAGAACTGGAATATTAACTTTTTTGTTGCTGGGAGAAAAGAAACTGTTTGCCTCTACATTGGCTAATAATAGAAAAAAAATTTTTTTTTTCAAGAATGACATCTAGGAAAGCAGCCAAAGTTTTGGAGCGAAGAGTTTCAATTGATACACAGGAAGGGATGGACATGTTCCAGAAAATTATGGAGGGATTTAGTGATTTTAAACAAGAGTTGAAACAAGAGATGAAACAGGACAGACAACAACTTAAAGATGAATTTTGCAATATGAAAAAGGATTTTAAAGATTTACAAGATCATATTAAAACAGAAGTGGGTGAGATTAAAAATAACATTGGGCAATTAACACAGGATGTAAAAAATGTTAAAGATAAGGTGCAAACCTTAGAGAATAGAATAGATATTACAAATATGGAATTGGAAAAAAATTTGGACTATATTGCTGTTATGGAACTTAGAGATAAAGAACATTGCTTGAGATTCCGTGCAATTCCTGAGGAAACAGGTGAAGATATCAGAGAGAAAATTGTTAATGTTTTGGCAAAATCCTTCGACAGGAATGAAGATCGAATGGAATTTGAAATAGACAAAGTTTATAGAATTAATTCCAGATATGCAACAATAAAAAAAATCCCAAGAGATGTGCTTGTTTATTTTTTTAAAAAGAGGACCAGAGATATGGTTTTGCAACATCATTTTAACAATGTCTTCAAAATTGACGGTAAAGAAATACAGGTGATGAAGGAAATTCCTGTTAGGCTTCTATGTAAGAGAAAAGATTACGCTTTCTTCACAGAAAAACTTAAACAATGTAAAATTCAATTTAGATGGGATGTTCCAGAGGGAGTGATTTTTACATTTAGACAACAGAAGTATCGATTAAATACTGTTCAAAAAGCAAGGGATTTCTTGAGAAAAGCTTCAAAAGACATGGAAGAAGATAAACTCAAAGATATGGACATAATTCCTGGGAAACAAAGTCAACAGAAACAGGTAGAGGAAGAAAAGGATGATGATGGATCAAAGGGAGCAACAGGCACAGACTTTTCTAAAATACATGCTTGAAAATGGATTACAAATATCTAACTTGGAATATAAATGGAGCTAATTCGTCGCAGAAGAGAAAGTATTTCATTATTTGAAAAAATTAAAATTGGATATAATTTGTCTACAAGAAACTCATATTAAGAAGAAAGATTCTAAATATTTAATTTGTAAAAATTTGGGTGAAGAATTTATTTCGGCAGGATTTTTAAAAAATGGTGTGGTTCTTTATATTAATTTACAATTGTCTCCTAAACTGATATTATTGGATGATAGTGGCAGATTTGTGGGAGTTGAAATCACCATTCAGGGTACAAAAATTTTGATAGTGGGCATTTATGCTCCTAATGAAGATAAAACAAGGTTTTATACTGGACTTATGGAAAAATTATCAGAGTTTGCATATGATCATTGGTGTGTCATGGGTGATTGGAATGGGGTAATTTCACCAAAAATGGATAGACTTTCTGAGAAAAATATTAAAGAGACACAGGGCAAATTGCCGAAGATCTGTTTCGAATTGATGGAAAATTTAGAATTGGTGGATGCTTGGAGATATATAAATGACAATGCAAAGGAATTTACTTACTTTTCAGAAAGACATAAAACATTTTCGAGGATTGATATGATTTGGATGTCTAAAAATTTAATGAAAGATATTTCCAAGATGGATGTGTTACCAAAAACCTTTTCGGATCATAATCCAGTGATATTGACTTAAAAAAAAAAAATCTTGGATTTAGATGGAGACTAAATGAATCTTTATTACAGAATGATAAAATAGTGCAGGAATGTAAGAAGAAATTAAAAGAGTTTTTTGAACACAATTTACATAAAGGAACAGATGAAAATATTGTTTGGGATACAAGTAAAGCATTTATGAGGGGATATTTTATTAAATGTAATTCTGAATTAAAAAAGAAGAAACAACAGAAAATGCAATTGATCTTGGAAGAAATAAAACAAAAAGAGGAAGAATTGAAAGAGAATCCAACTAAAGCTTCTACTGTAAATCAAATTAAAATGTTACAGAAACAAGTGTCAATGTTGACAGTTAGAGAAATTGAAAGGAAATTAAATTTTGCTAAACAAAGGACTTTTGAATTTGCAAATAAACCGGGGAAATTGCTAGCATATAAATTAAGAAAAGAACAACAACAAAATCTTATTTTAAAGATACTAGAAGGAGATGAGATGTTGACAGACAATTTAAAAATCCAAAGGGTTTTCCATCAATATTATTCAACTTTGTACAAGTGTCAGGAAATTCCCTCAGAATAAATAGAAGAGTATATATCCAAACAGAATTTGCCTAAAATTACAGATCTTCAGAGACAAGCTATTAATGGTCCTATTATGTCAAGAGAAATATCTGAGGCTATAAGTAAAATTAAATTAGGAAAGGCGCCAGGACCGGATGGACTATCAGCAATGTATTACAAATGCTTGGAGGAGGAACTTTTACTACCTTTACAGTATACAATGAATTCTATTTTACAAGAGGGGAAGATACCGGATAGTTGGAAAAATGCCAATATAACATTAATACCTAAAGAGGAGCAGGATTTAACCAAAACAAAAAATTATCGGCCAATATCTTTATTGAATAATGACTATAAAATTTTTACAATGATTTTGGCTGAAAGAATGAAAATAATATTGCAACAATTTATTCAGGAAGATCAAGTGGGGTTTTTACCTAAAAGACAATTACGTGATAACGTCAGGAATGTTTTGAATGTGTTGGAATATCTAGAACAACGAAATGACATACAAGCTGCTTTGATTTTCTTGGATGCTGAGAAAGCATTTGATAATTTGAATTGGAAATTTATGTTTAAGGTTCTAGAGCAAATGGACTTTGGAGTTAATTTTATAAAATGGATCAGATCGATTTATACATCACAGAAGGCACAGATAATTGTCAATGGGGATTTAACGGACTCATGTGAAATACAAAAGGGTACAAGACAGGAATGTCCATTGTCCCCCCTTCTATTTATTCTGGTTTTAGAAGTGCTGCTTAGAGACATAAGGTAAGACAAAAGGATTTCGGGAATAAAGATAAAAAAAGAGGAATATAAATTGAGAGCATTTGCTGATGACTTGATAATTGTATTAGAAAATCCCTTGGAAGGAATCAAAGTATTGATGGATAAACTAGAAGAATTTGGACCATTAGCAGGATTTAAGATCAATAATCAAAAAACGAAGATGTTGGTGAAAAATTTATCTTTAAGAGATCAAAAAGAGTTAATAGAGAAGATAGAATTTAAAATAGAAGAAAAGGTGAAATATTTAGGTATCATTATGACAAATAAAAATTCAAAGTTGTTTCATAATAATTATGAAAAACTATGGACAGAGATTAAGAAAGATTTGTTAAGATGGGATAAATTACAGTTGTCGTTAATGGGTAGAATATCTGTAATAAAAATGAATGTATTGCCGAGAATGATGTTTCTATTTCAAACAATACCTGTCATATCTTCTGATCTACCTTTCAAACAATGGCAAAAAGATATTTCTAAATTTGTTTGGCAGGGGAAAAAACCAAGAGTTAAATTTAAATTATTACAAGACGCCAAAGAAAGAGGAGGGCTGGGATTACCAAATTTGAGACTTTATTTTGCTGCTTGTTGCTTAGTCTGGATAAAGGAATGGATTCTATTGAGGAATAAAAGATTATTGGATTTGGAGGGTCACAACCTGAAGTGGGGATGGCATGGATATCTATGGTATGATAAAGTAAAAGTTAATGTGCATTTTAATAATCATTTTATAAGACGTCCTTTGTTGAATATATGGAATAAATACAAAACAAGGTTTTTTTTAAAAATACCACCATGTGTTTCAAGTCAAGAAGCATTTTATAGAAGAGAAATGGCTGGAAAAGAGAAATGGTTAACTTACCAAGAACTATTAGAAAATATGCATGGTGAATATATAATGAAAGAGAGAGAACAACTAATAAAGGAAGGATATAGTTCACAATGGTTTGCCTATTTACAATTGTTAGAAAGATTTAAAATGGACAAGAAAATGTATGGGTTTGAAATAAATAAATCTGATTTTGAAATAGGTTTGTGTACAAATGATGAATGTATAATTGCAAAAATGTATAAATTTTTATTAAAAATGGACATGGAAGAAGAACAAGTAAAAGAGTGTATGGTTAAGTGGGCAAAAAATTTTGGTTATAATATACAAATGGATCAAAGGGAAAATATGTGGAAAAAAGGTTTGAAATTTACATTATGCTATAATCTTAAAGAAAATTTTTATAAAATGATGTATCGGTATATGACTCCAGAAAAGTTGTCAAAAATGTATAGTAATGTTTCTAATGTATGTTGGAAATGTAAACAACAAGAAGGATCTTTTTATCATATGTGGTGGTTGTGTAAACAGGCAAAATTATTTTGGGCACGGATAGGTAGGATGATGCAAAAAATTTTAAAGATAAATATTCAGTCAAAACCAGAATTTTTTTTATTGGGTTTTATGGATAAACAAAAGGAAAAGAAATATGGAAGAATAATATTATATATGATCATGGCAGCAAGATTACTATATGCACAAAAGTGGAAAATGGAATAGATACCAACAATGGAAGAATGGCTATTGAAATTAATGGACTTAGTTGAGATGGACAAATTGACATGTCTTATTAGAGAAAAAACGACAGATACATTTCTTAAGGAATGGAAGCCTCTTTTGGACTTTTTGTTGAAAGAAAAAAATGAAATGATGATAAATGGGATTTGACGATTAATTAAGATAGACTTTGGAAAAAAGTGAATTTCGTATGTTTTAGGAGACAGGTTTGATATATATTATATACTTATAGCTGATCTGTAACAAATCGGAAGTCAAGTTTTTCTTTTTATTTTATTTTTTTTGTTGTATTGTTTTTGTTGTATTTGTATTTGTTTTATAAAAATTTCAATAATAAAAAAATTATTATAAAAAAAAATAAAAATGGACAGGAGTACAGGGAGAAAAGAGCCGGAGGGTAAGGAGGCAGCAGAAAAATGGACATGAAGAACTGGTTGCATAGATGAGACTTACCAGTGGAGAGAGATGCAAGCCAAAAGCCATCGCTTCAGGGGTGAGTGAGGGGCAGGCAGAAGTTGCAGCAGCAAGCAGCCAGGGTCCTAAAGAGCTGCTGCTTCCAGTTTTCTTTCCTGCGCTTCGTTTCTTGTGAGGAAGATATTCCCTGGGAGCTCTTTTGTGTAAATCCTCCTCCCCAAGGCAAATGCAAAGAGTTTCAAACAGGCACTTGTTAAAAATGATTGTATAGCTGACTTACAGTACAATATATACAAGTCTACTCAGAATTAAGTCTCTTTATGTTTAATGGAGCTTACTCCCATTTGCGGGCGGGGGGAGAGAAAAAATATGTCCCTTTATAGTACAAAGATGCATCAATCTGGTTAAGGCAAGTAAAATTTGATGCATGTAATACAAGGACTAACCTGCAATCCAGTACTTGTCTGCTCAGAAGTAAGTCCCATTGGGTTTAATGGAACTTACTCCCAGGCAAGTGTGTATTGTGTACACTTACCTGGGAGTAAGTCCCATTGAACCCAATAAAGCTTACTTCTGAGTAGACATGTATTGCATTGCAGCCTTAGTTTCCTTCTTTCCCATTTTAATTCTGCCTTCTTTATCTTCACAACAGCCTGTGAGGCAGGTTAGAGTTAGGGACTGGTCCAAGGCAATAAATAAGCAAAAACAATGATGAGTAAAAATTTAAAATGTGAAATGCTCAGAGTATTTTTGTCGCTTTTGACAAGGCTTTGTGTGTGGGGTTTTATGTCTACTGTCTCATAAGTTCTTTTTGCCTGAGAATGTCATATTTCATACTGTTACAGATGTTCTTTTTTTAATAAAAAATTGTCCAAATTCTGTGGTTGTTTTTTTTTTTTACTTGAGTTCTTTGCATGGTTTAGGGGTGGCATTGCAGGAGATCAGGCTCTTATGGACAGCTATGGGGCAGGCAGAAATTAAATGGAGTAAGCCTTTTTTGTATGGAAATACAATTACGGGGAAAGCTTCACCTGTTAACATTCTATCTGTCAGGCATCTTATTACTTGTGTGTGCCCCCCTCCCCAGATTTATTTTTGATTTGTGAATGCCATGACCATTGCCATCCCCCCCCCGTTTATCTTTGCAACAACCCTGTGAAGTAGCTTAGGCTGAGACAATATATGTACATAAGCGGCAGTTTGTAGTTGTAGTTGGTACAGCATTAATAAAGTATAGCCCCTGAAATGCTGAAATTTATTCTGGTGGAGTCCAGTCCTATATATATCTACTCCAAATTAAGCCTCATTGAGTTAAATGGGTAAGTATATAGGACTGCAGATTAATGTTTACCTCTGAAAGGAACGCACTGTCAGACATAGAATTTAAGTGACATACTTTTCTGGATTTGTTTGAAACAGATGGGTAGGTGGGAAGAGAGTTGTGTTAATCTAACTGGGTCTTCAACATAGTGCCCTCCAGATGTTTTTGGATTACAACTCCCATCAGTCTCAGATAACATAACGATGCTGAAGTTGGTTCCTAGTTCCCAGTTCCTTATTTGCTTGAAAGTTAAAAACACTAAAAAAAGACAAGTTCACAGCTACAATAACTCCAAGCCAAAGTTAACATGTCTCTGAACCCCCAAATATATGTTGGGGTACCCCATATCATATATTGCTGTGATCTGGAGACTCTCCCCATAAAGAATTAAAAAATATATTCAATCAAAATTATCAGGCTTCTGAAATGCTTATAAATACATAATGATGTCATAAAATTATAAAAAATAAGTAACTGGGTGTGCCCACCCCACAATCTCTTCTGAACCAGTACAGCTCAAACACCCCAGGGAAGGGGAGGGTGTCCTCTACAAGATGCCAGTGTGTCCTGCCTAGCCCAGAGCTTTTGCTGGGTGCAGGGCAGGGATAAGGGCATCTATGCATAACCCAAAGTGACAAAAATATGCAGAAAACTGTAAGAAACTGGGGGTGCCCACCCCAAAATCACTGTGCCAGGCAGTAGTGTAGTGGCAAATTCAGAAGTGCAGGGTCCCTTCATGATAGTCTCAGCCACATCCAGACCCCCCTCCTTCCTTATTTTGCTCCTGGGTTGAGAATGAGGTCCTTTTTAATTCCTTCTCCCACAACAACTGATGTCCCTAAGAGATGATCAGTATGAAAAGGGAGAGTATTAGCTACTGAAAAGAGTCTTCTCAGTGGGTGACTCACCTTCTTTCACTCTGATTGGCTCCAATCAGCAGGAAAGAACAAGGAAGCATATTAGAAGACTCTTCTCAGTGGCTAACACACTCCCCTTTCATGCCAATCAGTTCATATGATGCTGGAGATAGGGGCCCTGCTCCCAAAAAAGTAAGGGGGTCTAGGACTCCCTGAGCCCCTGGACAACTACACCCCTGCTGCCAGGACAAATCATACATCCCAGGAAGGGGGAGTTTGGCCTCTACAAGATGCCAGTACTTCCCACCTGGCCTATAGTTTCTGTTGGGCGCAGGGCACTCATAAGGTCATCTGTGCAGAACTAAAATAAGAGTAAGTAGAGAAAAATATGTAATTTGGGGTGACCACTCCAAAATCTGCTGTGGGCCATGAAACATCATTCACCTGAGCAACGAGGAGAGTGTCCTCAACGAGATGCCACTGCATCCTGCCTGGAATGGATTTTCTTGTGGACACACGAAACGGATATGTGCATCTATGCACAACAAGCAATGTAGAACATATATAAGGAACTGTGGGTTCCCACCCCAAAACATGCTTTGGGCACTACAAGTCATACATCCATGCATGCAGGAGAGAGTTCCCACCCAGTTCAGAGCTTCTTTTGTATGTATGGTACAGACAAGGGCATATATGTATTAGAAAAATAGTGAATATGTAGAGGAAAGAAAATAAGAAACTGGAGTGCCCATCCTAAAAGATGATTTGGGGCACTAGATATCATACTTCCATGCATCTGGGAGAGTGTATTCTATGAGATGCCAGCCATGCATACTAGAATGTCATCTATGAAATTACATCTTCAAGAAATCATTGTTTGTTGACCCTGCCACAAGTCCTTCTGTCACCAACATCAATGGCTTTTAAAAATAATAATTGAGCTATAACAAAGTAAGTAGAAGGGAAGACAATACAACATTTTTTTTAATCCACATAGATAATAAGCACTGGCCTTAAGCACTGGCATAGCATAGAGGACACCCTATCATTTTCTGGGGTGTCTGACTTGTCTTGGTCCAGAGAAGATTTTGTGGTAAACACCCCCGGATAGTTATTCTTTTCTTCCCTTTTTGTCTCTTTTGGTTGTGCATAGATGCCCTTATACATGCCCTTAATCCAACAGAAATTCTGGGCCTGGTGGGAAGCATTGGCATCTTGTAGAAGATATCTTCCCCTTTCCTTGGGTGTATGATTTATCCTGGCCCAGAGCAGATTGTAGAGTGGGCACCCTCAGTTTATTTTTTCTGCATCTTTTGTCCGTTTTGGTTGTGCATAGATGCCCTTATCACTGCCCTGCGCCCAGCAAAAGCTCTGGGCCAGGCGGAAAGTACTGGCATCTCATAGACGACACCCTCCCCTTTCCTGGAGTGTATGATTTGTCCCGGCACAGAGCAGATTTTGGGGTGTGCACCCTCAGTTACTTATTTTTTATGATTTTATGACATCATTATGCATTTATGAGCATTTCAGAAGCCTGATCATTTTGATTTGTTGTTGTTCTTGACAGGGAGAGTCCCCAGATCACATCAATATATTATATGGGTTACCCCAACATATATATTAGTGTTCAGAGACATGTTAACTTTCCTATGGAGTTGCTGTAGCTATGAACTTTTCTTGTTATTTAGTGTTTTGAACTTGCAAGCAAATAAGAAACTGGGAACTAGGAACCGACTTCAGCATTGTGACAACATAACCAGTTATAAGGGATGATGGAAATTGTAGTCCTACAACATCTGGAGGGCACAACGGCTATCACTGATCTATAAGGCCTCACAAGTAACTTTTGTTGTTTGTTGCAATACATACAAGAACATAAGAAGAGCCTGCTGGATCCAACCAGTGGCCCATCTAGCCTAGCATCCTGTTCTCACAGTGGCCAGTCAGATGCCCTATGGGAGCCCATAAGCAGGATCTGAGTGCACGAGCAGCACTCTCCCCACTTGTATTTCCAGCAACTGATATTCAGAAGCATACTGTCTCTGACAGTGGAAGTAGAACATAGCCATCATTTTTAGGTGCCACTGATAGTTTTATCCTCCATAAATTTGTCTAATCCTCTTTTAAAGCCATCCAAGTTGGTGCCCATCACTGCTTCTTGTGGTAGTAAATTCCATAGTTTCATTCATTCATTGGCGATCGCTCATGGCCGAGTAAGATTGTCTTCCAAGATAAGGTCTTTATCAGTGGGTCCGGAAGTGACTGTGGAGGCCAATTCTTGATCCACACAGCCTCCCACAGTGAGGACATAGGTTTCCAGATGGTCACGATGAGTATTTGTTTGATGTGCCTTCAACTTAGCTTGTTTGTCCCGTTCGCCCTGTATTCGTGCTTCTTCGAAGTCCACAGCACCTTTGATAATAGCTGATCTCCATTTGGGACGTTCATGGGCCAAGACTTCCCAGTTCTTGATGTTCATGTTACTTTTTTTAGATTTGCTTTAAGAACATCTTTAAAACTCTTTTGCTGTCCATTGATATTCCATTTTCCATCCTTAAGGTGGGAGTAAAGTAGCTGCTTTGGAAGACGGTGATCAGGCATTCAAACAACATGGCCAGTCCAGCGAATGTGATGTTGAAGGATCATTATTTCAATACTGGTAGTCATTGCTTCTTCCAAAACACTAATAATAGTCCGTCTGTCTTTCCAAGTAATTTGCAGGAGTTTCACTACATGCTGGGCAAGACCACATTTTTAATTGCAGGAGAAGGGATAACATTTATGCTGGTGGATTACTTTTGATATGTGCATTTTCTGTTTACCTATGTTATGTCTCTTAAGTTCTGCTTCTGACAGTTCAATTGTGCATACATGTCTACCCAATTAGTTCAGTGGGACTTACCTCCTGGTAAGTATGTACAGGATTAAGTTACCTCTAAGTTATACTGTTGACAAAAAAAATTACAAAGGCAACTAGTAAAGTACTAAACTTTGCATTTTTCTTTTATGATAGGGCATCGCCATATTGATCAAAATATGTTTTAGTTGAAAGTGTTTAGTGCTGCGTTGTTTTTTGCAGCACAACACAGGCATGCCTTCAAGTGCCACAGTAGAATGTCTGTTCAGTACTGGTGGCAACCTAATCTGTAAAAGGGCATTTCTTGCCTGACGTGCTCTTTGAGCATCCTGTCCTTTTGAGACATAACAGAAACGTATTGTAAAAGCATTTCAAGTGTAAAATTTGATTTCAAGTGAATTATATGTATCTTTGCTGGGGGTGGGGTGGGGGGATGTGAGATTCTGTTATACCATCCTGTTAATCTTGCAGATAAAAAAAAAATTCTACTACCCTCTGCGTGTGTGGTCTTATTTTTAATGTTGTTTTAGGCTACTTAGATGTGCAGCAGCCAAGGCCAGCACCTTGTCGGCATTTTTTTAAAAAGTAACTAAAATGTAACTGTAGTGATTACTTTTGAGTAAAAGTAAAGTAATCAGTTACTTTCAGAGCAATTGTAATGGTAATTGCTACTTTTTGGGCCATGTAACTGTAATTGATTACTTTTTCAAAGTAATCTTCCAAGCTCTGCTGAAGATAGGTTTAAAAGCAATTAAAAATAAAACCTGTTGCAGAAACCTTTCAGATTAATATAGGGAAAGGAGACAAGAAAACTCCGTAACAACTATGGCATGGGGGGGGGGGGAACAGTATCAGGCTTATCAAAGTATTTGGCTGCAAAGTATATGTATACATTCCTGAGGAGAAAGAAACACAGCAAACTACAGAACAGAACAGTGGAAGGGATCCTTGTTGGGTACAGTGAAAATTCCAAAGGTTACAGAATCCTGAATCCACACACAGATAAAGTGACCATCCGTAACAGTGTGACTTTTGAAGAAGAGCCAGATAAGAATATAATGACTTTACAAAAACCAGCAGAAGAAGAACACCAGGACACAGAATTGCTGAAAAAGATGGACCATCTGAACATAGCGTTGAAATTAATTCATGGTCAACTGAAAAGCAAGCTCAAGGGCAGCCTCCTGCAAATGTTGAGACCAGACAGTGAACCACGGAAAATAATGGCAAACCATCTGTTTGTCCTACAAAGTTAGCACTACAAGGCCATTTGAACTATCATCATGGGAAGACATTTCACAAACTCCAGAAGGAGAAGCCAATAAATGGAGAAAAGCAGCTGAGGAAGAAGTGAAATCAATGCTTGACAATCAAACCTGGATACTCTCTCCCCAGGCTTCAGACAGGAGACCCATAGGATGTAAGTGGAAATTTAAAACAAAGTGCAAAGTGAAGTTGGAGGCCCAACTCATTATTTATTTATATTTGTTTCCCACCCTGCCTTCCAGTAGGAGCCCAAGACGGCAAACAGAAACACCAAAATCACTCTAAAACTTAAAAAAAAAAAACCTTCAAAATATATTAAAACAAAACAACTTTAAAAACATCTTTTTAAAAGAGCTCTTAAAAAGTAATTCCAACACAGACACAACATCACACTTCCATACCTAATCAGGATTCTGTAAAAGCAGGGGTTTGGTAAAGATTCTCTCACTACTTGGCAGGATTTTAGAGATTAAAAGCTTTTGACTCATTGCAGAAGGCTATTCACATGGAGAGGACCATGATGAAACATTTGCGCCTGTAGTCATGCACACAACTATCAGAACATTGTTAAGTGTAGCAGCCAAAACAGGGATGCAAGTTAAAACATTTGGAAGTAAAAACAGCATTTCTGCTTGGAGACTTAAAATAAGACATCTACATCGAACAAGCACCAGGATTTGAAGACACACAAAAAAACAATTTGTATGTAAATTGCAGAAGTACATATATGGACTTAAGCAAGCTGCTACAGCATGGAACCCGAGAATAAATTGTTGTTGTTGTCCTTCACACTTCCCTAAAAAGAATTTAAAAACAACTTACAATCACAAAAATAGGATGGTTCCTAAAAATATACATGTCATATGCCAAAGGCCAGGGTAAAGAGGAATCTTCAGTAAAGTACTTCCAAAGGAAAACTTCACCAAAAGTAAAGAAGATCCCTGCCTGTATTCAAAGGGAGTAGATCCAACAAGAATTCACATACTGATACATGATTATATATTTTGATCAAGAAGGAGATGACTGTGAAATAATAAAAGTATTAAACCAAGACTTTGAGACAAAAGATCTAAGAAAAATAACACATCACCTGGGAATACAAGTAGAAAGAAGATGGTGGCGTTTACCTTTTCAACCAAAGATACAACGTTGAAGGAATAATATAAAGTTTTGGAATGAAAAATGCAAAGGCCGTAAGTACTACACTGGAAACAAGTTAACTGAAAGCACACCACTGCCTGATAGTTAGCAATACAGAAGGGCAATTGAACAGTTGTATATTGCCACGGTTACAAGACCAAATATTGCAACAGGGGTAGGTATTTTGGAAGCTTTTCTTTCAGTGCAAATAGAAGGTGTCAAGAACATCTGGTTTGTAATAGAGATGTAAAATTTCCAGAAATTTTGAAACCATGGAAAAAACCAGTTTTTTTCAGAAAAAAATGAAATTTTTGGAAAAATTGAAAAAATGCAATATTAGCACTTTTTACAGATTGAAAGTCACATTGGTTCAGGAACATCAAATGTAATTATGTACAACTTGGTCTGACATAACATCACATTTGGTATATTAAAAGTACATTTGATTCAAACAATAATTACAAATTGAATTTACTTTTTTAAATTTTTACTTTTTTTGTAACAAATGGATCTACAAGATCCTGAACTGTAAGGAACACCTGAACTATAATGAACCTCTTTCATTTTGCCAGTTTATGTGGACCAGGCAAAAAACATTTTTTTTAAAAAAGAAGAATCCATCAACATTAATAACAAAGAAAAATATTTATGTCTCTGCTAGTCCTCCACAGTGTCAAGCAGACATAAAGCATCCATTCCCATAAAAAGAACTGAGGAAAAAAGGGGGGGACCAAGATTCAATGAAACATTTTATTCATCATGCTAAAATAAAACATTCCATAATCCATTTTTTCTTCATTTTTTTCAATTTTTCCAATTTTTTGAAAAAACAAAAAAGGCTTCGGGGAAAAAACAGGAAAATGGTTTTTTTCTGAATTTTTCTGGGGTTTTTTTCCAGGCTTTCACATCTCTAGTTTGTTAGGGTGTTAACTAAAATGGTTCTGTGGCAAGGGATTGTGGGGGAAGCATCTTGCCTGAATTAGGGCCTCTGGGAGGCCATGAGACTCTCAGTTCTCACAGCTGAACTCAATTAAGCAGGAGCAAGAACATCTGCTTATCAGCCTGAGATTGGTGTCTCAAAGCCACAGGCCTGGGAAGGTTGGAGAAGCATTTAACCATTAGGCATGAAAACTCCAGAAGATTTTATCATCATAAAGCCCCCTGATTGGCTAATTAATTCCTAGGTGTTGCTGGGCTTTCTCCCACAAAAATAGAACTATCATTCTAGGTCTTTGTTCCCCAGTGTTCCTTGATGCTACCTGATGTTGGGGTACCATTTTCCATCTGTTATCCAGGCTATACATCTCTGGAGATATGTGGGACCATAAAGTTACTCTGCTGGTTTACCTATATTGTGTGAGTATAGTTTAGGCTAGACAGCTTTGTTATTTTTGCTTGTGACTTGAACTCTCTGACTTTTATATTTTACTTAACCCTTCAGGTGTTTGGTTTAAGGAATTGTTTTGCTGTTACATTTTTGCACTTATATTTTATTTTAATAAAGCTATCTCTTATTTACCAGTGTGTGTTCACTTCAGGGGGAAATTGGCTCTGAATCTAGCACCTTGGCCAATTAGCCACAAACTACTGTATAGTTGTGTATTTTGCCTTAAGGCTCCAGGACAAGGAGTGCATTCTTGGCTCTTGTCTTTTGGAATCCTTGGCAGGTCTATTTCTGGCACTTCATGTTTTCCCTTGGCCCAGAATGGGTGACCAGGTTTAAGGGGTGGTCGCAGTCTACCTATCTTGCAGGGTTGGTGTTGGTTTAACTCAGCCCTGGTAAGGGAAGCACAGGTTGTGCCTGGCTGGAATCAATTGACTGGGCTTGGGAGCTGACCCCAGTGGAAACTTGCAAGTTCTTAATAAAAGGCTATGCAAGGATAGCCAACGTGGTGTCCTCCAGATGTTGTTGGATAGCAACTATCATTCCTTACCATTGGCCATGTTGCCTGGAGTCCAACAACATCTGGAGGGCACTGCATTGGCTTTCTCAGGATATGATAGCAGGTCTGCTCTCTCATCTGTATTGGAATCCTGGTGTGAGTGATACAAGGGCTCTAGCCCTTCCCACACTGCAGTCTCAGTCCAGATCAGAACCCCACCTCTCCTGTTTACAATGGAAGAAAAGTTTCCATTGGTGCCCCCCTGCCCCCCACCAGAGCCCTAACATAGATACGGTCCCCTGGCCTACTACTCATCTAATTTGGCCCTAAGTGAAAGCAACTGAGCCTGCTGCTGAGTGAAGAGCTGCTAAATGTCTATCCTATCAGAGAATGCTTCCAGACTGTCATTATTTTTGGGTGCGATTCAATTACATCCCTGATATACACTAATAACTATGTCAGTTCTACAAGTAATGGTCCTTATGTAGCCACAGTGGCACTATCCACACACCAGACAGATGTATCAATAGGCTTGGGGAAACCCCATTGCAGAAGAATAAAAATATGTCCTTAAGGTGAACTCATTGAGGACTGAGCATGCTCAGTGACCACAGAATGCTGACTGGCTGTGAGGAGGGAGGAAGAATCAGTTGGGAGAGGAAATTGAATGGAGTATCCTTAGAAGATGACATGACTGACTGGAACAGTGAACAGTAACAATCCACACCTCAACATTTTGTTGCATGTCCCACATATTTACTTTTTAAGAGACATTCCTACAATTGCTTACAATATGAATGGCATCTTGTCTAATTTGCCCTTCAGTCCCTAACCAGAAGTAATTCTGTGGAAAGAGAAGTTCACATGTTAACTGGGCTATAAATGTTCATGGCAGTGGTTAGAGTGTCAGACTAGGATCTGGGAGACCAGGGTTCACATCCTCACTCGGCTATGAAGCTCACTGGGTGACCTTGGGCCAGCGACAGGCTCTCAGCCTAACCTGCCTCTAAGGGTTGTTGTGAGGATAAAATGGGGGGGAGGGAGAACCATGTACACCACCTTGAGCTCTTTGGGGGAAAGGTGGGATATAAATGAAATAAATAAATAGCTACTGTTCTCATTAAAGCAATATTTCTGGAAACCAAACAGCTTTGCATATATATATCTGCACATACCACAGTGTGGCGTGCTACTTCCACTCAAGCTTCACATTTGTTAGAAATACTGTATGTGTCAAAAACCTACTTTGGTTTGATTTTTGTTTCCACTATCAACCTCTGCTCAGTGGATAAGCGCAATCAAAGGTTGTGGTCATCAAATCATTTCCCTTCCAGAATAGGGGTGTAGAAATTAATGAGGGTTCAGATGGATTCATGCATTCATTTCCCTCATCAGAATCTGTCATTTCCTTTGTAAGTTATCTCCAGTCATTCATACAAGCACATGTGCCAGTGAGCAATTTCTAGAAACACATACAGACATCCCCACATCAATGAAAAGCAGCTGGAAAGGACCTCCCTCATATATATGTGTCTGTAGGCATGTTCCTGTATAACAGACCTGGAGGTGTAGTGAGATAGCAAAAACTACAGATTTTGGTTGTGTAGAATAAATCCATCCTACGCAACTGATCACTGAAGTCTTACTGCAGGAGCGGTGTGTGTCTGTGACCCTTCATATGTTGTTGGCCTCTATCAGCCTCAATCAACATGGTAAATGGTCAGAGTTGATGGATGTTATCCCCCAGCAATATCTGGAGAGCCCATGTACCCTGCCTAACATCCTGGTCCGCCGTCCAATTAAACTAGGCTTATCTTAATTTAAATGTGCTTGGGCCTGCTGAAGTCAATGAGAGAAAGTAAGGTTCAGATCAAGGGCCCTGACTAACTGGGTTTGTGACTTGAGCTCAAATTTATCTGGAGACAGAATCCTATATATGGGGATTGTTATAAACACTAATGTTATCATGACCCAGCTATAATCCCACATTTCTTTTCAAAGTTTTTCTAATCCTTATAATGCAATGACGTGTCAATTGCATTTAGAAGCTCAGATATCAGAACATTATTGGACCATCATAATTTGAAGAGTAGGAAAAAAGCAATTGTTTATTTATGGGTTAGATATGATAAAAGTAAGCTTCCTATGTTCCACTATGCCCTGTTCCATGTACTTAGACTGTCATCCAGCAAAACAGCACAAGTTTTTCATGTAAAAGGTTCTAGGTTCATTCTCCAGAAAGTCCAGGCAGGACTGGGGAAATCTCCCGCCTGAAACTCTAGAAGCTGCTGCCAGTTAGTGTAGACCAGGGGTGGGGAACCTGTGGCCTTCCAGATAACATTAGAGGTCAATTCCCATCACCTTCATCTAGCATGTCCAATGGTCAGAGGTGATGGAAGCTGGAGTCCAGCAACATCTGGAGAGCTACAGGTTGCCCAGTCCTAGGGTAGACAATATTGAGCTATATGGACCAATGGTCAGACTTGCTGTAGAACAGCTTCCTCTGTTCTCTATGTACTTAGCAATAGCACCTCAAACAGTGGTGGGACACAGAGCAGAGTATCCCCTGAAAATCTTTATACTGATATATGTTGGTCCCAGGCTATGGTCTGAAGGCATATGAGGCCAGCACCCTGCTGAAGTTAAGCAGGGTGGGGTCTCGTCAGTGCCTGGATGGGAGACTGCCTGGGAACCATATGTAAGCTGCCTTGGGTTCAGAGCTTGGAAAAGTTACTTTTTTGAACGACAACTCCCATCAGCCCCAGCCAGCATGGCTGGCTGGGGCTGATGGGAGTTGTCGTTTAAAAAAGTAACTTTTCCAAGCTCTGCTTGGGTTTCTATCATGAAAAGAAAGTAACAAATAAATAATAATATATGCCAGGATGTGGTCTGAAGGGCCATGAGGCCACTACTTTGCTGAAGGTAAAGCAGGTCTAGGTCTGATCAGTGCCTAGATGTAAGACCTGCTGGCAACCATATGTATGCCACCTTGGGTTCCATGATGGAAGGAAGATGAGAATAAATGTAAGACATTTTAAAAAAAGGTGTACAACTTGCATATTTTGGATTCATACATACATATTCCTCACTGCTGATAGATTCAAGTGCTTAAAGAAGCAATGAAACTCCTACAGCCCAACACTGGGCTCATGTGGCTCTGCATGGTGTGTGCGCTACTATGATGTAAAATTAATGACTCATACTTTGATTGTTAGAAGCAAAAATTATCTGTTTTCAGATTACCTGTCTTGTACTCAGAATGCTGTGGACTACGCTTCCAGGAGTTAAAGGTTTCCAGCTTGTGGGGATGGAGCCTCTCAGCTTTGAAGTTCTGTGAGTGAGACTATCTCAAGCATCTTTATATAGACTATATATGATATTTAGTAATATTTCAGGATTATGTAGATATACCTTAGATGCATTTCCACCAGCAGTTTACCACCGGTTTCACTGCCACACTCATTGTGGGTTTGTCCTTGCTTATGGTGTTAAATAGTTTGAAGTGAAGAGTCCCAAGAGAAAAAGCAGGGGAAAGTGTATGGTTGATATACAGTGCTAGCTGAAGATAAACCTTTTGCAGAGAGTTGGGCATATAGCAAGGTCAAACAGACTGCTTCAAGTGGCAGAATTCTGGGGGACTGATGAAGGCAGGACTTGATAGCCGAATGACTGAGTGAAGCTTTTTCAAATGGCCCTAGCTTGGAGGGAGGGGTCATTTGGTGCTTAGTTTCATGCAGCAATATTTCTTGGACAAGCACTGCCCATAGGCAATCACTGTTGATTGTTAAAGGTGCTGGTAATTGTAGCTGTGTGAGGGGTAAGCTACAGCTCCCAGTTTCTTTGGGGCAAGCCATGTGCTTTCAGTGTATGGTGTAGATGTGATATGTGGTCTTGTCCCTGACCTCAAGAAGTATCATAAGCAACAAGAAATCTCATTGGCTCCTGGTGTGTCTCCAAATGCAAGCCCAACAAACATGATGGTTCTAATTAGTAGAGACAACCTCACCCCTTTCTGGACCTTTTCTGTGTTGATAGATAGTTCCAGAGTAAGAAATACTTTGGTTCTACTGGGGAGAGAGAAAAGGTAGAACTTCCTTTTGAGAGATAGGGAATAGTCCCCAAATTCATACCCCAAAAAGCAGCTTCTGGTTTTCAGTAAAATTAATCCCAACCAACGAATCAGAAAATAGGAAATACAATACACTTTACAGACAACCCAGTATAAAAAACCTATAACCAGTCAACGGAACCTTCCACCTCCATAACTCTCTCCATAACCCTCAATTAAAGGCTAACGTGAGGGGGGGAAGTTTTAAGAGCTTTTTAAAAAAGATCCAAGAGATGGATCTTTAGTAGCTTCCCATTCCTGCAGAAGTGGCAGCATGAAGCTATATGGAAGTGCAGGGCTTTACTGCTAGCGTTAATGTGCAGTTGTAGGCTAACAGCTATGGATATCTAGTTATTGTAGCTTTTTTTTTTCAGGAAGAAAGAGGCCTCCCCTCACAGCTATTTCCTTCAGGTTTGTACATATTTGAAGAAGTGGTTTTACGGTACACAAGCTGCGCGGATCCCCTGAGAAGCCACCTGCAGTTTCACACCCTGAGCTCTGGAAACAGAAGGCTCCGCACAGACAGGGAGGTCTTACAGCCTTGACAGCTATGAGTGTGCATCAGCCAAGCACCTGGGCCAGCAGAAGCAGACTACAGTTGCTTGGTAAGCATAACCACTGACTTTAGTCTCCTGCTCTCTTTGGATTCTAGTTGGAATCATGCTCTTTTCTCCTTTCCTTGCTCATCCATATCTTCTCTCTCCTTTTCCCCCTACTTTCTACTTTTTCTGCTTTCGTTCCCTCCTCCAACTCTTTTCTCCTTCAATTATTATATTCCTTTTACCCTTCCATTCACATTGTTTCACCTATGCATTTATCTCTATTTGCCTTCTATGGAGAGGAAAGGATTTAGAAGTTTTGCCAGCATAACAAATGCTTAAAGACTATCAATAGGATGCAAAAGAGGTAAGGCAATGGCTTTCATTAGATCACCGTCATTTGGCCAGGAGTGATGGAAACTGCCCAATGGCAAAGGGACTGATATTTTCATCAGGCAGAATGGAAATGGAGATTCATCCTCAGGTTAGATTTGGATTGTGTTGGCTCGTGATGCAAACAGTGCATGTTGATGAAACAGCAAACCTTAGATCAGGGATGAGGAACCTGCGGCCCTCCGGATGTTGGGGGACTCCAACTCCCATGAGCCTTAGCCAGCATGGCCAATAGTCACAGATGATGGGAGATGTAGTCCAGCAACATCCAGAGGGATACAGGTTCCCCACCCCAGCCTTAGATCATTATCAGAACTCATAAGAATGATATATTGCATCTGTGGGATATTTGTAGTGAATTGCTTTGTTTGACAAATAATGCTGTTTTGGCTCTTGGCTGATTGAATATGTTAAATGGTTATGGCTTAATCCAGAGTCCAATGGGACTTACTCCTAGGTAAGTGGGTAAGGTACTACAGACTTACATCATCTTCATAAGATTGTGACATTTTTAATGTGTGTTTTTCCTTTTAAAAAATACCTCTGTAACTGTTGAGAGGTGGTTTTAGACCCATTGTGTCTTAACATTGACCTTATTACCATTTGGGGGGAAACCAGTTTCCAATGGGAAATTGCAGTGAACTTGGGCAGAACTCTAGTGCAGAGTTAAATTTACAAGGGAGAAGGCGGATAATTTCCCATCTGTTCACTTAGTTTCTTAGCTTTTTTGTCTTAACCTTGCTAATAGGAAAGGCATTTGGCTGCTATGTGACTGACCTCATGCTCTCCAATGTTTGTGCCAATGCATTGCCTGTAGGGTGGCATAATATCCCTGCAATGCCAGCATCTCGGCATGATTTCTTATAGCTTAGCAATTGGAACATCCTCTGTTATGCTCTTATCTGCTGCTGATCCACTTTAGCCTGTCTTAGGAGTGGACTGGGCTTGGACTCTCAGTTTGCTTGGCTCGTTAATGACATTTGTGCAAGATCCCATGTGTTGAGCTCCGGTAAAAGTGTTAAGGCTTGAATTATGCTTCCTTGCATAACATAGTCCAAAGCATGTTTGCTCAGAAGAAGGTTCTATGGAGTTCAGCAGAACATATTCCTATGTAAGTATGCTTAGAACTGCAATTCATGTCTCTTTTTCTGTGTGTGTAGTATGAACCAAATCTTATCTAGACTGAATTTGTATATATTATTTCTCTCTATTTAAAATGAAGAGAGCCAAGCAAAATCATACTGGGGCAAACTGCAACAAGAATATCATTTCACTGAGGTTTTTCCTCCATATACAGTATAGTATGAATCAAAATGCAATTCTGATTAATCTCCATGTAAGTTTGCCACTTGTTTTTATGCTAAGCCACCCTTCCCAGCAAGGCCATCTGCCATGCTGAAGACCTAGCAATGGTCTTGTTACTTAGGTTCTCCACAGGAGACAACCTATGTAAACTCAATTTCTGACTGAGCTACCCTGTAAAATTGCGTTTTAAAGACAGGACACACATTAATAAATAAATATTAATAAGAATAGGACTGTGTGGTTCAGAGAGTAATTATGTTTGTTTCTATATATCTAGATCTGAACACTTGACTTTTGAGTTCTCCTCCTGCACGATTTGACCTGGAGTTTGACTCTCAGAGCCAACATGGTGCAGTGGTTAAGGTATCAGACTAGGAGGCCTGGGTTCAAATCCCTGTTCAACTACAAAGCACATCTTGGGCCAGTCATTCTTTTTCAGCTTAATCTACTTCGCAGAGTTTTTGTGAGGATACAGTAGGGGAGAGAGCTATATATTCCGCCAAAAGTTCCTTGGAGGAAGGGTGGGATACAACTGTAATTAATAAAATAAATGTATAAGAATGGGAAGTGATTATTCTCTGATGAGAGAAATGCACATTGAATGGAGGCTATAGGGCTTACATTTGTTCAGGTTTGGAGTATAAATTAATGTGAGAAAGAAACAAGAATTCACACTTCCCCTTGAAAAGGAGTACATGCCTCTATTTCTGAATTATTTAACTGAGGGAATAAAACCTGCTTCTTTTCAAGGTGCCAGCTTTTTAGGGGGCTCTGGTGGGCTCTTATGCCTTATTTACACCTGCATGACATTTTGTTATCATGGAGATCCATTGGTGGGAAAGATAAAACCCAAGCTTCACCAACCTGGCACCTCCAGATGTTCTGGACTACAACTCCCATCAGCCCCTACTGTGCTGGCTGGGGCTGATGGGAATTGTAGTCTAGAACATCTGGAGGTCTCCAAGCTAGCGAGAGCTGGCTTAACCTGTTGAATTCTTGCTGGTTATTATTAGCTGTTGAATACCAGTTGCTGGAAACGGCAGGAGGGGACAGTACTGTTGCACTCAAGTCCTGCCTGCGGCCTTCCCATAAGCATCTGGCTAGTCACTGTGAGAACAGGATGTTGGAACAGAAGGGCCACTGGCTAGATCCAGCAGGCTCTTCTTACGTTCTTGCAGTACCTACTTTGTTTGTTTGCTTTGCTAGAAATTTGAGATCCACCAACTGGCGCCAGGTGCAAAATAGTGGCTCCAACGTCTGGACATAAGAGTTAAGGAAGAGGGTACCTCTGAGCATATTTAGGATCAGTACCAGAACCAAGCTCACACAAAAGTCGTCCTGGGCTCCTACTGGGAGGAAGGGCGGGATATAAATCTAATAACAAACAAACAAACAAAATAAAATAAAAGTCCTTTCACACAAAAATAAATTTCTGGCCCTATCCCCCCACTCGCTCCAAAGCATTCTTTTTAGCAACTTAATTTATGAAAGGGAAAAACTTTTTAGTGGTTGCAATGGTTAAACATTTGGGTGTCAGAATCGAAAACATTTGTCGATCTTCTGCAAATCACTCGGAGATCTACCAGTAGCTCCTGATCTTCCTTCTGCTCACCCTTGCTGGATATCACCAATTACACGGGTGCTAGTGCAGTATCGATGCTAAACCGTAGCAGAAGTTGTGAGAGCAGGATCAGCAGCTATTAGGTTTAGCATTCAGCCAGAATTTTAAAGTCCTCACAAAAACATCACTTTCTACGCTTTTTGCCAGACTTGGAGGTTACAAAGCTAGAAAACTATTAAGCCAAGCTGTTTTCGCAGTATAATGAGCTGTTGTGTGTGTACTTGTGCTCCAAGTATCACATGAAAGCAATGATTACTGTTGCATTGTACTGCCACATGTGCATTTGTGTGTGTGTTGTGAATGTCTCCCTCACTATTCACTTTTAGGAGAAATTTTCAAACATTCCTGTTTACCCAGGTATTTGATGACTGAAAGACTTGTCCCTGGCAACCCTGAAATTATTAGTTTTATTTATTTATTTAGTTAGTTAGTTTAATTTATATACCGCCCTAAGCCCGAAGGCTCTCTGGGCGGTGTACAAAAAGATAAAAACAAGCACAATATATAAATACAATAAATAATAAATAAAAAACAAACAAACAATAACGAACCAAACAACATCCAAAATATGGAAATGCTGTTTAAAATACACTTTAAAATGCCTGGGAGTATAAAAAGGTTTTCACCTGGCGCCGAAAAGATAGTAGCGTCGGCGCCAGGCGCACCTCATCAGGGAGACTGTTCCACAGTTCGGGGGCCACTACTGAAAAGGCCCTGGTTCTAGTCATCACCCTCCGAGCCTCTCAATGGGATGGTACTCGGAGGAGGGCCTTAGATGTTGAGCGTAGTGTATGGGTAGGTTCATATTGGGAGAGGCGTTCCACCAGGTATTGCAGTCCCATGCTGTGTAGGGCTTTATAGGTCAAAACCAGCACTTTGAATCTATCCCGGAAACAAATAGGAAGCCAGTGCAGACGGGCCAGAACAGGTGTTATATGAGCGGACCTTCTGGTCCGCGTCAACAATCTGGCCGCTGCATTCTGGACTAGCTGTAGTTTCCGAACAGTCTTCAAGGGCAGCCCCACGTAGAGCGCGTTGCAGTAGCCCAATCTAGAAGTTACCAGAGCATGAACAACTGAAGCGAGGTCGTCACTGTCCAGATAGGGACGTAGCTGGGCTACCAATCAAAGATGGTAAAAAGCATTCCGTGCCACCGAGGCCACCTGGGCCTCAAGAGACAGGGAAGGATCGAAAAGAACTCCCAAGCTA
Organism: Rhineura floridana; assembly: GCF_030035675.1. Taxonomy (NCBI): domain Eukaryota; kingdom Metazoa; phylum Chordata; class Lepidosauria; order Squamata; family Rhineuridae; genus Rhineura; species Rhineura floridana. The sequence goes on from NC_084484.1 coordinate 153,577,317, forward strand.
CGAGTTTAAGAGTAAGTGATTGCTTTTAGGAGTTTGTAACTGTTTTTAGAAGGTTGTTTTTAATTGCTTTTAGAAGGCTGTTTTTCAAAGTTTAAACTATAGTTTTTAGTATTGACATGTTCCCCCTGACCTCAGTCTCTTTTGGAAGAAGGGGTGGGATATACACTTAATCAATAATAATGTGGATGCATACACACTTGGCTGGCATAGGGAGATATTTCCCTAACAAGAGATGTGCAGAGGTAACTGGTGTCATCCTGTGGGATGGACCAAGGAAAATGGAAGCCCACTCATGTGGTAAACAAGGCAAGATGAATTTAAGGTATACCTCATTAATGTCACTGAAATACCTGAAAAGTCTGAGACTGAGATGATAATTATTTTCCTTTTAACAAAATATCTTGCTTTATGAATTTGTCTGTCCCAATTCAGCAGAATGATTACCTTCTTAAAAGCATACCAGAGCATGTTGAGGCATTGAATAGCTGCCAGAAATGCTAAATTAGAAAACATCCAGAGGCAGAGAAAAGTTTGATCCTGACTATCACCCTCCCAACACACAAACACTCACTTTTGCAAAACAAACAACGTAGTTGTATGAAGTTAATTCTTGCTGAGATTACCCGGTACAGTGCAAGAATTTTAGTTCCAAAAGAAAGATGACTTGAAGCCATTGATAAATGCACACCCACCATATGTGTGGCATATTATCAGTTTATAATATTTATATATAGGAAGTAGGATTCATATTATTCTAATTGTGTGGTAAATGTTTATGCAAATATAAATAATTTGTAATATCTGTTTAGGAAGATAGAATTAATATGTCAGTCTCTGTTGGATGTTAATATGGGTAATAAAGTATGCAACTAGTGATTTAGATGGAGAGAAATCAAATAGTCTTGTGCACGGTGATAGATCTTTTGGAGCTACAATGGATGGGGGGCATTTTAATTATTATTTTTCTTTTTTTGACCTTGCTTATTCTAATACCTGGTCAGGTTCAGAATTTCATTATCAATACTTAGAAGCTGGCAATGAATATGGCATATAGTTTGTTTCATTTGTTTATTTATAAGCTTTCTTCTTGTTGTTATGTGCCTTCAAGTCGATTATGACTTATGGCGACCCTATGAATCAGTGATCTCCAATAGCATCTGTCATGAACCACCCTGTTCAGATCTTGTAAGTTCAGGTAAGCTTTCTTACCCACTTCCATAAGATCCCAGGGTGGGTTGCAACAATATAGTATACAGCAATACAAATAAATGAAACATAAACTGTTATAATAAGCATACCAGAACAGTATAGATTCAACAAAAAAGTGGGTCCTACAAAACAATACTGTGAGTTATATTCCACTAAGTCCTACTCAGAGTAAACCAATTGAAATTAATGAACCTAAGTTAGTCATGTCTTTTAACTTCAGTGGGTCTACTCTGAATAGGAGTAGCATTTACTATTTATTTATTTACTATTTGATTTATATCCTGCCTTTCCTCCCAGCGAGAGCCAGTGTGGTGTAGTGATTAAGGTGCTGGACCTGGGAGACCAGGATTCAAATCCCCACACAACCATGAAGCTCACTAGGTGACCTTGGGCCAGTCACTGCCTCTCAGCCTTAGAGGAGGCAATGGTAAACCCCCTCTGAATACCGCTTACCATGAAAACCCTATTCATAGGGTCGCCATAAGTTGGGATCAACTTGAAGGCAGTCCATTTCCATTTTTCCTCCCAGCAAAAGCCCAGGGCAGCAAACAAAAGCACTAAATAAAACATCATAAAAACAGACCTTAAAATACATTAAAACCTAACAACTTTTTAAAAATTCTTTAAAAAAGCTTTAAAAACATCTTAAATAAAAAGGGTTTAAAAACATATTGTTTAGGGGGGGAAAGGTTTTAAAAAAACATATTAAAAAGCAGTTCCAACACAGATGCAGACTGGGATAGGTCTCAACTTAAAAGTCTTGTTGAAAGAGGAAAGTCTTCAATAGGCGCCGAAAAGATAACAGAGATGGCATCTACCTAATATTTAAAGGGACGGAATTCCACAGGGTAGATGCAACCAGTCTAAAGGTCCATTTCCTATATTGTGCAGAACGGGCCTCCTGATAAAATGGTATCTGCAGGAGGCCCTCACCTGCAGAGCGCAGTGATCGACTGGGTATATACAGAGTAAGACGATCTTTCAGGTATCCTGGTCCCAAGCTGTATAGGGCTTTGTACACCAGAACTAGAACCTTGAACTTTGCCCAGTAGCAAATGGGCAGCCAGTGCAATTCTTTCAGCAGTGGGGTGACATGTTGGCGATACCCTGCCCCAGTGAGCAGTCTCATCACTGCATTTTGAACCAGCTGCAACTTCTGGACCAACCTCAAGGGCAGCCCCACATAGAGCGCATTACAGTAATCCAGCCTGGAGGTTACCAGTGCATGGACAACAGTGCTCACGTTATCCTGGTCCAGAAACGGCCACAGCTGTCTTATCAGCCAAAGCTGGTAAAAGGCACTCCTAGCTACGGAGGTCACCTGGGCCTCTAGTGACAAAGATGGATCCAGGAGCACCTCCAAACCTGCTCTTTCAGAGGGAGTACGACCCCATCCAAAGCAGGCAACTGACCAATCATCCAAACTTGGGAACCACCAACCCACAGTGCCTCCATCTTGCTAGGATTCAGAGTCATTTTATTGACCCTCATCCAGCCCACCACTGAGTCCAGGCAGCGGTCCAGGGCTTGCACGGCCTCTCCCGATTCAGATGTTACAGAGAAATAGAGCTGGGTATCATCAGCATACTGCTGACACCTCGCCTCAAATCTCCTGATCACCACTCCCAAGGGCTTCATATAGATGTTAAACAGCATGGGGGACAAGATGGTACCCTGCGGCACCCTGCAGCACAACTGCCAGGGGGCTGAAAGACAGTCACCCAATGCTATTCTCTGAGAGCAACCTTGGAGATAGGATCAGAACCACTGTAAACCACGCCTCTCTCGCTATGAACCTACCTGTTCACTTCGTTCAGAATCTAAGGCCCTCCTCCGGGTACCAGCTCATCGGGAAGCCCGGAGGGTGGTTACTAGATCTAGGGCCTTTTCTGTGGTAGCCCCTGAGTTGTGGAACAGCCTCCCCGAAGAGGTATGCCTGGTGCCTACACTTCTATCTTTCCGGCGCCAGGTAAAGACCTTTTTATGCTCCCAGGCATTTTAATCTTTTAATTTTCTTAATCTTTCTACTTTTAATATGTATCCTTCTTAATTTGTGTTGTATTTCGTTTTCGTTGTGCTTTCTGTTGTTTGTTTGTACATGTTTTTGTGATTTTTTACTATGATATATTGTATTTTATCTTGTTTGTTCACCGCCCTGAGAGCTATTCTGCTAAGGGCGGTATATAAATTGAAATAATAAATAAAATAAATATAAAACAGTGCCTCCAATACTCATCTCACCAAGTCGGCCCAGAAGGATACCATGGTCAATGGTATCAAAAGCCACTGAGAGATCAAGTAAGAATAACAGGGTCGCACTCCCCCTGTCCTTCTCCTGATAAAGGTCATCCATTAGGGCAACCAAGGCCGATTCAGTCCCATAACCTGGCCTGAACCCAGACTGGGATGGGTCAAGATGATCTGTTTCATCCACTGCGCCACAACCCTCTCAATCACCTTCGCTAAAAAGGGGGTATTTGCAACCGGTCTGTAGTTGTCACAAACCAGTGGGTCCAGGGTGGGCTTTTTCAGGAGTGGTCGGATCACCGTCTCTTTCAAGGTGGCTGGAACCACTCCCTCCCGCAATGATGCATTGACCACACTCTGGATCCACCCGGTCAAACCCTCTCAGCAAGCTTTAATAAGCCAAGATTGGCAAGGGTCGAGAGGACACATTGCTGGCCACATCATCACAAGCACCTTGTCTATGTCATCAGGCTGCATCAACTGAAACCATTCCCAAGAAGTTGCAGCAGATGTTGCACTGGACACCTCATTGGAGACTAAGTAGATGTGGAGGGAGCATCAAGACTGCTACGGAGGCACGCAACTTTATCCTCAAAGTGCCTTGCAAACAATTCACAGTGGGCCTCCAAAGGGTCTAAAACTCCATTTCCTGGAGTTGATGTCAACAGACTCCTGACAATATGGAAAAGCTCCACTGGACATTGAAATCACCCAGCACTATCGTTCTGGGCTCCTCCAACACCACAGCCGAGATGGCCTCCTCCAGCTTGGTCAGAGAAGCTGCTGGGCAGCAGGGTGGATGGTGCACCAGCAGCAACCCTAGTTTACGGTCTCCTCAGCCCGACACCAGATGCAGGCCCTCACAGCCAGCTCCAAGACAGAGTGGTTACCTGGTGACAGAGATGGAAGTTCTGTAGACCACAGCAACTCCTCCTCCCTGTCTCTGCAGCCTGTGCTGGTGTTGCATCGAGTATCCAGGTGGGCAAACCTGGGTCAGATCAACTCCCACCCAGGTCTCAGTAATGCACACTAAATCGGCACCTTCATCCACAATCAAATCATGGATGAGAGTGGTCTTATTGTGTACCGATCTGGCGTTAAACAACACCACACACAGGCCAGTGGGCACAGCAGATGAGCAACGAGGAACCCATCCATGAGAGGAGTGGCAGCAAGGAACAAATACATAAATCTACAAGTATACTGTCCATGATTAAGCTTGCATGGGCTAGACTGCTGAAAGCAGGGCTTGAAGACACCACAAATCAGCTGATTGTTGGTGCCTTCAAGCCCCACTGAGTTGGAATCCAATCTGCACCTGCAAAGGAAAAAATGGACCACCTGGAGTCATGATGACATCAGGTGATTAACAGGTGAGTGGCCCACCCACCTGTCTAAGTCGCTTGTGGGGGAATTCACTCTGCATTAGAGCCCTTGTCATCAGATGCAAATGGGCTCCAGTTCATGCAGCCTTATGCAGTAATAAAAGGTGTTAGCCTCCGAGGTACTGCAATACTTTTTTGTTTGCTACAACAGACTAACATTGTTAGTCTGGAAATTGTCTTTTACTAAGACAGTCTTTAAGGATCAGAAATCAATTGAATTATGACAAATAAAAATTCAAAGTTGTTTCATAATAATTATGAAAAATTATGGACAGAGATAAAGAAAGACTTGCTAAGATGGGATAAACTACAACTGTCATTAATGGGTAGAATATCTGTGATAAAAATGAATGTATTACCGAGAACGATGTTTTTGTTTCAAACAATACCTGTAATATCCTCTGATTTACCTTTTAAACAATGGCAAAAAGATATCTCTAAATTCGTATGGCAAGGAAAAAAACCAAGAGTCAAATTTAAATTACTACAAGATGCCAAAGAAAGAGGAGGACTGGGATTACCAAATCTGAGACTTTATTTTGCTGCCTGCTGTCTAGTCTGGATAAAGGAATGGATCTTATTGAGGAATAAAAGACTATTGGATTTGGAGGGCCATAATTTGAAGTGGGGATGGCATGGATATCTATGGTATGACAAAGTAAAAGTAAATGTAGACTTTAACAATCATTTTATAAGACGTCCTCTGTTGAAAATATGGAATAGATATAAACCAAGGTTTTATTCGAAAATACCATTATGTGTCTCAAGTCAAGAAGCGTTTTATAGAAGAGAAATGGCTGGAAAAGAGAAATGGTTAACTTATCAAGAACTATTAGAAAATGTACATGGAGAATATACAATGAAAGAGAGAGAACAACTGACAAAGGAAGGATATAGTTTTCAATGGTTTGCCTATTTACAATTGTTAGAAAGATATAAAATGGACAAGAAAATGTATGGGTTTGAAATAAGTAAATCTGATTTTGAAATAGGACTGTGTACAAATGATGAAAATATAATTGCGAAAATGTATAAACTCTTATTGAAAATGGATATGGAGGAAGAACAAGTAAAAGAGTGTATGGTAAAGTGGGCAAAAAATTTTGGTTATAACATACAAATGGATCAATGGGAAAATATGTGGAAAAAAGGTTTGAAATTTACACTATGCTATAATCTTAAAGAAAATTTTTATAAAATGATGTACCATTGGTACATGACTCCAGAAAAGTTGTCAAAAATGTATAGTAATGTTTCTAATGTTTGTTGGAAATGTAAACAACAAGAAGGATCATTTTATCATATGTGGTGGTTATGTAAAAAGGCAAAATCATTTTGGGCACAGATAGGTAGGAAGATGCAAAAAATTCTAAAGATAAATATTCAGTCAAAACCAGAATTTTTTTTATTGGGTTTTATGGATAAACAAATAGAAAAGAAATATGGAAGAATAATATTATATATGATTACGGCAGCAAGATTATTATATGCACAAAAGTGGAAAATGGAATCAACACCAACAATGGAAGAGTGGCTATTGAAATTAATGGACTTAGTAGAAATGGATAAATTGACATGTTTACTTAGAGAAAAATCGACGGATACATTTCTTAAGGAATGGAAGCCTCTCTTGGACTTTTTGTTGAAAGATCAAAATAAAATGATGATACTGGGATTTGACGATTAATTAAGACAGCCTATGGAGAAAAGGGATTCTGTATGTATATATTAAGGGACAGGTTTGATGTATATTATATCCTTATAGCTGATCTGTGACAAATCAGAAGTCAACTATTTTATTTTCATTTTTTGTTGTTGTATTGTTATGTTTTTTTGACTTTGTTTTGTTTGTTTTTGGAAAAATTTGAATAAAAATTATATAAAAAAAATAATAAAAAAAAGAAATCAATTGCTTTATGCAAAAAAAAAAAGATGAACCATTTTGATTCTATTCTGTAAATGTTTTGTTTATAATTATTTTCAGGTCTTTATACAATTGTATTGAATCCAGCTAAGTCATTCTCAGAGTAAATTCATTGAATTCAACAGACTTAAGTTAGTAATATCCATTGATTTCAGTAGATCTACCTTTCTCTGAGTATGGCTTAGCCGAATACAACCCAGTGACAATGTACAAAGCATGCAAAAAGGCCAATCATCAAATGCACTATAATAGGCTAGAATCTTCTAAAAGATACTATCAAATGTAGTATAAGCCTTTTTCATGTTTCATATAGAATGGCTGATTAAATTTGTAGAGGCTTTCTTAAAGAACAAAAGCAAACGTCCATTGGTAAGGACTTAATATGACTTCAAAACATGTTGGGATTCATGGACTGAATACATTTGTATCCAGCCATAGAAGTTTGTTGCGACCTCTGGATCACAGAACCAGTAATGTTAACTGCTGCTTCATTTAAACATGGTTTTAATTGTTATCACTTAGAATCCCTTAATTTTCATAGTTTCTCCCATGAAGAAACTATTCCATATTCAAGTCCCAGACACCGGGGACAGATAATAGGGAAAGGCATGTCCAGTTTCTGGGTTCTTCCAGGAAAATCAAGTTGGCTGCCACTGGAAATTTAATGTTGGAAGATATGGATTCTTGTTCCAACAACGAAGCAGTTCTTATTTTATTTTCTTTATTATTACATTTATATCCCACCTTTCCTCCAAGTAGCTCAAAGTGTCATACAAATGTGGTTCTCCCCCTCCTGATTTTATCCTCATAACAACTCTGTGAGAGACTTCCAGGAAGGATTGGTTCGCTTGTGCCTGCCTCTGAGACGAGCTCTCGTCTCAGAGGAAGCTTTTTCAGTTTTAAAACCAGTCAAAAGGTTTTTTTTGACTGGTAAAAACTCTCCCAGGCAAGGGAGAAATGAAGAGATCATCCACAAGCTTCGTTGTGTTTGTTGGGGGACTTGAATTCATTAGGATCGCCTATGAACGAAGGACCAGCCAGCAACGTCGGACGGAGCCAGGGAATTTCAAGCAAGCTCAAACTGATTAAGCGAGACGTTTTTCTTTTCTTCAAAGAAAAACAGATTCTAACAGGCAAGCATTCTTCTATCTATCCTTATCATTTGGCTTAAATTGCTGCAGTAAAAGAGATTTGTTAAAAGAATCAGCAGTAAAGGATCCCTGGGTGAGTTATAACTTTTCTCTTTTATACACGGAATTAAGGCGGAAGGAAATCGAAATAGCTTATCTTTGTTTTTATTGCAAAAAGCTGGCCTGGAATTGAGCATTATAAAGATACAAACGGATGAGAGATATCTAATCTGAGGAGAAAATTTTTGATTTATATGAACTTTTGAGTATTATATGTCTGGGACTATTTTTTCTGGTCTACTTCATTTTGACGAATCTGCTTGTTCTTTATGCCACTAACTATTTGGATGCTGTGAACTAAATTTGTTTTGCATTCTTGGACACATAAGAGATAAGGCAGTTTGTGCTGTCTACATTATGATGTCATCAGGTTTGGAATATTAACTCGTTTGTTGCTGGAAAAAGAAATAAATTGCTCTTTGCTTGGGATAGTGCTATATTGGAAATTGAAGGGTTTTTTTTCTTCTTGGTTTTAAAAATGACAATTAAGAAAGTGGCTGAGACCCTGGAAGTAAATATGTTTCAGAAAATAATGGATGAGATTGAGATAACGAAACAAAAACTGAGACTTGGCAAACAAGAGATGAAAATTGAATTTGGCAAAATGAAGCAGGAGCTGAAAGAAATAGGGGATTTTATGAGAGAGGAGGTTGATGAGATCAAAGATATAACTAGACAAGCAATAGAAGAAGAAAGAAAAATTAAAGGGAAGATGCAAGTCCTGGAGATTGGAACAGATATATCAAATGTGGAACTGGAAAAAGATTTGGAGTTTATGGACCTGAGAGATAAAGATTACTGTTTGGAATTCAGCGTTGTCCCTGAAGAAATTGATGAAGATATCAGAGATAAAGCTATCAATGTTTCGATAAAATTTCTGGACTGGAATGATGTGATGGAGCTTGAAATAGAGAAAATCTATAGAATTAATTACAGATATGTGACAATGGAAAAACTCTCAGGAGATGCGCTAGTGCATTTCGTAAAAAAGAGGAACAGTGATATGACTTTACAACAACATTTCAGTAACACATTCAGAATTGATGGCAAGGAAATATTTGTGAGGAAGGAAATTCCCATCAGACTCTTATTATATGACTATGACTATGACAGCAAGATCATTATGGATGCAAGGATGGAAGATGGAAGATGGAATTAACACTGATAATGGAAGAATGGCTATTGAAACTATTGGACCTAGCAGACTTGATGAGATGGATTAATCGACATGTTTATTTGGAGAAAAATCGATGGATATATTTCTCAAGGACTGAAAACCTCTCTTTGACTTTTTGCGGAAAGAATAAAGTGATGTTAATGAGATTTGATGATTAACTAAGATAACTACTGGAGGAAAGTGATTTTGTAATATATTAAGAGACAGGTTTGTTATATACTATAGACCTATAACTGATATGCGACAAATCGGAAGTCAACATTTTATTTTATTGTATTAGTTATTAATTTGTTTTTTTTGTTTTGTTGTGTTTTTTGAAACTTTGAATAAAAATTAATGATAAAAAAATAACAACTCTGTGAGGTAGGTTAGGCCAAGAGACAGTGACTAGCTCAAGGTCACCCAGTGAACTTCATGGCCAAGTGGAGATTTGAAGCCTGGTCTGCCAGGTCCCAGTCCGACACTCTAACCACTAAATCACAATGGCTCTCCTATGGTCTTATGTCAGGGATGTGGCCAGGAGATGTTAGACTACATCATTCATTATTCCTGTCCATTAATCATGCTGGCTGGGCTTATGTGAGTTGGAGTCAAATAACAGCTAGAAGGCCACATCCTTCTCTTACGGTATGGTCTTGAATGTTGTCATATTGGAAGGACAAATCATGAGATCAGTGGTAGAAATGATTCTTTCATTTCAAAGGGGAAGTGTGTAGGCTACTAAAATGACAGAATCGTTTCTTCAGTTGTTGCTAGAACCTTATTAGAGTTGCATTTTTATTTCTCCATTGTGTGAGGGGTTTTTCTCCCCTCTTGGCAGCTAATGTATTATCGGTGTGGCCTGACATACAGTAACATCTGCGTCTAGGCTACATGGATAGTTGCCTGATATCCTTGAGGCATTGTGCAGGAGCACCAGGACATCATCCCCTATATCTGCATTGGTTAAAAGATGTGAAACACCCCTTCAATATTTTATGAACTAGGATTGCCAGGCTCAGGACCTGAGACTGATCCTGTGTCTTTAGGAGAAGAGAAAGTCAGCCAAGTGCAGGTGTTCTTACAACACTATAATGGGCAAAACCACACGGTGGAATTCTCCCTGAACAACTTTTAAAGATACAGAAGACCTCTTGGTATCCAGGCCCAGCCTCCAAGAGGTCTTCTGTATCTTTAAAAGGTGTGCAGGGGGAAGGGAGAATTCCACTGTGTGGTTTTGCCCATTACAGTGTTGCAAGAACACCTGCACTTGGCTGACTTTCTCTTCTTCTAAAGATACAGGATCAGTCTCAGGCCCTGAACCTGGCAACCCTATTTATGACCCATTTGCATCTACCTGCTTAAACAGCAGTAGCTGGGGGTGCTGTATTGCAGAGGTTCTGCTCCTACCTGCAGGGCCACTACCAGACAGGAGTACTAGGATATTGTTGCTCAGCTCCATTCTGTCTCTTATGCTATTTAACATCTATATGAAACCAAACCATTGGGAGTTGCCATCCAAGGATTTGGGGCACTGTATCATTTGTTTTCTGATGACATGAATCTCTATCTCTCCATTCCATCTGAATCAGGAGAGGCTGTAAAGGTGATGGACTAGTGTCTGGAGGCAGTGATGGGCTGGATGGCAGCCAATAAACTGAGGCTGAATCCTGATAAGACTGAAGTGCTGTGGGCGGGTGCTTCCTGTCTCTGGGAAATGAAGTAAATGGCCTGTTCTGGGATGGGTTATGCTTCCCCTGGAGCAGGCTTGTAGTCTGGATACCAGCTTGTCACTAGAGTCCCAAGTGGCTTCTGTGGATAGGAGTGCTTATGCTCAGATAAGGTAGATTTATCAGATACAGGTGTTCTTGGACTGGGATAGCCTGGCCTCAGTTGTCCAAATTCTGGAAACTTCCTGTCTGGACTACTAGAATTGGCTGTATGTGGGGCTGCCATTCAAGAGAGTCCAGAGGCTGCAGCAAGTGCAGAATGTGGCTGCTAGGCTGGTAAGTGGAGTAGCCTGATGGGACCATGTGTCACCATCCTGAAAGTGCTGCACTGGCTGCCAGTGAGCTACTGGGCCCAACTCATGGTGTTAATACTAGCATATAATGCCTTAAATGGCTTGGTACCCAAGTAGCTAAAAAAAATACTTTCCCCAGTGTCAACCATCCTGAACCCTACGATCAAGAGATGAGGCTTTGTTGGTGGTGCCACTGCTGGGGGCTACCCAGTTGGTGCTGACCTATGACAGGGCCTTTTCAGTGGCAGCTCCCCATTTTTGTATTGCCCTCCCCAGTGAGGTGCATCTGTCTCTGTCACTGTTGACTTTCAGGAGAAATTTAAAAACATTCCTGCTTACCAAGGCATTTGATGGCTGAAGGGACTGTTCCTGGCAACCTGGAGATCACTGGATCAAAGAATGTTTTTAAGTGTAATTGTATTTTAAAATGCTTTTAACTGTTTTTAGAATGCTTTTCTTTTTGCTGTTAAATTGTTTTATTGATATGTTTGCTGCCCTGGGCTCCTTCAGGGGAAAAGGCAAGATATAAATTCAACAAATAAATAACGTCAGCAATAAAGTACTGTTGTTCGGTATTGTCCACACTGCTGAGTGGGGAATAAACTATGCCTTCCCACTATAGTGCAGCAGTGAGGAACCTCCAGCCTTCAGGCTTAATTAGGCACACCAGGCCCCATTTGACCAGTGAGGCCATTTCAGTCAAGCCATGTTCACCTGCTGTATATCTGATGCCATAGATATGTAGAACAGGTAAAGAAGTAGGTGGGCTAAAAGGACGTTTGCAGGTACCACAAATCAGCTGATTGTTGGCACTTGCAAACTGCGTGGGCAAGGGAAAATGGATCACCTGACATCATTGTGATGTCAGATGACTGACTGGTGTATGACCCTTCCCACCTGTCACACTTGGCCCACAGTGGGGGTGGAGGAGATAAGGGTTCAGCCACTGGTTGGATTCAGTTCACCTCTTCTGCTTTAATACATCTGCACCTACTGAGGTCAAGTACTTTACTGCCAAAGTTACTGCTGGAATCAAGTGCTGCTGTATGAGAGGGCATTTGCAATATACCCACATCTCTGGGGAGTATTGAATCCTAGAAGAAGGAGGGCATTCTTTTCAAGCAATAAACGCTGAAGATGTAGGTCCTTTTTGTAAAGATAGATTCTTTTTCTTTCTGACTCTGACAGTGAAGTATTGGAGGAGGAGTGACGAAGCCGGGGTGCTGGTCAGTGATTAAGATCAAATCACATTCTTTAAACCAGAGGATTTAAAATTAGGTAGAGATGAGATTTCACACATGCACTAAATATTAACCATAATTTAAGAATTGAAGTTTAACTTTTAAAAAAATGTTAAATATTTTCAGATCCTGCTTTACTTAACCTTTGAGGGCTCCTGGGCTCCTGCTAGGGAGAAGGGTGGGATATAAATAAAATAATAAATAAATAAATACTTGAAGAAAAACTATACCTTACGCCGTGTTGTTGTTTGTTTTTGTTAATCTTACTAAAGCATTCTCTTTTTTAGACCTGAAAAGCAGTTTATAAATATTTTAAATATGCCAGTATAACAATATTGCTAAAGCTAATCAGGCCCAGATCTGGTTAATGCCTGGATGGGAGAAAAGTTGGCAACATCATGTATACCACCCTGAGTTCCTTGGAAGATGAGAGGTGGAATATAAATAAAATAAATGTGTCAATTTGCCAAATTTAATGCTGTTATCACTCTTCTTATGTACAAATTAGCAATGCTCATGACTGAAAATATTCACAGTATAATCATATGAGAAGACTATAATTTAAAGTATTGCAACAAGCAAATCCAAATTATGAGAAGGCTCTTGAGAACTGTTTCTCCAAATTTAGTTCTGTTAGTACCACAATACTGAATATTCTTTCCATTTAAAACTGATCCATGGAAATATACCAAGAGGCACTGGGTAACTTTACTATTCCCTTTATAACAATGAAGGATGCTTCATTATAGACATCATGTGAAATGTATTTTGAATGCATTGAAGAACATAAGAAACTGTACTGGATCAGACCAAAGGCAAATCTAGTCCAGTATTCTGTTCTCTCAGTGGCCATACAGATGCCTATGGGAAGCCCACAAGCATGAGCCTTCCCCCAATGTGCACTTTGAAAGATCCTTGCATGCTCTATCCGAAAGTAAAATACTCTTGTTGCCTGTTCCCCCCCCCCAAATCTGCCCTTATTTCTGTCCAGTATGATACAGTACCACACCTGCAGCCCTGTGGGCTGGAAACAGAGACTCAGTGCCAAGAATGTGGCACAGTTTCGTACATTTTTTGTCTGGTAAAACACGTGAGCAATTTTCCATTCGCCTTTAATGTGACTTGTCTTCAGCTTTCGACACCATTGATCATCCTGCTCTTGAGTTTCGGCTGATAATGTGCTTTCTTAGTTTTCTTCTTATCTTTCTGACTGCTCTCTTTGTTTATGGTGATCCTTATTTCTTCTCTCCCCTCATCCTGCTTTTCAGTTGAATTTCCTCAAGGATCTATTCTTGACTGCTCTGTTAAGGTGTTGGACTATGACCTGGGAGACCAGGGTTCAAATCCCCACATAGCCATGAAGCTCACTGGGTGACCTTGGGCCGGTCACTGCCTCTCAGCCTCATGAAAACCCTATTCATAGGGTCGCCATAAGTCGGAATTGACTTGAAGGCAGTACATTTACATTTTCCTCTTAGTCCTATTATTTATTTATTTATGAGCATCCATTACCCATTCCAAGTCATCCATTTGCAACTCCACTTGTCTTCTTTGTGATCCATCTTCATCTCCTCTTCCTAAGATTTCTGATTGTCTTTTTGTTATATTCTGACCAGATTATCTTGCTACTAGTAGTAGTAGAATTTATATCCCACCCTTCCTCCAGAAGGAGGCCAGGGCAGCAAACACATCAACAAAACATTTTTTGAAAAAGCATTCTAGAACAAACCAGGGGTGGGGAACTGGTGGCCCTTCAGAGATATTGCTGGACTACAACTTCCATTGTCCCTGACCATTGGCCAGGCTGGCTGTGACTGATCCAACAGCTGGAATCCAACAGCAGCTGGAGAGCTACAGGGTCCCCATCCTGCCTTAAGCTAAGTATCTCTTATCCTGATAGTTTTGTTTGTATCCCTCAAAGGGACAAAAAAAGTTTTTTTCAAAACTTTCCCCCCCCATCATAATTATCTTCATTTCAGTTATGTCATAAATACATAAGAACAGAAGAAGAGCCTGCTGGATCAGGCCAATGGCCCATCTAGTCCAACATTCTGTTCTCACAGTGGCCAACCAGGTGCCTATGGGAACCACGCAAGCAGGACCAGAGCTCAACAATATTCTCCCCTCTTGCACTTTTCAGCCTGTTACTGTTTTATAGATAATTCATTTTAAAAACACTTATGAAATACTGATAGGAAAATAAAGCTAAACAGCTAAAACTGAGCTGTTGCCCTGTCTTTTTCCCTCTTTGTTCATATTGCCTACCTTTTCTCTGGCCGTATTATTCCTAAACCCCAACAATTCTTCTTTTCAATATACTTTCCCCACACTGCTATTAAGGAGAACTAGCACTTCTTCAACCACACACACACAAAAAAAACCCCTCTCTCTCTCTCACTTACTCTCACTCACTCTCTCTCTCACACACACACACACCTCAGATGTACAAATCTTCAATGGATTCTGGCTTTCGGCCAACTAAGGGGCATTTCCAAAGAGAGTCTGCTTTGCCCAGTAGCACAGATGCAAAAGAGAAATGGCATTTGCAACACCAACCATGAGGTCAATGGGGACTGTGTTTTCCAGAATAGTTTGTGTCAGGGTGGGTGGGCCATCGAGGGAAGTGCAGGCAACTATAATCAGGAGAAGCCTAAAAGCATGGAGAAGATGTCTGAAAACATGGCATAGGCAGCTGTTAAGCAGGCAGTGTGTAGAAAGCAGTCCAAGCTGAAAGCAGCCCAAACAAATGCAAAAGAGAATCACCATGAATAAATGAGAATAAAAGGAGTTGGGGTTCATAATGAAGCAGAGTTTGACACCAAAGTGTGACTGACACAAAAGGGGTGAAGATATTAGCAAGATGTGTACTGAGGATGCATTCATTTAAAAATGAGATTCCACCCACCCACCCCATATTTGAGAGGGTCACAGCAAAGGTGGGCAACCCTCCCATGGTGACACTTCCTAGATTGAGAGGTAGGGGGCAGCAGAGTTTGAAAGTGCATAAGAAAGAAAGAGCCAGGAAAGCGTAAAAGCTCTTGCCTCTTAGACCTCCAAGCCCAGCACTACAAGCTATATGGCTTCTGATGCCTCAGCATCCACCACTTGAGGCAGACGACTTACTCTGCCTAATGCTAGAGCAGGTCCTGTAACTGAGCTGACACCTGCTCAGGCACTTAGTTACTATTCTCTCTTTGTTGCTTCTGTTTTGGTCCTTATGCCTCATCCAACCATCTTGAGAAGCTTTGACAAAAATGTAGGGTTAAAAAAGTTACAGCTTGTTTGAATGAGCTTTTATTAGAAACATATAATGGAATTAATATATATAATTAACTTAATGGTCCTAAGTTAGTTCAATGGGTCTATTCTGCGGAGGACTAACAGTGATACAGCACTTGGGGTTCAAAAAGTTATAACAACTATAATCTGACTTGACAATGTGAAAACCAAATGCAGGTCATTTTACCTGTGGTTAGTTCCTTGTTTTTACTTCCCTTTTTCTTCTTCCTTATGTCCCATTTTTACCCTTAGGATTGTTGCAGAGTAGCAAAATTAGGCACTTGAGCATCTGAGTGAGCTTTGTGTGTTTGAATCTTTGCTAAAGATTACACCTTCCCTGGAATTAGTCAGACTGAGACTTTAAGCTTTAAAATACGAAATAACTACTTTATTCTTGAAGTACATACTTGATAGGAAAGAATTCTACATCTAGCTAACTAGCTAAGTTGGAGACGCAAACACTAAACCTAGTGTTTGCCCTCATGCTGTGAGGAGAGAGACAAAGCGAAGATGTCTGCTCTCCCTCTCAAGAGAACAAAGAAGAAGCCGGAAGATGTGATCAACATTCTGAGAATATCAGTCTAACAGGAAGGATCGGCAGGAGATCAAAGGATAGGTATAGCCTAGCAATCAGGAGGTCTCCTCTCTATCTACCCTTTTTAACCCCACACAGCCCCAACCCACCAGTTTGAGTTGAACCACATATTCCAACAAGGATTTGGATGTGGCTTTAAGCCACAGATATGTGTCATGAATGATGTGGGTAAATAAATATCCCTCAAACCAAGTACACAGTAGGCATGATGTTATTTTCATGTTTCAGGAAATCTAAACTATTTTTTAAAATTGTATTTATGCTTCACCATTTCTCCCAGGAGCTCAGGGTGGTGTACATGATCCTCCCCTCCCCTTATATCTTATACCAACCCTGTGAGGTAGGTTAGGCTGAGAGGTAGTGACTGGCTCAAGATCACCTAGTGAGCTTTGTGACTGGGTGTGAATTTGAATCCTGGTCTTCCAGGTCCTACTCCGATACTGCTAACCACTACACCACAATGACTCTGGCCACATCTGCACTTTACATTTACAACACTATGGGCTCGTCCAAACTGACCTGGATAATCCACATTTTGCATATTCGCTTTGTCATTTGAGAGTCCCCACTTTGCCTGTTTGTTCGCCCTTTCCTAATGTAAAAAAACACGCTTCTTTCGCACCCGCACACGCGGCGGGAAGACCCTACATTCTCACTTTTTCCCAGCTCCGCCTCTAAAACCACCCCCTATCACCCAATTGGTCCGCAAAGGAGTACAATAACGCGCATGCGCTGGAATGTAGGAGCGTGAAAGTTCGAATCTGTAATGGAGATTACAGATCTCCATTAATGGAGTTCACTGATTTTTTTGGCTCTTGTACAGCACCAGTTACTGAAACATGCTGCGCCTGCTGAGCATGGGAGGGGTGAGGAGGGATAGAATGTGCCTGCGCAGAGCGTGAGAATTGTGCCTGGAGGGTGGTTTTGACAGCGGCGGCAGCAAGCAAGCTCAGCACACAGCCGCTTGAGCAGCAGCACCAGCAGCACCAGCGAGAGAGGGGAATATTACGCTGCAGTTACCTTAATGTATGGTGTGTGTGCGGGCGTGTGTGTGAGACATATATACAGCAAAGGAGGTAATGTTATACATAACACCCCTGCCTCTTGTTTGCTTGCATTTGCGATATATCACTAAACCAAATGTACGTGGTTTAGCCTTTTTGCATATTAAACTTTCTGGGGGCAATTTCACAGCAGAAGCAGCAGCAAGCAAGCACGATCTGGTGCCTGCTCTAGATCTCCAAGTTGGACTCTGCTCCAGCACAGCAGCGCTTGGCGGCTCTCCTCGTCTTCCACCACATGTCAGTTCCCCTCCCCGCCTCCTTGACAGCACTTTTTGGACGCAGCTCCTTTCAGCCATTCTGTCATTTCGTCCCAGAACTACACAGCTCTTTGTGCAGCTGCAAAATTGCATTCGGAGGAGGGAGAAAGAGGGGTACCCCAGAATGCCACCCCCTCCCATCGTGGTCATAATCGCCACCCCCACTTTATTTTAAGGGTGTTTGGCGGGCGAGCGTGCACGTGCCTCTGTTTTCCCGTGTTCCAAAGAACAAGTTGTTCTGTATCGGCGGACCTGAAACACCACCCCATTGCTCTGATTGGTTCCGTTTTCCCAGGCTTTCCCCGGTCATTTGCACACATGCGCAAAACTGGAAATACATGATTGGCTGGGAATGAGGAAAGGGGTATGGGGAAACGCCCATGGAATGCCTCCAGCTGTAAAGTCCGCGGTATTGCATCCAAGCCCCTTCAGGTTCAGCGGATGATTCCTGAATTAAAAAAGCATATCACATTTTTTGCGATACTGCAAATCCAGTTTTAACTGCGCAAAAATGCACAAAAGCAGACGGCGTCATATGGACCACCGAAAATAAATGGCTACACAAAGCGATCATGTCGCACATTATACAGTCGTTTGGACGAGCCCTATTATACCACTTTAATAGTCATGGCTTCCCCCCAAAACTCCTAGGAACTATGGTTTGTTAAGGGTGCTGAGAGAAGACCCCAATTCCCCTCACAGAGCTACAATTCTCAGAGTGGTTTAACAGTCAATCCCTCTTCCCAGGGAACTCTGAGGGGTTAATAGGGGTCTCCAAACAGTTCTCAGCATCCTTCACAAACTGCAGTTCTCAGGATGCTTTGAGGGAAGCCATGACTGTTTAAAATAGTATAATAGATGTATGGTGTGGATGTGGCCTCTCAAACTATCCTTCCAATAACATGTTGGGAAGGTGAGAAGATTTAGAAACCTTGAAGATACAGGACTCTAAATTGTACGGGGAGCCTCTACAAGTAGAGAAGGCTCCCCGTTGCAGACACTCAACCCTCCAATGTATAAAGGGCAGCAAGATCAACAATGGAGGGGGCAGAGCTAACGTGCACAAATTGCTTTGTCTTTGCTATTTTTGTTGTTGTTATGTGCCTTCAAGTCGATTACGATTGCTATTTTTAGGTTACTTTTTATTTTCATTTGCTGCTGGGCTGTCTTTATTCTTTTTGATAATAATTTGTGTTGGTTCTTTGTTTTATTATACTTGTTTTGAGATTGTCTTATTGATTATATTGTATTTGCATTTGACCTTCAGGTGCTGTTACCCTCAATTTCATGATAATACTGTGGTCTCCACTTTTTTTCCTTTCAGCTCTGATTCTTACAGTGGCATCCAATGCTGTGATTAGCCTGAGTGCATCAGAGATTACATGCCTTTTGATCAAGCAAAACAGTACATCAAGATTGTCAGAACCTTCACCTTCACATGAGGTAAAAAGGATATGAACCTTTGTGGTCTTTTAAGATCAGCATCAAGGACCTTGCTCTCGATAACACCACCTTCAGAAGGGAGGTACATAGCAACCTTTTTGGTTGTGGCACCCCATTTGCCAAATTCTTTCCCCAGAGAGACTCAGGTAGTACTGGTTTCACTAGTTTTTTGGGCCAAATGAAGACTGTTACATGTTCCTACGTTTTTGATCAATTATATATTGTATTCTTGCTAGTTCTCTGCTTTTATTGCATCTTTTACTTTTGTTTTATTATGGTGGTGTTTTTTAAAAAAGATTTGATTGTTGTAATATTAGGTTAATTGTCAAATACTTAAAAAAAATTATTGGACACCTGGTGTACTTTTGCTGAAAGACAAATCGGGGTGAGAAATCTTTTTAAGTGTGCAAGGGTTTTAAGTGCCAACCCTCGAAGGGTCATATGTATATCTTCATGCTGGGATTCTTGTGCATGATTCTTCTTTGGTCATGATTTCATGCACACCTCTGGAGAAGAACAAAAGGGTTGACTGATCTCATTTACTATAAGTGCATGCTCTTCTCCTTGTGCTCCATCCAACATTGTTCAGGAGGGTTCCCTGACCCACCAGAGAACCTTTGGGGGATGTTGTTGCAGGTGGTTTCAGGGGAAATTTCCCTTCCATAGGTTTCCCTAAGTTAGCTTATCTTAGGATCCAAAATTGACTACCAAGAACTACATTGCTAGATGAGACCAAATATCCACCAAGTTCAGATTCAGTGACTGGTCAGATGCCTGGAGAACCTTATATTCTGCACCTAAAGGTGATGGCCACTCACTGTCCTCTTCAGAGGTATACTGTCTCTGAACTAGGGATGTCCTAGAATTCTGCTCAATTCAGATTTGATACCAAATTTTCCATTAATCCGCTTATTCTCTATTGCTGTGGTTCAGATTTTTATGTAGTGATGTTTCAAGGCTATTTTCAAAAATGGATTTTTTTAAAAAAAAATATCTGCCTCTAAAATATCAGTATTAAGAACAATAATTTTATCAATATTTCCTTTCATGTACTGAAGTTTCCTTTCAAAATATCAACAGTTCCTTTTAATCAATGTTTCCTTTGAAAATATCAATATTAATATCAATATTTTGAGAGGGGAAAATACAGATTGGTAAAAGCAGCGGCTAGTGGACAAAGAACAAACTCAGATTGATACCAGCCTGTTAGATTGATGGTATGCTTTCAAACCAGCACCTGCCAATGGATCCCATCCCTGCTGTAAACATGAGGGACCACCAATACTTGCTGAAAGAGACATACTATACATAAGGTTAAAAATGGGGTTTGGTATTGTATTATGTATATATAGCAGCCCCTGTGGTTACCTTACATTAGGTCAGATTATTAGCACATCCAGCTCAGTATTGTGTTCTCTGGCAGTGGCTTGCCAAGGTTGGAGCCAGATGTCTTTCCTGACCTTGCTGCCTGAGATTCTTTTAATTTAAGATTAGGAAACCTTTTGCCTTCCAGCCGTTGCTTGACTCTAACTCCCCATTGGACCCAGCCAGCATGGCCAAGGGTCAGGGATGATGGGAGCTGTAGTCCACCAATATCTGGAGGGCCACAGGTTCCCCACTGCTGTTTTAACTGAAGATGCCAGGACTGACCCTGCATGCAAAATGTGTACTCTGTCATTGGCCCTCCCCAGTTACATGTATAGCTCTTAGTATTTATTGATATTAAAAGAAAAAATCTTCAATAGTCCAATGGAGTAAAATATCTGTTTCTTCCTCCTGCAATGCAGACCCAAGATAAGGTTGAAGACCTTGGGTGTTTCCTGTATTCTCAAAGCACCAAGAATATCTATGAAACAGCAGAAGAAGTAGTAGTTGGTGTTCTTGAAAATGTTGAAATAAAAGCAATAGTAAATATTTCAGAGAACATCACCTGCCTTTGGTTTTTTGAAGAGACCCAGACTGAATGCAATTCCTCTCTGGATTCGGAGAACCGGTAAGGAAAGGAATAGATCTAACTATTATTATTTTTAAATCCTTTCTGATTCAAGAAAGTGCTGACAGCATAAGCATGTGGAAGAAGATTATGGGTGGTGTCCAGTACACTAGTTCCATTCGCACAAGGATTTCCGTTTGTGCAATGGAACTTCCCTCTCCTGTCTCTGTGTGTGCCTTGTGCCCTCCCTGAATTTCCTCTCGAGGGTTGGGGGAACCCTTAGAACAGATTTAGGAGGCACACAGGGGGCACGCATCGAGAAGAGAGGGAGGGGAAGTTCCACTGTGCAGCCAAAAGTCCTTGTGTTGATCAATGAGTGTGTTAAATATTGCCCTATGTAGAGATGGAAAGATATGTCAATTTTGGTTCTCTCAGTTTCTCATTTTTCCAATGTTAAATTCAGTTCTCTACATTTCTGCAGCAATCTGCGAATTCTTTTTTTTTTAAATACTCATGAAAATTCTCCACCATTTAAATGCAGATTTCTCCAAATAAACACATTTTTGTAGGCAGTGTTGACAAAGGAACACATTTGTGCAAGCCATTTCTCATCACATCATGCCTTTTTGCCTGTTATTTTCATTCATATATTCATATTTATGCACACTTTCCCCTAATACATGCATTTTTGTAAATATTGTATAGTTGGCAAACTGCATCCCAAAATTCTAATAAATGTGAATTTTGAAGGATGACTGTGTTTTGATTCTCATACTGTTTTGGAAACTTTGAATTTGATAAATTCTGCTTGAAATGTATTTATTTATTATTTGTTTTATATCCCGCCCTTCCTCCCAACAGGAGCCCAGGGCGGCATGTGAACTGAATCAAAATTCTCACCCATCCCTAGCCTTATGTGAGCAGCTAGAGCTTTAAGTGTAGTTTTTGTCTTATCAGTTCTCACTGCTGAAGAGGCAAATCACTTTAAAACTGAACAGTGGCTTGCCTCTCCAGCAGAAGGAACAGCTAACAAAAAATTACAAGTACAGCTTCTACTGAGTATACAGTTCTTTCATATACTTGTATGTCCCTTCTTCAGAATATAGCTTTAATCTTTAAACCTCCCGATTAAATTCACATCAGTTAAATACAAAGGTATCAGTTTGGGCATATGTTCAGATTCCACCAAAAGGAATTTGTTTCGGTCCCATGGACATGGATAATTTCCTAAGTGACAGAGTAAGGGCTGAATTAAAGGAAATGAGATCCCTATACTAAGCCACTCTTTCTGATCTGCTGGCGGTCAGAGATGACAGATGGGATGCACATAGCTGCAAGCACACATTCGAAACATGCTGCCATGTCATCCTATCCACTTTGTAATATTTAGCCATAGTTTAGAAGTATGGTCTCTCTTGTGATGAGGTAGCAGCCATCACATTTTGAACTGCAAGGGGACTTAAAAGGACCCACTGCAAGAAAGTACATTGGCAAACTTCCAGGGAAATGAAGCAGACAATAGGAACGTGGCAACATGGGGAGCTGCCTTATTCTGAGTTAGACCATTGGTCCATCTACATAGTATTGTCTGCACTGACTGGCAGTGGCCCTCCAGGGTTTCAGACGGAGTATCTCTCTGTCCTTCCTGGAGATGGTGGGAATGAACCTGGGGCCTTCTGCATGCAAAGCAGATGCTCTACCATTGAGCTCTGGCCCTTCCCCAGTTTGGCTATGGCAGGTGTTCCCAATTTGTGGTCCATGGACCACCAGTGTTCCACAAGCTTCATCCAGATGGTCTGCAGCATGTCCATATTAAATATTCATATTGATTTTAACTGACCCTAGCCATCTTGTAACCTTTTTCCCCCTCTCTTGGAACTTCATAATCTTATGTCTTAACAATCTTATCTTATAATATCATGTTTTAACAATTTTATCATGTATTTTCTTATCCCATTTTATTCCTCTGTATATTAGGATAATCTCCTCTTATGAGAGTTTTATGTCTCTATTTTATGCTGGTCATTGGCCGTAACAATAAAGTTTTGATTTTATTTTATTTGACTTTAATTGTATTTTATTGTTTTCTTTTATTTCTTGTACTGTACTGCAATTTGAATTCTGTGGAATGCAAATTGTACTACAATAAAATGCAGTATTTAAGAAATAAAAGAAGCAATAGAAATACAATTAAAATCATACAGCATCTAGCACACAGCACATTACAATTGCTAACAGGCAAAAAAATCATTAAGTGGTCTGCTAAGACCAACAGTAATTTTCAAGTGGTCCGTGTGAAAAAAAAGTTTGGGAACCACTGGGCTAAGGTCTTTCTCCGCAGTGATGCGTATGATGGTTAATGTGGTCCTGGCCACAAGTTTTGCTTGCCTTTTGTTGTTGCTGCTGCCATTAATCATTTTATTCTGCTTCCCTTTATCTTCACATGAAGTGTTTTTTTAAAAAAATTGATGCTTTATTTCCTGTCTCACAGGCATGTAGTTTCAAAGGAGTTTCCAAAAATTAGAGAGACGCAGGCTGGAAATCACACACTGTCCATTAAAACTGAAACTAATAACTACACGGTGACCTTCACATTCTGCATAAGAAGTAAGTATGACACAGATGCAGAGAAATGGTCTGATTGTCACTTGATGAGGGATGGCAGGGCAGGAACAGACACATGTATACCTAACTTTGAAACAGCAAAACATAATGGCTTCTGCTCCCTTGGGGATTTTCCTTGCTTTATTTGAATATCCTGCCCCCCTTTCAATCCAGGTATTGTGTGCTGTTTTTCCCACGTCACTCATTTCATTTCAAGCATGGGCACATCCTCCTTCTCAGGAAAAAGCTCTGAACTGCTTTGGGTCTGTTACTGTTTTCAGCGGTGGCTTGTGGGTTTGGGGGTTTATTTTAAGTATCAACCTGATGTGTCGGTGGTGTTGTGACTCCTCCAAGCTTTCTGTTTTAATCCAGAAGGAAGTTAAAAAAAACTATGTAATGATGTTTGCTCTTTCTGAGAAATAGCAAAGGAGTTGGCTAAATGGGCAGGAGGGTTTAATGCCTGTTTCCAAGGACCTTAATCTACTGGGGGGAAATAGGAATGAGTCCTCGAAGACATCCCATCCTTGCTTTACAGAGAGTGGAGTTGGGATGGGATGGAAACTACTTTTAAGGCTTTAATCTGAAACTATCCCTTCTCACTCGCTCAGTCTTTTTCTTTCTTTCTCATGTAGCATTTTTCTCCAGAAGTTCCACTGTCCAACAGCTTTTGAAAGGGAAATAGTTCAAATCTGTAGTGAAATGTGAAACTGCTACTACAAACTTTTCTAGAACTCCTTTCATGGCAAGACCTTTCATTCCAGGGGGAAAAAGGGGGAGGGAAAGAGAGGTCACATCCACAGCATGCATTTAAAGCACTCATACTCAGTAGTGAAATGGCAAATGAAGGGTCCCCTCGTGATAGTCACACCATACCACCTCACACCCATCTTCCCTTTCCACTTTCTCTTGCTCTCTGTGTTGTCTCTGGGTTCACACTCCACTACAACAGATGTCCCTAGGAGCCAATAATCATGAAAGGGAGTCTGTGTGTTAGCTACTGAGAAGAGTCTCCTTTCACTCTGCTTGGCTCCAACCAGCACAAAAGGACAAGGACGCAAACTTCTCAGTGGCTAAAACACGCTCCCCTTTCATGATTTTTGGCTCATACACAGGGACCTGGCTGGGACCCTGCTCCCCAAAAAGTAAGCGTCTTTGACCCCTGTGACCCTGCATGATTACACTACTGCTCATACCATTTTAACAATCATGGCTTCTCCCAGAGAATCCTGGGAACTGTAGATTGTTGGGGTGCTGGGAATTTTAGCTCTGTGAGAGGTCTCCTAACAAGTCTCAACCCCCTTAACAAACTTCCATTCCCAGGATTATTTGGGGGAAGCCATGAATGGTAAAATGGTATAAGAGTGCTTTAAATGTATGGCATGGATGTGACCAGAAAGAGAGAAAAAATAATATTTTATTAGATCAAAGGGCCATACCTCAGTGGCAGAGCATCTGCCTTGCATGCAGAAGGTCCCAGGTTCAATCCCTGGCATTTGTAAAGGCTGGGAGAGAATCCTGCCTGAAACTCTGGAGAGCCGCTGCCAGTCAGTGTAGACAGTACTGAGCTAGATGGCCCATTGGTCTGACACTGTATAAAGCAGCTTCCCAATGCTCCTATGTTGGGATTTACTCCAAGGGTCAAAATGATCTGTGATGGGAGATCCTTCAACTTTTAAACGTATACACTTAAAACAGCCCCAAGGGACTGTGCTTTTCATCATAGCTGCTGTGCTGAAGGGACAGGTTGACCCAACAGTGTTTCCTGATTTAAATTTCCCCCTGAAGCTGCCGCTGTCTCCCTGGTGGGGGGAATACAAGTATCTGTATTGGGTCTTTATTTCCTCTCTGCACAGCTAGTAGCTACTTTCGGGGTACAGAGATTTAGATAGGGAGCATGAAAGGTAAAGAACCTCTTTTTCCCTAGCACTGCTGCTCTGATCAAAATAAAACAACAGGAAAATATCTGGTTATGGATCTCTAATGTCACACCTGCTTTAGCCCTAAATGTAATAATAATCATTATTATATAATTATAATAATTAGCTCCCCATTTGTATCATAAGAACATAAGAACATAAGAAGAGCCTGCTGGATCAGGCCAGTGGCCCATCTAGTCCAGCATCCTGTTCTCACAGTGGCCAGGTGCCTGGAGGAAGCCCGCAAGCAGGACCCGAGTGCAAGAACACTCTCCCCTCCTGAGGCTTCCGGCAACTGGTTTTCAGAAGCATGCTGCCTCTGACTAGGGTGGCAGAGCACAGCCATCATGGCTAGTAGCCATTGATAGCCCTGTCCTCCATGAATTTGTCTAATCTTCTTTTAAAGCCATCCAAGCTGGTGGCCATTTCCTGCTAGTTGGTGCCATAGCCTTTCTCTGCATTTTGGACAGTTTCTTTTATATATATATATATATGATTCATGCTTCATTAAAAGT
This sequence comes from Rhineura floridana, assembly GCF_030035675.1. Taxonomy (NCBI): domain Eukaryota; kingdom Metazoa; phylum Chordata; class Lepidosauria; order Squamata; family Rhineuridae; genus Rhineura; species Rhineura floridana. The sequence continues at coordinate 153,603,298 of NC_084484.1, forward strand.
CTAATAACAAAATGAAGCAGGGTGGAAAGCTCCTCTAACTATGGGAAAATATGTTTGTATATGGATCTCTCTGCATTTCAAGTTCAGCTGGAGAGCCCCTGTTTTAAATGAAATGGTCCTAAATGGTTCACGTGACACAGGAAGTCAAACTATGGCTTATTGTGACTGCATGAACACGTGGGTTCCTGGAGACAAGAACAAACCATAGGTACAGCTTGTAGTTAGTGAGGAGAGATCTTAAGCACAAGCTCAGGCTGGACAACAAGCTAAGCCAATATTTGACTTAGATCAGTGTGACGCGGTTGTAAAAGACTTTGTACGGTCTCAGCAAGCTGTTGTTTGGCTCACTGTGTTGTGCAAACCAGGTGGTTGCACTCCTGCTGTACACAACTTTAAATGACAGGAGGAACCCCTATTTGTTTCACAAGAGTGATGGATGGATGGATGGATGAGTGGGTGGGTGGACGGACGGACGGACGGACGGATGGAGTTTAAACACTGAGCTGCATGTAATGTAGAAAGTAAGTAAATTTATTACGGTCAAAGACCAGCATATAAATACATAGCATTAAAACAATAGGGTATCATTAAAATTCAAACATCCACAAAACTAAACAAATGCTGATAAAAAGCCAATTATAAAGCCTATATGTGCTATTGATTTATCATTGCTCTCCGGCATATAATGGCTGCTGCACAAAAACTGTGACTTGAGGATTTCGATCAGACAGAAGATACTCCAGATAAAATGCATCATCTCTACCAGGAATTTTTTTTAAAATCGGGGTAACAAGAGAGAATCGGAGATCACGATAAAAAACACAATAGGCATCGGTTAATGTGAGTGGAGTCAGACCCACTGGTGAGAACATCATTTTTAGCCAGAACTTTATTTTGCACATCCATATGTGGGCCTCTATCAAAATTAGCCCTACTTCTAATCACATGATAGGATTGGGGACACAGCTTGGAATACCAAGTATTGATCTCAAAAATTTGGTTTGCACAGTTTCAAAAGGGGCATAGTTGTCATAAGCACATAGCTGTGAACCATACAGCATTTGAGCAACAACTTTAGCAACAAACACCTGAATGATAGATGGAATATGCTGCCCCCCTTTAGTGTAGAGAAGAAAAGGAGAGCCTTTATACTCCTCTGTACATTAGCAGTGCAATGTTTTGCTTGAAGTCTACATGTTCCTGATGAATGAAATGTCATTCCTAAATACCTATAAGATGTTACCTGTTTGATTGGGTGATCATTTACCTGCCATCAGTGCTTTACCCTCTTCCTGGTAAAAACCACAACCTTAGATTTGTCATAATTAATTACCAGTAGTTCTTTTTTACAGTAGCTGTCAAGGGCGCTCAACAAGCGTCTGAGACCAATACTTGTCAAAGATAAGAGAACTGCATCATCTGCATAAAAGAGAATAGACAAAGGCCTGTTTGACGGTCTAGGTTGGTGAGAGCATACCAGCGCTAGACTTTTGACCAGGGAGTTAATATAAAAGTTAAACAAAGTGGGAGCTAAGATGCACCCCTGTTTAACTCCCTTGAAAGTGGGAATAGGCCTAGATGGATGGCCATCGCTATTACATCTTACATGTAATTGAGTATTTTCATACAGGCACCGTATAAGTGATAGCAAACGTCTATTGATGTTAGTGGCCTCAAATTTTCCCCAAAGTTTCTCTCCTGATATCAGGTCAAAAGATGATCTAAAGTTAATAAAGGCTGCATAGAGGGCTCCCCCAGGGTTAGCTGTATATTTTTCCACCAGATGTTGTAATACAAGTCCGTGATCCATTGCAGAACGCTCCCCCCTGAATCCAGCCTGTTCGTCTACCAAAATGTTTTCTTGCTCCAGCCAATTCTGCAGTTTCTCGTGTAGATGACTAGCATATAGCTTGCTAATAATGTTCAGCAGGCTAATGGGTCTGTAATTAGCAGGGTCATATTTTTTACCTTTTTTATAAATTGGGATGATAATGGCAAGCCCCCAATCCTCTGGAATACATGCTGAGTGGTCAATGCTCGTGAAAAATGCTGCCAATATTGGGGCCTACCACTCTGTGTTAGCTTTAAATATTTCACGAGGAATGTTATCATTCCCAGGTGTTTTACCCAGTTTCAGTTTGGCACTGAGATTTGTAACTTCCATAACAGTAACAGGTGGCCACTCTGGGAAATCATTTATATTAGCCCTTGCTGTCTGGTGGCCTTTCTGGCCCACTGCATAAATATTACTAAAGTGCAATTCCCAAGAGTTCACAAGAATATGGTAATTAACTGATGTTTTAGGCCATCCACTAGCGACCATCCTCCAAAAGGTAGTTGAGTCCTTTGTCCTTGAAGTTTTTATTAGACACTGCCAGTTCTCTCTCTGCACCTGTCTTTTTTCCCCTTAATTAGATTTTTATACCTCTTTCTCAACTCCATCCATTCTATGGGCTGTATCGATAGATTCCTATCTCTGTATGATCAATATTTTTCGTTCAGGGATTTTTTCAGGGCTATACATTCCTGATCAAACCAAGGTTTTGACTTACAGGGAAAGCTATGTTTCCTTACCAAGGACTTAGATGTTAAACAGTTTTGTATGTCCAAAATCAGTTCTTGGAAGGCCTCAAGAACAGTTTGTGCACAGTCCGCTGATATCAAGACGAAGACTGCTATCTGAACATAGCATCCCTTTTAAATAATTCTCCAACTTAGCTGACGACCTGATATGTGCAGCTCTTACTTCAATCTCTTCATTCAAAATAGATTCCTGGTCAGCATGAATAATTTGATTGCCACAGTTCAAGGACAAGACCAGGGGCAGGTGGTCACTTTCAATACGTTTATCTACTACATAGCTGGATACTGCATTTAACAAGTCATAAGGAACTATTAAAAAAATCAATAGTAGATGCTCCAAACCCAGATAAGAAAGTAAATTCTCCATTTCTATCTCCTTCCACACACCCATTTGCCATTACTCCCGCTCCGCAAGGTACTTACCGTCGCGGTTGAGATTTGCAGCCCGGGAGTGAAGCCCTAGCCGCCATGGTAAGGAAGGGCAGGCGCGCCAGGGATGGCATGACGTCATCAAGGCTCGCCGCGGATGACGGGCGGCCGAGCATATTTAAGCCCGCGCCGGCCCCTCAGCCACCTCTTCTTTCTTTGGCGAGCGACGAGAGGACGATGAGGGACATAGCAGAGAGAGCTGCAGGACAGTTGGCGTTGGTTGGGCCTATTAGGCCTAATTGGTTACCCCCAAAGGGGGTTTTGGGAGCCCCAACAGCTGTGGGTGGTAGCACTGCGGCGTGGCTGTGACTGGGGCAGGCCTCGTAAAGGGGCCTGACCAGCGGGCCTTCTAGTGGGGCCTAGCAGCGGCACGTCCAATACCCCCCCACCTAGCAGTTGTGGAGGGGTTGATTGAGGCTTTTGGTGGCAGGGAAGTGCGGGAAAGGTTAAAGGTGAAGGGCAGCTAGGTGACACCTTTAGGCACCTTTGGAGGTGATTGGCGGTCCCGGAGGCCTGCAGCTCCGGGTTTCACGGCCTGAGGGCAGGATACGGGTCGCCTTTGGGGCCAACGTGTCTCATCCACTCAGAGTTTCAGGGCACCGAGGGCAGGTGATGATGCAGGTTGGTCTTCCTACACACCCTAGGGGTGTGGTCAGGGCAAGTGGTTGGCAGATTGGCAGCCCTTGCCTGGCAGGGGTTGAATCGCCCCAATAGCTGCAAGCAGGCTTTGCCTGACTCACCAGAGAATCCCGTACTTGTGTTCCCCTCTGCAGGTTCATTATACAATGTGAATTTGGTTAATAAAGTGGCCCGTTATTTAACCCAAATATATATTGTGTCTGTGTCTTATTTCACCCTTGGGCCGCAACTCCCGCTCCGCAAGGTACTTACCGTCGCGGTATGAGATTTGCGGCCCGGGAGTGAAGCCCTAGCCGCCATGGTAAGGAAGGGCAGGCGTGCCAGGGATGGCATGACATCATCAAGGCTCGCCGCGGATGACGGGCGGCCGAGCATATTTAAGCCCGCGCCGGCCCCTCAGTCACCTCTTCTTTCTTTGGCACCCGCCCTACCCTCCCTCTGCTGCAGTGTGATTAATTTGGTCGCTTCGGGGCCGACTAGGAATTTTTGGCTTGCCTGCGCACTTTAGCCGGCAGGTTTCTTTTGCCTACTCCATACTGTGGTTAGGGGTGAGGGTGCTCAAGGTTAGTACGGGTGCATTACGGTTATTAGGTTGATTTGGCTGTTTGATCTTAATACCTTAAAAGGTCGCTTTATGGCAGGGAAGTGCAGGAAAGGTTAAAGGTGAAGGGCAGCTAGGTGACACCTTTAGGCACCTTTGGAGGTGATTGGCGGTCCCGGAGGCCTGCAGCTCCGGGTTTCACGGCCTGAGGGCAGGATACGGGTCGCCTTTGGGGCCAACATGTCTCATCCACTCGGAGTTTCAGGGCACCGAGGGCAGGCGATGATGCAGGTTGGCCTTCCTACACACCCTAGGGGTGTGGTCAGGGCAAGTGGTTGGCAAATTGGCAGCCCCTTGCCTGGCAGGGGTTGAATCGCCCCAGTAGCTGCAAGCAGGCTTTGCCTGACTCACCAGAGAATCCCGTACTTGTGTTCCCCTCTGCAGGTTCATTATACAATGTGAATTTGGTTAATAAAGTGGCCCGTTATTTAACCCAAATATATATTGTGTCTGTGTCTTATTTCACCCTTGGGCCGCAACTAAATCCAATCTGTTTAGCATTTGTATGAGACAAAACCCGGCATAATTACACCCTTTATCTTTAGACTGTGTAACCGGTAAATTAAGAGCCTCATCTATTACAGGTGGGGTTTCATGGAAATAAGAATACAGAGGCTCATCATTCAATCCTATTCTAGCATTAAAATGCCCCACAACAAGAAGAGTACTAGTAGTGGGAGACTCCCTACTGCGTGGGATCAAAACCCAAGTATGCCGAGAAGATCCGTGGACTCGCCAGGTATGCTGTCTACCAGGAGGATGGATTAGAGATGTGACGGAAGGGTTGCCATCATTCATCAAGCCTACCAACAGGTATCCCTTTCTCCTCATCCATGTGGGAACAAATGATACTGCCAAACGGAGCTATGAATAAATCACATCAGACTTTGAAGCTCTGGGAAGGAAACTTTGGGGCCCAGATAGTTTTTTCATCCATCCTTCCAGTACTTAGAAGAGGAGTAGAAAGGGAAAGAAAAATACTCCGTGTGAATGAATGGCTACGAAAGTGGTGCCGACGTGAGAGATTTGGATTCTGGGACCATGGGCTATGGTTCCTGGAAGGTGGACTGCTGGCAAGTGATGGGTTGCATCTCACAAGTACTGGGAAGAATGTGTTTGGCCATAGCATGGAGAAGTTCATGAGGAGGACTTTAAACTGAATCCTAAGGGGGAGGGAGACGTAAACTTTGTGGTAATGACTGATGAAGGCTTGTGCACAGTGACAGGAACAGAGAGATCGGCTCTAATAGGGCCCAGTAACAGTCCTCAGAAAAATGTAGTAAGGAAGCCAAGCCATAAATCACATGGTCTTCGATGTCTGTATACTAACGCACAGAGCATGGGAAACAAGCAGGACGAACTTGAACTCTTAATACAGGAGGGCAATTACGACTTGATAGGTATAACTGAAACTTGGTGGGATGACTCCCATGACTGGAATACAGCAATTGAAGGATACAATTTGTTCAAAAAGAACAGAAGGAATAAAAAGGGAGGTGGAGTTGCACTATATGTTAAAAATATATATGCCTGCACAGAAATACAGGAAGATGAACTTGATAGCTCCACCGAGAGTATCTGGATTAAAATTAATGGGGCAAGTAATAAAAGGAATGTGGTGCTTAGTGTCTACTACCGACCACCCAATCAAGGAGAAGATGAGAATGTAACTTTTGAAAAGCAAATTGCCAATGTTTCGAGGAGGCATGATGTAGTAGTAATGGGGGATTTCAACTATTCTGATATGTTGGGAGGCAAATTCTGCCAAACACAGCACCTCCAAGAAATTTCTGACTTGTGTTGGAGATAACTTTCTCCTACAGAAAGTGGAGGAAGCAACCAGAGGATCAGCTATCTTGGACTTGATTCTAACCAATAGAGATGATTTGGTGGATGAAGTGACAGGTACAGGAACTCTGGGGGAAAGCAACCACACCATACTTGAATTCTTGATTTTAAAGGAAGCAAAAGCTGAGAGTAGCCATATGCACACCCTGGACTTCAGGAAAGCTGATTTTAATAAACTCAGAACAATTGTAAGTACAGTTCCATGGCAAGCCACCCTAATGAGAAAAGGAGTCCAAGATGGGTGGGAGTTTCTAAAAAAGGAAATTCTAAAAGCGCAATGGCAAGCAATTCCAACAAGGAAAAAAGGGGGGAAACAACAGAAGAAGCCAATGTGGCTTCACAAAAAACTTACAAGATGACCTGAAAACAAAAAAGGACACATACAGAAAATGGAAAGAAGGCCAGGCCACAAGGGAAGAGTACAGGCAGGTATCATGGAATTGCCGGGATGCCGTCAGGAAGGCTAAAGCTGAGAATGAGCTGAGGCTAGCAAGGGATGCTAAAAGCAACAAAAAAGCTTTCTTCAGGTAGGTCCCTAGTAAAAGACAGGGAAAAGAAATGGTGGCACAGCTACTCGATGAGGATGGCAAAATGATTGCAGATGACAAAGAAAAGGCAGAAGTGCTCAGTTCCTACTTTGGCTCTGTCTTCTCCCAAAAAAGGGTCTATGACCCGCCCGGGAAACATGAAGTAAAAGGGGGAGGACTGGAGCTTGAGATTGATAGACAAATGGTCAAGAAATACCTAATCACTTTGAATGAGTTTAAATATCCAGGGCCCGATAAACTGCATCCTAGAGTATTGAAGGAACTGGCTGAAGAACTCTCAGAACCGCTGTCTATTATCTTTGCGAAATCATGGAGGACTGGTGAAGTGCCGGATGACTGGAGGAGAGCTAATGTTGTCCCTATCTTCAAAAAGGGCAAGAAGGAGGAACCAGGAAACTACAGACCAGTCAGCCTAACATCAATCCCTGGAAAAATTCTGGAGCAGATTATAAAGCAGTCAATCTGTAAGCATCTTGAAAGCAATGCAGTGATTACTAGGAGCCAACATGGATTTATGAAGAACAAATCCTGCCAAACTAATCTTATCTCATTTTCTGATCGGGTAACCTCCCTTGTAGACTGTGGGAATGCTGTGGACATAATATATCTTGACTTCAGCAAAGATTTTGACAAAGTGCCCCATGATATTCTGATTAGCAAGCTTGCTAAATGGGGGCTGGATGGAACAACTATCAGGTGGATCCACAGTTGGCTCCAGAATCGTATTCAGCGAGTGCTTATCAATGGTTCCTTCTCAAACAGGGCAGAAGTAATGAGTGGGGTACCACAGGGCTCGGTCCTGGGCCCAGTGCTCTTCAACTTTTTTATTAATGACTTGGATGAGGAGGTACAGAGCATGCTTATCAAATTTGCAGATGATACAAAATTGGGGGGCATAGCTAATACAATGGAAGACTGAAACAAAATTCAAAGGGACCTTGATAGGCTGGAGCATTGGGCTGAAAACAACAGAATGAAATTCAACAGGGATAAATGCAAAGTTCTACACTTAGGAAAAAGAAACCAAATGCACAGTTATAAGATGGGGGATACTTGGCTCAGTAATACGACATGTGAGAAGGATCTTGGGATTGTCGTTGATCACAAGCTGAATATGAGTCAACAGTGTGATGTGGCTGCAAAAAAGGCAAATGCTATATTAGGCTGCATTAACAGAAGTATAGTTTCCAAATCGTGTGAAGTATTTGTTCCCCTCTATTCAGCACTGGTTAGGCCTCATCTTAAATACTGCTTCCAGTTCTAGTCTCCACACTTCAAGAAGGATGCAGACAAACTGGAACAGGTTCAGAGGAGGGCAACGAGGATGATCAGGGTACTGGAAACAAAGCCCTATGAGGAGAGACTGAAAGAACTGGGCATGTTTAGCCTGGAGAAGAGAAGACTGAGGGGAGATATGATAGCACTCTTCAAGTACATGAAAGGTTGTCACATAGAGGAGGGCCAGGATCTCTTCTCGATTGTCCCAGAGTGCAGGACATGGAATAATGGGCTCAAGTTGCAGGAAGCCAGATTTCGACTGAACATCAGGAAAAACTTCCTAACTGTTAGAGCCATACGACAATGGAAGCAATTACCTAGAGAGGTAGTGGGCTGTCCAACACTGGAGGCATTCAAGAGGCAGCTGGACAGCCATCTGTCGGGAATGCTTTGATTTGGATTCCTGCATTGAGCAGGGGGTTGGACTTGATGGCCTTATAGGCCCCTTCCAACTCTACTATTCTATGATTCTATGAAATCTCCAGCCACAATCACAAGGACTTCTGGGTATAAAACTGTCAGATTAGCAATATATTCTTCTAGTCTTAACCCAGTGTCCTTCACCATTTTTTTTTATGATGAAGAGGCAAATAAACATTTATTACCAATAACCAAGACCAATTAAACTTAATCACTAGAGAGGTGGCCAGCCCAACCAAGGAGTCTGGTCTGGTGATAGTAGCTCGGATACTCCTTTGGGACACCCCCCTTTGGCGCTTGGGCTTGCTTCCAGCGAGTGGACCGCGAAACCATCCAGCATGAGTTCCTCTGTGATCCAGGTCTCTTGTAAAAGAATAATACCGTACTTCTTAATATAATCCAAAAAAGATGGGTCTGCAGCTTTGTTCCTCCATTCTGAGATATTCCATGAAAGAATTGTTAGCTGTGAGATTGGATGGTTTACTTTTTGTCAAGCTGTAGCTGTAGCTGTAGCTCCTGGCCCTTAATTGCTCAGATGGTGGATTCTGCGCTTTAGGTGCCTTGACCGATAATCCCAGTTCAGTCTCCAGATGATCAATTGCCTCTATAGTTGGATGTAACCTGCTGACATTTGAGACTACTGGATGCAGTGGGCTAAATGAATGACCCGAATGAACAATTGCCTTCTGCGGAGATCCCTTTTCATCTTCATCTAAGTATCTCATATCCGTCCAAGTCTGAGATGAGAATGCTGCAGATTTTACATTTGATGTGGGAGGTACTAATTCCTTCTCTGTATAGCCCTGTTCTGTATTAATTGCTGTTAGGTTAATTTCTGCTATGACCTGGCATGGAGGGGCATGATTCTTAACTTCAAGGGGTCCCTGTGCCACCACTCCCTTTGCACCTTTGGAGTTGTCATCTTGTGCTGGAGCAAGATCCTCTGTCGCTCGGTATTCTTTCTCAGTATAGGCACCACTCCTACATTTCACCTGCCTATTTAATAAATGGATTTTCAAGATCTGAAGTCTTGACACGATTTCATTTTGGGCTGCTGGTGGTAAAGCACAGAAAGAATCTAGTAGCATTTTCTCCTCATTGTTGAACAAATCCATCCCATTATTGGTCCTTGGCCTATAGTCTTGGGTCTCAGCACAATTTTCCTCCTCATGGACGTGTAAATCCAACCCTTTACAAGGCGGGGGAGGTTCCTCGGCAAATTCAAGCTCAATTAAAAAAAATTCCGGTCCACTATCCACCTTTGCCAGAATACCTTTTGTGTGTGTACAAGGATAGGCAACTAAAGCCTGGGGAGGTGCTAAATTCTCAAAAAATCTTGATGTTAATATACCACTGGTAGAGAGTGCATCTCTACATTCAAATGCAAGTCTGGCTTTACTCCAGCCACTAAAAGTAACCACAGCGCGTGCAGTAACATAATTGCAATATAGATATTCCACTTGAATTATGTCATCTAGGGTAAGCAAACGTGGGAGAATTCCTTCCAAGATTTTTAAGAGATGAAATTTACTTTCATTTTGTGTGAGAAGGCCTACAGATTTGGGATAATTAGATAAAACCAGTTTTTGTCGGTTAAGCACTAGAAGCCATTTGTCGTCTGCCGCCATCTTCTGAGATGGTTTAGGTTCCAAGAGCACATGTGCCCATGGGTCCTGCTGGTCAGGATCCTGATCCTGTGCTGGACTATGTGTTAAAGGCAGCAGAGGGAGAACAGCTGCTTTTTCAAGAAGAGAATTGGTGTTGTCACCCTTATTTTGGTCAGATTGAGTTTTCTTCTTGGATCCAAGTTCTATTCTCTGCTTTGGGTTGGTGTCTAATAACTTTAAAAGTTTCTCAAAGGCCATTTTATTGCAACGTTGAGTCTTTGGCTGTTTTATATTCTTGCTCTTCTTTACATTACTACTCCGTCTCTTCTTAGTCATTCTCTTAAGTTCCTTATTACCCCCCATAGTTGTTTTAATTGTTTGTGTTGTTCGTGTGGGGCCTTTGTTAATCAGAGTCCCCAAACTCTCATCTTCACCTCTTGGGCCTACCTTTTTATAAACTTCCACTAATGTGGTTAGAAGCTGATTACATTTGGATAAAAAAGCTTTAATATGCTCTATATCTCTCACTATCATGAACAGCCAACCCTCAATTGGCAAAATGTCTCCTTTGATTGGCAGATTCTCTCCTTTTGTCATCTCTTTTTGGCAAATAGGCTCCATCTTAGCTTTTTCTTCACTGCAGGCCAGTTCTGCAATTTGCTTTGAGCTCAATTCATTTAGCTCATTTAGCTGGCTATTCTCAAGTGGTTGGGCTGTCCCTTGTGGGGTCAGGTTCTCCGCCAGAGCTAACTCTAATGCAAGATTTATGGGAGATAGATCTTCATTAACAGTTTGAAGGTCCCCTTTAGTGCCTAACGACCAATCCATGATTAAATTTGGGAGTTGTGGAGATTCCTCTCCTACCTCCTTATCTCTCTTGCCTTCCTCATCTCCCTCCTTAGAAGAGTAAAAGTGTGTAATTTTCGTTTGTTTACACCGTATATTTTGAGGAATAGGCTCGAAGGAAGGCACAATTCCCAGGTTTCTATAGTCCTTTCTGGTATACACCATAATTCAGGGTTTCCACTTTAACAGCGTAATAGGTTGTGAGTTGTTAGTTTCCACAATAGCAGAATTAAGACAATTATTTCCTTACATGCCAAGGTCTAGTTGATTAAACAACTCTCCAATGTTACTGGTTATGGAACGCTATTATAGCTATTGCTACTGACTTACTTGATGTAACTCTAAGTATGTCTTGAGCCAAGGCAGAGGTAAAAAAGATGATAAGACACTATTTTGGACAAAACAATCCTCCAGATTCAGCCAGCAAAGACTAAAGCAAACACATTCATAACCAATTAGTGTTGGGAATATGATGCGGTATTTAAGCAATGTTGAATCTAATCTTTAAAAAGATAAGCTGCGGAGCTCCAGACACAGCGTCCTCCTACACCGCCATCTTGGGTGGGTCTCCGAAAGATGATGATGATTCCAAGTAAGTTTTTATGAGATCATTTTATTGCTCAGCAATAAAAAAGGAAGTGCATGCTATCTTTCTCCTCTAAAATGTTACTCATACCCTTGGGCACCCCAACATCTTTCAACTGAACCTAGCTGATTTTATGCTGCTCTGGTAAAAGCTGATGAAGAGCATAATATAAACATAATGACTGCATGCAATGAAACGTCGCTGTCTACCTTTAATTGCTGATACTAATGTCATTTACAAATTACATGTGTCTAATTTATTGTAACTCTGAAATTTGAAAAATCACCTGTCCAGCTCTTTTGTGAAAACAAAGAATTTCAGCATCTCGGTAGACAGCTGCTGTAAAAGCTTTATTGATGGAAAGGTGGTTAATAAAGCTTTGTAAATATCAAATGCATCTAGTATATATTTTAGAAAGTTGTTTGCAATGCATTTAGACACATCATAAATTTTGCATGATGGTTCTTGAGATCAAGGAGCAGGTTTTAATCTATGTTTGGTTACAACTGGATGCCATTTTGAATCAAAATGGAGGGCTGAACCTTTCAAAATTGCATTGATTTTAACAAGTGATTTCAAAACTACACTGTTTTTGCTTCTTAGAATTTCTGAGCGACATCAGGTATGAGGCTACTAGTGCTTTAATAAACTAATAAATCATAAATTAATTATAAATTATTAATAAAAGTAAAATGTATGCATTAATAAATATATATAAGCAGTTATTGCTTTTTTTTTCAACAGGAAGTCCAAGAAAGCCACATTTTATACTAAACCAGCAGTCAAAAAATGCTGTAGTAAGCTGCATATCAGAAGGATATCCTAAACCAGAATTTGAATGGCTCTCTTGCAAGATCCCTAATGAAAGGTATGTTGCCTGTTTTGCTACCAACATGTCTAGGTTTTTTCTTCGAATTCTACATGTACATTGGAGCATCTTCCTACTGAAAGAAGATTGCATATGCACCTCAGACATGAGAAATTGATAGGCTGTATGAACAGGAAAGTTATCTGATTTTTATTTTGTAGAATTACATGCCCACTCATTTATTATTAGATTTATATCCCACCCTTCCTCCCAGTAGGAGCCCAGGGTGGCAAACAAAAGCACTAAAAACACTTTAAAACATAATAAAAACACACTTTAAAATATATTAAAAGAAAACATATTTAAAAACATTTTAAAAAAACTTTAAAACATCTTTTTTTTAAAAAAGGTTTAAAAACATCTTTTTTTAAAAAAAAGGTTTAAAAACATATAAAAAAAAGGAATTCCAACACAGACGCAGACTGGGATAAGGTCACTGAGGTTGTAATCTCCCTTCCCCCCCACCCCAACTCTTCTGAAATCAAAAGTTTATGTGCAGTGGAAAGAATCAACATTTTAGCAAGTGCTTCACTGCTTCAAAATTGTGACTAGCATTGAAAGAAAATCCGTAATCCAGCTTTGAACAGTTCAGAATCAACTTTCTCTTAACATCTGGTTCTGCACTGAATTATTGGAACCTGCTCCTGATTTTGCAGGAGTCTTGTGCAATTTGGGCCAGGAGGAACCCATAATTTGGAATCCCTTTGAACTGGTAGTTCATATTTGAATCATGACAACATTAATGTTATAATCTTTGACATGTATTATGTTTAGATTCAGTTCACAGTTCTGTTTTATAGCTGCAGAAAATCTGATGCCCCCAAAAATGAAGACATGGATGGAATGCACAAGGCCCAACTCAGATTAAAAAAAGATGGATTACTATTTCAGCCACATGTATGGTGCTGTGCATTTAACGAGCTGGGCAAAGTCTGCACTGAACTCTATACAATCGGTAAATATATTAATACAATTTGTATGTTTATGGCTTGGGATTTGTAGCCCCTTTATTCTTGCTAACTATACCACCAATTTAATAAGACCAAGAGTTGTATTTAACTAAGTCCTACTCAAAGCAGACCCATTGAATTAGTGAACCTAATACCATCCCAAGTGCGGTCTTCCATACATTTACATAGCAGAGGGAATTTTCTATTGGACAAGTTTGTGGAGAATTGCCCTCATTAGTTTCTTATGAAGAGAAGATATGGTGAACCTGTGGGCCTCCAGATGTTGTTGGACTCCAGCTCCCTCAGGCCCAATGAACATGATCAGGGATGGTGGGATGTTGTAGTCCAGCAACATCTGGAGGCCCACAGGTTTACCACCCCTGCTGTACAGGGTTGCTCTTGTTAGCTAGCTATTACTGGAAGAAATACATCTGCTGAAATATAATCAAATATGAATACACAGGCTTAAGTGGACAGCATTGTAATTTAGCTGTTCTCCTTCCTTATTAAATCTGTTTGATCTCTCATCTCCTATAAAATCTGCAGTTGATTTTTTATACAAAGCCAATTCACTACCCAGATCAGCTTTTATATTTTCATTCAAGTCATGAATCTGGACTGGTATAAAATGCAAACCTGACAGTTAAATGAGTGTAATTGCAGCCTTTCTAGTACAAAGTGTTGTGTTGCATTGATGATGTTGAATTGGGGAAGGACTGTAGCTTAGCGGCAGAACATCTGCTTTGAATGCAGAAGATCCCAGGTTCAGTCCCTGACATGCAACATATATTTCTATGTTAACTGTGAAAATAATGTTTTGTGTTTTAGTGAATTGTTTTTGTTGTTTATGTTCTCTGTGCCAAACCACATGCAAGATCTCTATTAATAATGTTCAAGAAAACTAATTTATTTATTTAAATGTTTTGGTACACTTATTCATTACATGGTGAATTTTAAATCTATGGGGAAAGGAGCATGATGTTTGTAACAATTTTAAATGTTTACATAAAATGAGGGGCACAAGTGGTTCCTTCTTCTCCAAGTTACTTAAAGTCTAAATATTAACAGTATGTACTCTGGGATGTTAGCTTTTTATTATTTATGGAATTATGTAAAGTATCACTTACACTGATGGTATTAAATAAATAATCATCATCATCATCATTAGAAATTTCAGGATTGCTGTATTTGTTGGTATGCCTATTTTATTGGAATTGTTTTCATATTTCAGATCTAAGTGCACAGGAAAGCCCTATGCAGGAATTATTTCTTAAAATTGGAGATCCACTGTTCTTAAGATGTAGAGCTAGTTATGGCCATTTAAACTTTGGAATGAAATGGTATCCTGAAAGCAAGCAATTAGATCAGGTAACAAGATGGGTCCATTTTTTTGTCAACATAATAATAGCCTTGACTGATTATATGAAATGTACAAACATTTTAAAACTTATTTATTATGTTTTTTACATTTTACAAATTACTTTCCATCATCATTAAAACTTTCCATCATCATTAAAAATGTTTGCTCATAGATATCTAACTGTATCAAATATTATCAAACATTTATCTATCTATCCATCTATTCACTTCATTTTGAAATGCATTTTTAAAACAATGTGTATCCTGCCTGTTTCTCGAAAAAGCCTATGTCTGTCATCCATCCTTAGGGTCCATTTTCCTGTCAGGAGTTACTATTAATAGCCTTGACTGATTATATCAAATATATTGACTTTAGTATCTGCTTTACATTTTACAGATTAAAATTTTCCATACTTTATCATTAAAATTTTTAATCACAGATATCTAACTCTTTTACATAACAACATTCTATCTATTAATCAGTCTACTTTATTTTAAAATGTATTCATTTTTTAAAATGTCTATCCTGCCTGTTTCCCCAAAGATATTCTATATATCTATTATCCATCCTCTATATACTTATCATCTATCCTTTATTTGATGTCACATCATGCTCAAGACCCAGGTGATCAAGTGGGGAGCCCCTGTCTTGCTACCCAGCTCTGGGCTGGGAAGGATACGTGTACTGTGGACTCATGCCTATTTTGAGCCTCAAAGCTGTTCATTAAGCAGTGAGAAGTCTGCTTTCCAAGTGTCTCCAAGGTTCTAGACCACAGTCAGGGAGAGCTCCTACACTACTAGCTCTTCCAGATGCTGAATTAGCCAGGTAAAAACATATGCTTGCCAATGGCAGATGCATCTGTAGATTCTTGTCTATCTCTGTTTCTGAAATAAGCACATTTTTCAGGTCATAATATTTAAAAATACTGGATTGGATCCAGATATTAGAGTAGACCCACTGAAATCAGTGAGACTTAGATTAGCCATGGCTAACTTAAGCCCCATTGATTTCAGTAGTTCTGCACCAAGCCTAACTATTTCTGTATTCAACTAATGGGTACATTCAGACTATAATGACCATTCCAATATATTAGAACAAATTTCAGTTTTCATAATATACCCTAACCTTAATAGGTTTTCCCCAATCTTCATGAAACCCAACCAAATCTCTAACTTAATCACGTAGAGTGTATCTCAATTGGTTTTTAAGTAGCACTCTAAACAAGGACCTTCAAGATACTTTCACTGCTTCACCTTTTATACTCTGTGTTAAAATCATCAACCATCTCTTGATGTTTTGTGACTGTTCTATATAACACAATATGAATTTTTCTAGGAATATTGGTAAAACGTGTGCCTAATAGACTGTACACTTTCTTTCTAAAATCCTGAAACTTTGTATAGCTCCACCACAGATGAATTTAATCAGCTCTTAAATACTGATTTTTATTAAAAAATTAGGGCATGCCACTCGAAGGAAGACAGACTCTGGGCTCATACAGGATTAAGACTCAGTTTGCATATGTTTCATCAGTGGAACAACAGGGACATGGACATTATAACTGCTCATCTATAGCACTTGCTACAAGTAAGATTGCTTTGGTTACAGTGTTAGGTAAGTCATCTGTCATATAAGATATGTTTGCATGGAAACGTAGGAAGCTGCTTTATACTATTGGTCCATCTTGCTCAGTATTGTCCAGAGAGGGTCTTTAGGGTTTCAGGCAGGAGTCTTTCCCAGCCCTACCTGGAGATGCCAGGGATTGGACCTGGGACCTTCGGTGTGCAAAGCAGATGCTCTACCACTGAGCTACGGCCCTTCCCGATGCACATGTATGCAATGTAGTTGCCATTCTGAATGCAAAAGTTTGTCTTTGCTTTCACTTTGAAGGAAGCCATTGGAGCAGGGGGGGAAATCCCATGACATCTTAATTTTTCCAAATATTCTGAAGCCCAGTACGGAAATAACATTTCCAATCTCTTAAGCAAAGTTTAGGAGATTGTTTGCATGCTGTGGGATCACATGCTCCCTCCTTCATCTCCTACTTCACACAGATTCCTTCTCCTTTTCTCGGGCTTTTCATAGGACAACGTTACATCTGCGCTAGGATTAACACTGACCATGGTTAGCCTCAAACCAGAGTTTGCAAGCGTGGTCCAAAACTGGACTGCGTGTTCTAGTTGGAGCAAATTCTGATTAGCATTAGCCTTGGTGCAGTCTTCATGCTATGCCATAGTTAGCTCAGAATAGGGAAGGGAGTAAGAATTTGCATTCGAAGGTGGCGGGGAACGGGGAAGCACACATCGTACTCCTGAGCTCCGTGTCCTGGTTAGGAGACTGGGAACATTATGACTTCATTGGGCCTGACAGACTCACATGATACTCAGATGATCTGGGCCATATCCAGAGAATCATATGAGAAGCTATTAAATCCCAGCAAGGATTTTTCTTTCTCTTTGTTCTGAAATGAAGTTCTAGCTTTTGGATCTGAATGGAATTGGAACAATAATTGTTGATAAGATGCAAGGGACTATTATTCAGTGGGGGGGGAGTCAACGGGGAAAAAGTCAACAGTTGTTAAGGGACACACAACAGGCAAGGGCTGTTGCTTTCATGCTTTGCTTGTGGGCTTCTCAGAAGCATCTAGCAGACCCCTGTGGGAATCAGGATGCTGGACTCGATGGACCTTTGGTCTGATCCATTAGGGCTTTTCTTGTGCTCCCATATTTGCAGCCTCTCCTTTGGTCTGATCCATTAGGGCTTTTGTTGTGCTCCCATATTTGCAGCCTCTTCAGGAGAGAAATTCCAAATCTCTTCAGTAGTAATTCATTTATGTACTATACTAAGGAAATAAGAGAAGTGCGCAAATTCAAAAAAAAATCAAATAGACATTAACATTTGAACCAATATTAAGGATCAGGCTTCTTGTAGGACCATCTCCTCTTCTCTTATGCAAATCTGCCTGACTGTTAAGATTGGTTGTTGCACCCCTCTTGTGTGGGCCATTTCCTTTCTAGGCAAGACTGGTGGGAACACGAGGGGGCTTTTTCTGTGGTGGTCCTTTGCCTGTGGAACTCCTACCCCAAGAAGTTAGGTTATCTTCCTCTTTATTTCTGTTCCACCAGCGATAGAAAACTGACCTTTGTAAACAAGCTTTTGATTCTGTTGCTCCTAATGCCTTGGTTGCCAGTGCTCTTTGTGTTTCTGCTTTTTTGCTGGTGTTTTTAGTTTTGTTAATTTGTGTTTCAATGATAGGATTGTTTTTATGCTTTCATGTTTGTTTCTTTTATTTGCAAACCACTTTGAGCAGCTCCTTTGTAGAAGGGAAAAGTGGGGTATAAAATATTTTTAAAGAAATAATCAACTTCCACAGCATCATTTTGATGTATCTTTTAACAGATAAGGGGTTTATCAATTTCACCAATCCAAAGGAAGATTTTGAAGTTGGTATGGAGGAGAACCTTTGCCTTGAAGTTAAGCTGAAAGCATATCCATCAATTAGATGTATATGGATGTTTTCCCAAATGTTATTTCCTTGTAAGCAGAATTCCACAGATGGTTACAGGTAATTCATTTTCTTTGAATGTGTTTCTGTTGTGTATAACGTCTTGTGCTCACGGTTCTTTGCATGCCTTTGAATAAATGGGCTTAGGATTGTTCTGCAAATTTGTTTCATATGTTTTGTATCTTTATTGCCATGACCTATGGTTGCCCCAATTAAATTAAAAAGGGGTTGACAAAGACCCTTAATGCTGCAGTGATTGACTGGCCATTTAGGGGTGAGACAATCTGTATACGTCTTGCCCAAGTCCCCTCCAGCCCCCAAAACCTTAATCCAGTTTGTGTACTGCATTAGCACACATCCATTGATAGCCACTCAGAGGAGACTCTTAAGAGATCCCCCTTGCCCAGTGACTGCTATTTAAAGACAGCAGCAGCATGGCTTATAGGTGAAAGAGCTTACCTTTGGGATTAATATCCCAACAGATACTAGACTAGACTATACTAGACTATACGCATCTATTCAACTTAACTAAAGATATCATTATTATTATTATTTATGTACTCCTTTATGCCAACATAGGCTTTTAAGCTGTTTACAAAGTACAAAAACCAGTTACACAGACATTAAAATAGAATAAACATCCATAATTTAAATATGCAACAAAACAATCTCATTAAAACATGAAAAGGTAAAGATCCATAATTAGAATACACAATAAAGCAATCCCATTAAAACACTAAAATATAAATATTCATAATTAAAATATGCAATGAAACAATCCAATTAAAACAACACAGCAGTTAAAACAATTAGTTCAACATTAAATTCTATTGATTTCAGTGGAGCTTATTTCCAAACAAATGGGTTGAGGATCAAGTTATAGGCCTAATGTTTTATCCAGATGCATTGGAGTTTCTAATATGCTGTTACATTTATGAAATAAGGTCTTATCCATTTTTAAAAAATAATTTCAAAACAATTTCCAGCTAGTTTGTGACTGTTGCCTATCGTTCTGAACAGGGACAAGGAATCTTTTTCAGTCCAAGGGCCACATTCCTTCCTGTGGAACCTTCTGGGGGCCACATACTAGTAGTGGGTGGGTCAAGAACAAAAGTAGACAGAGCAGTAAATGTGAATTCTACCTTTGTACAGTAGGGAATGTCCTACACACACTCGCACATCCTCTCCATCTTCCATCCAGGCAAGGAGGAAGCATTATCAGAGTTCAAGAATACATTCCAGCCAGGCAAAATCACTGAAGGGGGTGCAAACAGGGCTGGTAAGAGGCTTGATGGCAAAGGGGGTATGGCCTCGAGAGAGTTTCAAAGGCCAAATAATGACGCCTGGAGAGCTGCATTTGGCTCCCAAACCGGAGGTTCCTTGCCCAGTTCTCTCTGTCTCTCTGTCTGTCTCTCTCTCTCTCTCTCTCTTTGATTTATATCCCGCCCTTCCTCCCAGTAGAAGCCCAGGGCAGCAAACAAAAGCACTAACAACACTTTGAAACATCATAAAAACAGACTTTAAAATATATTAAAACATCTTTAAAAGCATTTTTTTAAAAGGTTTATTTATTTATTTATTATTTATGTTATTTATTGTATTTGTATACCGCCCCACAGCCGAAGCTCTCTGGGCGGTTTACAGTAACTAAAAACATCAAAAACGAATATACAAATTTAAAACACATCTCTTAAAAAAAAATTTAAAACAATTTAAAAACACATCTTTTTTTTTTAAAGGTTTAAAAACATACTAAACAGCAGTTCCTGTTCTAAATTAAAGAGACGTTCTAACCACTCCTGGGAAACAAGCTGATGTGTGGCCAGGCTATCTTCTTTTCTTGGGTCTCCTCCTACATAAGTGGGCCTTCTCCAGCTTACCTGGCAACAGTTCCAGGAACCACCATTTTTCTTTTCCACACGGCTCCTGATGTAAATCACCCCAAGACATTTTGATAAATTAAAATGGCAGCTCCTGGACCCAGACATTTTTTCAGAGGTGGGGAAGGGCAGTGGTGGGCCCCCACAGGGGTGCCAGGGTGTCTAGCAGCTGCCCAAGGATCCTGTGTGCTGATGCTAGGCCTGAAATGTCCTTATTAATCCACCTATGTTATGGTTTACTCCATTTCAAAGCCAACTGCTAGATATTGGATCACATGTTGTGGTGGGCCACCCAATCACTGATGCTTAGGATGCTGCCATGACAGCTGCTACCTGGCCTGGACCACATTCATACCATCTGTTCATTCCATTGTTATTCCACATGGCTTCCCCCAAAGAATCCTTTGTAGCTCAGTGAAGAGAATATGAGTTTCCTATGTTCTCTCCGCACCCTTCAGAAAGAACACTCCCCAGAATTCTTTGGGGGAAGCCATGACTGTTTAAAATGGAACAACAGTGGAATAAATGTATGGCGTGAATGTGGCCTTACCCACGGGCGATACACATCTCAGTATTCTTATGACTCTGCAAACACCAATACAGAGAAATAAATATTACTTATTGCTTTGCTTATTTAAGCACAAGGGGGAAGCTGGTAGGCTCATGTGCATCAGACCTTGAAAGTGTACAATGCCTCTATCCTGCCTTGTGGGTTTTTGTACCCTGAAAGCACTTTGTTTATTTAAAGAACTGCTCCAGTGCATCTTCCACTTTAAAAACAAAAGAAAACATGCCATCTCGTTCTTTCATGTGCTCAGCTTTCTTTTGTTCCTGGCTTGCATAGGTATCTGTCTGGATGATGTCTTTCTGTTAGTATCTTTTATATGTATCTTTTTTATACATACTAGGAGTGGGAGAAAAATTGGTTCGGTTTTTATTTTAATGCAGTCCTAGCTAATTTACACTTCCTGAACCAATTAGTCAACTGAAACACAGCTATCCTTCCAAATTTGCACTTCCCTGACCTTTGCAACGCTGTTCTCCCAAACCACAATAATTGCTTGCATGTATTAGGGGAAACGTACACACACACAAGGGTATATGAGTGAAAAAAACATACAAAAATACATTATATTATGAAAAATTGCTTTCAAAAAGTTGTATATTAAGCAAAACCATGTACCAAAAATGTACATATTAAGAGAAAATGTTAAAAGTAGGCTTTCTTTAGGGGAAAAAAATCCAAACTCATGATGCAGAAATAGGGTGAACCAGACAAGTCCGGAAAGTTGAATAACAAAATGTGACCGATTTGTCCATCCATAGGGTAAATAAGGCCCAGTGTTGCTGCCCCATCTAACTGCATGCCCCCAGGCAGTCTAAACAGGAAGCTTATCAAGATCCTAGTTCATCAGGTATACAGCTGGTAGGTTGAGTGAGTCACTGGTTGCGCAGATGTCTTCAGTGGGATCCCCTCCTCTTCACGGCTCTTACTATTGCCCATTTGTTTGCTCTCATCCTCTGGGCCCAACCCATCCCATCACCCAGAGGGAAAAGGGCAAGACACAAGGGAGCTGCTGCATTCTTTCCTTGCTCCTCCTGCTGTTCCTTTCACTCAGGCAGGTGGAGACAGGAACAGCAAGGCCAGGCTGTGTGCCTTAGCAGGTGCCGAACAGTGCCTGACCCTAACGCCAGCCCTGCTTAGGGTGGACCTGTGCATTACATATAGTTCTATGATCCTTTTCCCAGAGGGTAGAGCAGCTATTAGAGCAGCTATTAGACAACTGGGAACATAGGAAGCTGCCATATACCAAGTCAAACCATTGGTCCATCTGGCTCAGTACACTGACTGGCAGCAGCTCTCCATGGGGTCAGATAGGGAGTCTCACCCAGCTCTACCTGGAGATGCCAGGGACTGAACCTAGGACCTTCTGCATGCAGAGTAAATTCTCTGATCCCACTGGCCTTCTGGGATGAGGGAAGCTGACCAGTGGCAGCTGGTGGCTCCACATCAGTGGGACAGTGGAATCTGCTCCGGGTTTTAGACCAAACTTTGAAGGAGTTGCCCAAGGTGCTAAAGTCTGGACTAAAACCCAGAGCGGATTCCACTGCCCCACTGACATGGAGCCACTGGAGTTGATTAACCCTTTTCTTCTCAGCCATTTCCCCACTTGCCTGCTGCCCAAGCTGCTTTTCTCCCTGAGGGATGAAAGATATCTTTTTCCTCCTAGAAAGAAAAGCAGCAAAGAGAAAACGTTGAGCAAATCCACAGCCATCTTCCTCTGCTCATCCTGAAGCCAATCCTGCTGCCTTGATAAAAGAGAGTGGGGGAGGACTTACAGAACAAGACCTTGTATGCTGTTTCCCCTTTAGCAAGCAGCTTCCCCATATTCCAAATCAAAAGTAAATTTCCACACAGGACTCTTTTTTTGGCCTTTCATTTCAAGCCACACCGCAATGATTCCACTCCACCTACAACTTCCTCTAAGCTTTTCCACAAAATGTTCTTAGTGCCCTTTGGTTTTCTGTTCCCTCTTTATAAAATAGAAGGTGTTTCCAGGCTCACTTTCACTTCCTTCGAATTAAACCAAAATGTATTGATGTCAATTTGTGAGCCTTCCTTTATTTTCAGCCAAAGTTGAAAAGAATCAGTCTCATGAAACCGAAATGTGTATACAAATGCCATTTTATCTCCCACTTTTTAATTACCTTTTTTATTCATGCTAGCAATTTTTCCTTCAGAGAGACTTTGTTTAAAAAGAATGTACTGTTATCCTTTACATTTTGATGCATAAAACATCTTTGCAGAGCGTAAGCATGAATAGTATACCATCATTCATATGCATCATGCATTATGCACTTGATCACCAAGGAGAGTGCTGTACACCACTATGCATGTTTGATTTCATTGGTGCAACCATGGGACATGGCAATTGATTTGTGATTTGCTATGGTTGCTTAGAAAAGCTTTTAACACAGAGCTTTTAAAAAAATCCTCAGTGCTAGAATGTTTCTAAGAAAAAATTACTCCAGCCCTTTTTTTTTAGTTTTGTTTTCGTTTTGCAAAGTTGAACATCTTCCTGCAGATTTCTATTTAGTGGCACCAAAGCCCTTCCAGTGTTATTTTTGATTAAACTGGGGCCATATCTAGCTCCTGTTTTCTTCACGTTCAGAAAAGGGCAGCCAAAATGATCAAAGGGATGGAGCAACTCCCCTATGAGGAAAGGTTGCAGCATTTGGGGCTTTTTAGTTTAGAGAAAAGGCAAGGAAGAAGAGACATGACAGTGGTGCATAAAAGTATACATGGCATGGAGAAATTGGACAGAGAAAAGATTTTCTTCCTCTCACATAAAACAAGAACTTAGGGGCATCCAATGAAGCTTAGTGTTGGAAGATTCAGGACAGACAAAAGAATGTAATTTTTCACAAAGTTCATGGAATTCGCTCCCACAAGTGGTGGTGATGGGCACCAGCTTAGAGTGCTTTAAAAGAGGATTAGACAAATTCATAGAGGACAGGGCTCTCAGTGTGACTACTGGCCACGATGGATATGTTTTACCTCTGCCATCACAGGCAGCATGCTTCTGAATACCAGTTGCTGGGAATTGCAGGTGGGTAGAGTGCTGTTGCTCATATCCTGCTTGCTGGCTTCCCATAGGCATCTGGTTGCCCACTATAAGAAGAGGATGCTTGACTAGATGGGCCTTTGGCCTGATCCAGTAGGCTGTTCTTTTGTTCTTAGGAGATCAGTAATTGGACTTCCTGGTGTCTTTTTATTTTCCTGCAAGCACCTGCAGGGCATCCCTAGAGGTGAGGTATGGGAGCTAGAGACCCAACCCTTTTTCTTTTATAAAGTGATGCTCATCCCTGCTGGGAATTCCATTGCACTTTTCCTTCTGTCTCTGTCTGCTTGGTCTGTGCATATCTTGTCCCTTGAAGCGAGGTGAAGAAGAGAATCCAGCTGGTAGATAGCAGACTGATAAAAAGCTATTCCTAAGTGTGCTGTGTCTCCTCCCAGCTACTTGGTATGCTCCAACATCAGTGCCAGTGCCAGGTGTGACTGGGCCCTTGGGCGCCAGCCTGCCCTGAGCCCCCTGCGTCCAGCCCCCCCTACAGACCATGAAGGACTGCTCTCAACTACCTTTTATCTTTCTGTGAATGCCCAGGGTGCACAGGTCGCTGCCATCAACCAAGATGGCGGCACAGGCTTCTCTAAGGGGCTGATACCCCTGCCGCCATCTTCGCTGTTGGCACGCATGCACACTATGCTGCGTGCGTGCACATGCCTGCCATCAATCAAGATGGTGGTAGGGGCATCAGCCCCTTAGAGAAGCCTCTGCCACCATCTTGGTTGATCGCTCGCAGGGCATTCACAGAAAGGGAGGAGGTGGAGCAGGAGGGTGCCACACGCCCACATGGTCTTTAAGGAGGGGCCGGGAGTTTCATCTCTGTGATCTGCAGCAGGGTTGGGAGTTGACCCTGCCAAGGATCCCAGAACGGGAGCGCTACTCCCACACTCTAAGGAGGGGCCCCTCTGGGACTCAGGGGCCCTCGGCCAGGGCCTGACCTGGCCGCTGTTTGGCACCGGCCCTGTCCATGATCTGTGCTGCTTTGTGCCGTGTGCATATTAGGGTTGCCAGGTCCATGGCCTGGGACTGATCCTGTATCTTTAGGAGAAGAGAAAGTCAGCCAAATTCAGGTGTTCTTGCAACTCTGTAATGGGGAAAACCACAAGGTGGAATTCTTCCTTCCTCCTGCCCAACTTTTAAAGATACAGAAGACCTCTTGGAGGCCAGGCCTGGCAACACTGCAACCTCGCTGCTGCTGCTAGTTTACATGTGTCCAGCAGGATAGTGAGGAGGTTGAAAGTGGCAGCTTGGTGCTTCTGAGCACACACCCAGATGGAGATAAGAGAAGCCCTGACTAGCCAATCCACACAGCACCAGTCTCCTCACTGCCTCACCCCTTCCTCTTTTCCTTCCGATAAACAGCAGTGACTCCGCCACAAGCAAGCAGGCTCCTAGCCGGCTGTTACTGGCTCAGGCTCTGTTCAGTGACTGGAACCTGGGAACCACTTGTATGCTATTGTCTTTGGGTCCCATGACCCAAGCTGTAAAAAATCTAAATGTAAAAAAGGGGCCATAGCTCAGTGGTAGAGCATCTGCCTTGTATGCAGAAGGTCCCAGATTCAGTCCCTGACATCTCCAGGTAGGGCTGGGAGAGACTCCTGCTTGAAACCCTGCTGCCAGTCAGTGTAGACAATGCTGAGCTAGATGGGCCAGTGGTCTGACTCAGTATAAGGCAGCTTCCTATGTTCCTATATAACATATTAGCAGTAGTGTAGTGGTAAATTCAGAAGTGGAGGGTCCCTTCATGATAGTCATAGCCACACACACCCTTTGTTGATGCTGGGTTGAGAATGAGATCCTTGTCAATACCTTCTCCCACAATAATAGACGTGTCTAGGAGCCAATCAGCATGAAAGGGGTGGTATTAGCTACTGAGAAGAGTCTTATCAGTGGCTGACTCACCTCCTTTCACTCTGATTGGCTCCAATCAGCAGGAAAGGACAAGGGAGTATGCTAGAAGACTCTTCTCAGTGACTGTCAGGCCCAGGATGTGACTCAGGAACCAGACCAACGGCTGTAGTTAATTCGTGTTTTATTAGGGTAATGTCCAAACAAAGACTGCGTTTTCTCATGAAGCAATACAGGGATACAGGTCCTGCGGCATTGGGAGAAAGTTGACAGAGCAAGGGACTTCTTCCCGCCTGTTCTTTAAGAAGGGGCCAAACGGGCGCGCAATCTTTTGCTCCTCCTTAACTGCCCCTCAGGTACTGCCCGCCTTCCCCCCCTTCTCTCCTGTCTTTTCAGCTGTCTGCGTGTGCGCGGTGAGGGGGGAAGCATCACCCCTCCTCTTCTGAAGTTTCCGATTCCAGGATGGGGGATAGGGGAGGGGCTGATGGTAAACTGCCTCCCCGCTTTTCGGCTGTGAGCAGCCCTCCCTCTTTCCCCTCTTGCTCTGAGCCTGAAAGAGGGGGAGGCGTGAGAATGTCCAGGGAGGGCTCAGGCTCCCCGTTGCTAAGCGACCTTATCACTGGCAGTTCCTCTGTTTCATCTTCGCTCCAAAGGGGGGAAGTTCCTCCCCCTTCCCTCTGCCATCCATCCGAATACTCTTCTCCCAACTCTCCGGGATCCAGCTCCCCGGGATTGGGACCCCAGCTCTGCCTTCCGACACCATCCCCCCTCCCAGGCTGTGCCCCCCTCCCCTTGTCTGGCTTGGGACGGTGGGGAAAACGTTGATGGAAAAGTTTTACCAATTCTGGAGCATGCACATCAGCTGCATCTTCCCATGATCTATCAGCCACCCCATAGCCTTTCCAGTGAATCAAGTACTGCAGCTTGTGGCGTCTGATCCTGGAATCTAAGATCTCCTCAACTTCAAAACTCAAGCTGCTCATTTACCAGGAGTGGAGCTCCGGGAGGTTCCTCCGGCCGTAACTCACTGGGAGGGGCGGCTTTCGTTAAGAGGGATCGATGGAACACAGGATGTATTTTAAACGTGTCAGGCAGCTTCAGTCGGTACGCCACGGGATTGATTTGAGTTTCTATTTCGAAAGGACCCACCCTCTTGTCTTGTAATTTTCTACATTTGCCCGGCATCTGGAGGAAGCGGGTGGACAGCCATACCTGGTCTCCCGGTTGAAGGGGGAGGCCCTCCTTCCTGTGCAGGTCAGCAACTCGCTTGTACTCCGTTTTGGCTTCGTTTAACTGCTGTTTCAGTGTCTGTTGCGCCGCTTGCAATTCCTTAAGGAAGTTCTCAGCTGCCGGTACCAGCATTCCTTCTGAGCTGCTTGGAAAGACTTTAGGATGGAATCCATAATTAGCAAAGAACGGGGTTTGTTGAGTGCTGGAGTGCAGAGAATTGTTGTAGGCGAACTCTGCAAAATGCAAATATGATACCCAGTCAGTCTGTTGATAGGACACATAACTTCGTAAATATCTTTCCAAAACGGCGTTCAAGCGTTCCGTCTGCCCATCTGTCTGGGGGTGATGGGCGGAGGAGAGTTTTAATTCCATCTGCAACTGTTTCCACATTGCTCTCCAAAATTTGGCTGTGAACTGAGTTCCTCGGTCTGAGACTATGCTGTTTGGCAATCCATGCAGCCGGTAGACTTCTTTTATGAATAACTTGGCCGTTTCTTTAGCCTCTAAGGCCCCTGCACAAGGAAGAAAGTGTGTCATTTTGGTAAGTAGATCCACCACTACTAAGATGGCTGTCATTCCTTGGGACTTGGGTAGATCAGTTATAAAATCCATGGAGAGGTCCTTCCAGGGTTCGTGTGGGACAGGCAACGGTTGTAACAGTCCTGCTGGTGTCCCTGTTTGTGTTTTTGTCCGCAGACAGACAGAGCAGGACTTTACATAACTCTCAATATCCCGACACATTTTAGGCCACCAGAAGTCCTTGGCCACGTTCTGAATGGTCTTGTAAATCCCAAAGTGTCCCACTGTGATGGAATCATGACACTGGCGTAGGATTCTGAGCCGTAATTCCCCTTCTGGCACATATCTGGCGGTTTTGAACCATAACAGTCCATTTCTCCAGTGAAAGGTTACTTCTGAGTCTTGACCTTGTCCGGTCTCCTGCTGATATTTTAGCATGTCTGCATCTTCTTGTTGTGCCTTTTTGAGTTCCTCTTCCCATGAAGGCTGGCATACTCCCAACGTTAATTTCTCTGGCGGGATTACGTACTGAGGCTGGTCCTCAGATTCACTTTCTTTGTATTGTGGCCGTCTGGATAAGGCATCCGCTCTCTGGTTTTTGGCTTCGGCATGGTAAGTAATCTGGAAGTTAAACCTAGTGAAGAACTGGGACCATCTTATCTGTCTCTGGTTCAGCTTTCTGGCTGTTTGGAGGCTTTCAAGATTCTTGTGGTCGGAGCGCACTTCAATTCGATGAGAGGTCCCCTCTAGGTATTGTCTCCAGTTTTCAAAAGAGTCCTTGATGGCCAGCAGCTCCTTCTCCCAAACTGTGTAGTTCTTCTCTGCAGGCTTTAACTTCCGAGAGAAGTACGCACAGGGGTGCAGCTCCTTCCCTTCTTGGTCTAATTGTAGCAGGACCCCCCGATGGCAAAATCTGAAGCATCTGCTTCCACTACGAAAGGGCGGTTCAGATCAGCAAAGCGCAGAATGGGCTCAGTAGCAAACCTTCTCTTCAGCTCCTCAAAGGCCTCGGTGGCGTTCTCTGTCCATTGAAACTTCTTTCCCCTTAAACAGTCAGTCAGAGGAGCTGTTAATTTGGAAAACCCTGGAATGAACTTTCTGTAATAATTGGCAAACCCCAAAAACCGTTGTACATCCTTTTTGGTGACAGGTTGGCCCCAGTCCAATATGCAGCTTACTTTCCCTGGGTCCATCTCCACGCCTTCCGCTGAGATTCGATATCCAAGGAAGTCTAGAGACTTGACGTCAAATCCACATTTCTCTAATTTAGCATACAGGTGATTTTCTCTCAGTCTCTTCAACACCGTCTTCACATGCTGGTCGTGGTCTTCCTGGGTCTTTGAGAACACCAGGATATCATCTAAGTAACAGATTACATACGTGTCCAACAAGTCTCTAAACACGTCGTTCATGAATTTTTGAAAAATTCCTGGACTTCCACAAAGCCCGAACGGCATGACCAGGTATTCATACTGTCCGTAAGCGGTCAAGAATCCTGTTTTCCATTCATCTCCCTCCTTCATTCTGATCAGATTGTACGCTCCTCTCAAATCCAACTTCGTGAAGATTTTTGCAGAGCGTAGTCGGTCCAGCAACTCTGAGATCAGGGGCAGCGGGTAGCTGTTGGGGATGGTGATCTGGTTCAATGCGCGATAGTCGTTACAGGGTCTGAGTTCCCCCCCCTTCTTTTTCACAAACAATAGTGGCGCTCCAGCAGGGGATTGTGAGGGGCGTATGAATCCTCGCCTCAGGTTTTTATCCAGGAATTCCTTCAGGGCCTCCCTGTCATTCTCTGTGAGAGAGTAGATTCTCCCTGATGGGATGCTGGCTCCTGGCACTAGGTCAATCGCACAGTCGTAAGGGCGGTGGGGGGGTAAAGTCTCTGCCTCTTTTTCATCAAACACATCTTTGAATTCTTCATACTTTGGCGGCAGGGTCACTTGCTCGATCTCTTGCACTGCCCCCGCTAAGGTGTTCTTGATTCCTTCAGGTTGACAGTTCTCCTGGCAATACTGTGAGGTGAACCACACCACCGCCTCCTTCCAACTTATTTTGGGTTCATGCTTTGCTAGCCAGGGCATTCCCAGAATCACCTCAAACTTCGAGAGATCTGACACGTATAGCGAAATGAACTCTTCGTGCCCAGGGATTTGAAGTTTCACTTCCTCCGTGGCTTGTGTCACCCCTCCTGACTTCAGGGGTCTCCCATCGATAGTCTCCACAGCTAGGGGAGCGTCCAGTTTCCACCGGGAAATTCCATGACGGTTGACTAACTTTGCATCAATAAAAATTGTGGAGGCTCCACTGTCAATTAAGGCAGTGGAATTAAACACCACTCCTCTGGAAGTTGTAATCCGAATAGGCAAGACCAACACCCCCTTTGAGGGAGGTTGGATCGTTGGGGGCCTTTATACAACGCTGCCCCCAGTTCACCGGCCTGCACGTGGACTGGGTGTTCTAGTTTCCCGACGGCTCGGCTTTCCCCCCTTTCAGTCCACAGTCTCTGGCCACATGGCCCGGCTTTGAACAATAAAAGCATAAACGTTCCCGGCGTCGTCTTTCCTTTTCTTCTTCCGACAGTCTTGGCCTAGCCCCTCCCTGTCCCTCAGTTGCATTACCTGCCATCCCTGCAGTGGGAAGGGTCTTGTTGCGGGATGCCGAGGCTGAGTATCTCGGGACCTCCTGCTTCCTTTCTAGGCGCCTTCCTTCCATCCGGTGATCTATCTGTAGGCATAGCCGGATGAGCCCTGGTAGGTCAGCGGGGGGGGAGGTCCTGGCCAACTCATCCAGGATTTCAGCATTTAATCCACTCCGGTACATAAACATCAGGGCGGCGTCATTGTAACCAGTTTCCTGGGACAGAATTTTAAAAGCGTTAGTGTACTCGGAAACAGTCCCTTTAGCTTGCTTCAGAGCGCCTAGTTGCCGCGCTACTGTTTCAGCCCTTTGCGGGTCTTGAAACATCTCGGTCATCTCCTGTATAAATCCTCTGTACCTTCCTAAGACAGTATCCTTTCTCACGAGATACGGAGTCACCCATTTTGCAGCTTCTCCCTCCAGGAGGCTAATCACGAAAGCTACTTTAGCCCCATCGTCTGGAAATTCCGTGTGCCTGACATCCAGATATAACTCACATTGAGCCACGAAGGTTGCCAACTGATCACTTTGTCCCGCGTATTTTGGGGGCAATCCAATGGGAACCTTTACTACGGCAGCTGGAGGGGCTGTTCGCATCTGGTCTATCGTGGCCTTCAAGGTTTGATTATCCGTCTTCAGCGCCTTGACTGCTGCTAGCAGGGCTTGAACATCCGTCTGCAAATCAGCTACCTTAGTCCTCAAGAGTTCCACTTCTTCCGTCTCAGAAGTGGGGTTCGTCCCCCCCGCTGCTCCCTTTGACATCTTGTCCCAGTCAAGTGAAGAGAGCGTTGAGGGTGATTTAGGTGGCTCTGTCAAGCTGTCAGGCCCAGGATGTGACTCAGGAACCAGACCAACGGCTGTAGTTAATTCGTGTTTTATTAGGGTAATGTCCAAACAAAGACTGCGTTTTCTCATGAAGCAATACAGGGATACAGGTCCTGCGGCATTGGGAGAAAGTTGACAGAGCAAGGGACTTCTTCCCTCCTGTTCTTTAAGAAGGGGCCAAACGGGCGCGCAATCTTTTGCTCCTCCTTAACTGCCCCTCAGGTACTGCCCGCCTTCCCCCCCTTCTCTCCTGTCTTTTCAGCTGTCTGCGTGTGCGCGGTGAGGGGGGAAGCATCACCCCCTCCTCTTCTGAAGTTTCCGATTCCAGGATGGGGGATAGGGGAGGGGCTGATGGTAAACTGCCTCCCCGCTTTTCGGCTGTGAGCAGCCCTCCCTCTTTCACCTCTTGCTCTGAGCCTGAAAGAGGGGGAGGCGTGAGAATGTCCAGGGAGGGCTCAGGCTCCCCGTTGCTAAGCGACCTTATCACTGGCAGTTCCTCTGTTTCGTCTTCGCTCCAAAGGGGGGAAGTTCCTCCCCCTTCCCTCTGCCATCCATCCGAATACTCTTCTCCCAACTCTCCGGGATCCAGCTCCCCGGGATTGGGACCCCAGCTCTGCCTTCCGACAGTGACAAACACACTCCCCTTTCATGATGATTGGCTTATAGGATGCAGGAAACATAGGAGCCCTGCTGGGACCTTGCTCCCAAAAAAGTAAGGGGTCTAAGACCCCCCGAGACCCTAGGTGACTACACCCCTGCATATCAGGCTACCTCTATTTAGGTTCTGGCTGCTCTGCACTGAGTCTGGTTAGTGTTATATGTCTTCTTTCTCTTCCTCTGTAAGTACAAAACAGTTATTTACAAAATATGACGCGGGGATTCTGCAGCAGTACCCAAAGTTGCCGGATAAGAAAACATAAACATTGGCCCTTGATCCTTAAACATCACTCACCAGCAACAGAAGAATGTTGCTCCCTGTTGTTCTTGTTTTGCAGGAAGCCTGGAAACGTGCTTAGATTTATTTCTAGTGCACTGCAGAAATGAATAACTTCTGTGCAGATTGCAATTGCAGAGGACTGAAGAGGGGTTTCTCAGTCACTGAGCTCATTAATGTAATTTCTGCCGAGTGGTTTTTTTTTTAATGTTGCCATTATAAAGAACGCTTTGCAATATTATTTTTGTCCATCTGTGGGAAGTTCAGGGGCATCCTCCTGCCACCGGTTCTCTTTTTCAGAGTTGAGAGGACTGGGATCCTCTGGTTATCTCTGTGAGCGTAACACTTTTTAAACGAGCAGATATATAATTATACACATAATCATATACATTGTTCTCTGGGAGTAGGAGTGGTGGTGAGAGGTATGCTGGTGATCTCAAGGGGACTGGCCAGTAAGCACCATTCAAAGCCAGCTTTTCCTTGCCTCAAAATGAACCATGCTGAAAAACTGTGCAACCAGTGGTTTTTTTTTAGAGCTTGCCAAGGGACAGAGAAAGGCATATTTGTTATGTGGTAAGGGCACTTTCTAGTTGTTCCCACTGCTTCTAAAATGTGGCATTGCCACTGCAGTTGATTGCCTAAAACAGAGATGGGGAAACATGTAGCCCTCTAGATGTTGTTTGAATCCTGACCACTAGGTTAGACTAGATGGACCTTTGGCCAGATCCAGTAGGGCTCTTTGTATATTCTTATGCTGGCTGAGACTGATGGGAGTCAGTGTCCAACAATATCTGCAGGGCCACAGGATTCCCCCATCCTTGTCCTAGAAGTACTACATGATCATTCATGCAGGTTTAGAAGGTCCTTCACCTTAGTAATGGCCACTGACTCAAAGGAATTTCTTCTATTAGTTGATGCAGTAGCAGACTGCATGGTGGGGCAGAACTGCTTACCTGACCTCCCGGCAGGTGAATTGCTGCTGCTTACTGGGAAGAAGTTGTGGGGAAGGTGGCACAGTGCAAATGACCAATAGAGCCAATCCAGTGCATTTGCACTCTGCCGCCTTCCCCGCAGCCTCGCTCTTCCCCCTCCTCCTAGTAAGCAGCAGCGACTCACCTGCTGGGAGGTCAGGTAAGCACTCCGCCCCACCATGCCATCAGCTACTGAGTTGATGAATTGCTTCCAGGGCTACAGCCTCCAAGGTAAAGGCACCGTTTCTACACTATTCATGGAAGAACTAAGTAGCTTGGTGACAATGCTGTCTTGGTTTCTTCTTCGAGAACTTCTACTTTTAAAACAGCAACCTTTTAAATCATGAATGAATGCATGTTTGAGTGATCCATCCTTCCTTCCTTCCTTCCTTTATGAAACAGCATCTCTTCAAAATTCTGTGACCATAAGCACCAACCAGGGGAATATGTGTTCTATGCAGAAAACGATGATTTGTATGTGAAGAGAACATTGAAACTCTATGTGAAGAGTGAGTAAAAACAATGAGAGAGAAAGAAAGCAAAATAGGAAGTGTTTGGCTCCATGCTGCTACTGCTCTTCTTCTTGCTAAGGATAGGGGAGAAATTTGATTCAGTTTGCATTGAAAGGCAAACCCAGAGCTTGGAAAAGTTACTTTTTTGAACTACAACTCCCATCAGCCCAATCCAGTGGCCATGCTGGCTGGGGCTGATGGGAGTTGTAGTTCAAAAAAGTAACTTTTCCAAGCTCTGGGCAAACCTACCTAATTTGCCATTTCTGAAACAATGCACAAACCCAATAAAAAAACTAGTCAGAAAGAGGGGCCTGAAAGGCCACATTTGGCCTGGGGATCGAGGTTGCCCACCCCAGGCCGAGCATCTCTGCTTAAAGGATCTCACATAGCAGGGTTGCAAAAGACTTGTGCTTGGGACCTTGGACAGGGGCTGCCAGTTAGGATAGATGGACGATGGGTTAGATAGACCAATGGTCTAACTTGTGTTTAAGGCATGCTGTAAATAGGTTTGGATGGTATTCAATGCTAGTCCTACTCCCAGTATACCCATTGAAGTTAATAGACATGACTAACGTAGGTTCATTAATTTCAATAGGTCTACTCTATTCTGAGTAGGATTTCATTGAAGACAACCCTTTGCTCCTAATATTTCATCCTGGGTTTGCCTCCAAACATGAGACAAGAATGAATGCTGCTTGCTGCCTTTATTTAGTCCTAGGCTTAAGCACACTTATCTGGAAGCTAGCTCCCTTCAGTCAATACAACTTGTTTCAAAGGGTTCTTCCAGACTGCTGCTATATTGAGGTGGGATTCAATCACAACACAGCAAATTCAGGTCATGCAATTAAAGTTGATTGGGAGACCTTGTGCAACAAATCCGCTTCCCAAAAGATCAGACTTTTTGCTATAAGGAAGGCGATGGGGAGACGTACTGGAAAGTATGAGATAACACTTGTTTTGATGTAATATCTAACTTCTCTGCAAACAAATCAGAAGGAATGCTCAACAAACAGCTAGTCTGGGGCTGTAAACACACTAGTCACCAGATCAAAGCGTTTCCATGAGCCACACCTGGAGGGGGAATGGGTTGATCTGCCAATCGATTGTGAAATCTCTTTGAAGCTGAATTTTTAAAAATGCACTCAAGCTGCTCTCACCAGTTTTTACAGTAAAAAGGGGTGGGGTTTGATTAGCGTCATGTGCCCGTTTTCAGAAAAGAGAGGTGGAGACGCACTAGAACTGGAAGAACAGTGAGTGTGTTTCTACCTTGGAAGTGCCTTGAGTAAGTGTGAATCTACAATCAGGGTTAGGTAGTGATATGGCTATAGGAAAGCCAAATGTATAGGGAGGTTTGTTCTGACAAAGTTTTGGAATTCTCATTCTAAAGTGTTCTGTATTTTTTGCTATATCTTTTGCAGGGGGCCCTGATGTAAAAATGTATGTGACACCAAGTCATATTTCTTGCATCGCGGAGAGCAATCCTGCATCATCTTGGGTCTGGAGGAAGTGTTCTGAAAAGCAATTAAAGTAAATAAGGATGTTTATGTCGCTTTCCATGGATGCTAGTGGCTGTATCTTTGAAAGTGACCAATAGGCTGTGATGTGGTTTAGGATTGTGGAAGTTGTATTTTTTGGAGTTCTGTTAAAGCTAATAACTTGTCACAGGGACAGGAGCACTTGATTTGCCTCATTGGGTCAGACCAAAGGTTTACCTAGCATTCTCCTTGTCAGCCTTTCAGATGCTAAACTCGCTGATAGGTGCTCAGGAGGGGGTCAAACCAACCACTCTTCTAGCAGGCAAAAAGATGTACATACAAAAGGCTCAAAAATTGTGAATGTGCTTTGAGTTTCCCTTTCAGTGTATATGACTCTGTATTACAGATGGGGAGGGATTTGATTCAGTTCACATTTAAAGGTGAATTTACCTAATTTGCACTTTCTGAAACACAGCCAGCCTTCAAAATTTGCACTTCTCTGAATTTTGCAGTGCAGTTGTCCAGTCCAGTAATGTGCACAAAAATGCATATGAAGGGAACAGAAAATTTATTTTTATTTTTATTTATTGTATTTGTATACATAAAATGCATATATTAGTTTTAAAAAGCATACAAAATGCATTATATTAGGGGAAACTGCTTTGCAAACTATGTGTTGGACAAAGTTGCATACAAAAATGAGAATATTAGGAGAAATTTGCATTACAATGCTGATGAAATTTCAGGATGATTATACACGCGCGCACACGCACACACACAGCAAACTGACATGGAAATGTGAAGAACTGAATTTATGCTTGGAAAAATTAGAAACTGATTGAAACTGACATTGACAGATTCACCCATTCCTAGTCTGTAGCAGACCAATGAATCCAATTCTATTACGCGACAGACAAGCACTGTCTGGCAGCTCCATTGTTGCTACCTTCAACTGAAACGTATCTGGCTCCTCAGCAGGAGGAAGTGGTGGTAAATGCTTCTTAGTTGGTCAGGCCCCTAAACCATAAAAACTTTTTAATGTCAAATGCCTCATTCCCGTAGGAGTAATCTCTTGGGGGTTCCATACCACCAGCGGTCAGGGCCAATGCCAAAAGTGGAGGGGAGTTCGTCCCCTCTTCTCTCTCTTTTGTCCCCTCCCCTTCACCTCTTCTCCCCCACGAACAGCATTGAGCAAAACACTCTGCTTCACTGTAACTGCTTCTAAATGGACCTTATCTTGAAGTTGCTGTAAATCCCCCTCCTTTCTTTTAAAAGGCACACAAAACACTCCCTGGCTTCATTCCCCGCTACAGAAAGGGCATCTTTGGACACCTATTCTTTAGACAGAAACAGCCCAAATGAAAAAGCATGGAAGCATAAACCTTCTATGGGGAAACTGAGAGTAAGTGGGAAATGTATAGGGAGATTCTGATTGATCCCTCTTTTAAGATCTGTTCAGGAAATAGAGTGTCAGAGACATCCAGGTCCTTATCCAAGCTTCCTTTTATTAGGGTGGGGGAAGGAGTTTAGAGGCCCTCAGGCACCAGTTCTTAAAGTTTACAAAGTTGTCACAAAGCTGGCCATTTAGCAGAGCCAATGGAGTGGCCCTGCTTCCCTTCTCTCCCTGTGGTGCAGCCTAGTAGAATGGCTATTGCTTGCTGATGAGAGAGAGGAAGAGCCAAAAGCAGCTGGTTGCTCAGCAGAGCCAATGGAGTAGCCCTGCTAACCTTCCTCTGCTACAGCCCAATTGAATGGCTCTTGCTAGCTGATGAGGGAGAGGATGGGCCAAAGGCAGATGGTCTTTCAGCAGAGGAGATGAAGTGCAGGTTGATGGAATGGTTGACCCATGACGCCACATAAAATGTGGTGGCCATGAGTCACCTCACTATTACTTCACTGATGACATATATGGTGGAGGATGGTCAGGTAGACTGATCCTGAGACCCCATTTTTTATCAGTCAACATTGTAGCCCAGGGATGGACAATGGATCAGGCTGGAGGGCCAGATCCTTATCTCCATACTCACACACATACACACACACATGGGCAAAGTTGGACAGGTGGGTGTGGCCATCCAGCTGTTAATCACCTGACATCACAAATGTATTTATTTTATTAGATTTATATCCCGCCCTTTCTCCCAGTGGAGCCCAGGTGATCTGTTTTTGCCCATGTGGCTTGAAATCAAACTATGTAACCCAAACGTATGTGCAGTACTTCCTAAGCGCCAACAATCAGCTGATAGTTAGTCCTTGAGAAGTGGTGCCCAAGAGGTTGCACAGACAGTGCTGATCAGTAGTGCCAGCAAATCTCCTTTCATCCAAGCCCCACCTTTACCTGCCCCACACCTGACTTCATCTGAGGTGTAAGGCAGGTCGTTGTGGCTTGGCTGAAACTGCCTTGCAGGGTAAATGGGAAGTCCTGGTGGGCCTAATGAAGCCCATGGGCTGGAAGTTACTCTCACCTGTTCTAGCCCATAATATGCAGATCTAGACACATCTGCCAAATAAAAATATGTGGGCTAAAAAAATTAAAGTTGCCAGCTACACCATTCCTACACAGCTACTAAAAGAATATTAAGATATAGGAGGCACCCACTTCTGCTCTTAATAATGTCCTCGACTTTCCAAAAATTTGGGTAACAATAGAAATTGTAAATAACTTTCTTTTCCCCACAGTTGTACAGAAATCACAGACGGGATTTCAAATGACATGCGTGAAGGAAAGACTTTTGGTTTCTGGAGTGTAAACAGCACTTTAAACACAACAGAAACACAAAATGGATTTTTTGTTGAGTGCTGTGCAAACAATTCATTGGGCTTAGCCTGTAAAAGACAAAGAAAAGGTATTGTAGAGTTGTGCCGATGCAGCAGTCTGAGTAAACAGGCCAATGTGATGTCCTCCTGATGTTGTTGATGGGAAACCTCCCATCAGCCTCAGCCAAAATGGCTAATGGTCAGGGTTGATTGGGAATTGTAGCCCAATGACATCTGGAAGGCACCACATTGGCTAATCCTGATGTACAGAATACTATGACATGTTGTGGAGTATTGTGCTTTCATAGGCAATTTGCAGTTTTCGCTTATATAATTAGATTTTAGAGTCCAAAAGGGACCTTTCCACATGGAACTTAAGTTAAAGGTCATGCTACCCAAAAAAAAAACACAAGGAAAAAAGCAGTTTGTTCAGTGCTTTTTTTTTTCTTTGGGTAGCATGACCTTTAACTTAAGATAAGTTATTTGGGTTTTAGAGACCTAGAGCGGCCAACTAACTTGTTCCATCAATGCAGGGATTTCCATTTGCTCAATGGAATTTTCCTCTCCCTGGGCTGTCCCCAGATATGCTCTGGAGGGTTGGGTAAAACTCCAGAACAGATTTAGGGGGCACGCGGCAGGACGAGAGGGGAAAAGTTTTCTTGAAGAAGCAGGAATCCTTGCCCTGATGAAACGAGTTACTTGGATACCACCCCTAAGTTCTTTGTCTCTGAATCTATGATGTGCTGGATCCATGGTAGCACCACATTTGAATTACTGCCGTCCTCACCATGGTTTGTGTGTGTGTGTGTGAGAGAGAGAGAGAGTGAATGGGTGTGTGCTGTGCCTTGGCAGTAACCCTAAGACAGGTCACAGTTTCCATTTTACAAGTGGGGAACTGAGGCTGAAAGTGAATCTATGGAAGTAGTGGGTGGGACTCACTTAAACCTGGATCTCTCAGACTTAAATCTAGATGTTTGTTCACTGGGAACACACTATAAAGCCTAATATTGGCTCACTAAAGGAGAAAGCATAACAGATTTAAATGTCTCATTTATGGACATTGTGTGGTTGCTTGTTTCAATTTCACTTTTAGCTGTTTTTATGAGTGACTCTGTTTTGGGGCTGTGTTATAATACATGGGTTCCATGCTACAGAGCAAGGGAGCCATTGTATGTAAAACTAAATTAATATTTGTAACTTCAAAAATGAGACCTGTGGCCTTACCCTGAACACCATCATACGTATTGTGGCAACAGCTTTTGTAGATAGGAGCCTGTTTAATCAGATGCCCAAGGTCGTTTTATTTTCAGTGATACAATGAAGTGCTGACTGTCCTTAACAATTCATCTCTCTTCAAATTGCAGAAGTAATTGTATATCTCCCACCAAATAACGTTGCATTATATGGAACTACTGGATTCTGTTTTCCAATAATTGCTGTGTTGTGCATCTTAATTTGCCAAAACTACAAAAAGGTAACAGCTTCGACCGATGCCTGTCATTCACTTGCTTTTTTTACCTTGAATGTCCTTTTCACTATTCAAAATTTACCATTCCCTGTAGCAATTTAAGTATGAGAGTCAGCTTCAAATGATACAGATGGTTGGCCCTTGTGATAATGAATACATCTATGTTGATTTCAATGAAGTTGAGTATGAACTCAAGTGGGAGTTTCCCAGAGAAAATCTGGAATTTGGTGAGTTTCATGGCACGCATCATGACATTAGTAAGCGCATTGCCAAAGTGAAATATGGGAAGAACATTTTCATTTCTTTTTCTTACAGGGCAAGTACTTGGCTCTGGTGCCTTTGGGAAGGTGGTGAATGCTACTGCATATGGAATTAGTGAAACGGGAGTGTCCATCCAGGTTGCAGTCAAAATGCTAAAAGGTAGCATATGTTGTGGGGACGTAGTGTGTGATCCATTTGTCCTGTAAAGCGGGGTAGGGAACTTGTGGCCCTCCAGATATTGTTGGAGCACAGCTCCCATCAACCCTGACTAGGGATGGGGGAGACATTCAGACTGCATTTAAGGCTGGCAGAGCAAACAACCATTTGCAATTAAGAGATGAGGCAAGGTAATCAAGGCATCAGGTAGCTTGGTCTGACATCAGCTTAGTCTCCTTTGTAGAGACTAGTTGTTCAGGCTGAGGAAGTAGAATGTG
The DNA here is from genome assembly GCF_030035675.1 of Rhineura floridana. Classification (NCBI taxonomy): domain Eukaryota; kingdom Metazoa; phylum Chordata; class Lepidosauria; order Squamata; family Rhineuridae; genus Rhineura; species Rhineura floridana. The sequence goes on from NC_084484.1 coordinate 153,642,746, forward strand.
AGAATTTATAAGGGCAAAGCAAAAACCCCACTGGTGCCTTGTGTCACCTGACGGCTACTGAGTCAGCAAACTGAAGGATCTCCTTCTGTCCAGCTGCATTGGGGACACCCAAGCACAGCAGGTAACAGGCCAATGGCTCCCCCTTCTGGCCACCTACCAAGGTGGCACAGAGAGAAAAGCACTTTAGTTTGTCTGTGCAAGATCTCAAATCTCGTTGCCTTTCAACAAGGCCTTCGCTAAATACATAGCTAGTGATTAGTATTTTTAAATGTCTGCAGACTCTGATTTTTTCTTTTAAGAGTTGCACATGCCCATTTTATTGTTTGAGGGAGATATATTGCAATTGGAAGTTTCTGGCGAAATGCAAGTCTTCGAACTGGCTAGTGCTATGTTTGCTATAGGGTTCTTGGGTGTAATGCAGCTGTGCAACCATGATATTATACAGCCACAAGAGTGGCTGTATACTATAGCTAGCATGGATTTTTTGCATTCTGCAATGTTAAATTGAAAATACCCCCCATTCTGCTGCTTCCCATAAGCTCATTTCAAAACAAAGCCTTACAAAACGTATAGTCCTGAACTCAAAAACGCTTGCTTAACAACCCTCTAAGTCTTCATGCTGATACATAAAACAGAGAGAATTGAGAGTTCAAAGTGTAAAACAGGAGAGAAACATCCAGACCCCTATTTTTTCTGTCATTGGACTTTTTTCTGTGAGTGGTCTCATAATTTGTTGAAATTAATTAAAATCAGCCATGTTCACAGAGTACCTGCAATTCTATTACTGTCCTTGCCCCATACTCTGACTTTCATCTTCTGCAGTTTAAATGTTAAAAAATGCATGCCTGATTTTTAATTAATTTAAGAAATCTAACATTGAAGTCTATTATAGTGTTGGGAATACTCAGTAAGAATCATCAGTGTTCTAAAAGCCGGACTCACAGCTGTTTGACTTGGCTAATCAGGGGGCTACAACCATGCCAGATATTTATTCCACTTTAGACAATCATGGCTTCCCTTGAATAATCCTGGGAAGAATAGTTTGTGAAGGGGGCTGAGAGGAGACTCCTATTCCCCTGACAGAACTCCAGTGGCTAGAGTGATTTAACCATCAGCCCCTCTTCTGGGGATTGTAGGTCTGTGAGGGGAATAGGGCCTCTCCTAGCAACTCTCAGCACCGTTCACAAACTACACTTCCCAGATTCTTTGGGGGAAGCCATGACTGTCTAAAGAGGAAATAAAGGTCTAGCCTGGGTGTGGCCAGGGACAGTTTCGATTTAAATATGGGTGGGAGACTACATGTGCCTGCTGTAGAATAAAAAGGTGGGGGAAACCCTGAACAACAATGATACTGTTCATAATGTTTTCCTTTTAGAAAGGAAAGGGATTTTCCCTCTCCTCTCCCCCTTCTTCCCTACCCCTCCCCTTTCTGCCATCCTCCTCCCCTCCCTGCCCCTCTCCCAGATCAGTTTCACCTATCCTAAGCACAATTGTACAGGTGTAAATCCCATTGAACTCAAAAAGCATGCAAATGATTACACTTGCCCTTCCCTCCTCCTCCCTCCTATCCCCTCCCTTTTGCCTCTTCCCTCCCCCTCCTCTTCCAATCCCTCCCACCTCCTTCCCCCTCCCTTGCTCCTTCCCTCTCCTGTCCCCTCCCCCCTCCTCCATGGTCAGGTTTACCAATCCTAAGCATGATTGTACAGGAGTAAATCCCATTGAACTCAATAAACATGCAAATGATCAGACCTGCCTTTCCCCTCCCCCCTCTCCCTCTCCTCTCTTTCCACGTCTCTCCTTCCCCTCCCCTCCTTCCACTCTTCTCTCCCTCCTTCCTCCTTCCTTCTCTCCCATGGTCAGTTTCACCTATCCAAAGCATGATTGCATGGGAGTAAATCCCACTGAACTCAATAAGCATTCACATGATCAAATCTGCCCTCCTCCTCCCCTACCCCTGCCCTTCCTCCTCCACCCCTGCCCTTCCTCCTCCTCTCCCCATCCCCCTGTGGTCACTTTCACCTATTGTAAGCATGACTGCAGGGGAATAAATCTTATTGGACTCATAAGCGTGCAAATGATCAATCCATTCTCAGCAAACTTGCACAGGATCCCATTTCTTCTCTCCCAGATTAAAATGCAGAGAAATTCACTAATAGGCAAAAAAAACCTTGCAGTTTAAGAACATACCTATAGCCAGAAGATATTTCTATCAATTTTTAAAAAGCAGGGAAATTCGGCAGCTATAGTGAATGTACCAGAGGAGCAGGAGACCTGGTCTCCTGTCTGAGATATTGTACTACTATACAAATTTGTAAAAATGCAAATACAGTTTGGGTTGGTCTTCCATAGTCCAATCCTGTGTAGCTTGGAAGTATTTGGTAACATATGCCTCTGAGCATATGGTGAGTGGTGGCAACACCTGCAATCAGCCCAAATAAGAGAAAAAGACATGTGCTGTGCTGATCTTGTTTGAACAGGGAGGAAGCAGCAATATTAAGACAGTTGATATTTCAGATAGTCCCTTTAAATATGCTTGATTTACTTTGCAATTTTAGTTAAGTTTCCTATAGTAAATCATTTTCTTTTGCTTCTGTGAATATGTGAAGTACAGCAACACTTTGCAAAATTTACACTAAAAAAACTCCAAAAACAATTGTAGAATAATGGCACTGACTATTCTGCAGAATAGTCTCCAGTGAACATCAGGAGTGTCTCAGTTTGCACAAGATAAAACAGTGGGAGGTTAAATATATTCTAGCAAATGTCTAGTTGTGCTCTATGTTTTTAATTGACCATGCCCACCTTTCCTTAAGTGGAGTAGTTTAAGCATAGCAGGCTGAAAACATGCATCTTGGGCAGGCCAAGTTTGTTTTTTCCAACAGCTAGTGTCATTGCTTAAGTAGCAACAAATTGTAATGTGTCTGATTTTACATCAAACTGCAGCCTCAGATTCAACTGTTAAATGCACCCAAAATAGAAATAGAGCATAGCCTCCAGTTTGAAACACAAAAGGCTGTCTTCACCATCATATGATATTGACCAATAAAATAAAAGGCTTTGAAATTAATAAAAATTAATTTAAATTAATAAAAATAAATTTGACACATATTTCTAGGATGAATAATGAAAGAAATATAATTTTCTAGGTTAGATTCTCTGTAGATGCAGTAGCAACACAGGAAAGAAACAAAGTAAGAACACCAACAAACATACAAAAATGTAATTCTCCATCTTTGGAGATGGCAGGTGTTGCCACCACTCACCATATGCTCAGAAGCACATGTTACCCAATTCTTCTAAGCTACACAGGAAGTAGATTGGACTGTGAAAGACCAACCCAAATTGTGTTTGCATTTTGACAAATTTGTAGGGCAGTACAATATCTCAGAGAGGAGGTCAGGTCTCCTGCTCCCCTGATGCATTCACTATAGCTGCCCAATTTCCCTGCTTTTTAAAGTTTGATAGAAATATCTGTTGGCTATAGGTATGTTCTTAAACCACAAGGGTTTTTGCCTGTTAGTGAATATGCACTTAACCAAGCAGTATGTCCCATTCAGTGAAGGCTGATCCATTAGAATGAGCAAGCCACGGCTCCATCAAGCTCAGTCTGCTTTCAACTAGCCCCCACCTGCCTGACTCCTTACTTACAACCAGTCTGGGGGGGAGTGTCACTACTGTCAGCCACCTCCTCCTTGGCCTCAGTGCTGCCTTTGTAGAACTCAGCAGAGTTCTGCTGATAATGTGGCTTCGTACACTGAGAATCTAATGCAGTTTTGCCCAACTTGGTGTTCTCCAGATGTTGAACTGCAACTCCTAATAGCATGGTCAATAGTCAAAGATGGTGGGAGATGTAGTCCAAACATCTGAAGGTTGAGGAAGGCTGATATAAAGCATTAAAACATGTAGACATGTAAATATAACTACATTTCTGATGCTGTTACATTTACAGAAAAATATAGCTCTTCCGAAAAAGATGCTCTAATGTCAGAACTCAAAATGATGACTCACATTGGAAGCCATGAAAACATTGTGAATCTACTTGGAGCTTGTACCATATCAGGTAAGGAACTGAACAGCCAGTGGATAAAGACCCCTTTAGAGGCTACTAGCTCTGTACACTGTTCATATGCTGACCACACCAATGTGACCTCTTTTTGACTGGTATATGGAGTGGACGTCCAAGTGTAGAATTAGCATTGATCTATTGTGACTGTGCCTCCTCTCCCATGGAAAGAAAAATCACAGGTAGTTCTTAATAAAGAACTATGGGACTCCCTTGAGCCTTTGATAGAAATGAGAGGACCATAGCTCAGTGGTAGAGCATCTGCCTGGCATGCAGAAGGTCCCAAGTTAAATCCTTGGCCTCACCAGTTAAATGAAGCAGGCAGCAGGTGATAGGAAAAATCATTTTCTCTCTGCCTGAGAGCATGGAGTCAGAGGAGACACTGGGCTGGGTGGCTAGATAGACAAATGGTCTGATCTGATAAAAAGCAGCTTCCAATGTTCCCAGTGGCCCTTCTGCTGCAATCACCAAAAGTCCATTTTCTTTTTCTGTTTATTGTCTGGTGGCTAATTAATAGATATTTCTTTCTTTCTAAAAAACTATTTTCAGGACCAATATACTTGATTTTTGAATACTGTTGCTATGGAGACCTTTTGAACTACTTACGAAGCAAAAGAGACAGATTTCACAAGACCTGGACTGACGTCTTCCGACAGCACAATTTCACTTTTTACCACAATTTCCCAGCACATACAAAGTCAAGGTAACCACTGGGCCACCTGCGGCTTGGACAAGGCAATGCGTTAGAGGCCCATCGGTGCCAAGCAAGGGGGGGCACTGTTTGTGCTGTGCATAGATGAAGACGTTGTGCAAGTAAAAAGGCTGGTTGCAATTTGTCAACATGTGTCATGATAAGTTCCCTTCTTACCCCAAATCGTTTCAATCTGTGCAGTTCTATAGCAGCAATATGCAACTGGCATGGCGGTAATGTTTTGATGATGCATAGATGGTATACTCCATTTTAAGTGTATATGTTGGTAGAGCAGCTGTCAAATATTGGACTCAAGGGTAGGGCTGGGGAAGAAATTTGATTCAGTTTACATTTAAAGGTGAATCTACCTAATTTGCACTTTCCGAAACAATGCACAAACTAAAATACAGCTAATCATTTTAAAGTCACACTTACCTGAATTTTGCAATGCAGTTCTCCTGCCAGGGAACGTGTAGAAAATTGTTTATAATAGGATAAAGTCTGCATAAAAATGCATATAGTGGTGAAAATGAAATACAAAAATGCATTATATATGGTGACATCAAATCCAATTTAAGGTTGGAAAAATGAAAAACCAAAACTGACAGATTCTCCCATCTCTACTCAAGAGTAGGCAAATACCTTTGGCAGACAGGGACAGCTGCAGACAGGACTAGCAGCTGCAATTTTACTTCAGTACTGGCAACAGGATGGTGTCCTCTTCTACAACCTAAGGGCAGTAGATTATGGGGGGCAAGACATGCCATATGGCACAGACACCACTATCCCTTACAGAAGGGTATGACCAGGGAGCCAAGAAGGAACAGCTGTGGGGTGGGGTTGCCCCTAATGCCCCAGAGCATTAACTGCCTGAGGCAGTTGCCTTACTCTGCCTAATGGTAAGGCCGGCCCTGCAGGCAGATTCAGGCAGGTAACTGGCAAGCCAAAGTTTGGTAGTTTGATGGAGGAATCTGGTTGTCTTCCCTCAGTGACAATTTACCCAGGCTGTGCAAAGGATCAGTTTTGGGAGCTTTATATTAAACAGCAGAACTGATTGGTCCTCTAGTGTCACCTGACTCCTTGAGCCAGGAGTTCTGTCTTCTGATCAGCAGTCCAGGCCATGCAAGGAAGCAGTATCTGATCTGCACTGCTCCTTGTTTGCATCCCCAGGCAACAACTCATATTTATTTATTTATTTATTTGTTTCATTTATAGACCGCCCATAGCGAGTGGCTCTCTGGGTGGTGTACAAAAAGGTTAAAATACAAAATATCAACAATAAAATCAGACAACAAACAATAAACACAAGCAGCAACTAAAGAAAAAAATAAAAAATAAAAAATTTAAATTATAACATAAACGCTTAAAATGCCTGGGAGCATAGCCAGGTCTTAACCTAGCGCCGAAAAGATAGAAGCGTAGGCGCCAGGCGTACTTCTTCGGGGAGGCTGTTCCACAGTTCGGGGGCCACTACAGAAAAGGCCCTAGATCGAGTAACTGTCCTCCGGGCTTCTCGATGGGTTGGTACCCAGAGGAGGGCCTTAGATGCTGAGCGAAGTGACCGGGTAGGTTCATAGCGGGAGAGGCGTTCCACAAGATATTGCGGTCCCACGCCGTGTAAGGCTTTATAGGTCAAAACCAGCACCTTGAATCTGGCTCGGAAACAAATAGGTAGTCAGTGCAAACGGGCCAGAACAGGTGTTATATGTGCTGACCGGCTGGTCCTCGTCAGCAGTCTGGCTGCTGCGTTTTGCACTAGCTGAAGCTTCCGAACTGTCTTCAAGGGCAGCCCTACGTAGAGCGCATTACAGTAATCCAGCCTAGAAGTTACCAGAGCATGAACAACTGAGGCGAGGTCATCCCTGTCCAGATAGGGGCGTAGCTGGGCTACCAACCGAAGGTGGTAGAACGCATTCCTTGCCACCGAGGCCACTTGCGCCTCAAGAGACAAGGAAGGATCGAAAAGAACTCCCAGACTACGAACCTGTTCCTTCAAGGGCAGTGTGACCCCATCTAGAACAGGGTGAACATCCACCATCTGGGCAGGGGAGGCACTCACCAACAGTGTCTCAGTCTTGTCTGGATTGAGTCTCAGTTTATTAGCTCTCATCCAGTCCATTATCGCGGTCAGGCAATGATTCAGCACATCCACAGACTCACCTGTAGAAGATGAAAAGGAGAAATAGAGCTGCGTGTCATCAGCGTACTGGTGGCAACGCACTCCAAAACTCCTGATGATGGCACCCAGAGGCTGCATATAGATGTTAAAAAGCATGGGGGACAAAATCGACTCCTGAGGGACTCCACAATGGAGAGTCCAAGGTGTCGAGCAATGTTCCCCAAGTACTACCTTCTGGCGACGATCCGCCAAGTAGGAGCGGAACCACTGCCAAGCAGTGCCTCCAACTCCCAACTCCGCGAGTCTCCCCAGAAGGATACCATGGTCGATGGTATCAAACGCCGCTGAGAGATCAAGGAGAATCAACAGAGTCACACTCCCTCTGTCCCTCTCCCGACAAAGGTCATCCGTACAGGGCGACCAAGGCTGTTTCAGTGCCAAAAGCAGGCCTAAAACCGGATTGAAACGGATCCAGATAATCGGTCTCATCCAAGAGCAAGGGCCAAGTTGGGAGGGTGATTTAATATGCTATAGTTTGAGAACCACATTTCTATAGAAAGGCCACAGGAGATTGGCTGGTTTCATTTCTGCATTGCCTGATCAAATTGAAAGTGCATCAAATCCTCTTTTGAAGGCTTTGCTATTTAAATGGAATGTGTACTATAGCGACAAATTCTGTGAGTAAAAAATTCTGATTAAGTACAGCACCAGTAAAATGTTTATTTGTATCAACAATTTGTTGATATACATTTGATTCCCATTTATACTGCTTTTCACGGTGAAGATGTGTTCATTCTTACTGATGTCTTTTTTGCTATAGTAATTTTAAAAAAAAAAATATTTTTCAGAAATGGAAATATACTAAAAAATGGATCACATATCCCACTGGATGACTTTGGAAACATGGCTGCAAAACAAGACTTAGTTTTGGCCTCTAAATTGTACAGAATTGCCCTGCTTGCTGAGGAAGGTGAGAAGTCCAAGCCTGTTTTTCATGACAAACACATTTGCTTTAGAAATGTAGAATAAAAATTAGACCATGAGGTGTTCAGTCTGAAGTAAATTGATCATTTGGCAAACAATCTTAGCAACAGGGACTCAAGCCCTGTAGAAATAAAATTCTTCTCATGAGTTTTCCCTTGTAGAAGAAATGAAATATGTGAACTGGAGAATCGATGATGAAGAGGACCTCAATGTGCTGACTTTTGAAGACCTTCTCTCCTTCTCATATCAAGTTGCCAAAGGAATGGAGTTTCTGGAATCAAAATCAGTAAGCATAATGTGTGGAAATTAGTTTAGATGATAAAGAGAACAAAAATGCGTACAGTTGTCCAAATCCCATTAGGTCCCTTTTCCCTCCAGCTGGATGTTCCAGCTCAGGATTGCGAAAAATTATATTTAATTAGAAATGTACTTCTAGGGGAGAAATATGTTTTTCTGGATATATTTATATATATATATTACAGTTGATACCAGGGCCAGCCCTATTATTATTATTATTATATAATATAATAATAATAATAAAATTAAATTTATATCCTGCCCTTCCTCCCAGCAGGAGCCCAGGGAGGCAAACAAAAACACTATAAAACATCTTTAAAAACATATTTTTTAAAAAAAGCTTTAAAAATATCATAAAAAGCAGTTCGAACACAGACGCAGACTGGGATACCATTAGGCAGAATAAAGCGAGTGCCTCTGGTGACAGATGTTGGGAGAAGGGAGTGGTGGTGGGATATTGGAGGACAGATCCGTTTGGGTCATAAGGCCTGCCTTATGCCCCCTAACCAAGACTGCCACCTTCAGGAGGATGCTGTATCATCACCAGTCTAATCAGCTTCTATATGTGGAATGGGAGTGTTCTCTTGTCATTTGCTTCAGGCATCAACATATTTTGGGCTGTTTCAGGACACTTGTCTCTGGAACACAAATGACTAGAGAGAATTACTCTGATGCTAGAGGAACCTCTTCTCTCTGCTGCCTGTGCTCTATTCCACCACAGGAAGGCTGCTGTCAGTTCAGCAGAGCTGGCCCAGGAACTAGCATCTTTTACCAAATAAGAACATAAGAAGAGCCTGCTGGATCAGGCCAGTGGCCCATCTAGTCCAGCATCCTGTTCTCACAGTGCCCAACCAGGTGCCTGGGGGAAGCCCGCAAGCAGGACCCGAGTACAAGAACACTCTCCCCTCCTGAGGCTTCCGGCAACTGGTTTTCAGAAGCATGCTGCCTCTGACTAGGGTGGCACAGCACAGCCATCACGGCTAGTAGCCATTGATAGCCCTGTCCTCCATGAATTTGTCTAATCTTCTTTTAAAGCCGTCCAAGCTGGTGGCCATTACTGCATCTTGTGGGAGCAAATTCCATAGTTTAACTATGCGCTGAGTAAAGAAGTACGTCCTTTTGTCTGTCCTGAATCTTCCAACATTCAGCTTCTTTGAATGTCCACGAGTTCTAGTATTATGAGAGAGGGAGAAGAACTTTTCTCTATCCACTTTCTCAATGCCATGCATAATTTTATACACTTCTATCATGTCTCCTCTGACCCGCCTTTTCTCTAAACTAAAAAGCCCCAAATGCTGCAACCTTTCCTCGTAAGGGAGTCGCTCCATCCCCTTGATCATTCTGGTTGCCCTCTTCTGAACCTTTTCCAACTCTAGAGTATCCTTTTTGAGATGAGGCGACCAGAACTGTACACAGTATTCCAAATGCGTCCGCACCATAGATTTATACAACGGCATTATGATATCGGCTGTTTTATTTTCAATACCTTTCCTAATTATCGCTAGCATGGAATTTGCCTTTTTCACAGCTGCCGCACACTGGGTCGACATTTTCATCGTGCTGTCCACTACAACCCCGAGGTCTCTCTCCTGGTCGGTCACCGCCAGTTCAGACCCCATGAGCGTATATGTGAAATTCAGATTTTTTGCTCCAATATGCATAATTTTACACTTGTTTATATTGAATTGCATTTGCCATTTTTCCGCCCATTCACTCAATTTGGAGAGGTCTTTTTGGAGCTCTTCACAATCCCTTTTTGTTTTAACAACCCTGAACAATTTAGTGTCGTCAGCAAACTTGGCCACTTCACTGCTCACTCCTAATTCTAGGTCATTAATGAACAAGTTGAAAAGCACAGGTCCCAATACCGATCCTTGAGGGACTCCACTTTCTACAGCCCTCCATTGGGAGAACTGTCCGTTTATTCCTACTCTCTGCTTTCTGCTTCTTAACCAATTCCTTATCCACAAGAGGACCTCTCCTCTTATTCCATGACTGCTAAGCTTCCTCAGAAGCCTTTGGTGAGGTACCTTGTCAAACGCTTTTTGAAAGTCTAAGTACACTATGTCCACTGGATCACCTCTATCTATATGCTTGTTGACACTCTCAAAGAATTCGAATAGGTTACTGAGACAGGACTTTCCCTTGCAGAAGCCATGCTGGCTCTGCTTCAGCAAGGCTTGTTCTTCTATGTGCTTGGTTAATCTAGCTTTAATAATACTTTCTACCAGTTTTCCAGGGACAGAAGTTAAGCTAACTGGCCTGTAATTTCCGGGATCCCCTCTGGATCCCTTTTTGAAGATTGGCGTTACATTTGCCACTTTCCAGTCCTCAGGCACGGAGGAGGACCCGAGGGACAAGTTACATATTTTAGTTAGCAGATCAGCAATTTCACATTTGAGTTCTTTGAGAACTCTCGGGTGGATGCCATCCGGGCCCGGTGATTTGTCAGTTTTTATATTGTCCATTAAGCCTAGAACTTCCTCTCTCGTTACCACTATTTGTCTCAGTTCCTCAGAATCCCTTCCTGCAAATGTTAGTTCAGGTTCAGGGATCTGCCCTATATCTTCCACTGTGAAAACAGATGCAAAGAATTCATTTAGGGTCCAATCGCCTCCCTAGATGGTCTCCTGCTTTGAATGTATTTATAGAATTTTTTGTTGTTGGTTTTTATGTTCTTAGCAATGTGCTCCTCAAATTCTTTTTTAGCATCCCTTATTGTCTTCTTGCATTTCTTTTGCCAGAGTTTGTGTTCTTTTTTATTTTCTTCATTCGGACAAGACTTCCATTTTCTGAAGGAAGACTTTTTGCCTCTAAGAGCTTCCTTGACTTTGCTCGTTAACCATGCTGGCATCTTCTTGGCCCTGGCGGTACCTTTTCTGATCTGCGGTATGCACTCCAGTTGAGCTTCTAATGTAGTGTTTTTAAACAACTTCCAAGCATTTTCGAGTGATGTGACCCTCTGGACTTTGTTTTTCAGCTTTCTTTTTACCAATCCCCTCATTTTTGTGAAGTTTCCTCTTTTGAAGTCAAATGTGACCGTGTTGGATTTTCTTGGCAATTGGCCATTTACATGTATGTTTAATTTAATAGCACTGTGGTCACTGCTCCCAATCGGTTCAACAACACTTACATCTCGCACCAGGTCCCGGTCCCCACTGAGGATTAAGTCCAGGGTTGCCGTCCCTAGAAACTTTGCTTCTTTGTCATGACTGGAACTTTGGTTCAGGTAGCAGAATGCTCTTGTAAGGTCCCCAAGAGGGAATAAGAGTGCTGCGGCCAGAGCTTTTCCAGTGAAAATATGTTTTATAGATAAAATAAAACAAAAGGCAAATTGTAAAGTGAATTACTGAAGGTTTGTCCCAGAATGAAAAAGGACAAGAGGTCTAGATGTAGAAAGATGAGGTGCCAGTCAACCAAGATCAGCTCTGTGATGATACTCAAGTGTTTTCAGGGGAAGGAAGGAGTGTTGGAATTTGAGATGCTGATGAAAAAGAGACAGAGAGAAGATAGATGGAGATATTTTCCTATCCTTCTGTTCTTATCTGTCTGAAACATGGCAGAGAATGGAGGACCAGGAATTCTCAAGGGCAGGGTAATTTTAAAATAAGGCCATGGTCATGGCAGAGGTTTTACTGCATAAGGACTGTGGGTTTATTGGGTGCAAAGATGAAGGCCTAGATATGGTATTTCCACAAGTTCAGTAGACTGTGTGTTTGCCAGCAAGATTGCTCTCTTGAAATCACACTGACATCAGGGGTCTAAAACCAGTTTTAATCTTAGAAAAACAAAAACCAGAATGGAAGTTGAAAGGAGAATTTCAATGTGAACAAAAGGAGAAGGTAATGTATTTCAGTGCTAGTTAGAGGTCACACAAGACTTCAGAGCTTTTGCTAGCCAATTAATAAGTGGCAAGGTATTCTCTTGATTGCAGTAGGATACAAGTGGTATCTGCCTTTTGCATGCCTCAGAACTCCTTAGCCTGAGGCAAATAGGACCAGGGTGTTCTCTTGTCCAACAGAGGGCGGTGACTGGTCCTGAAAGTACACCCTGTCTTGGTTTGTCCACTCTTGCCAGCTAGTTGATACCATGAACCATGGTGATAATGTGGGGACAGAATAGAGGTGAGCTGATGCCCTCTGGTAACAGAGCCTGAGCACTACAAATAAACAAATTTACACTCAACTTAATACATAATTCAATTTAAAATACTCCCCCTCCTTGTTGACTTAAGGGTCTTTTCAGACCAGAAAAATAGCAGTTTTCATTCTTAGCATTCAGGTAGAACTCTTCATGGTCTAGCACTGAAAAACCACATTCAGTTCCCAGTGGACCCGGAACCTAGGAAGCTGCCTTATACCGCATCAGACCATTCATCCATCTAGCTCAGCGCTGCCTACACTCAGCAGCTCTCCAAGGTTTCAGACAGGGGTTCTTTCCCAGCCCTACCCACAGATGCAGTGGATTGAACCTGGAACTTTCGGTATGCAAAGCATGTGCTCTACCACTGAGCTTTGACCCTTCCTGCAGCTCAGTGAGTTTAGCCTTCCTGCAGGGGAGGAATATATCATTATTCTGCAGGAGTATGTAGATTTGGCAGTCAGCAAAGATTATCTCCAATTCTACAGTAATGTCATAATACTGTCTGGAAAACATTTGAACTCTGTTCTGAATTTGATATCCAGCTTTTATATATCGTTGGAATGGAAGTTATACTTCTGCCTCTAAATACAGGACCAGATGAAAATAGTCTCTATTTGCATATATAAGCCACGCAGAGTGAGTGTAGCAGGGGCAAATACCCAGAGCACCATCCTCAGAAGGGTACGTCAGAGACAATTCAGTGCCTTCCATCTTCTTGAAGGATCAGCCAGCAGCTTCTTTTGGAAATACTTGTGCAGACATGCAAAAGGCTTCCTCTGAACCTCCAGCAAGCAAAATGTGACTATTGGTATTAGTATGCTTTGTACAATTTCTTCTCCAGCACATAAAACTTTCAGTAAACAAATCACTTTTATCTTTCAGTTCCTTCTGTCCAGGATTTGTTACTTGCAGGATCACTCATTCACTCACTGTGTTGGTTGTTATTTCTAAAAAGAGGATGTGTGGCTCCCAAGTGCTGAAGAGGGGAAGCACCTCATAGACTAGGGATAGGGAACTTTGGTCCCTCCAGATGAGTACAGAGGAATACAGGAAGCTGTCTTATATTGAGCCCAACCATTGGACTATCTAGTTCAGTACTGTCTACAACGGTGATAGGGAACCTGTGGCCCTCCAGATATTGTTGAACTCCATCACCCATTATCCTTGACCATGGGCCATGCTGGCTGAGGCTGATGGGTGTTATAATCCAACAATATGTGTGTGTGGGGGGGGACGACGACACAGGATTCTTATCCCTGTCATAGACAAGCTCAAGAAGTCAAAGAGTTATTATTAGTTATTCAATTTATGTCCTGCCCTTCCTCCCAGTCGAGCCCAGAATCTTTAGTTGATTAGTCATCTGCTTTTCAGCCACTTACTGATTTATCAATAACATTTAATTCAAGATACCTTAATTTAGGTGCCCTTTTGAGACAGTGAAAGAAGGATGAGAACTTACAATTTAATAAACAAAAGCTACAACATCTCAAGGAATTGAGACAATCAAACAATTTTAGGACTGAGAAACAAGTGAAAGACGTTTTGTCCCATATAAAATTGTGGCAAATAACCTTTGGGGTGGAGAGGAGAGAGAAAACTGTATGGGGAAAAGGATTACTTTCTACCCCCTCCCTCGACTGCAGTCCAAGTCTGGATCAGGAAGGGGGCTTGTGCCTAAGAACAGGGGAAGAATTTGATTCAGTTCATATTTAAAGCTGAATCTATCAAATTTGCACTTTCTGAAACAATAGAACTGAAATACAGCCATCTTTTGAAATTGCATTTATCCAAATTTTGCAATGCAGTTCTCCAAACAACCAGTGCTTACAAAAATGCACATATTAGGGGGAAGTCTGCACAAAAATGAATATATTTGTGAAAACAACATACAAAAATATATTGTATTGGGAGAAATTCTTGCAAAAATATGTGCATTAGTCAAAACTGTACAAAACGTGTTTATTAGGAGAAATTCACACTAAAATGCTGAAGAATTTTAAAGAGGAATTTTAAAATAAAAATGTGCTAATTGCTGCAGATACGTGGAGAAGATAATTTAAGATTGGAAAGATGAGAAACTGAGAGAACTGAAATTGAAAGAACCATCCATCCCTACTTATGGCATGATTAAAAATATGCTTAAAGTCACATCTAATTTGATTCTTAGTGATCCACACTGTGCTTGTTCAAACTCTGCTAACGGCAAAATCCAGCCAAATGTAAGCATTTTAAAAATCCAAACATTTTCAGCAGGAGTGCTAAGCAAATGATTAACACTCTCTTAATGAACGCAATGGGTATTTGTAAGTGCTTAATTTTGGTTGGATTGTTCTCCCAGGGGCTTCCTTATATTGTTAGAGTGCATCCAAAAGGAGGAGTCATGATTGATTTTTGGCTTTATATATAAGTGCATGTTTCACCCTTCAGATGTCCATGGACCACTCAAGGTGGCTTACTAAAATATTAAAATCACTAGTAAAATATGTTAAAATGCAAAGGGTGATATCCAATGATATTCAGAGTAAAACCACTGAAATCAGTGGGTTTACTCTGACTAATGCTGGATGTCACCCAAGGAAGAAAACATAAAGATACATAAAATGCACAACATTAAAAGTAGCAGCAACAGTTTTAAAAAAATCTTATCTGGTTTAAGTTGTTATCACGCAGTATTATGTTTGTTTTGTTTTTAATCTCCTTCATTTTCATAGCTCTTACACTAAGTTCAAATGTCATTTATTCATTGCAACAAACAGTCATTATTCTTTCATAGGCAATTAATTTGACATTGCAGAAACAATCTGTCATACCTATTAGGAGCTGCATCCAGCATATCACTTCTGCAGAGAAAGGGGCTACTTTGAAAACAATCAGAGCTTGGAAAAGTTACTTTTTTTGAACTACAACTCCCATCAGCCCCAGCCAGCATGGCCACTGGATTGGGCTGATGGGAGATGTAGTTCAAAAAAGTAACTTTTCCAAGCTCTGATCACTGTTCTTCAACTGTTGAAACAAACTCACCTGTTTCTCCCTCGACAGTGTGTTCACAGAGATCTTGCTGCCAGGAATATTCTAGTCACTCACGGGAAAGTGGCAAAAATATGTGACTTTGGACTTGCCAGAGATATAGTAAATGATTCAAATTACGTTGTCAGAGGAAATGTAAGTAAATGCTTGTTGGAGACACTACGTGTGGCTTTATGCTTTTGATTTGATGCTGATCAGTTGTAGTAGTAGTAGTAGTAGTAATAGTAGTAGTAGTAGTAGTAGTAGTAGTCATAAGAAAATAAAAGGAGCCTTAATGGATCAGACCAAAGGCCCATCTAGTCCAGCATCCTGTTCACAACAGCTAACCAGATGCCTGTGGGAAGCCTACAAGCAGGATATGAATCCCAAAGATATCTTCCCACATGTGCTTCCCAGGAACTGGTATTCAGAAGCATCCTGCCTCCTGTACTGCAGGTAGTACACCGCCATTTTGGCTAGTAACCATGGATAGCCTTATCTTCCATGAATTTGTCTTAATCCCCTTTTAAAGCCATCTAAGTTGGTGGCCATCACTACATCCTATGATAGTGAATTCCATAGTTTTAACTATGTGCTGTGTGAAGAAGTACTTGCTTCTGTATGTCTTAAAACTTCCAGCATTTAGCTTTGTTGGATGACCTCAGAGCAGAGCCGCCCCTAGGCACCGGGAAGTGGGGCAGTTGCCCCTGGCCCCGTGCTTTGGGGGGCCCCACACTTTGGGGAGGGGCACACTTTGGGGGGGCATGCTTGGCAGTGGTTTTTTTTTACTTTCTTTCCCTCTCCTCAGCCCCTTTGTTGGGGGCTCTGGCACTTTGTTGGGGGCTCCAGCTGCTGCCGTTCCCGTTTGGGCTCACACGTCTCCAGTGAGACGAGCCTTGCTGGGATTCCGCAGCTGCGGCTGTCCTTGCAACCTTTTTGCCCCTTTGCTGCCAGCTCCATTACTCTCAGGTGGCGGCACTCGTATTTTTAGCAGCCTGACAGGGAGACTGCAACTGAAAATACGAGCAGCCGCCGCCATCTGGAGCTTAAGGCTGCAAATAGGAGCTGCACATAAAAAGTAGCCGCAGCAGCTCCCAGCCGCTAAAGTTACAAGCCGCTGCTGCCGCTCAGATAACTTAGCTGTTCTCAGATGTGTTTCACGCTAGCCCTGTGCATCACTGTGCTGTATAATCAGTCCATCTCACTTAAAAAGTGAGAAACTGCAACCATTTGTTTCACTATCATTCTGTGAATACAAATATTTGACTTTCAGTTTGGAGGAAAAGAAATCACAGAAACAAAGTGTTTCAAAAAGAACTTAATGCTGGCCTAGATGTTCTTGCTAAACCTGATGTTTCTAATGCAGTTAATGTATCAATAGGAACAAAATTGACATCAGGTGCTTGAAATTCTAGTGACAATTCTGTAGGCAAAACTTACCAATATTATGACATGTGAGGATAAAGCATCACTGTGCTCTACTGAAAAGTATTTGCTACTGAAAAGTATTTTATTTGAATATGGGAAATCCAGGTGCAAACCCTAGCTCAGCCAAGAAAATATACCTTAGCAAAGTCACTTTCTCTTAGCCTTATTCCCACATCTGTCAAAAGAGGGGCACCAGTCACTATTTTCCAAAGGGAATAATGAAGATGATATGTAAATATTATAATTACATATATTCGTAAATAAAATTCTCTCTCTCTCTCTCTGTCTGTGTGTGTGTGTGTATATATATATATATATGAACGTAATTGTGATTAACCAAACAGAGGTTTTTATTATATTAACAAAACGTTTCAGCTTCCGCCTTCATCAGCTGCTAACCATACAAATGCTGTTACCAAAGCTGAAATGTTTTGTCAATACAACAAAAACCTCCGTTTTGTTAACACAATTACGTTCATATATTTTTATGTGATTAACGGAATCCCCACAGAGATCCAGAGCAAACCCAAGCGAAGCCCCGTTTGTTTGTTTCAAAACTGTGGATAGATAGATAGATAGATAGATAGATAGATAGATAGATAGATAGATAGATAGATAGATAGATAGATAGATAGATAGATAGATAGATAGATAGATAGATAGATAGATAGATAGATAGATAGATAGATAGATAGATAGATAGATAGATAGATAGATAGATAGATAGATAGATAGATAGATAGATAGATAGATAAGACAGTTTTGAAAGCAACAAACAGAACCCCACTCAAGCCTGCCCCGGATCCCTACAAGGATTCTGCCAATCACCCAGAATATATATATAAAAACGTAATTGTGATCAACCAAACAGAGGCCTCCATTATATTAACAAAATGTTTCAGCTTCCGCCTTCATCAGCTGCCAACATATAAATGCTGTTACCAAGGTGAGAGTTATAGAGCTTTGAGGATGGAATGCTCAGAGGGGCTTCACTTGCAGAAGCTAAGTGATGCTGGTACTGTCCTCCAGGTTCAGGCCATGTGGTGCCAATGTGTCCAGGGAGTAAATACAAAAGTTCTCCCTTTTGGTCAATGCTGCTGGATCTGCTGGCATCTCTATCGCTGTAATGGAAAAGTCCAACAGGCTGTGACCCTCGATGTTAAAATGCTTTGCAACTGGTTGCTCCACTTTTTTTGTCAAAATTACCGACTTGTGGTTCCTGAAGCACGTGTGTAGGTCAGTTGTGGTCTTTCCTACGTATTGGATATGACATCCTGGTCTTTTGCACTCGATGATGTAAACTATATTGCAGGACCTGCAGGTGATGTTCTGTTCGATGTAATATGTCCTGCCTGTCCTAGTGCTTGTAAAAGTGGCTGTCTCCCTGAGGTACACACAGGTGATACAGTGTTTGGAGTGACAAGGATGAGACCCTGGATTGGTGATAGGTGGCTTAAGCACAGCTCTCACCAACAGTCTGCGCAAATTAGGAGGTTAGCAAAATGCTATAACAGGAGGCCTGCTGATGGCTCTGGTAAGATGTTCAGAGTTTGCCAGCAATGGGTAGCTCTCCTTGATTGCTCGGTGATAGGAGATGCTGGATGGAAATCTACCACAAACGGAATATAGAGAGAGAGAGGGAAAGAAGGGGGGGGGAACTATGCTTTTGCCCCAGGCTCCACACATGCTAAGGGCGGGCCTGCCTCAGAGATTCTAGTAGTATGAGAGAGGGAGAAAAACTCCTCTCTATCCGCTTTCTCCTGCAACTTCAGGAGGCTGGATGGATGCACAAAAATGAATATATGAGTGAAAATAGCATGCAAAAATTGTGTTATATGCTGAGAAATGGCTTGCAAAAATGTGTTCATTAGTAAAAACTGCCTACAAAAATGTGTTTATCAGGAGAAATTTGCACGAAAATGCTGAAGAATTTTCATGAGGATTTTTTTTTAAAAAAAACTGCAAATTGCTGAAGAAATGTGGAGAACTAAATTTCATATTGGAAAAATGAGAAACAGAGAGAACTGAAATTGACAGTTCTTTCCATCTCTAGCACACACACTACGTGTTCACAGTCACACACCATGGGATGCAGGGATGTAGTGGTCCAGGGTCCCAGGAGGTCTTAGATCCCTTACTTTTTTGGGAGCAGGGTCTTAGCAGTGTCTCTATGTCTCCAACATCCTATGAACCAATCAGCATGAAAGGAGAGTGTGTTAGCCACTGAGAAGAATCTACTTACATGGTTCTTTGCCCTTTCCTGCTGATTGGAGCCCATCAAAGTGAAAGGATGTGAGCCAGCCCCTGAGAAGACTCTTCTCAGTAGCTAACACACTCCTCTTGCATGCTAATTGGCTCCCATGAACATCAGTTCTTCTGGAAGAAGGTGCACATGATAAGGACTGAGGAGTGTGGAGATGACGACAGAGAACAAGCAAGTGAATGAGGGGACGTGGCTATGAGGGGGCATGGTGGGACTATCATGAAGAAACCCTGCCCTTCTGAACTTGTTACTGCACTACTGGTGGGAAAACAGGCTTGAGAAACTTTTCATCCAGGAAATCAATGAAGTCTGAAGCAGACCTGCCTTTCTGTCTTGTAGGTATTTCAGATAAGAGCAGTTTCAGCAACATCATGTGAGAATGCACTAATAGGCAAAAAACCTTGCGGTTTAAGAACGTGCCTATAGCCCACAGATATTTCTATCAAACTTTAAAAAGCAGGGAAATTGGGCAGCACCAGGGGAGCAGGAGACCTGACCTCCTCTCTGTGATATTGTACTGCCCTACAAATTTGTCAAAATGCAAACACAATTTGGGTTGGTCTTTCACAGTCCAATCCCCTTGCTGTGTAGCTTAGAAGTATTTGGTAACATGTGCCTCTGAGCATATGGTGAGTGGTGGCAACACCTGCAATCAGCCCAAATAATAGAAAGAAGACGTGCTGTGCTGATCTTGTTTTAGCAGGGAGGAAGTAACATTATTAAGACAGAGGATATAGTTCAGATGGTTACTTTAAATATGTCTGATTTCCTTTGCAATTTTAGTGAAGTTTCCTGTAGGAAATCATTTTCTTTTGTTTCTATTTCTGTGAATATGTGAAGCACAGCAATACTTTGCAGAACACTGGGCAGAAGGGAAGCCCCTTTCCTTTCCAGAAGGAAAACATTGTGAAGAGTATCATTGCTTTTCAGCATTTCCCCCACCTTTTTATTCTACAGCAGGCACAAGTACCCACCCACCAAAATTTGAACCAAAGCTGTCCCTGGCCACATCCACACCAGGCCTTTATTTCACTTTGAACAGTCATGGCTTCTCTCAAAGAATCCTGGGAAGTGTAGTTAGAGAAGGGTGCTGAGAGTTGCTAGGAGACGCTCTGTTCCCCTCACAGACCTTCAATCAGACTGGCTGACTGTTTAACCAGTCTGGCCGCTGGAGCTCTGTCAGTGGAATAGGAGTCTCCTCTCAGCACCCATCACAAACTACACTTCCCAGGATTCTTTGAGGGAAGCGAAATCAAAGTCTGGTGTGCATGTGGCCCCGATTAGCCAAGCCCAGCAGCTGTGAGTCTGGCTTTTAGAACTCTGACAGTTGGTTCTTACTGAGCATGCCTGACGTTATGATTGGGTTCAAGCCAAAATTTATTAAATTAATTAAAAATCAGCCAGGCATTAACTTTTAAACTGCAGAAGATGAAGGTCAGAGTATGGGGCAAGGTCAGTATTAGGATTACAGGTATTCTGTGAATATGGGTGATTTTTAATGAATTTCAACAGATTATGAGAACTCTGAGAGAAAAAAGTCCAAAAGGGCTCTGGGTTTTTTTCCTCTTTTTAGACTTTGTACTCTCAATTCTCTCTGACTGTTTTCTGTATCGCCATGAAAATTGACAGGGTTGTTAAGCAAGCGTTGCTGAGTTCAGAACTATAAGTTTTGTAAGGTTTTGTTTTGAAATGAGCTTATGGGAAGCAGAATGGCGTGGGGGGTTTATTTTCATTTAACATTGTGGAATGTGAAAAATTGATGTTGGCTATAGTATACAGCCACTCTTGTGGCTGTATAATCGTAGTTCCTACTCTAGTTCTACTATGCTAACTTCCTTTCATGTGTTTCCTCCAATGCCCCCACTGCCATTCCTATCTAGAAATTCCCCTAAAATGATGTCAGTGCATGCTAATAGGTAGAGGCTTCATACAGTATTTCTTTTTCTTAATGTGTGGAAGATTTAGTGGAGAAATTAATTTTTGGTTCCTTCTTCATACAGGTGCGCTTACCTGTCAAATGGATGTCTCCGGAAAGCTTATTTGAAGGGATCTATACAATTAAGAGTGATGTCTGGTCTTTTGGAATCTTACTGTGGGAAATTTTCTCTCTTGGTATGTTCTGGATTATGTTGCCTAGTTCAGGAATAAATGGATCCGCCACTGGGGATGGGGTAGAAATATGATTCAGTTTGATTGCATTTTCAAGGCCAACCTACCTAATTTGCACTCGCCAAAACCATCCATCCTTCAAAATACGCAATTCTCCAAATTTTGCTAAGCAGTTCTCTGTACTGGCAATGTGAATAAAAATGCATAAAAATGTAAAGAGTGCAGAAAAATGCATATATTAGGGCAGCCTTTCCCAACTAGTGGGCCACCAGATGTTGTTGGACCACAATTCCCATCTTTCCTGACCATTGGCAATGCTGGCTGAGGCTGATGGGAGTTGTGGTCCAACAACATCTGGTGGCCCACTGGTTGTGAAAGGCTGTATTAGGGGAAAATAGCATGCAAAATACATTTTATTGGGGGAAATTGCTTTGTACAGATTTGTATGTTAGGCAAAATTGCATTTTAACAAGTGTATATTAAGAGAAAATTGCACTAGAATTCTGATGAATTTTCATGAGAACTTTTTTTAAAAAAATGCAAACTGATCTGCAGATATGGAGAACTGAATTTAAGATTGGAAAAATGAGAAACTGAGAGAAACCAAAACGGGCAAATTTGCCCATCCCTACCTGCAACAAAACGCTGTAGTATATTTCCAGCTAGGGTTGCCAGGCTCAGGGCTTGAGTCTGATCCTGTATCTTTAGGAGAAGAGAAAGTCAGCCAAGTGCAGGTGTTCTGGCAACACTGTAATAGGAAAAACCACAAGGTGGAATTCTCCATTCCACCTGCACAACTTTTAAAGATACAGAAGACCTCTTGGTTGCCAGGCCCAGCCTCTAAGAGGTCTTTTGTATCTTTAAAAGCTGTGCAGGGGGAAGGGAGAATTCCACCGTGTGGTTTTTCCCATTACAGGGTTGCAAGAACACCTGCACTTGGCTGACTTTCTCTTCTCTTAAAGATACAGCATCAGTCTCAGGGATTGAACCTGGCAACCCTATTTTCAGCCCCTGTTCACAGCTCCAGCCAGCCTGGAGGTCTAGCCTTGTACTGGGGCTAGCAGGAGTGGGTGGGTTCAGAAGTGAAGAAAGGGGAAAGGACACTGTTTGCCTTCCTCCATCCCTCTGGGAACCTTCCCCATTAGTGCAGGAGGGAGAGTTTTTCCAAGCTCATTGTGCGCACACACCTCAATACTGTAAGGCCCCATCTGTAGTGAAATATGTCTTTAGGTTAGATGCACAGCAAAGAAAGAGTTAGCTTTCTCTAGAGGATATTACACACCCTAGGGGGAGCTAGACTGATTTGGTTACTGGAGTTATTCAGTGTTGTGTGTCCTGGATGAGGCCTAGCACAGAACAAGCTCAGATGTTTTACTGTTTAAGAATTATTTAAATAAAGAACCTTTATTTCATCCTCGGTCTCATCTTGATCAATATAACACCATCTGCACTATACCTTTAAAGCAGTATTACACCACTTTAAACAGTCATGGCTTCCCCCAAATAATCTTGGGAACTGTCATTTGTAAAGGGTGCTGAGAGGAGATCCTTATTCCCCTTACAGAGCTACAATTCTCAGAGTGCTTTAACAGTTAATCCCTCTTCCCGGAGAACTCTGAGAATTGTAGCTTCTTGAGGAAATAGGGAGCCTCCTAACAACTCTCAGTGTCCTTAGCAGACTAAAGTTTCCAGAATTCCTTGGGGGAAGGCATGATTGTTTAAAGTGGTATGATACTGCTTGAAATATATAGTGTAGATCAGGCCTAAATCAGCCTTCACCAAACTGGTCCCCTTCAAATATTTTGGACTATAGCTCCCATCATCCCTAGCAAGCACAACTGTGCTGATGGGAGCTGTAGTCCAAAACATCTGCAAGGCACCAGGTTAGGAAAGGCTGTGTAAACTGTCAGAGGCCAGTTCCATCTCGCCCACATTTTCCTTTTCTTTTTTTAAGATATTCAGCAGCCTTGAATGATGCTTATTTTGTAGGTCTTTGTCAGGCCATCCCCTCCCTTCATTTTCTTTCCTTTTAAATTAAAAACTAACATTTTTCTGCGTATCTGGGGAGTCACCCAAGTATGCAGAAATCTGAACATTGT
This sequence comes from Rhineura floridana, assembly GCF_030035675.1. NCBI lineage: Eukaryota > Metazoa > Chordata > Lepidosauria > Squamata > Rhineuridae > Rhineura > Rhineura floridana. The sequence continues at coordinate 153,665,948 of NC_084484.1, forward strand.
CTGCCCTGCTTCAACACCCAGCTGATTTGCACAGGATCATTCACATCCACACCATTTATTTGAAGCACATTTATACCACTAGTCATGGGAACTTTAGTGTACCCACCATAGAGCTACAGTTCCCAGAACCCTTAATAAACTACAGTTCCTGGGATTCTTTGGGGAAAGCCATACGCTTTGAATGTATGGTGTGGAAAAACTCTAAGAAAAAGAGTTATGGAAGGTTGTTTTTCAATGTCCAATTTTTCATGGTTCATTCCTTACTTCTCCTATCTTTTCTTCAGGTGTCAATCCTTACCCTGGAATCCAAGTTGATGCAAACTTCTACAAGCTTATTCAAAGTGGATTTAAAATGGACTGTCCATTTTATGCTACGGAAGAAATGTAAGCATGGGGTATGAATACTGAGCTAGTGCGTGTGTGTGTGGACATGGTACATTTACCCTCTCCATCTTCTTCATGCTTCTAATACATTATTCTTCAAGGCTACCTAGATCTATGATCAGCTCACTAGTTCCACATGCTGGCTACCGTTAGAAACAATTAAATAGGTTTATGTGTTGCCTATGCAAGTCAAGAGCACAAATCTCTGGGCAAGGGGTGAAGGTGACTGACCTGTGTTGAACGTTCTGAGGGGGGAAAGACCCCCAATCTGCTTTCCAAGAGTCCTCTCCCAGCTTGTAATGTTGGCACATGTGTGCTGCTGATGCTGTGGAGGTCATCACTGTGCCTGATTTCTTGCTCCTTGTGAATTGCAGTCCCAATCACCAGCCGCGGTGGAGAGCTGCTTAGAACTTAAAGCAACACACCCAGGAGTCACACAAATGTTTGCAAGCTACAACTATTTATTTATTTAGTCCATTTATATACCGCTTATATTTAAATAAAACTTTAAGCAGTGTACAACAAATCCAAACATCTTAAAACAACTACTACAAAAACCAATAACACATCCTCTTTAGTATCAACGTAATATAAACATTGCATATCAAACTAAGTACAAGAAATACAAGAAAAAATCTTAATATGCATAATAGACTAAACAGAATATTCCCTATGTTTCCAGGAAAAACAAACATGCTAAAACAAGCTTATTTTAAAGCATAATCGATTAAACAAATTGGATTTCTTAATCACAATATAAAAAAGCAAAACGATTAAAACAGCCAGCCCCCATTATATCACAATTTTGTCTTACTACCATTGGGAAAAGGGAAAAAACATTTAATTTACTCAACACACCCTTACAAAATCAGCACATTCATATTTAAACATATCAGCATTCTAAACCAACACACTCACACTTACCTCAAATTACACTCTACAAGCACTCACATAATTCAACCACACATCCTAAAAACAGCATACTCACATGTACACCCATGACAACCACTCAAATCTACATACAGCCAAATAATACACACACATATTCTAAGTACTACATTCATACCAAACCCTCATACCAAGCATTCCCCCTTGTCTCTCACTCAAGGGGGCAGAAACGATGCCCACCAGGCTCTCACCCTGGGGGAATAGAAACCACTTCTTCCAATATAGTAGACGGTGACACTTCCTTATCTCTCAACTGAGGAATAAAAGGTAGGTCACATCCACACCATAGATTTAAGGCACCCTTAAAGCACATGGCTTCTCCCAAGGAATCCTGAGAACTGCAGTTTGTTAAGGTGCTCGGAATTGTAGCTCTGTGAGGGGTAAACTTCCCAAGATTCTTTGGGGAGAAGCCATGTGCTTTAAATGTGCTTTCAGTGGATGGTGTGGATGTGACCATAGATGCTCCAGATAACTACCACAAGATTCTTTTCTGGTTTTGACTCGGATAGAAAAGATATGAGATGGTCAAACATGTTTACTACTTATATGGTGGAGACATTAAGGCAGATGCCTTATCTTACCATTCCCATGCTTTAGAGTGCATGAGTGTAGTTGTAAGTACTTTGAATCTTGCCTGAAGTTCTTTTGATCCTAGGATCTTTTAAAGGCCCATACATCCTGTATTATGTGACACATGTACATCTCAATTGCCTGGCTTTCCCATGGCAAATGCTTTGCGAAATGGTTCCATAGTTCTCTTCCTCCGGTTTTGTTGTTGTCTTTACAGATATTTAGTACTGTGTTCCTGCTGGGCTCTGGACTCCAGAAAAAGACCATCCTTTTCGCAGCTGCTTTCCCTTCTGGCATGCCAGCTGGCTGAGGCAGAAGGAGCAGTAAGTAAGAATTGCAAACGAGAACATTATGCTTTCTCTTTATTTTGCATTTTAAAAAATCTATTCATAGCCCCCATGGCCAGGGATTGTGAATGATGTCCCCCACTGCTGACTCTGCTCTTCAGACAGAACTGTTTGCTTTCCTCCAGGGAGAACTCCAGTATGCTATAATGATTCTGGCGTTCTTCCCAGCTGCTCAGAGAGAACACAGCATTTTTGGTAGATATATCATTGAGTGTTTCCATGAGCGTGCCGCATAAATGTGAGACTTCAGCACAGGTGTGGGGAACTTCAGGCCTGGGGGCCAAATACGGCCCTCCAGTCCTCTCTGTCTGGCCCCGAGGATGCTCTGTAGTCCATGTCTCCTCCCCACACACCCCACTCGCCCTGCTTTGTATCCTCCTTGAGGGCTTTTGCCTGGCTGGAATGTGTCCATGAACTGTGATTGTGCCTCTTGCTGGCCTGGTTGGAGAGGTGGATGGTGTAGAAACCTCTGGATTTTGTGTCATTGGAAAGTAACCTACAGAACAAAGGGAAGAGTCACATCTGTTGCTCCATTCACTTTCTGTCTTTGGCTGCACACACCCACCACCACCATGTGCCCCCCCCTGAAGGTTGCCCATGAGGGAATGTGGCCCTCAGGCTTGAATAGGTTCTCCACTCTTGCCCTGGCCTAGTTAGTCAAGCACACTTAGAATCCCCATTCAGATCTTCCTGCTCAACCTAGGAAGGTCAGGGGGACAGGCCGGGAGAGGGACATTGAGGGTGGAGCCAGCATGTGTAGCTTGGTGCTCTCTTCACATGTTGTTTATACACGAGTTTTACCTCTTGTTTATCCTACCAATATGTAGGTGAAATAGTACAAGCAACAAAATTTGTAAACCATTGTGGATACCAGAAAGTATTGTGCTGAATGAATGAATGAATGATGACAACAATTATTTCTACATCTTATGTTCCCATCCTAAAATATAGGCATGTCAAACTGGGAAGAGTTTGATCTCAGAACACGTTTCCAGTCCAAAGCACAGTTCACATGGGATAAGAGAAGCTGAACCACTTCACCATTCCAACTCTGGATGCAGATACTGAAAGGGAGAAATAAGACCAATTGGTTATTTTATATGAAAAGGCATATAAGCTGAAAATCGAAAGAGGAGAGGTTTTTTTGCCTCCCATAAAAGGGATCAGATTTGCTGCTACTGCCACTGAATTTCTCATGCTCATTTCCATGATCCTTTTGCTTTTGAAATGAAACTTGCCAGAAGTCTCCCTTTTCAGGATTCTGAGGGCACACATTTCACAAGTGTCATTTTCAACCTGTGTTTTGCTGGTGTATCTGCAACCTCCAGGTGGTAGTGTTAGGAAAGGAAACTTCCTTTCAAAAGGGTCACTGGTAATTAAACATTCCAGTTACTGTTTGCATGTAAAGCAGACACAAAGCATTAAAATTAATTGTAACCAAAGCATCCAGACATAATGGCATTGTCTTAATAGTTGCTGTGCTGATAATTCAGAAATGCTTTGATTGAGACATCCAGACCACTGCACCAGCAGCACATTGCTAGCAGTCATGTTACACCAGCATTGTTGTAGACAGATGCATTGGTGTATGCCAGGGGTTGCCAACATTTTCAGGCCCAGGGGCGCATTTGGATTTTTCAGTGAGTGCCATGGGCCACACCCACTCTGGTCCCTTCTCTCCCTTCTTCCCAGGATCATCCCCAGCATCATCCCCACTGCATACTAGGGATGGGGGGAGAAATTCAATTCAGCAAATTAAAGGCAACTTTGCCTAATTTGCACTTTCCAAAACAATATATAAACTGAAACACAATCCTTCAAAATTTGCATTTCTGTGAATTTTGCAGTGCAGTACTCCAGCCAAGTAATGTCTACAAAAATGCATATACTAGGGTAAAGCGTACATTAAAATGTGTACATAAATTAAAATAGCATACAAAAATGCATTATATAAGGGGAAATTGCTTTACAAAAATGTGTATATTAGGCAAAAGTACATAAAAGATGTGTACATTAGGAGAAATTCATATTACAATGCTGCTGAATTATGAGGACTTTTTTTTTAAAAAAAAAAGAGAAGTAAACTGATGTAGAAATGTGGAGAACTGAAAAATGAGAAAGGGAAAGAAACCAAAATTGACTTATTTGACCATCCCACCCCAGACACACAGAAAGAGAAAGCGTGCACCCACACACTGCGCTTTCCCAAGTCATCTGGGTAAGTAAAAGTCAAATGCAGTAGAATTCATATGAACCCTGAAAAGCACATAGAATTGAAAGAGGAAGTAGGAAACTTCCTTCTTCAGCTCTATGTCAGTTTTTCTCAAGGAAGAAAAAGGTAATCGCCCTCACCAGCTAATGACCAAGGGTGTGTGTGTGTGTGTGAGAGAGAGAGAGCGCTCAAAGGCTTCATGACTGCCAGGGGAAGGCCACAAGAGCACCACTACGCCCACAGGCCTGGTGACCCCTGGTGACCCCTACTGTATGTGTTTAGGGCAACAGTGGTGTTTGGTAAATGATATGTGGAGCAGATTACAGGCTACACACTGCTTTTAAACTAGTTCATTGGCGAAGATTATTATCAAGGATGGTGTATCGGGCTGCTGGAGTAAACAAAGTCCTTTTTATCTTCCCAGTGAAGTGGATAAAATCCAGGACAGCAGTATGTGGAAAGCAATGCAAGAACTTGGCAAGTTAGACTAGGGAGGTTTGGTAGAAATTGCTTGCTGCAGGCAACCAAATCCTAATTTGTTTCCCAATATTAGATCTAAAATCATTTTGTTCCCCAAAATTATCAACAATGTGAATTTTGGACTTCCAATATCCTTTCAGTATTAAAATATTTGCTGCTTATTTGCTGCATATTTGACATCGGTATTATTTGATATTTTATATTTGACTATTGATATATGACGATATTTGATAGCTGACATACATCTGCATTTAGTGTTTGATAACATTTCATAGTTGACATGGGACCGTATTTAACATGTGGCATTGAGCAGTTTTATGAAAATGGAAATGGACTGCCTTCAAGTCGATTCTGACTTATGGTGACCCTATGAATAGGGTTTTCATGGTAAGCGGTATTCAGAGGGGGTTTACCATTGCCTTCCTCTGAGGCTGAGAGGCAATGCCTGGCCCAGGGACACCCAGTGAGCTTCATGGCTATGTGGGGATTTGAACCCTGGTCTCCCAGGATGTAGTCCAACACTCTAACCACTATGCCACACTGGCTCTTGGAGCAGTTTTATAGCATTTCATAATTGATGACTGCCAAAATCAAAACAATCACAAAATGCCAACAAGTCTAAAGCACTCAAATTTTAGATTTTATTTTTTAGGGGAAATGTCACACTTGGATTTCAAATTTAACATTTTAGTAAATTTTAAGTGTGGGTGAATTTTAATTTCATTTGTACTCATGATCATTATTGGGGCTGGAATGCAAAATTATGAATGTAATGCTTCTTTTTACCCTCTAGATGATATAATGTCAAGGTTGCTGCTGGATAGCTTGGCAAGTCTACCAATGTTTTTCACACCACTGGAACACAGCATACATACTGGTCTCAGTATCTCCAGTGGCTGAGTGATAAACTACATGCTACATCAACCATGTCATTTGTGCCAGAGTGCATGATTTTTCTTGCAGAAATAGCCAGCTCAGGGGCCTGGTTGGGATGCTAACATGAGGATACTAGGGCTTTAGCGTTTTGCCCCTCACTGTGATCTGGATTCAGCCTGCCAAAAAGAAAAAAGGAATCCTCCCCCAAGTCCCCCTACATCCCATGTTATGGTCCCAGTCCAGATTGGGGCCACCACACTGGCTATTTGGATAAGAAAAAATCTGTCTCAAGGGCAAATAACATGATAGTTTTGCTCCTGGTTCACCTGGTTGCTACAATTTCCTATACAGAGTGCAAATTAGCATCCTCATCTTCATAGGATGCTGCAAGAATACAAACAGTTCTTTGCAAGTGTTTGAGTAGAGGCTTCCCCTGTAACGCCTTTGTTGATGCGCTTCACCTTATTAACATCACTGGCTGTTTGAGTTTCATGTGATCAAGATGATAGGACTGCTTTCTTCATATATTTTGTGTGACTTGGCATTATGCCATGGAGAGAGAAAAAAGTTTAATTCTCATCAGGGTTGCTTATACCCAAATGACATGGGCACAGCAATTATACCATATTGGGGAGGGGAGAGTCCATGATGGAGGAGCTGCCATATCCAAGCCAAAATTGTGCCAGCCATGGCAGAAGATGGGTAGAGGGCAGATCTCCCCTGGATAATTCCAATAAACTCCCATTGGTTCTCATTGGAGGGAAATTCTCTAAGCCAGAATTAGAGCATGGTTTTGTTGCCACTATGGGGGCATACCAGGGAAATAAGGAGACTTTGGATCCTGTGGATCAAAGCCCTCCCTTGCTCTTCCTCCATCATGCCTCTTTTCCCTCTTTTGTGCCATCAAAGTACTGACAGAGAAGGGATAGCTGCAGAAGTTTCCATGGAGGGCATCTCAGGGCAGGCCTCCCTCTCTGCCTGTGGACCTCTTTTTGCCCATGGAGGGGAGATCTGCTGTATCCCATGGCCTCCTGGGACATTAAAGCCTTACAGCAGGGATGGGGAACCTGTGGCCTTCCATATGCTGTTAGACTACAACTCCCATCAGCTCCAACCAGCATGCTAATTGGCCTGGGATGGTGGCAGTTGTAGTCCAACATCTTCCCCATCCTTGGTTTAAAGCCCTTTAGGTCTGTTCCATCCTTACTTTAACTTAGTAATCATATCATGATGCCTTTTAGGTTTTTTTGATCTTATATAGCTCTGTAGTTAAAACTGCAATTTTAACATACATTGCTGCTGCTTCATGCTAACGCTGTCCTGACAACGAATAATTATTATTTTTCTAATATGCATTTTTATATATTGTGAGTTGTATTATTTTATTGCATACATTGTATGGAAAAGCAGTATTCAGTTTTCTTAATAAATAAATAGTCCTTAAATTGTACTCTTTAATCAGCAGGTAGCCATGCTTTCTACTACCAAATTAAACGTCTGCTGAATATCTGAAATAAATATGTATTTTTTTCCAATGTGTTTTGTTACTTCTAGATATGATTCACGTCTTTGAAAAGCAGTTGGAGGAATGAAAAACTGCAGTGGTCATTGGAAGAGATTAAGGCATTTGGGGCTAGCTCATGTATCCAGAAATTATACTAGAGATGGACAAACTAAAACCAGAGATTGTACTAGGGATAAATAAACTCCCCCATTTCTGGTCTCGAAATTATCTCCCAGATTATTTCCAGATAGGAAGCTGCCATAAATCAAATTAGACTATTGGTCCATATAGCTCAGTATTGTCTGCACTGACTGGCAGCAAATCTGCAGGGTTTCAGACAGGGAGTCTTTCTCAGCCCCACATGGAGATGCCAGAGATTGAACTCGGCATCTTTTCCATGCCAAGCATGTGCTCAACCACTGCTGAGCTGTAGCTCTTCAACCCTACAGATCACTAAACCTGGGTCAAGGCCCAAATTGCTAGTATATGGAATAAAGCTGTAACTGACCTAATGTTGGTCAGTGGTGCTACTAGGACAAGAAGTTGGAGCAGAGGTGGAGAGCCCCACCCAGCAGGTACCCCCACAGCACAGCTTTATTCCTTACTAAAGTATTTTACTTTAAGTAACGTAATACATATTACCATATCAAAAGAGGGTCTTCATGTGATCATTAAGTCCAGAGTCTAAAATCCCTAACTGGACCACTGATTGAGCTGCAGCATAGAAGACAAAGAAAATATCACTGGACTCCAGATTCAAAAATCTCCTGCCAAAATCCAGCCAATTCAAAATTTCAGAGACATCTCTAGATACCAGTGATTATTTTGTGGCTTACCTCTCCCTATATCACAGATATCCATAAATAAATTGGGAAGTTAGTGAATGGAAAGTTAAGATAAAAAACACAGCTGATAACAGATTTTTCCTCTTTCATCCATCCTGTGTGATGCACCCATTACAGCACATTAGATTTTCCAGGATATACTCATCATGATGCAATCATTCTTAAAAGTGTTATTACTTTTTCATCAAGAAATTAAAATGAAGTTTCTTTAGAGTGAGCATTCCAGTGTTAAATGGGACCCTTCGGTATACAAGCACAATTAGACGGCTTCTTCTTCAAATATTAACACACACACACACACACAGAGTTTTCTTAATATCCAAGATGTTTCTTAAACATTCTAGAACTGTTGGACTATGTGCTGATTTAAGAGTTTCTAGCCAAAGCAATCTGTACTAAGTAAATTGTGTATGAAGACTTTAAGGGAAGAGGAATAATTTTTTAAAAATAATGCAATAGTGGTCAGGGAAATCCCTGGGTCAACAGGTAGGTTTTTAGCTATTGGCATAAACAAAGTCAGTGCCCACCTGATCAAACAGGAGATAATTCCACATGGTAAGAGCCACCATGGAGAAAGCCCTGTTCTGCACCACCTGCAGATGAACAGTTATAGCTGTATAGGAGAGTCAGTATAGTCCCCCCCCCCATTGTTCAACTAGAGGTCACATCAGCCTAGCTAGCATGGCGGGTAGTCAGAAGTGACAGGAGTTGTAGTCCAGCAATATCAGGAGTTGGCTGGCCTGGATCTACAGGCTGATCTATATACTTCTGATCCACCCTGGTATGGCTACAAGAACTTCTCCCTCAGATTGCAGAAACTTGAACGGCCTATACAGGAGAAGGTACTCTCTTACCTAACTTGGTCCTGTGCTGTTTAAGGTCTTATAAACCAGAACACCTTGAACTTGGCTGACAGCCTGTGTGCCTCACTGATTGCTGGATCGATTGTTTTGCTTGTTTTAATTGTATCTTATGGGTTATTGTGCTTTTAATCATTGCAAGCCACATTGAGATCACCTGTGGTAAAAGGTAGGATACACAGTCTACCAATATAAATCCCCACACACACACCCCAAAAGGTTTCTGAGAAAAAGTGCTTGGAGGAAAATCAGGAGTGGGTTTGCGGGTTAAAGGAATACTGAGCTCAGTTCTGGCACTGGTCACAAATTCCTGAGCTCAGCATATGCTCAAAAGCATCTGCTCCTTAGCACCCAGTTGTCTGCTTGAGCACTATTTTGTCCCAGGCTCCAGTTGCTGGACACCAGCGTTCTAGTAAAGAAACTAGGAAGACCATCACAGCCTAAAACCCACCCCTCACTGTTTTATGTGACTTGGCCCCTTTGTGCTTTCTGTCCCCGTGGCCTAGCAGAAGCACGGGGCAAAAGGTCTCTTTAACCCAGGAAAATATTGCCCTCCAGATGTTGTTGGACTCCAATTCCCATCAGCCCCAGCCAGCATAGCCAATTATCAAGGATGATGGGAGGTGTAGTCCAGCAACATGTGACTAAGCCACAGATTCTCCAACCCTGCTTCAACCCATCCTCTTTAGGTATGTACAGCAGCAGAGGGGCAGTCACAGTTCTCCCCCAAAAGCATCTTGGCTGGCTGAATCACACCACTGATGAGCTGCAGTGAAATTATAAACCACCCCTCTCTTGATTTGACCCTGCCACTAGGTAGGAGAATTGAATATTCTGCATTTGGTTTTCAAACACTAGGTGGTGCTGTAAGCTCATATTTTTTGTTGTAGAGAGTATTTTTGGAGGAAGGTGCAAAACAAACATTCTTGTATCTGTTTGCTTTCCAAGGAGACCTGAACTGATCTGGGTGGAGGTGGGAGATTCTGAAGCAAAATCTGCTAACTCAAATTTGCTTTCAGAAATGCAAATTCTATTTTCTTAATTCAGTTGTTTTCAGTATTTCCAGTTATGGATGCTACATGAAATCCTGCCAGACTGACTTTTTGTGTTTGAAATTGTCCTTCAGTTCTAATCCCAAACTGTAGGTAAAATGTCAACACATGACGACATTCCACTCATTTTTCTTGCAGCTTCCTGCTCTTCTATTTCTGCAGGCCTACATTAAAATATGGGACTACAGCTAACAGGAGAGGAGGGCCTAGGTAGTTATGTACCACATATTGTCACACACACACACAAAATCATTAAAGTGATCAAACATATTTTCTAAAAGTAACAAGCGTATTCAAATTAAATTTCAAAACTGCAAACAAAAGTAATACACTGCACTAATTTTTTTAAATTTGGCAGTCGCAGAGTCATGAATAATGTCATTCCTTCAAGGAGCTCAAGCGGGTGCACATACATGGATATCCTGACCCCTCTACCCTCACAACAACAACCCTGTAAGGCTGAGAGTGAGTGACTTGCTGAAGGCCACCCACTGAGCTTTGTGGTTGAGGTGGGAAACTGATGGCCTAAAAAAAGTGACAGCCTAAGACTATAACTTTATTAGCCTAATTGTTAACTCAGCCCTGTCTACAAGATCCAAAGAACTGCACGACTTTTAAAAATATTTAAATGGTATTAACCAAATGCACTAAGAGAGAGAGAGAGTAGCAATCTTTGGCTTCACATCGCATGCAAAGGTTTGGGGGTGGGAAAGGGACTGTTGCTTCCAGAAGCTCTGATAACTTAAGGGTAAAGTTCCCTATTTGTATAAAAGTAGGTGGCACATGAAAGGAGGCGGGGGAGGGAGAAGATTGGTCATGCTCATACTAAAGACAATGCCTGGGGCTCATAAGTGGCTATGCAATTTGTTTTTCTTAAAACATTTTCTTTTAGATTTCCCTTTTAAGAGGTGTCCCACAGAAGCTCACAAACTCCTCTTTAAATTCCAAGTTGAAAATAGTGCATATACTCTGCATCTTTAAGAACATAAGAACATAAGAAGAGCCTGCTGGATCAGGCCAGTGGCCCATCTAGTCCAGCATCCTGTTCTCACAGTGGCCAACCAGGTGCCTGGGGGAAGCCCGCAAGCAGGACCCGAGTGCAAGAACACTCTCCCCTCCTGAGGCTTCCGGCAACTGGTTTTCAGAAGCATGCTGCCTCTGACTAGGGTGGCAGAGCACAGCCATCACGGCTAGTAGCCATTGATAGCCCTGTCCTCCATGAATTTGTCTAATCTTCTTTTAAAGCCGTCCAAGCTGGTGGCCATTACTGCATCTTGTGGGAGCAAATTCCATAGTTTAACTATGCCTCTGAATAGCTCTCATGTCAAATCTATGATCTTTAAAGACAAGATTTAAACAGCAGCTTGAAGGTTCTATTAACGGACACTTTCTGATCAAGACACTCAAGGAAAAAATTGATGTACTCATGGAACAGGCAGACATGTTTTGTTGGATCTTGTCCAATGCGTTTGTTGGTGTTTTTTTGCCATAGATTTCAATGTTCAGGTTTAGTTACTCCTCCTAATAACCCATTGCTTAGTTGTAAAACACTGGTTTATGTTTTCTTCAGCAACCAAAAATGCAATAAAGAAGCTAGGAGAAAAGGATATTTCAGCTCTTAGATGACTATGTAGAGTTAATCTGAGGCCACATTCACACAAGACACTTATTCTACTATTATTCCAATTTAAACCATAATGGTTTCCCTCCCAAAGAAGCCTGGGAAGTGTAGTTTGTGAAGGGTGCTGAAAGTTGTCAGGAGACTCCTATTCCCCTCCTAGAGCTACAGTTTGCAGAGTTCTCTGGGAAGAGGAAACGATGGTTAACCCACTCTGACAATTGTAACTCTGTGAGGAGAATCAGAGTCTCCTAAAGCACCCTTCACAAACTATGTTTCTCAGGAACCTTTAGGGGAAACTGTTTAAAATGGAATAATAGTGAAATAAATGTATAGTGTGAAGGTGGTCTGAGTAGGTGTAGCTAATCCAGAGGAGGAACTGAATATTATGTACTCTGCTGGACAGAGTGTCAGATTTTAACCTGGGTTCAAATCCCAGTTTAGTGCTGGATTCATTGAGTGAGCCTCTGGCAAGCTTTACTTTCTTACAGTGCAATCCTATGTGTGTCTTTTCAGAAGTAAATCCTACTGCATTCAGTGGGACTTAAGGAATGAGTGGACAGAATTGTAGTTTTAGTGTTATCCCATATAGATCTACTCAGAGGTAAACCCCACTGGGTTCAATGGAACTTAATCCCAGGTAAGTATGTATAGAACACAGCCTAATAAAATGGTTGAAAGGCATGAGTTACCACTTATTATAAATACAATATATTTGCAACTGAATATTCAGTGCTACAAATAAGTTTCACTTTCTAGCAAGGCTTAGCCTTGCATCCATTCAATACCTTTGCCTTAGAAGGAAAATATTTTTTTCTTTGGCCTACTTTCTTGAGGGCCCCTTTATTCTCCAGGTCCAGAGGTGTACTGTGTAGTCAGCATTGTGCAATGCTTAGAGTGTTGGACTAGGACCTGGGAGACCAGGGTTCAAATTCGTACTCAGTCATGAAGCTCACTAGGTGATCTTCAGCCAGCCACTACCCTCAGCCTAACCTACCTCACAGGTTTGTAGTGAGGATCAAATAGGGAGGGTGAGACCTGTGTGTGCCACCTTGAGCTTTTTGGAGGAAAGGTGGATATAAATGAAAAAATAAACTAAAAACTAAAAAAAAAAAATAGCCCACCCCACCTGACTTACGCAGGATTTGTAGAATATGCCTAGGTTCTATTATATAGTATCTAAATAATAACCATTTGGGCACTATGTAAAAAATCAAAAGAAATTTGATTTCTTAATTAAGTGGAGAATCTATCTCAAATACACACACTTAGGCATCACCCAAAAAATGATCCAGAAACCAAACGTAGAGATTTGCATAACATTGCATATGCTAACTTGCATGTTTGTACAGATTACTAGAATTTAAATAGAAATGCAATATCTCTTCCCCTAGAGTGAAAGATGGTGGCCAGGTGAACTGTGTGCCTGCTCAGTCTGTTGTCCAAGCACAACTTCAAGGCCCCTCCCAAGGTACCTAAGGTTCTTCATCTTTAAACCAGACAACCCTTCCAACAGAGGATGCCTTCAAACAGAGAACTGCCCTCTGTAAAGCAGGACAGACACATGGTCACCCTACATAAACAAATTAACTTCTTGAAAGCAAAATGTCTATTTTTATAATGAAACGGGGGCCCGCATTCTTGGAAAATGGAAATGGACTGCCTTCAAGTCGATCCCGACTTATAACTACCCTATGAATAGGGATTTCAAGATAAGTGGTATTCAGAGGGGGTTTACCATTGCCTCCCTCTGAGGCTAGTCCTCCCCAGCTGGCTAGGGCCTGCTCAGCTTACCACAGCTGCACAAGCCAGACCCTTCCTTATCTGCAACTGCCAGCTGGGGGGCAACTAGGCTCCTTGGGACTATGCAGCTTGCCCACAGCTGCACAGGTGGCAGGGCACGTAACCCCTGAACCACTTCCTGTGGGGGTGATCTTTAGCTGGCCCTTGACACCCAGGAGACACGAGTGGGGATTTGAACTCACAGACTCTGGACTCCCAGCCAGGCTCTCCTCCCCACTGTGCTATACCAACTACTGGCTGGCATTCTTACTAACTCTCTATTAAGTTTGATAGAGTGACCAGGAAGAATAATAGTAATAAACAAATAAATAAATTTCTTTGTGAGCCTCATGTGCCCAAAATAAACTTTCTCTCTCTCTCTGGCTTTTGGCATATGCACACAAAATGAAATGGCCCACATAATCTTCTCTCAATCCAGCGTATATACATCAGGGAACCGCAGATGTTGCTGGACTACAACTCCCACCATGCCTGAGCATCGGCCATGCTGACTGAGGCCGATGGGAGTTGGAGGCCAAGAACTTATGAAGTGCCACCAGTTTCCCATCCCTGATGTATACAGTCAGCATATTCAGAAGTGTGTTGGGAATGTGGCTGCAATTCTGGCTACCACATACATTTTTGTTTGCGTCTGAAACATGCCTATGCTTGTACAACCTGTATGTGCATATGCTCATATCTATGTCTCGGTCAGGGGTTGTGCTTTTTCCAGGATCTGCCTTTTGTTGTTCTAAAGGACCCATTTACAGCTGGGTTCAGTAAGCTACAAGATTCACAATTTTCAAGAATACAGTTATGCTTTAACCACAATTATTAGTCATCCATACTACCAGAATCATACAATAGTAAAGCTGGAAGGGACCTATAAGGCCATCAAGTCCAACCTCCGGCTCAATGCAGGAATCTAACTTAAAGCATACCTGAGAGGTGTCTGTCCAGCAGCAGAATACAGTAGTCTTATGTAACATTTTGCTCTTGGAGGTCGCTGATTTTCATAATTCACCATAAGTTGTAGTCAACTTGGAGGCACATAACAACAACAAAAATGTAACATTTACTTCTCTTTGGTAAAAAAAAAATGAGGTGCTGGTTTATGATTATCATTATGATTACTATGTACAGTACTGAATTTATATCCTGCCCTTCCTCCCAAAGGAGCCCAAAGCTGCAAACATAAACAAAACAATTTAAAAAGAACAAGAAAAGCATATTAAAAACAGTTAGAAACATTCCAAAATACAATTGTAATTACCTTGATAAAAGTGTTGTGGGAGCCAGCACAAAATGGTTGCCATGGGCAGCAAATAGAGGTGACAATACCAGTGAGTATTGCTACAAAAAAGCCCTGTGTATCATCAACACATAATATCCTTACAGGCTCCAGGCTTGCTGTTAGTTTCAGCTGCAAACCTATGAAAGTTCTTGTTTCAGGGCAGGTCTCCTCTGCAGATCTATAGCACTGTATACCACTTTATCTTATGATTTGTCCTTAAAAAAATGGTAGCATGGTGATGCTGCTGAGATGTATCTGTTACAAATCCTTTTACAAAATTATAGTTCCTTGTGCCCTCTGGGAAGAGAGAAGGGTTATTGCAATCTGAAGTGGCACAGTCCTTTCTATTAATTCAGCATGGGCAGAGTTTGGAAGTAACTAGTTACAAGCAACTAATTACTTGTAATTCATTACTTTTTTGAGTAACGAGTGGATAATTCCTTTACATTTTGATTGTAATAGAACTAGGAGTAATTTTACTACTTTTGTGGAGTAATTGTAATGTTTCCAGAATTACTTTTGGGCATTACTTGGGGGGGAGCAGGGGAAGTCTTCTGCTCCTCTGATTTGTGGATGAAAATCATGTGCCTCAAACTGGGCTTCTGTGTAGTGTCGCTCTTTCCTCATGCTCTGTGGATGGGTAGGAGGCGATGAGGGAGGAAGCGGAGAGTGAGACGGGGTGGAGTGGAGAAAACAATTATTTTAAAAAATGGATAGTGGTGGTGAAGAATGGAATGGAGGGGAAAAGGATCTGGAGGTCAAGAACATGGATAAAGGAGGAGAAGGAGGCAGCAGCAGAATGGAGATAAAGAACTGTGGAGGTGAAAGATGACAACGTACGTGTGTGTGAGAGAGAGAGAATACTGTGTTTGCACTTGGCCTCCACCACCCTCTCTGGCTACTGTGCTGCATTTGCAGTATTTTAACTTTTTTGCATCTGAGGGGAAAATGTTTGCTTGAGTGAGTGTCCCTTAGTTGGTGGCAGGGCAGGGTCTGGGAGGTGGTTAAGTGAGAGAGATTATGCTGGCTGGCTGAGTGGGGGGGGTTGCACTTGGTTTGATGTGCAAAGATCTGAGTACTGGCCTCAGCCTCCCTCCCCACCACCCTAGAGACCACCGTTGCTATCTTATGAATAAAAATAATTATTCTACTACCTCTGTATGTGTTTGTTTATTTTTAATGTTGTTTTAGGCTTCTTAGATGTGCAGCAGCCAAGGCCAGCACCATGTAGGCTTTTTTTAAAAAAGCAATTGAAATGTAATTGTAGGAATTACTTTGGAGGAAAAGTAAAGCAATCAGTTACTTTCACAGCAACTGTAATTGTAATGGTAATTACTACTTTTTTGGGCCATGTAACTGTAACTGTAGTTTATTACTTTTTAAAAATAATCTTCCAAGCTCTGAGCATGGGTGGGGTCTCCAACACAGCACCCATGGGCACCATGGCATACTCAGACACATCCCTAGGTACCCACCAAGACCTCCTCCCATTTTTGTTAAAACTGAGAGTTCTTTGGCTTTTTTGTTGTCTGTTTGGGGGAGGTGTTTGCTTTTTTGTCTGTGTTTTTGTTTTTTGTTGTTTTGAGGAGGACGGGTGTTGGTGTTTGGCCTGTTGCTTGTGGTGGTGAGGGTTCTGAGCATTGCCAGTTTTTCTTCAGTGAAATGGGTGTTTCATTAGATTTCCAAATGTGCCTCCAGAGCAGAGCTTGGAAAAGTTACTTTTTTGAACTACAACTCCCATCAGCCCAATCCAGTGGCCATGCTGGCTGGGGCTGATGGGAGTTGTAGTTCAAAAAAGTAACTTTTCCAAGCTCTGCTCCAGAGCCAAAAGGGTTGGGGACCCCTGTTCAGCAACCTCATTCTGCTGCATCCTGTCAACTAGGCCTCAGCTGCTGCTTGAGGCCCTCATCAGGCTTGGCTGTCACGCTGTGATCTCTCTCCCTTTGTATTCAACATCCTTCAAGTAGGTTCATTTGAAATCAAGAGAACTTTACTTCCTGGGAAATGAGCTTTAGGCTGGGGGTGTCATAAACTGCAGAAAACAGCCTGGAACATCTTTTTGGAGGGGGAGATCTAGCGGGTGGGCCGGAGGGACTCTCTTGGTTTTTGTTTCTTTTTAGCCAAAGCTCTTAGACAGAAGACTGAGGAGGGGGTGGAGTTGAAATGTTGAAATTTTAACACTTGCTGAAATTTTCTGAAGATTTTATAATGAAATTTTTAGGTTTTATCTTGCCTTATTTTAATCTTCATTGGCGATATTTCTTTTAATTTGAATTGTTTAGAATCTTTGGATCTTAAGTCAATTTCTAATGACAACTGATGTTTGTACAGATGCAACATTGTTTTTCTGGTCTACGACCGTAATAAATTTGTTGTTGTTGTTGTTGTTACATTGATGGCCGTCAAACAACTTCTTTTTCATCTCCTCATTCAGGATGGGCAGAGCTGAGGTTGTGCAGGAGCTCAGTTCCTTGGCCTGGGGAGATTTGGGTTCAACTATTATTGTTTATTATTTATAATATTTATTAGTCACTTTTCTCACAAATGTGACCCAAAGGGACTTACATTAAAGCCAGTGAAAACAAAAACAGTCAATAAAACTTAAGCATCCTCTGATAGCAAGTTTTCCCTCCCCCCACTTGCCTTCCTTCAGTATGTGTAGAGAGCCTTCTGTGTGTAGACTTTTGCATGGTTGGAATGTAGCCTATTGTAAACAAGATAAGAGCCACATCCATTGCTCCACCCACTTTAGTCTCTGGCCCCGCCCACCACAAATATGGGAAGGTTCCCTGTGAAGGCATGCAGCCCTCAGGCTAAAAAAGATTTCCCACCCCTCGGTTATAGTGATACGGGAGTAGGTGGATAATTATGAAAAATAGATATAGAGGTTCTATTGTAATATATAATTTATATATTCCGGCTCAGAAGCCAAACATTTGCAGGAACGTAAGGTACTAGTGTGCTGCCAAAGATTTCTGTGACTGTATATGGGTGGTTATTATTGTTTTATTATTTGTTTTATAGTATGGTATATTTAGTTTTGTTTTTAACAATGTTATAAGGCACTTGGAGACCTTTGTGTAATAAGTGACTCATAAATCTTAACAACAACAACAACAACAATAATCATTGGCGGCGGCGGCAGCAGCAGCAGGGCCAGCACCAGAGGGCAGCCAGGTTGGGCCCTGACTGAAGGCCCCTGTGGCCCCTCATTAGGGTGAGAAGGTGGCACTCCCAGTCTGTGATCTATGGCAGAGTTGGGTCCTGCAACCTGACCCTGCTGCAGTTCGTGGAGAGGAAGCTCCCAGGCAGCAACCCAGTACAGACAGTGTGGGCTTCAATAAGCATGCACGCACACCCCACCTACCTCTCTCATCAGTGTGAATGCTGTGTGGTCAGTGCATGGAGACCTGCCATCACCCAAGATGGCAGCGGGGGCTTCCCTAAGAGTCTGACACCCCCGCCACCATCTTGGTTGATGGCAGGCATGCGTTCTATCTATGCATGTTATTCACACAACCTGAGAGGTAGGTGAGGCACATGGGTGGGCTTATTAGCCCCATGCTGCCTGTATGGGGGGTGCTGGGTTACGGTGAGCCTGAGGCAGGCTAGTGCCCAAGAGCCCAATCATGCCTGGCACCAGCCATAATAATAATAATAATAATAATAATAATAATAATAATAATAATAATAATAATATATCCTCACCTTTACTCCCTTGAATTATGTACCTTTCTTTAGACCAAATAAATGAAGGATTATCCATCTATCTAGCAGATTTGTAGAGTTCACAAATTCATGCCCAACTATGCCAGATAAATTTACTTGCCCAAGCAATTCTCTGCCAGGATAAGCTGGCCCTGCGATCCCAAAGGCATGCATTTGAACAAACCTAATATTATCCCCAGGATAAAAGTATTGGCTTATTCTGCAACGCAATCTACATCAAAGCCTTTGGGGGGAATAGCCAGCTTGAAAAGGCCCAAGATGCTTTTTAACTTCTTATCTGGCCTGTGCTTAGGGGGAGCCATAAATTCCACAGGCCGCTCTTTCCACAAGGTCCCTCCTTTTCTTCCCCTCTTCCTTGGCCACCAAAGGCATTCAGAGAGTGGGATTTAAAAAAAAAAAAAGGAACTTGCAAACAAAAGCCCTCAGGGGAAGGGAGGGAGAAAGAGAGAGAGAGGGAGAACACTCTGCGGGTGAGATCCACTGAACTTGCTTTTGCCAGTCATCCACAGGTGAAAAAAAAAGGGATGACTTGGAGCCTATAAGTGTCGATTGCCTTCATGGGCTGAACAGAACTGTCCCCATGCTTCACTGTATTCTCTGCAAATGGGGAGGCCCGTTCATTTGCTGGTGGGAAGGAGGATTTTGGGGCTGGGCAAATGCAGGGAAGAGGCACAGAGGGCTAGGGTAGGTCGGCGGTACCCTTTTGATCCTCTGCTTTGACCGAGCCAAGATCTGAGAGACACCCAGGACATTTTGAAAGTGTAGACATTCAAATGTAATGGCTTGGATCCTAAGGGGAAATTGACTTCAGGAAATTCCCTGGGAAGAAAATGGCCTGCTCCCTCCTCTCCTCTACATACAAGCCCCCCCCTCCTCCCCAGACAAAGCCTCTCTAGTGGGTTGGGGGGGATCTTCATGAAAGATGTGTGATGGAGATTGTTGGGGGGGCGGACATGTGAAGCTTCTTAACTTTTCTTCAGATCTATGCCAGGGGAACCACAGGAAAGATGGGAGTCAGGCAGTTGCCCCCTGTAACAGACCATATTCTGTGATTATTCTTCTGTGTTACTAGTTCTGAAAGACTTTATTAAAACAATGAAATGGGTCTATGTACTAGATAAGCATGCCAGAAACACATAACCCTTTCCTTAAGAAGAAGAAAAAGTGGGCAGAGGAGTGTGACTGCCCTGCATGGATAGCCTTGTTTTAGTTATTATGAGATATTAAGAAAACACACAACAAATGTCTTTAAACACACTGGCAGATTGTTTGCTTTTTGCTATGTCGAATATATTCAATTGCAGGCCTTCAAACCTTGCTGAGAATCTTGCCATATATGCAAGAGGGCAAAAGCTAACTGGATTATAAGTGTTAATTCAACAACATGAGGACTAGAAACTTATATTCTCGATGCATGTTTCAATTGGTTACATTTTAACAACGTGACTCTGTTTACAATTCCATTCAATTGAATACATTTTGCTACAATTGTGAGTGCTAGAAGTTTTAAATGGGTTTTAATTTGATCAAGAAGGCATAGCTCATGAATTGTATGCGTACCAGGAGGCAAAGGCTAGGACATATCAAAGGGGGGGGATATTCCAGATGTAAACTCAACCCTCCCTACAGCTGAGAGAATTAGAAACTCTATTTGTTTTTATTACGAGTTTATCACCTTGTATGAAAGTGTGTGTAGGTTTGACTTTGAGAAGGAGGAGACTATGAGGGCATGAACAGTGGCAATTATTTTAATTTTAAAGCATTTTTCTTTGTTCTGACGGTTAAAAACTTATTGGGTGACATCTAACATTAGTCATGCTCAGAGAAGACCATTGAAATCAAAGGAGTTAATATTCTAAGTATGACTAAGGCTGCAATGCTAATAATGTCTACTCAGAAGTAAGCCCTTTTGAAATGGGTCTTACTCCAGGGTAACTGGGGTAAGGATTGCAGCCTTAGTTGGATATTACCCACTGAACTTTTTAAAACAAATATCTTCTTCATTTGATCAGAACTTGCATGAATGAGAATGTCTATTGCAAACAGGAAGGATGTTAACATCTACCTACATCTCTGTGCAGATCTAATAGCACATATATGGGTCACTGTTGTTATCTTCTCTCCTGGTTAGGCTATCTAGATTTCACAATGGCTTGTGTGTGCGTGTTCGTCTGTGCGCTTCTGAGTGAGACTTCCTGAAGGCAAAAATATTTGCTACAGTAAATGAGAAACCATCCTGAGTTCGCCCTGAGAGGTGTTTTGTGCAATTCTTAAAGAACCTAGAAAGTGTGTCTCCTCTCATAAAACAGTACATAAATATTAGCTAAATAACAGCGACTAGTCTAATTGCAGATATTGGGACTGGGTTATCTCCAGTTCAGAAATTATGGTGGGGGGTTTCTTCAGAATCTTCTACAGATTCCCTCCCCACCCCACCCCATGGAAAGCAGCTGGTGTGGGGGCAATTTTGACTCCAAAAACCTCTGTGCAGGGAAAGAGTTAAACTCCCACCCCTCCCCTTCAGTGCTTCTGCAATCAAATGCCCCTCCTCATACCCACACACACACACACTCTTGGATGAAACTGTCAAGCTTGGGGGATTCCCGGAGGCATCTGGTTGGCAACTGTGAGAACAGAATGCTGAACTAGATAGATCTTTGATCTGACCTAGGCAGGCTGTTAGGGTTTCCTAGATCTGTTTCAGTCTGGCTTCAGGCTTGGTTTTGGAAGAGAAACTGCTTTGATTGCCTTGTGTGGGATGACCTTTGGTGAGAGAGGGACAAGGGGAATATGGTCCTGTTGTTTCCCTTGGGCTTGTAAGCAGCTTTTAACATGGTGGACCTTGGTCTCTTTCTGGATAGGCTGTTTGGGTTGAGTGCTGGAGGTACTACATTGCAGTGGTCCTGCTTCTACTTGGATGGCCAATTCCAGAAGGTGGTGCTGGGGAATCGCTGCTCTTTCCATGAGATGAGAGATGAGATGAGAGAGTTATGTGATGGGGTTCCACAGGACTCGGTTCTTTTTTTAAAATTTTGTTTAACATATAACAAATAACTAATAACAGCTAACGAATGCCATATTGTCCCCTTTACTCCCCTTTCCCCCTTATAACTAATTGTTTCCCTATTTTATTTTACAGATATCCCATATGAGCACTTCCAACTTCATGAGAGTCAGTGATCTGAATGGAGATGGTACCGATCCCAGTCCTGTTAATGGGGAATTTTATATATACATAAATGTATAGCTACTGGGGAATTCAATATACATAAACAATAAGCAAAATGTATTCTTCTATAAAGCTATAAAGGTTCATAACATTTTAATAGTTTAGTAGGAAGCCCCAGACCCTTTTCTCTTTGGAGCTGTCTCCCCTGACCGTGCTGGTTTGTTTGGAACTACTTGTACTCTAAAACAATTGATAACACTGTGCTGAACATCTCAGTATCCCTAAGGCGTAGAAAGAATTGCAGTAATACAATGCGTAGCTAAATTGCTTTGCTCATTAGCTGGAGTGCTTAGCTCACTGTGAAAATGTACTTTCATGTGAAGTACTGGACATTGCCAAATTCACTAGAACACGATGCAGAGAAGTACATTACCTATGCAATGCCTGTGCAAATGCCTGTGTAATACTGTAATGTCTGTCATTCTGATGTGAAATCCTGATTGGTAGATGCTAAAGTCTTTGTCCTGAAATGTATAAAAAACCCCAGGCAACCAGTGCCATGTGGCAGTTCTCAACTCACTAAGAGGGAGACTGACCAAGTGCACACTTGCCATCCAATAAAGGCCTACCTTTTTGCTTCAAGCCTGTGTCTTCAATTTTATTTAAGGACCCCCAGCAAAGGATCCCAATGGAGAAAGAATTCTCCTACACTGTATCCGACGTAGATGTCAAAATGAAAGGCAAAGTGTCTTTGTTCTTCTTCTTTCCCTCCGCCAGTTTTATTTTCCGTGTTAACTTCTCTAATGGTGCTATTTCCCAAAGTTTCCAATGCCATTTTTGCAGTGTTAAGCCGTCCAATGTCTTCCAGTCTGGCTGCTGCCAGCATGAATTCTATCAAACTTTTATATTGTAGATCTGATTCTGTCCCACAAAGATGTTCAATATAGCTAATTCTGGGCTAAAATAACATTGTTTTGTCCATTTCTGAATTTCTTCCCACACCTCATACCAAAACATAGGACTCAGTTTTATCCCCAAGTTAAACTACTCAGAGAGGTGTAGGGTGAGGTGCCACCAATATGCAAAAGGCACCCAGCTCTATCTTTTCTTTTTGCCTGAAACCAGTGAGACAGTGGCTATTCTGAATCAGTATCTGGCACAGCAATGAACTGGATGAGGGCCAATCCAGATGATACAGAGGTACCATTAGTGGGTGCGTTGTCTGCCCAGCTCAGTGGGGTTCAACCTGCTTTGGAAGGGGTTGACCTCTCCCTAGAGCAGAGGGTCCAATGTGACCCACCTGGCCTCTCTATGTGGCCCTCAGGACACTCCCCAGGCCGCACCCCTCACCAACCCTCTGCATCCTCTTCAAGTGTTTGTGTCCTTGAACTCTGATAAAGTTTCTTGTTTGTCCAGATGGAGGACAGAGAGGAGTGTGTGCAGAAACTAGCTTACAGTACGAAGGTAATATTTACATTAGATGCTCCGCCCATTTTTGCCTCTGGCCCTGCCCACCACTAGCAGGTGGCCCTTGGAAGGTTGCTCAGAAGAGAATGTGGCTCTCAGGCTGAACCCCTGCCCCAAAGGATTACATTTGTAGTTTGGTGGGGCTCTTGGATCCAGGACTGTTGCTGGAGACACAGGAGGCCTCAGTAGCTCAGAACACTTTTTATCAGCCTAGGCTGATGTACCAGTCACAGTCCTATCTGAACAGAGTTAGCCTTGTGGCAGTTATGTCCCTGCTCTGGTCATCTCCTGGTTGGATTACTGCAATGAGTTATGCCTGCAGCTGGATTTGAAGATAATCCAGAAACTCGGCTGGCCAAAAATAGGGCAAAATAAAGACTGGCTGACACAATGATGTTATACCATATATGCTTTGTCATCTGCACTGGCTTCTAGTCCATTCCGGGGCCAAATTATGTCCAGAGGGTGGCGCTAGAGAGAGGGGCTTTTCAGTGTTGGCACCCTTTTTATACAACGCCCTCCCAGGCGAGGCTCACCTGCCACACACAAAGTAGTAATTTCAGTGACAGGTGAAGACTTTCAAAAACTTTCTCCAGGCTTCGCAGTCTTATTATTATTTTTTAAAGTACTTGTTGCATCTGTTGTACTGATACTATTCACTGCTTCTAGCTTTATTCTGGTTTTAGAATTTATTTTTATATTGTATTTTTGTACTTTGTGATTTTGATCTTTACTTACAGAAATACTGAATTTTTAAATACTGAAAATATTTTATAAATAATCTATACCACCAACAATACAGATTTATTTAAATAATTGACAAATATTGAAAATAATAAAAATGGAATGGACTACCTTCAAATTGATTCCGACTTATGGCAACCCTGTGAATAGGGTTTTCATGGTAAGCGGTATTCAGAGGTGGTTTACTATTGCCTTCCTCTGAGGCTGAGAGGCAGTGACTGGCCCAAGGTCACCCAGTGAGCTTCATGGCTGTGTGGGGATTCGAACCCTGGTCTCCCAGATCGTAGTCCAACACATTAACCACTACACCACACATAATATTAAAAGGTATTGAAATACTGAAAATTATGAAATAATCTATATAATAATCTGTATTGATTTATAAATAATATTCAATTATTGAAAATAAAATAAATACAGTAATCAGGGATCTCTCATCACAGGTAGTTGTATGCACCTCTTCTTCCATTCAGATAATCTGAAAGACCAACAAGACATGACAGGAAGCCTCTTTTCAGTTGACAGTGGGTGTCATCTCCCCATCAAGGGAATTCCTACACAATAGTCTTTCCTCTTATGTTTGTCCCCAGCACCTGACATTTGCAGATATACTGCCTCCGAACATGGAGGTTTAGTTTAGCTAGTATGGTTGTCTAAACTGTTCTTCAGTCATTTGTCCAAGCCTGTTTACAAGCCATTTGAGACAGTAGCCATTAATATATCAGGAATGGCAAACCTCAGGTGGGGGGGGGGGTCACATGTGACCCTCCAGGCCTGTCTATCTGGCCTTGGGACTGTCCCTACTCTATCCCTCTCCCCAAGCCATACTCCTTACCAGCCCAGCTTCACATCCTCTTCCTGTGCTCTTGCCTGGCTGAAATGTGTCCTTGAACTGTAATAATGCCTCTTGCTTGCCTCAGTGAAGGATGGAGTGATGGGGGGGGGACCTCAGACTTTTGCATGGCTGGAATGTACCTTCCTATACAAAGGTATGGGTCACACCCATTCCTCCACCCACTTTTGACATTGACCCCACCGGCCACTGCCATATGCCCCCCCAGAAGGGTTCCCATGAGGGAAAAAACCCAGCTTAAAATGGTTCCCCACTCTTGTCATATTTTGTGGCAGTTAATTCCAAATAATAGTAGTTGTCGTAGTCATCATCATCATCTGTTTTGGAATTGCTTTTTAAGATGTTTTATTTTTGAGATCCCCCTTTAGGACGCACACCTTAATGTGGGGAGGGGTTTGAGAGTGATGAAGAAGCTGAGAGCAATTCCATCAGGAGTCTAGACCAAGAAGCTAGACCCTTAGCAGGGGCACCCAAGGCGGAATGGTCAAAGCTGAGACACCAGACTAAGATGCATACAAACACAGAGGAAGGCAATGGTAAACCACATCTGAACACCTCTTACCATGAAAACCCTATGAACGGAGTATCCAAAATGCAACACGAGATAGTGCTGGAAGATGAGACCCCCAAGTCAGAAGGCACTCAAGGAGTTACTGGGGAAGAACAAAGGACAAGTCCAAGTAGCGCTGTGACTAATGACGCAGCTGGGTCAAAGTGGAAAGGAAGCCCAGAGGCTGATGCACACAGATGCAAAAGGAGAATCCGGAGTTGTACAACGCACACATGGAATGTGAGAAACATGAACTAGGGAAAGTTAGAAATTGTCAAGCAAGAAATGGAACGTATCAACATTACAATACTTGGCATGAGTGAATTAAAATGGACGGGAATGGGACATTTTCAATCAAGCAACTACAAAATATTTTATGCAGGAAATGAGAAATCAAGAAGAAATGGGGTTGCTTTAATAGTGAGAACTGATATAGCAAAAGCAATTAGGAGCTACAACGCAAGGTCTGAGTGAGTTATATCAATGAGATTAAACGGGAAACCTATTAGCATGACCATCATTCAAGTCTATGCTCCAACATCAAACGCAGAAGAAGAATTGGAGAGATTTTATGCAGAAGTACAGGAGGAAATTGATCACACACCAAAACAAGATATGATAATAATCATGGGGGACGGAAATGCAAAAGCAGGGACTTCCCAGGAGGATCGCTCCGCCTGTGCTGCCTCTGGGATGGGCTCCCGTCTTGGTGGAAACTTTTTCAGTTTTAAAACCAGTCAGAAGGGCTTTTTGACTGGGGAAAATTTCTTCCGGATAAGGAAGAAACATAGAGATTCTCCACAGAGCTTTGTTGTGTTTGTTGGAGGCTGGAATTCTGTGAAAGAAGGTCTTCCAGCAGCTCGGACAGAGCTAGTATTTCCAACCAGCTCAACTGATTAAGTGAGCCGGTTTTTTTTCTTCAAAGAAAAACGGATTAACAGGCAAGCATTCTCCTGTCTTTTCTCATTATTTTGTTATCAATACAGCTAAAGAGATTTGTCAAAGAACCAGCAATTAAGAAACCCTGGGTGAGTCATAGCTTTCCCTTTTATTCACAGAGCTAAGGGGACGAAAATAGAAATAGTTTATCTTTATTTTTATTGCAAAAAGCTGGCATGGAATTCAACATTATAAAGATTACAAACGGTTGAGGGGTTTTTAATTTAAAGAGAAAATTTTTTTTTGATTTATAAGACTTTTGAGTAATATATGTCTGGGACTATTTTTTCTGGTCTACTTTTTTTTTTTTGACGAATCTGCTCATTCTTCCTGCTACTAATTATTTGGATGCTGTGAATTAAAGTTGTTTTGGCACTTTTGGACATACAAGAGATAAGGCAGTTCGTCCTGTCTAGAGGGTGACGTCAGCTGGCTTGAAAGATTAACTCCTTTGTAACTGGATAAAGAAATAAACTGTTCTTTGCTTGGGACATTGGAAATTGAAGGGATTTTGTTTTTTTGTTTTTAAGAATGACAATCAAGAAGGTGGTTGAGATCATGGATGTACAAGAAGGGACTTTCTCTTTAGATATGTTTCAGAAAATAATGAATGAGATTAAGCTAACAAAACAAGAACTCAGACATAACAGACAAGTGATGATAAGTGAATTTGGTGAAATGAGACAGGAGCTGAAAGAAATTCAGGATTCTATGAGAAAGGAGAACAAAGATAAATTTGGAAAATTAAAAAAGGATGAAAGAAAAATTAAAGGGAAGGTTCAAGCCCTGGAGATTGGATTAAATATGGTCTTGGAAAAAGATTTGAATTTCCTGGCTGTGATGGATCCTGGAGACAAATATTACTGTTTGGAATTCAGCGCTGTCCCTGAAGGAATTGGTGAAGAGATTGGAGATAAAGATATCATAGGTTCGAAAAAATTCATGGACTGGAAGGATTTGATGGAACTTGAAATGGAGAAAGTTTACAGAATTAATTCCTGTTTTGTGACAATGAAAAACCCTTCAAGAGATGTGCTAGTGCATTCTGTAAAAAAGAGGAACAGAGATGCGGTTCTGCAACAATACTTCAGTGATACGTTCGGAAATGATGGCAAGAAAATATTTGTGATGAAGGAAATCCCTATCAGACTCTTATTATATGACTATGACAGCAAGATTATTGGGTGCGTAAAGATGGAAGATGGAAGATGGAATCAACACGGATAAAGGAAGAAGAGCGATTTGAAATTACTGGATTTAGTAGACTTGAAGAGTTGGATTAATTGACATGTCTATCTAGAAAAAAATTGATGGACATATATCTCAAGGATTGGAAACTTCTCTTTGACTTTTTGTAGAAGAATAAAATGATATGATGTTAATGAGATTTGATACCAACTAAGATAACTGCTGGAGGAAGGTGATTTTATAATTTATCAAGAGATAGGTTTGTTATATATTATAGACCTATAGCTGAACTACGACAAATCGGAAGTCAATAGTTTTTTTTTAGTTTTTTTTTATTGTATTAGTTTTAATTTGTGTTTTTCTTTTTGTATTGTCTTGATTTTGAAAATTTGAATAAAAATTAATTGAAAAAAAAAGGAAATGTAAAAGCAGGGAACAGAGAAGAACTAGGAATTGTGGGGAAATGGGGCTTAGGAGACAGAAATGAAGCAGGAGGAAGACTTATTGAATTCTGTGAAGCCAATAATTTGTTTCTTGCAAACACATTTTCTGAGCAACCAAAAAGATGACTGTACACGTGGACATCACCAGGTGATCAATATAGGAATCAAATTGATTATATAATTGGCAACAGAAGATGGAGAATTTCCATACTTTCTGCAAAAACAAGACCAGGAGCAGACTGCGGTACAGATCATGAACAGGTCGTATCAAAAATCAGAGGAAAGCTAAAGAAGAACAACAAAGCAATCATAATGCCAAAATACAATTTAAATAACATCCCAGAAGAATATAAAGATCAAATAAGAATCAGATTTGAGGCTTTAAACTTAGTTGACAGAGAACCAGAAGAACTACGGACTGAAGTCAGAGACATTATCAGGGAAGAATGCAAAAAGACAATACCTCTAGTTAAAAAGAGAGAAAGACCTCAATGCATGACTGAAGAAACTCTTCAAATGGTTAGAGAGAAGGAAAGCAAAAGCAAAAAGAGACAGAAACATGGTCAGAACCCTAAATGCAACAATACAGTGACTAGTACGTAGGGACGAAGAGAACTATTACAATAGTTATTGTATCGAAATAGAAGAGGACAACAAAAAGGGAAGAACAAGATCCCCATTCCAAAAGATTAGAGAAATGAAAGGGAAATTTAAACCAAGAGTAGAAATGTTGAATAATCAACAGGGGAACACACTGACTGACAGAGCTGAAATAAAAGGAAGATGGAAGCAGTACACTGAAGAACTCTATAAAAGAGATGACAGGATGACAGATTCATTCACAGAGAACCATATGATGAAGAACCAGAAATTTTAGAATGTGAGGTGAAAGCTGCTCTTAAAATACTTGGAAGAAACAAATCACCAGGAATAGATGGCATATCAATAGAGTTGCTACCAGCTACTGAGACTGAATCTGTCCAAATTTTGACAAAATTTGTCAAGAAATATGGAAAACTAAACAATGGCCCACAGACTGGAAGCGTTCAATATATATCCCAATTCCAAAGAAAGATGATCCCAAGGAATGCAGTAATTATTGAACTATTGCCTTAATATCCCATGCAAGTAAAGTAATGCTCAAGATTCTACATCAAAGGCTCTTACCATATATGGAGTGAGAAATTCCAGACGTCCAAGCTGGATTTAGAAACAGAAGAGGCACCAGAGATCATATCGCAAACATATGTTGGATAATGGAACAGACCAAGGAATTTCAGAAGAAAATCACCCTGTGCTTTATAGATTTCAGCAAAGCCTTTGACTGTGTAGATCATGAAAAACTATGGAATGCTTTAAAATAAATGGGGGTACCACAGCATCTGATTGTCCTGATGCGCAACCTATACTCTGGACAAGAGGATACTGTAAGGACAGAATATGGAGAAACTAATTGGTTCCCCATAGGAAAGGGTGTGAGACAGGGGTGTATTTTATTACCCTGTTTGTTTAATCTATACGTAAATCATACGGAAAGCAGGTTTGGACCAAGATGAAGGAGGTGCGAAAATTGGAGGGAGAAATATCAATAATTTAAGACATGCAAATGACACCATACTATTAGCAGAAACCAGTAATGATTTGAAACGAATGCTGGTGAAAGTTAAAGTGGAAAGCACAAAAGCAGGACTACAGCTGAACGTCAAAAAGACTAAAGTAATGACAACAGAAGATTTATGTAACTTTAAAGTTGACAATGAGGACATTGAACTGTCAAGGATTATCAATACCTTGGCACAGTCATTAACCAAAATGGAGACACAATAGTCAAGAAATCAGACTGGCTAGGACTGGGGAGGGCAGCTATGAGAGAACTAGAAAAGGTCCTCAAATGCAAACATGTATCACTGAACACTAAAGTGGGGATCATTCAGACCATGGTATTCCCGATCTCTATGTATGGATGTGAAAGTTGGACAGTGAAAAACACGGATAAGAGAAAAATCAACTCATTTGAAATGTGGTGCTGGAGGAGAACTTTGCGCATACCATGGACTACGAAAAAGACAAATAATTGGGTGTTAGAACAAATTAAAACCAGAACCGTCACTAGAAGTTAAAATGATATTTTGGACACATAATGAGAAGACATGATTCATTAGAAAAGATAATAATGCTGGGAAAAACAGAAGGGAGTAGAAGAAGAGGAAGGCCAAACAAGAGAGTGATTGATTCCATAAAGGAAGCCACAGACCTGAACTTACGAGATCTGAACAGGGTGGCTCATGACAGATGCTCTTGGAGGTTGCTGAGTCATAGGGTCACCATAAGTCATAATTGACTTGAAGGCACACAACAACAACAAAGATGTTTTTAGTGTTTTGTCTCTTGTTTGCAACCCTGGGCTCCTTCTGTGAGGAAGGGCAGAATAGAAATTTAATTAACAGCAACAAGGCTGCTCATGAATGGAAGAACAACAACAATTATTGTCCACCCTTCACCCCTTCACTCAAAGGTCCCAGGGTGGGTCCTAAAAATATACATCTCAGGTGTCAAATTCTTTAAGCAGCTTACAAGATATAAACAAACATTTTATGAAACCAGTTAAAATGACAACATAAAACTTTCCATAGTAACAAGAGAATAAAACCATTTTCAGCTCTGCTTAAAACCACATCCCAACAGCAAAGGCTAAGGGTTTATTTTACAGAGTCAGGTTTAATAGGTCTGGGTGAATAAAAAGGTGTCAAAAAGACCATAGAAAACGTGCCAATTGAGCTTGTCTGGGGAGGCAATTTCTGGAACTGAGGTGCCACCACTGAGAAAGCCTTGTCCTCTGTAGCCAGTCTCATGGTCACCCCCAACCCCCATGGCAAACAGGCCAGGGCCCCCAAGAGAATGTTAAGATTTAGTTCATTATGTACTTCTCTCTGTGAACCTCCTCTGGACCAAACCTCCTCCTCAGTGCCACCAGTGTACAAGAAAAAAAAAGAAAAAGAATTTCACCAGAATCGGTGACTCTGCTTGGACTAGGGCAGTGGTTTCCAAACTATTATCCATGGACCACCAATGCTCTGTGAGCTTCATTCAGGTGGTCTGTGCCACCTCCACATGAAACATCCATATCGATTTTTAATGGCATTTGTATTGCTTCTTTTATTGCTATTATTGTACTACAACTTGAATTCTGTGAAATGTAAAATGGAATACAGTAACAGACAATATAAGAAATAAAAGCAGAAAAATGCCATGAAAAATTATACCGTATCTAGCATAGCGCGTTGCTAGAACAGGCGAAAGAATTCATGACGCGGTCCACCGAGACGTCCAGCCATTCTCAGGTGGTCCGCGGGGGGGGGGGGGGGAGATGAGGAAGCCCTGCCCTCGGGCGATGCTTTCTACATAAAGCAGAGAGGGAAAAGGGGGCAGTGCCCCCTCCCCTTGTTCCCTATCCGGGTTCCGCGAAATAAAAGGTGGTGCCGGAGAGTGTGTTGACTCCTAATCCTCCTTCTCCTCCCGCACCCCTTCTCCAGCGTCGGTTCTGCAGCCCTCCTCCGTTGCTGCTTTGCATTGGCCCGGGCTCGTTTGCAAAGCTTAGCTGGCCCCACTTTATATTAACTGGAGAGGCCCATGTTGTCCCGACAACCATAACCCAGGAGGCTCCGGAAGCCAGCAGCAATAAACATTCCAGCTGTTGTTCGCGAGTGCCTGGTTCGAGGCCCTGAATAGACACGCCGAGAGAGAAAGGAAGGGAGGGACGGAAGAAGGTCCACAGCTCCGTTACGCTCATGAGTCAAGGGTTCCTTTCCCCCCTCTTTTTTTTTTAAAGCGTCCGATCGCAGCTAAAGCAACCTGATGCTGAATTCCACAGAGACAGCTGTGGTAGTCCAGCTCACCTAACGAAATTTAGGAAGAGCACTGTGTTAGCTTAAAGACTGTGGCATCAGATTTCGAAGCAGAGCAGCTAGATCAGATGAATGAAGTGGTATCTGAAGTTGGCAAGGATGGGGTGAGAGGGCAACAACAAGTCGATAAGAAAGGGGGGCGGGGGAATGAAGGAATAGTAAAAGAGTGTGTGTGTGTGTGTGTGAGAGAGAGAGAGAGAGAGAGAGAGAGAGAGAGAGAGAGAGAGAGAGATCCCATTGAAAAATGAATGTAGAAGTTACACAGCCCATTTCAAGTGCTCAAAGCACTTTACATGCCTTATTTTTCACAACAGGCCTGCAAGGTAGGCCAGTTTTATTCCTTCCATTCTCCAAACGAGGAGGGGTGCCTGTGAGAAAGTGCCTTGCATCTACTAAATTCCAAGAGAGGTGAGAGCTGAAACGGGAACTTCCTGCTTACAGCTCACACTCTTAGTTGCCAGTTCCTGTTGTAGGGCTGCAGCCCTATTCACACTTATTTGTGTACACACCTTGTTGTAATCAGTGGAACTCAGTAGATGTGGAGATAATCGGGCTTCAAGGCTGTAATGCCCAGCATACTTACTTGAGAGTAAACTCCCAGCATGGGGCTGCACGTGGGATTAGCTACAAGTTCCAAAAACATGTTTTACCAGAAGTAAACCTCTGTGAGTTCAATGGAACTTACTCTTTTCATTCATTCATTCATTCATTCGACAATATTTATTCATCAACAAAAAACCTCTCAGAGGACAATATAAAATATTATGAAAACACAAATAAACGTTAAAAAACAAATTGACCTTTAAAAGTATCAAAATATAAATAAAATCAAACAAAATACAAATGGACTGCCTTCAAGTTGATTCTGACCTATGGCAACCCTATGAATAGGGTTTTCATGGTAAGCGGTATTCAGAGGGTGAGAGGCAGTGACTGGCCCAAGGTCACCCAGTGTGTTTCATGGCTATGTGTGGATTTGAATCCTGGTTTCCCAGGTCATAATCCAACACTCTGACCACTCATTTTTCTTAAAACAGATATACATACTAAAATGACATGTTAAAATGACACATCTGAGTAGGCTTGCCTAAACCAAAAATGGGTTTTAGCAGGATTGAAAATGATATGGTGAATGCACCTGCCCCATATTATTTATTTTATTTTATTTATTATTTGATCTATTTCCTGCTCTTCCTCCCAGCAGGAACTTATATTAATAGGCAGGAACTTTCAGTAGAACTTTTAGGACTATGGCTCTAGAAACTCAAAGTTTCCAGTTTAACACCTTCTCACGTATTGTTGAGTGTAGCAAGCCTCTGAGTTACACAGAACTCTTCTTGCAGCAAAGCCTGAAGAAGACTTCTGAGCAACTCCGCAGCAATAGCCTTGCTTCCTCCCAATACCCTTTTGTGTCCAGGTTCGCGAAGGAAGATAAAATGGGAGTTGCCTTCCACCCCGCTTGCTGCGGAAAGGCCTTAGAGCAGCCTTTTCTAACCTTGCATCTCCGGACATTCTCACTGCAGGGACTGCAACCACCTCCATCGCCCCGGACCGTTGGCCATGTTGGCTGGGGTTGATAGGGTTGCAAGTTGAGGGAGGCTGTCTTAGAGAAGAGGCCCGCACACCATACCCCTAAGGGCACATTTAAAGTACACACGTGGAATCCTGGGAACTGTAGTTCGTTATGGGTGCTAGGAATTGTAGCTCTGTCGGGGTAAACTACAGTTCCCAGGATTCGGGGCGGGGGGGGTGCTTTAAATGTACGGTGTGTATGCGAAGGGAATTTCGGGGTAAGAGTTTCTGCAAGAGGGAATCCAAAAGCGAAATTGGACTTTCCCGGGGAAACTCGCCTCATTTTGCGTTAGGGTGGCCAGCTCTTGCGCGTGCGCCCTTTGAACGTCCCGCCTCGGACGGAAAGCGGGAAGGTGTGGGACGATCGCGCGAGGGGGAAGAGTTTCCTCCGGCCAGCCCAAGTATGTTGCTAGAAGGTCTCTCTGAGAGGCCAAAACGGTGAAGTTCTGGCCCTCGCTCGCGTCAGGCTCCATCAGGAACCAAGTGAAAGGGGGAGATGGGGATTTTAAATAGATGCATATCTAATGTAACCCCGAGCCTGAGCATAATTATTTGGTAGGAGAAGCGCCGCTGTCTTCAGTGGAATCGATTAACACGTCCCGAACCACCAAAAAGCCTGGCGCTTGTCTGCTAAGAAAAACAAAGAACGTTGCCTATCAGATGCCCCAGCTTATTATGGGAAAGGGTCGTGTGCCTGATTTAGACTTGGTGAGGCCCTAAGCTATATAAAGCTTGGAGGCCCTTTGTTAAAAAATTACACCATATATATATATATATATCAGTACACATAAAAATTTTAAAGCCCCCCAAAAAAATTCTGAAATTTTTTGAGGCCCCTGCGGATTGTGAGGCCCTAAACTGTAGCTTGTTTAGCTTATGCCTAAATCCGGCACTGGTCGTGGCTCAGTGGCAGAGCACCTGCTTTCCATGCAAAAGATCCCACTTTCGATCCCTGGCCTGATATGGTAGAGCTGGAGAGCCGCTTCCAAGCTGTGTCGGCAATATACTGAGCTGGATGCACCAATGGACTGACGGCATAAGGAAGTTTCCTGTGTCCTATGTTATTGGGACCTGGGACTTCAGGGTGAAGGGTGGGTAATAATAGTAATAGTAATAGTAACCTCCCTCCCAATGCTAATTAGCATTGAAGGACGGGATATACATTTTAAAAATAAATAAATACTTCTTTGCTCCGCATGGTGCTCTGTTTAGGAGGGAGGGAGGGATCCTTTGCAATAAAAGGAACTTCTAAGTAATGAGGAGATGAGAACACATTGGCAGCCAACCTGTTACCTTCCAGATGTTATGGACTATAAGTCCCATCATCCCTTGGCCGTTGGTGATGCTAGCCAGGGCTTATGGCAGTTGCAGTCTACAACATCTGGAAGGCACTAGGTTGCCTATCCCGGTGTAAGTTTTTGCTTGCATGTTAGCTCTATTGAAACCTATAGGAGCAAATAAAATGGCAAGATCGAGCCAAAGAAGCAGACCAGTCCTATCCATGTTCTACTTCGAAGAAGGTCCTACTCTGTTCGGTGGGGGGTGGGGGGTTACGGATGGATTTAACATATGTTTGTTACTTTTTTATTTTGTATTTCCAATTTTGTTTTGATTTATTTTTGTATGCCACCATAAAATTTTCAAATAGTGGTAGGCTTAGAAATGCTTTAAATAAATAAATGCATACATAAATCCAAGTAAGTATACGTAGAGTAAACCTTATTGACTTCAATAACAAGTTTACCTTTCAGTAACTGTCTCGCCTATTGAAATCAATCGAATTTAAGAGAGCAATCTTGGCCCGACAGCAGCCAGCATGTCTGTACTGGATGAGGTGGAGGCTGCTGAAAATTCAAACACTTTCGACTTAAGTGGATTGTGGATCGCGATGCCTGAAAGATCTTTTGAGTGAATGGATTCCCTCCATGCTATTTCAACACCTTCACGACAGACAGAAGTTAGTCATCCGAGTAACTAGACGAGCTACTGGCCTCCGGGGTCAAGGCATTTGTAAACTTTACGGTAGTCCCTGGAACAAATTTGAACTGCGTTTTCACCTCTACCGTATTCATCTTAAATATTCTCTGTGCAAAAAAATGCATGATCCATAATCTATTTAAGGCAATGGTTCATGCTTTATGACGACTTGGTACCACTGGAGAAGACCATGTGGAATCATCTTAAATCCTAGCATTTCAGTTTGAGTTTGTGTTCTGACACAGTTTTACTGCTGGTATGTCTATTATATGGATTTTACTTTGTGTTTTTTAAAATAAATGTTGCGTATTTTGTAATTTTTTGTACACCGCCTTGTGAGGGCAATTACCCTGAAAGGTGGTGTGTAAATCTTGTGATAAGTAAAATAGAAACCAACCAAAAAGCAAAGACCTCCCCCACTCCACAGTAAAAAACAAACCAACGAGCAAAACTGAATTCTAACATCACAATGGTTGGGAAATGTTAAAAAACAAAATAGTAAGTGTGACTTATTCGTCCACTCCGGTGCTTACAATGCTTCATATCCTCCTTCTATGGCTATTTAATTGAGATTGTTCTACGGCGTGTTTGATTCGGTTACTACGATCTGGGAACGGAGGAAGAAAAACAAAGACGTTTCTTTTTATTATGAATTTTTGCTTTAAAAAACACCACCACCACAACTTGGTGGTCTCACGATCCAGCCAAAAGGACGTATTTTAACTCCCTTTGATCCCGACGGGAGAGATGTAACGCTACGATCCTAACCCCACTTACCTGGCCGTTAGCTGCGTTAAATTAAGTAAGACTTACTTCTGAGAAGCCGTGATTAGGAATGGGTTAACCTGCAATCTTCTATCTGCCTACGTGAGAGTAAGGCGCTTTGAACTCAATGGAACCTACTTCTGAGTAGCTGCGTATACCTTCACTCTCCCATTGTAACTTAATGTTAAACACCCATTTATCTCTCCCGTTGTGATCGAAGAGATTTAGAAATGCTTCCCTTTGGCCGGATGGTGTCCTTTGCATAGTTTGAAAGGCAGCAGGGACCTGCCGCCTGCCATAAACTAATGCCTCCTGTTGCTCCAACCCCCTTGGAGAAATATACCAAAGTGGGGTATGTTATCGGTGTGACCATTTCATGCACATGTTTAGATTAAGCCACACATAGTGACATCCAATGTCGTTGCTGAAATTAGGCACAAGGGATGAGATATTTGATATCCTTCTGCTTGGATTCAGAATTCTCTTCTGTCCTGGGGAAAATTCAACGTTAGTTCATCTTGATTTGCATGCAGAAGGTTCCAGGTTCAATTCCTGACATCTCCAGGTAGGGTTGGGAGAGACTCCCTGCCTGAAATCCTCTGTGACTTCCTTGTGTGCTTTTGCCTCGCTGTGATGTGTCCTTGCCTGGATGGGAAAGTGTGTGTGTGTGTGCTCTGTTTTTGTATGGCTGGAATGTAGCCTACTGTACTAATGAAAGAATCACATCTATTTCCTTGCCCGCTTTTTCTTTTGGCCCCACCCACCACATGCACGTGGGCTCAATTGACCAATGATGTGACTCAGTCCAAGACCCCTTTGTATGTTCTGGCCCTGAGATGTACCCTGATACATCACCAAGCTACTGAGAATTGGTAAAGCACAGTCAGGCTGGTTAAATTACCCATCTACTGAGGTACGTCAGAGCTGATGGCATAGAGCTGATTTCTGCAGGATGTATGGGTAGATGTCATGCAGTGAGATACATTTGCTTCCTGATGGTAATATTCTGCTAATATATGCTGTCCAAATCTCCAGCTCCTGTAATGTAATGTCAAATGCCCATAGTAATTTCAGTGTGTCATGCTTTGCAGCCTTGGGCTACAATCCTTGGCACAGCAACTTGGGAAATAAACCCCAGTGAACTCAGTGAGACTTACAACTGAGTGCCTTTTACTGATGAATGAAACCATTAACAGAAATCCTGTACAGGTCTACTCAAAAGTCACTAAATTCCACTAAATTCAAAGAGGGTTACTCAAGGCCCAAGTAAGTGGGTGTAGCACTGCATTGTTAGAAAGCAAAGCCAAAGCTCCCTGCCACCCTCATTTCAGTGATACAACAAACCCAGATGGCCTCAGAATGTAAAGTGTGCTTTACTTTTAACTGTCAGGCCCTACTGAAATTAACCTTTCCTGATTAAGCAATTACAAGTATATAAACGGAATGCAGGGATATTTACTTGGAAGTGAAAACCCTCTGACTTGAGTGATACTTACTTCCAAAATGTGCATGACTATTAATTATTATTCATGTATAATGCAGTATCAGTGCACATAACGCCTGGGCTTACATAGACTGACATAGACCACAGATCCCTGCCGCAAGCACCTTACAATCGGAAAGATGTTACCGAAACAGAGGAAGGAAAGAACACAGGCAAATGTAGCTTCAGTTGATTAATCCACTGATTAAACGGATAAAAGTTGACAGCCCAAAAGAGATATAAAACTTATGCATGTACATTTATATATAGATAAAGAAAGATATTATTACTTATGAAGCACCGTATGGTAAACACTAAAAAAAAAGTTCTTGCAGTCCAAGGATCGTGCTGCTTTTCTGAAATATAGGACACATTAAAAAAAATTAAGAAATACAAAGTCAACAAGTGAAAACATAGAAAGTCAAAGCACATTGCCCCACATAAATTCACTCCCTCAGCTCACATTTAAGCCAAGCCAGAATTCTTCTATCTTCCATATATCCCCGAGAAAATATAGAATGGATCTAGTCAGCCTCATCCATAAACCATTTTAGCTGAGATCGAGGGAGGCAGGCAGGTTTGATGTCGTCTGCAATAGAATCGCTTGGAGGAGAGCCCATTTGGTCAAAATGGGCGTCAGAAGGGATTGAGATCCAATTCTGTGTCGCCAGCAGCGATATCGCGGTCTTGCTTTGCTCTTTGGCCTGGGACTCTGCAACCCGACCGGTTCACACTATGATTCCAACTGATAAGTCGTCGGGAGTAGGTTTCATCGGAAGGGGTGATGTTTCATCTTCCAGAGCAACGCGTTTTGGGATCAGAGTGTGAAACCCACAAACGCCAACATCACATTTCCTTCCAGGTAATCTGCATTGAAAACAAACCTCCATGTCAAGATGTGTAGTCAAAGAACCAGTGTTAGGGCGCAAGTGAATGAAAAACAGACGATCAAAGGCAGGGACAAACAAGCCGTCTCTTTTGTGTACTTTTCGTTGCTCCCAGGTTTTTTCATTCTTACTCCAGGGAGCACTTTGGCCACAGGGATGGACGCATATCTGGGCCCTCCCTGCCTTTGCAGATGGTGACAGGACCTTTGTCGCGCAGGACCTTTGGAGTTGGTAAACTTGGTCTACCGTTGCCCGGGAGCTGGTTGTAACTAAAGAGATCTTCCTCCAGGTGGAAGAGAAGTAAAGGAAGAAGAACCAATGACTCCGATAGAATCTTGATCCAGAGCAATGATGATCCAGAATACAATATTTAAACCCAGTTCTGCCCCCAACCAAAAAAAAAAAAAAGGAAAAGGAAAAGGGAAGTAATTAGAGGTGTTGTAGATATCTGGAATCACACTTTTGCGAAAGTCAAGATGGTTTGTTTACTACATATTTATGGAAATTTTTTATCCAACTTTGTTTTCCAGAACTAAATGCTGGATGATTTTAATTGTATTTTTATTAATTCTTTTATTTCCCCCAAATAATCCAGGGAACTGCAGATCAACCCTCACAGAGCTACAGTTCCCAGCATCCTTCACAAACACTTCCCAGGATTCTTGTGTATCTTTGAGGGAAGTCATATGCTTTAAATGTGCTTTAAATGTATGGTGTGGATGTGAGCATCTGTAAGATATATCAGGGGTATGTGTGTATGTGTGGTGGCGGTACAGAGAGAGTCAGAGCCTTTCTTGTGATGGCCCCATCCTGATGGAACACCATTCAGAGGGAAGTAGGCCTGGCTCTTCCCTTCCTAAGTATTTTTAAATGGCCCTTAAAGGTCTGGTTTAACTGTTCCTGATGTTTTCATTTTGATTTGGAACGTTTAATGCTGATGTTTCAGTTAGTTGTATTTTGTGTTTTATGTACATTTAACTGCTTCTTTTTTGTTATCTGTCTTTTTACCTTTAAAGGTGGTATAAAATGTTTTCAATAAAGAAAATTTAGCTTTAAATGCTTTAAAATGCTCTAAATATAAACAAACAAACTCTATGAGTAGCTTAGGCTGACAGAGAAAAAGAGAGTGACTGTCACAAGGCTACCCAGAAGACCTTCAGGGCCTAATGAAGATTTGAACCTGGGTCTCCCAGTCTTAGCTCAACACTCCTACCACTGCACCGTACTGCCTTTCAGTTTCTGAGCATGTCTCCAGATTCTGTCTCTTTTCTGAGGAGTTTTCTCCAGATGGTCTTTTTGTTTGTTGAATTGTTGACTGCTGTTCTGGGAAAGATTTCGTGCATGAAGGGCTCAGCGGTAGGGTATCTACAGCTTAGAAATACAAAGGATTAAGCGGCATATAAATGTCTTCAATAAATAAATAACTGCTTTGTGCGCAGAAGGTCCGAGTTTCAGTCACCTAGATTCAATGGCTAGCTTCTGCAGGTAGGGCTGGGAAAAACTCTTTTCTGAAAGACTGGCAGGAGAGCTGCTGCCAGTCAGTGTTGACAATACTGAGCTAGATGGTCTGACTCAGTAGAAGATAGCTTCCTACGTTCCACTGTTCATATTTTCCATAGTAATCTGAATTTGTACATTGGGACTTGTTGACTCTTTTACATCTGTGGTCGAAATACCGCAATCATATTAAATCATATTAAAGCTCTCCACCCCATCCCATGGGAGGCAAGAACTGAAACCTTCATAGGATTGGCATCCCATCTTAACCACACCTGCAGCCCGATCCTCTGCTTGTTTATTCCGGAGCTAGACAGTCCCGCTGAGAGACTTGCGGGGCAATCCTATGCATGTCTACCAAGTCTCACCGAGTTCAATGGGACTTACTCCCAGCAGGTAAGTGCGTATACTGTTGCAGCTTATACAGTATCTCAAGTCAGATCGCGCGCCTAACATTACTTTTTTTTTTTTGCACCTAGCATTACTTAACCCTTAAATGGAGAGGAAACATGCACAATATCAGATTGTTTCATGCCCAAACCTTTCTTCGCTCTCTATATGGAGGCAAGTAATTAAAAAATACAACAAAACCCAATACACTTGAATGGCGACCCCACGTGCAGTTGCCATAAAGCGTGCGGAGGCCCTTTGAATACAATATGTCCAGATCTCTGTCAGTTTAATGGCCTTGTTTTCCAGTTTATTGCTTCATCAAATGCACATATACCTATAGATCTGCTTTGTTCGTGCTTATCGGGAGAGTCGATTACATTACACGGCTTTCGCGGGTCTGGTGTAAGCCTTTAGTCCTGAGGGAGGTGTAGTGGAGTAAGTGTTTGGTTGGGGGGGGGGCTTTATAAAGAAAGCTCTAAGGCTTCCTCCCCCCGTTCGCCAAAGAAAACGAACAGGCACTTTCGTCGAGAAAGGGAGCATTCTGTACTGATGATCGCCATTCATTTCAATCCCCCCCCGTCTAGGCTGGCTAATTCCAGAGGATCAAGTCCTGCTATGGTGGGACAGTTGAGGTGATCTCTTCAACTGACCTTAGATGCATCCCGATCCTAGGCATGTTGACTTCTTCCTACATTCAGCACGACTTACTCCCAAGTAAGCGTGCATCGGACCGCACGAGTGCAGGGAGACTTGCTCTCGAGTACCACGCTGTAGCGCTGCAGCCTTATTCTGTTAAGTCCACCCCGCTGAAATCAACGGATCTTCCTCGAGTAAAGTTGGAGGCTGATTGTTTTATGGTGGAACCAAGCTTTTTCTGGCAGAACAGAGACTGGGGCAGATAAATATGAAATAATATTAAGAACATAAGAACATAAGAAGAGCCTGCTGGATCAGGCCAGTGGCCCATCTAGTCCAGCATCCTGTTCTCACAGTGGCCAACCAGGTGCCTGGGGGAAGCCCGCAAGCAGGACCCGAGTGCAAGAACACTCTCCCCTCCTGAGGCTTCCAGCAACTGGTTTTCAGAAGCATGCTGCCTCTGACTAGGGTGGCACAGCACAGCCATCATGGCTAGTAGCCATTGATAGCCCTGTCCTCCATGAATTTGTCTAATCTTCTTTTAAAGCCGTCCAAGCTGGTGGCCATTACTTCATCTTGTGGGAGCAAATTCCATAGTTCAACTATGCGCTGAGTAAAGAAGTACTTCCTTTTGTCTGTCCTGAATCTTCCAACATTCAGCTTCTTTGAATGTCCACGAGTTCTAGTATTATGCGAGAGGGAGAAGAACTTTTCTCTATCCACTTTCTCAATGCCATGCATAATTTTATACACTTCTATCATGTCTCCTCTGACCCGCCTTTTCTCTAAACTAAAAAGCCCCAAATGCTGCAACTTTTCCTCGTAAGGGATTACAATTAAATATTAATATTAGAGCACATGGACCTAATATTAAGAACCAGCTTTGCAGTTAGGAAACCTTAGATGCTGCACTTAATGCTCATATGGAGGTCCTTCTCTTTAGATCAGATGTGCGGGACTTTCAGTCCTCCAGATGCTGCTGAACTACAACTCTCATTATCTCTAGCCATTGGCCATGCTTCCTGGGACTGATGGGAGTTGCAGTTCAGCAATGTTTGGAGGGCCAAAGGTTCCCCACACCTGCTAATGCAAATTTCATCAAATTGTGGTCAGTCAGCTCTGCTGTATTTGGGGGTCCTCCTGCTCATTCTGCTAAGTGGAGCCCTAGATGCCTGCCCTAAACGCCTGCCCTGATGGCACTGCTCATAAAAACAATATGGAAGACTGCTTCTCTGGTTGAGGCCCAAGGTCCAGGCAGTTCAGCATTCTCTTTGCAACAGTGACAAGCCATATACTAAGCAGCAGAGGTGGGGGACCTTTTTCAACCTGAGGACCACATTTCTTCTTAGGCAACTTTCCAGAAGCCACACACCAATGGTGGGCGGGGCCAGAGGCAAAAGTGGGTGGAGCAATGAATGCATAGTTTACCTTTGTACAGTCAGCTAGTTTATAGACGTACTCTCACACACCTGTTTATCATCCATCCAGGAAAATATGAGATGTGATCAGAGTTCAAGGACACATTTCAGCCAGGCAAAAACCCTCAAGGCAAAACCCTCCCAAAGTGGTTTATATTAGGACCATAATACATCAGATAACACAGTCTAAGAGATGAGGACATTGAAACACTAGCAATTAAAATAATGCCATGCACTAAAAAGCAGTTTGAATTAAAAAAATTTTTTTTTTAAGTTTCCAGAGTCTGTAGGAGGGAATCACACAAGCAAGGGGCTACTATAGAAAAGGCCCTGTCTCTCTGATGCCTGTCAGTCTAATTTATCTAGATGGCAGCCCACAAGCAAGGCCTCTGAGATGGATTTCAAGGCCCAGGCAGCTTCATATGGATGCATGCGGTCCTTCAAATAATCTGCTCCCATAGGCCAAACCTTATGATGAAAGGTTGAAGAAGTTACCTATGTTTGGCTTGGAGAAGACAGGATTAAGAGGTGATGTGATAGCCATCTCCAAATATTTGAAGGGCCGTACAGAGATGAAGAAACTTTTTTTTCTGTTGCTCCAGAAGGTAGGATCTGAACCAATGCTGTCAAATTACAAGGAAAGGAATTTAGACTAAAGTTTAGAAAGAACCTCCTGACTGTATAAGCTGTTCC
The DNA here is from genome assembly GCF_030035675.1 of Rhineura floridana. Lineage (NCBI taxonomy): Eukaryota > Metazoa > Chordata > Lepidosauria > Squamata > Rhineuridae > Rhineura > Rhineura floridana. Next base: position 153,709,028 of record NC_084484.1, read on the forward strand.
AAAGTGGAACAGATTGCCTTAGATAGAAGACAGTGGACTCTTCTTGGTGAGAGATTTTTAAGCAGAGGTTGGATGGTCATCTCCTGTCAGGGTTGCTGTAGTCATGGGTTCCCTGCATTGGTAGGGGGTTGGACTTGAGGACTTTTGAGGTCCCTTTCAGCTCTTATGATTCTACAATTACCACGGACTCTTTGCTGCAGATCAATTTCATATTAAAAATACACGAAAGGATTCAAAAGCTGGCAGTCCTATCTCTTTCCCTCAGCCTTGCCCTACTTTTCCCACATGTTAACTCTGTGAAATGGTTAACAACATCTAGATAAGGACTCTGAGGAGCCATTTCTCCCACTGTGGGCACTTATGCATTTTATACACAGGAACAGAGAACTTGTGGGCCTCCAGAGGTTGTTGGACTCCAACTCACATCAGTCTCAGCCAGCATGGCTCATAGTTGGGGATAATGGGAGACCCACTCCAACAACCTCTGGAGGCCTACAGGTTCCCGATCCCTATTTAACTGTCATAAGTTCTCCCAAGGAACTCTGGGGATTGTCGATTGATGAGTTGTTTATTTTATTTATTTATTTAATTAAGCTTATATACCGCCCGACTAGCAACAGCTCTCTGGGCGGTGAACATTAAAAATACAATAAAAATAACACAAAACTGTACACAAAACTGTACAGTCTAAAATCAAAATATAATAATTTAGAATTAATAGGAATTAAAATGCCTCAGAGAATGTGCTGAACATTCTCTGTTAAGAGAACCCTGGTCATTTCTCCACACAGGAGGAGAATTCCCCAGAAAGAAGCAAATGATTATTAAACCAGTTCTCAGGTGCCATGTTGGTATGTCCTTAAAGCCTTCGTAAATGGTACAATTTTGTTAGAGGGTAACCATGGTGGTTAAACCAGTTTCACTTGGTTTAAATGTATAGTGTGGATGTGCTGTCAAGGTGTGCTCCGTCACTGAACTGCATTATTTGGTGGAATTCTTTTCTCAGGTATCTCCCCTTAACTCTCTTCTCCTCTTATAAATTGGGTGAGCACTCCTTCCCCACATCTTCATTGATCATCTAAGCCAGCCTTTCCCAACCAGTGTGTCTCCAGATGTTGTTGGACCACAACTCTCATCAGCCTCAGCCAACATTGCCAATGGTCAGGAAAGATGGGGATTGTAGTCCAGCAACATCTGGAGGCACACTGGTTGGGAAAGGCTGAAAGCTGTTGCAGTCACTTTACACGAACATAGGAAGCTGCCTTATCCCAAGTCAGACCATCTAGCTCAGTACTGTCCACACTGACTGGCAGCAGCTCTCCAAAGGTCCAGGCAGGGAATCTTTCCCTACTTGGAGGTGCTGGGGATTGAATCTGGCACCTTCTTTATCCTAAGCACATAAGGGCATAAGAAGAGTCTGCTGGATCAGGCCAGCGGCCCATCTAGTCTAGCAGCCTGTTCTCATGGTGGGCAACCAGATATCTGTGGGAAGCCGGCACACATGCTCTGCTGCGGCACTACAGCCCTCCCCCTGAACAGATGGAATGAGATATTTTCCCCATTACAAAAAAACAAACATGTCATTCCATTCCCCCCCCCCCATCAGAATGCCGCTGGAGAGATTGGGGGCTGAAGGGGAAAGGACGGGTCTTCCCTCCACATCAAAAACAGATAAACCCGACCGACATGTAACTAAGTCAAGGGGGAACAGAAGTATGCATTGAGCAGTAAATACATCACTTTAGGAACGGTTATTTGAATCCAGTTTTCATTGGAGTTTCCACCTGCCATCTCAAGAATCTTGGACAGTTGATTCACACCTCTCGATCCCTCCAAAGATGTAAAAGTCTTGTTGGTGTTCTTCATTCAGAAGACTATTTGCAACTCGCCATTCGTTTCCTCCACCACAACCCCGTTGAAATCAATGGAAGCTGTCTGGAGCAAGCAGAGGGTGGACTCTGGTTTTGTGATCTGCATTCAATGTTTGTTTGTTTGTTTGTTTTAAATTGTAGGAAGCATTTATTTCAGCTGGTTAGTTGCCTTTGGTGAAACAGCTGAAAGAGAGACAGTTGATCAAGTTTAAAGCTTGGAATGTATAAAGATACTAGAGATATGCAGGTATAATGATAGGAAGCTGTATATATACAGTGCATAAGTGTACACAGATGGTTAAAGATATGTGCTTTGAACTTTATCTATAACTTTAAAAATCTTAACATGGCTTCCTGTCTTAAAAGCATACAAGCATATCCTTGCAAATCGCTTGCTTGCAAGTAAATCCCATTGAAATCAATGGGGATCTTACTTTGATTTATTTTATGATTTTATTTATTGCTGAAACGCAGATCCTTCTCTTCCTCACAAAGCCCCAGGGCGGGTTACAACACTGGGGGGGGGGAGTGAAAGGTGTGCGTGTTTGTGCATTTGTGCAGTACATTTCCAAATTTACCCATAAAATATTATTCATAAAATATGATTGATTGTGATCTAAAGATTTCTCTACAGCTGCCTTTCTGCCAAAGCATGAGGTTCAAGGCAGTTCACTCCCCCACAAAACAAAAACAAAACAAAAAAAACCGAATGCAACTAATATTACAAGATCTACAACAAAAACAAATAAACAATAAGAAATATGATTTTGAAGAACGTGGCTCACCTCCCCAAAATATTCTACTTATTTTCCGTAAGGCTTATCTTGCATTAGACACATACAGGCTCAGTGATGTACATTTGTGTCGGATTGGGACTTGTGGGACTTAAACGTGAATGAAGCTGGGTCAATGGTGCTGCTCGCTATTGCTAATGTCATTTAGATTCGAACCATACACCAATCCTTAAGTCTTAAGGTTTACATTTGGATAACTTTGGTTGGATCTGCTGCCAGTGTCAAGTCACTATTCCACCTCTATGCGTGAGTGCGTGCGTGCGTGCGTGCGTCATTCCATGCTAGTCCTCCTCAGAGTAGACCCACTGAAGTTAACAGACCCTACTAAGGCCGCAATCCAATACACTCTTACCTGGGAGTAAATCTCATTGAACCCAGTGGAGCTTATTTCTGAGTAGACACGGATTGGATTGCACTGTAACAGGTTTATTCATTTCAATGGGTCAATCTGAGCACGATTTAGTTAAATCCAACCCTATATCTATATAAAACCTCACAAGACTCACCACGGGATCCTATGCCTACTTATGGCTGAAGATACTTGATCCTTAGGCTGCACTCCTTTGCATCTCTGTCTGGGAATCAGCCCTTGCTTACTTGCGAGGAAACACGCAGAAGATTATGTTGCAAGGTTGCAGTCCTGTGACCCTGGGCCTTAGAGAACACAGTGGGACTTCCCAATAAACACGTGCAATAGACAGGACCGAGTTCAATTAGATTTATCGTGGCATAAGCTTTCGAGGTCGAGAGCCCACTTCGTCCACGGAACCAGAGGCCACATTAACAGCGCAATCCTTCATGCAATGAGACTTATTTCTAGTTAAGCGTGCACAAGACTGCTCTCATTTAATAGCACACTCCTCTACATGCCTACTCAATTCAGTGGGACTTTCTCTTAGGCAAGTGAGAATAGGATTTGCAGCCCACAGTGCTACAAGGCTTCTTTTTCCATTTATTTTGGCCGGATCGTGCCCTTTTTTCCTAAGTGCCCCCAAGGGGCTTTCACCTCTATGATCTCCGCTTTTGCCGGTTCGACGCAGACCGCTTTCCTAGCCGGGGTCGCGGAGGAGACGAGGGGGCTGGCGCTTCTGTCAACCAGGCTGCGATGGAAAGGGGAAAAGTTTCCACCGCCACGGGCAGTTTGAGCAAAAGATTTGGTCGCTGTGTGGGTATAAAGGGATGCAAATATCCAGCGCCTCCCTGCATTGTTCCCAGCTCAAGGTGAAAAGTTAAAGCATAAAAGCAATGAGTGAATCTGATAGGGATTGGGGGGGGGAGGGAAAGGGGGTCCCTGTCGCATCTTCAAAGGGCAAACTGTGTCTGCACCACGACGCACTGGAGGGCGAAAGGAGAACGCTCATATCAAAGTGACATTCTGGTATCTGCTTCGCACAGACGCTGCGATCTGGATTGGGCTTAAAATGTGCCCGAAGCCGTTCATGGGGTTAACAAAATAAACCAGGCCAGCGTCACAATGACCCGGAATTTCTCTCTCTCTCTCTCTCTCTCTCTCATATTGGGCCGATTGAAAGTACCACCCTTGGTTTGTGGATGGATGGATGAAAAGACATCTTTTTCTTCCTTTGGTATCGTGGGAAGGTCAACTTCTGCGCCAATTTCACTGGATATCGTTCGAGCGTCAGTCAGTTTTCTACTTAAAATTATACTCTTCTGTAACTCTTCTGTAAAATTCTTCTATAATTCTTCTGTAAAATTATACTGTTCTACACAACAATCCACCCTTCAATATAAGAGCACCAAAATGTATATAGTCAGATAAATCTAGTTAATCCTCACCTAGTAAATTGCTTTAAATGGTCGGAAATTGATCAGCTTTTGATTCTCTTACCGTTTTGCCCCTAGAACACTGATTCTATGCCCCCCTCTCATTCCCCCCCACCCATTCAATCTATCCGACTGGAAATTAAATTGCCTGTCTTTAAAATCTGCCTTGATTTCCGATTGCTTAAAAAACACCGCCACTCTTTCCCTGATCCTTAGTAACTCATCGATTCAGAGAAGTGGGAAACCGATGGAAGTTGATTGGTGAAGTATCGACTCGATAACTTTGTACCGTGGAAAATATATAAAGACAGCCTTCAGGAACTTTTAACTAACAAATAAAATAAAATCGTTTGGTCTATAAAAAAGCCTCAACCCCCCCTCCTCCGCTTTCCTAAATGTGTCCCAGGTTCCACCTTTGACGAAGTGGTGGCGGCTGGACATTTCTTGTCACATAAAACCCCCCTAAAGAAATCAAGGTAATTCTTTGACGTTCTGGATTCACTTTTTGGGTGGTGGGTGGCGCTGGTGTTTTTGTGCCTGCCCGCCTCCTTCTCCGACATTAGGCTGACACTGGGTTATTAATCAGTAAAACGGCTTTAAAACCAGAAGGGAGCCCTGGAACAACAACAACAAAAGTACTTTGGAACCGACAACGGTAGTTTGGGCACTCTCCTTCTAAAGTACCCAGGTCGAAGGCTTTAACCTCTTTACATCCCGATGAGAATGAAACATCTCTCTATATTTATTTAGGCCGACACAGGTCCTGCATTTTAGTCCTTTGGAAGGCCTCTGCCAGTTCTTAGCTCGGTCACCTTCTGAAGTCTTTTTTTATATAAAAAACCCTACACATCAAAGAGAGGTATCATTTCATTTTTATTTTTATTTAAAGGTGCTCTTTGCAGACCGCGCCAGTCCTTCATGTGTGCTTCCACCATCACCTCCCCCCTTTCTCTTTTGCAAGTTCTTCGGATTTCAGTTCTTTGAACCTGTGATTGGAGGTTAAAGTGCACCAGGTTGCAATGGGAGAGAAGGAAGCTCTTAAACAATAAAGGTTTGAATATGTCGCTGTGATCAGCTCGCTGCCCTCTCCCTTATCTTTTTAAATGCAAATCTTCTTCGGAGGGCTAGTAGTCGCTATATTACCCCGGTGCCTCCCTCCCTCCATCCCTCCCTCTCTCCACGTCACCTGCCTCTGGTGGTGGGCCAGGCCAGGCCAGGCCATTCCTAAGAGAGCCTTGTCAACACATCGCTCATCCTTCTGAGCGCAGCGCGGCTGCCTGGCCAACGGCGCCGGCTCCCCTGAGGGACGCCAGCCGGCGCTCTTCGCTTCTCTGAGCCCCGAGGAAGCCTCAGCCGCGGGCTGGGAGCCGACCCTCGCACCACAGCCAGGCACCCCACAGGAACGGGGTGGGAAGCCCATCGCTGGCCCCCTCCCAGCAGCATGTGGAGAAGCGTCGCTCGCCTCTGGCCACCATGTACGTGAGCTACCTGGTGGAGAAAGAGGCCCCCTCCATGTACCCGGGTTCGATGCGCCACGCCGGGGGGCTGAACTTGGCCTCCGCGCAGAACTTCGTGGGCGCCCCGCAGTACCCGGACTACAGCGCCTACCACGTGCCCGCCGGGATTGGGCTGGACAACGCGCAGTCTCCCGGATCGCCCTGGCCAGGCACCTATGGCGGGCCCCTCCGCGATGACTGGAACGGCTACGGGCAGGGGGGTGTCCCGGGGGCGGCAGCCAACGCAGTGCACGGACCCGCTGCGGCAGGCTTAGCCTACAGCCCGGCCGGAGACTACCATCCGCACCTCCACCATCACCACCCTACGCAGGGACCGCCGGCGCCCCCCTGCTCCGGGGTCCACTCTTCCGGAGGGCTGATGCAGTCGCTCAACTCGCCTGAGCAGCTCTCCCCTGGCGGCCAGCGGCGAAACGACTGCGGCTGGATGAGGAAACCTCCGGTGGGGGGACCCGGTAAGAAAGAACGGGCTCGGGGAGGGGAGGGGGGTTCGCTTGCTGAGTGCCCGGAGAGAGGTGTTGGGGCTCAGGCCTGCCGAAGAGGAAATGCGCACACGTGCCTCTTTAATCCAGGCGCCGGGGGGCTATTCAGTGGGGAGCAGGCGACGCAGCGCTCTGTACCAGCTCAGAGGCACGCTTTGCAGGTCTGGGAAGGGGGATACAAGAAGAGAGAGAAAGGGGGAACAACATTGTGAAGCCGGGGGTTGGGATTTCCGTCATCCGGTAGTCGTGCGTGTGCTTGTTTGCTTTTCGCCTCCTGTTCCCTTGTAAACCCGCACCATTAAATCGAATATTTACTGCCAAGGGCGTTAGGAAGCCACAAGCCACGCTACTGCCCATTCCATATAACCTTTCTCGGAAGTAAGTCCATCTGGCAGCCAGGATCCTCCGCCCTTTCACTTTATTTATACCGCTGCCCCGAAGGCATTAGCGCGGACGTTGAGGCTGCAAAGCTTGCTCCAGTTCACGCGGGAGTAAGGTCCAGAGAAAGAAGCAGGACTTCACTCCTGAGTTGACAAGGCCAGGAGACGGCTGAATGCCCCATTCAGTTCTCTGGCACAAACTTGCGCCTTAAATATTGGAGTGTGTGAGGACAGGTGATACGAAACATCGGCTGCCAGTTCACTAATTGAGAGTAGGATGGGAGAGAGAACAACTGGCACATTCATTCTCCCTTTTGGTTCGGATCTGGATGTAAAAGGCTGCGATAAATAAACAAAGCAGGCTGCAATCCACAAAACTAGAATGTTTGAGAGAGACGCCCTGTTGAAATTTTCCCCGGGGTAAAGTTTCCAGACTTCAAGGTGCTCTGCAGAGCTCTTGAAAGCAACGGGTGCTTTGCCCTTCAGTGAAGCATGAGTCTCAAATCCACCCCGTCCGAATGGATTTGTTGACTGGAGGTCCTGTTTTTTTGCATTAGGTGCAGGAGTGAAAATGCGCGTTCACGGTCGAGCTTCCGGGACGCGCTTTTTGGGGCCCTCCAATACCTTTCAACCAGCTCACAGAATGAGCCGGGATTAGCTTGCTGTCATCAGAACATTAACAGGCTACCTTTATGTCAATTTCAGCCTGGTGAGTTCCTCTGGGATTCTCCAGCTGGCTGTGGGAATTTCTAGACTGTACAAAATCTCCAATCTCAGTGGAGACAGGCATCTTTACCGCCCAAGCCAGTTAAACTGAATCATGTGGCTACTAAATCTGCCATTCCAAGCACACACACAAGGAGAGAGAGAGAGATGTCCTGGGGAATCTATCCTGTTGCAATTAATGGAACTTTCCCTTTCATTGCGCTTCTCAACCTCGCGAGGTCAAGCAACATATAAATCCAGACACCGCCGCTGAGCTGAAATTTGTGGCGGGCAGAAACTGTTGCTTCGAAAGGCTGTTGAAATTCCTTACCCCGCCCTTGCTCGCAGGGAGGCCAGTGTTACTTGATGCGCAAAGATCTGTGATCTTAGTAGGCTAGGGTCCCCATCCAGCTCCCTAGGACAGAGACATATATGTACCCTCTTTTGCCGCTGGATTTTGTGACGAAGGGATGAAAAGGAGCGTGTTCCAGATCGGTAGGAGGGCAAGGATGAACGTGAGAGAAGGGATCCCACCCATAGTTAAGCGCGCTGAAAACCCACTTAAAAGCTGTAGCCCTAAACACACTTCCCCACAGAGCAACATCTTATGCATTTTTACTCGGAAGTAACTCCCGCTGCGTATAGGGACTGTAGGCTGAACAGGAAGCTAGTACCATTGAATTCTGTGGGAGTTACTCTGGAGTAAATGTGCTTCGGATCATACCATAAGGGTGGTATGGGAATCTCCGCATGGTATGATAGCCTCCAGGGGGCACGAGAAAATCTACCCCCTCCGAGGAAGGGGGAGCAACAACATACAGCGCCGGCGCCGGCTTGCTGGAGCCAGTGTGCGGATCTCTGCTTCCAGCGCCTTAAATTGTTGGCGTTCTTTAGACAGCTCAGAAAACTCTTCCGGGAGCAAGGACCAAAGCCCTGGAGCTGGAGAGGGCCTGGGCGGACGTCCTCTCTAGTGATATTTGAAGCCCCGGGACTCGATGAGTGTGTGGTTCAGGATCTGAGCACGGCGGCGGGTGCTCCGGCCCAGCGACGCGTAATCATAACAAGCCGAGGATTTTCTGGGATTTTCCCGTTCGTGTGAATCGTTCCAGAGGCCTCTCTGCAGACATGGGTTTCGGGCAGAGTGGAGGAGTCTCCGTTTGGAAACTATGGCGCATTTGAAAAAAAGGGGTGGTGGTAGTGGAGAGCATTTTTTTCCTTATAAAAGCAGACAGTTTATTTGTTTCCCATTCTCAATGTTTAAAAGAAAACCACTAAATAGAGATTGCGAATAACAGGGAAGGCAACGAGCCGCAGTGAAAGCGTTCAAGATGACCTGTTGAGACTCAACGGTGTAACTTTCTTCCAAAGGTTTCAAACTGGGCCGATTCGCACTGGATTGAAGTATTTGCATTTAAGCGTATATGTTTTGGGATTCAGTGGGACTGGGATCGGTTTAAAATTTAAACTCTCCTGCTAATCCGAAACAGCGTTGTGTAGAAGAGGGTTTCATGAAAATCCGTGGGATTTACTCCTGAGTAACGCCTGTAGGATCCGGATTCTATCCTAGGACTGTGGGCTGAGCTAGTAAGTTATACAATTTCCTTGAGCGGTGTTTTGAAGGCTAACTATATTTACCCGTCCAAATCCCGCGGATAAAAGAATCGTTTCTACATTCACTGCAGAAATGTGCTTAAGATGGGGGGGGGTCATTCCCATGAACGGATAAAACAATGCAAGATCGGAGTGCCAGTGGGATACTGAGGCTTTTCTATTCACTTTTTGAAAAATTTCCTTAACCTTACTGGCTTTGAAAGGTCCAGCGTTTGCTTTAGTGGGAATTGGATGTATAAAGTCAGAGATCCAGGAAGTCGCAGCCTTACTTGGGAAGTAATACCCATTTGATTCTAATGGTATTTTGTTCTTCTGTCAACGCGCTGCTTCTAGGTACGGCTCCGATCGTAAGCCAAAACATACTCGGAAGCACCTACACTTGAAACGAACGGTAAACTAGCATCGACGACTGGGAATTTCTCTTGCGCAAGCCCCGTTAAAAGGAATCGGGGTTTGGCAATGGTTCTGCGCAGCTCCCTCTGAAATTTCAACGAGGCTTGCGCAGAAAAACGTCCGGTGATTGTTGTTATGGTGTTTAAAGCTGTAAGGGCAAAAGGACCCGGAACCACATTGGACTCAAAATTCAGTGGGGCTAGACCAGCCGGCCCCATCGTTTTCACTGAGGTGCAAGTCCGCTGCCTGGCTAGCTGGCCTATACCAACTTCGAAATGCGAAATACCGTGATGGAATACTCCTCCATGCAAAAAGCAAATGCCTGCAACACAGAAACCTAGCATGTCGGAAAGAAAGGCTTTGGCCAGCCTTCCCCCTGACCTGCTAGTTTACTTTCGTAAGTTATTTCGTTAGTACAGAGAAGCATGCCACGATGAGGACCCACGCCCGCAGGTTGAAGTGGTACAGCCCAGACACAAGTTTTGTAAGAACTGTCTTAGGCCATAGAGTACAGATGGGGAACCTATGGTCCTCCAAATGCTCTTGGACTACAACTCTCATCACCGGGGGCCATTGGCCATGCTGTCTGGGCCTGATGGGAGCTGGAGTCCAACAAACATCTGGAGGACCACAAGTTCCCAGCTGCTCAAAATCCACATAAGTTTGTAGTGCAGAGATGGGGTCGCGTTCAGCTGAGTCCTACTCAGAGTAGGACCCATTGCAGTTAATGAACCTAATACAGTCAGGTTTATTAACTTCGGTGGGTCTACTCTGAGTAGAACTAGCCGTGCATATCACCCCGCGGGCTCCCCAATTCGCTGAAGCCACCTGGTCTCCTGATGAGGCCCAAGACATCGTTCTTGTATGCACAAGGCTGATCTGGAGACCGTGGGAGGTCAGCTGGATCTAGCACTGTTCCCGGATTGAAAATCCTAAGGGGCGCCCGCCTCCTCTCCCTTCTCCGCGGCGACGCACGCGACGGCTTTCTGGAAAGACCTCGCCTCATCGGCTTCCAGTCGAGCTGCGATCAAGACTTTCTCTTGAGTGGAAGCGATGGCTTTTCCCGCGGCTGCCCGAGGCCCGGTTACAGCCACTTAAAAGATTTGTTTCTTTTTTATAACCAATTACAGTCCTATAAATCATCGGGCGGTGCGCCTGGTTGGCCGTGCATTGGTTTCTGACTCAGTGGGCGCATACCTTTATATTCCCATCTCAGCCAGCTCCTCCGCGTGGCTGATAATCCTCGGCGAGGAGACGCTCCGTGACTGGGAATCTCTTCTCTGCGGCCGGTCAACACGCATCCCCGGCCCCCACTTGGCCAGACGGCCGGATATGAGCGAGAGGGCCCCTTGGTTTACCCAAGAGGGATGGATCCTCTTCAACTCCAAAGCCTGCTTATGCAAAAGGGGCCCCATTCTAAGGAAGGAAGCGGGACTCCAGCTAAGTAGGACTTTCCGTTGCCTCTGACTGTGCCTACTCTAGAGTAAGCACCACTGAAGACAGTGGGACTTGGGGAAGGACCGTGGCTCAGTGGAAGAGCACATGTTTTGCATGCAAAAGTCCTAGGTTCAATCTCTGGCGTTTCCAGGTAGGGCTGGGGAAGATTCAGGTATGGTTCCCTGAAACCCTGGAAAACTGCTTGGGGACGATACTGAGCTAGATGGACCAATGGTCAAGGCAACTTTCTGTGTTCTATATACTTACTTCTGCTTAGGACCGGCATGTTTGCCACTTTCTCTCTCAGCTGCCATCATCCTTAATTATTGGCTGTGGTGGCTGGGGCTGATAGGAGTCACAGGCCATGCAACAACCTCTGGAGAGCCTCAGGTTTCCCTTTCTTGCCTTAGTGAAGCACGTTTGGGTTTCCTTGGTCTCTGCTTCCAGAGGAACAGCCCAGTTAGTATAGGATAGGCTTCTTCGGTTTGAGGGTTTCATGTTGCACTTCGGTAACACTTCCATGGGAGTAAGTCAAAATACAATTTACTTCCAAGTAGACAGGCATTGGATAGCACCATCCTATAGAGATCCAGTGTGGTGTAGTGGTTAGAGTGTTGGACTAGGACCTGGGCGACCAGGGTTCAAATTCCCACTCAGCCATGGAGCTCACTGGGTGACCTTCATCAGTCTCACCCTATCCTACTTCACAGGGTTGTTGTGAGGATTAAATAAGGAGGGGGAGAACCATGTAAGCCCCCTTGAGCTCCAAGGTAGGATATAAATGCAATAAACAAACAAGCATATCCCTGCCTAATTCTCCAAACCAAAGAGCTTCCCTGTGACTGGATCATGCCCCTGAAATGCTCTGGGGCTGCAATCCTATATCTGCCTACCTAGGAGGAAGCCCCACTGAACTCACTGAGACTTACTTCTGAGCAGACATCCCCTGCCCCAAGTGTGTGTGCATATGTGTCTAGTCTGCACCAGAATCTAAGCAGGTTGGAATTCAAATCCATTAGTGTCACCTAGTTCACATACATCTCACCTCTGCCATGTACTTACAAACCCAACTTTTGCAATGTGGGAATGCATTTTAACATGGACAATAGTACTGGTTGACGTTGTAGGCCTACATTATTCCTGCCATATATGGAGGGTGTGTGTGAGTGGGAAAGTATGTGTTGTTCGGTGCTGTATAAATGAATTCCTGGGCTGATGGGAGTTTAGTCCACAACACCTGGAGGGCACCAGGTTGGTGAAGCCTGACCCACAGCATGCCCTTATACGTGGCGATTAAGAACGCCCTACTGAATTCAACGCGATTTGCTCTTTAAGAAATGTCCTCAGGATAGCAACCAGCTCGGATCCGAATGCCCTTCAGAAAGGTCGCCAACCAGAAGAGGGTCCTCTAGGCTCCCCTTTGCCCTTTACACCCTTGTGATGTTAATATCGTTCCCCAGGGCCCGCGTCGCTCGCTCTCTTTTCCCTTTCGCAGACCCTCATCTGCCATGAGGAGGGGGCTTGAAACCTGTCTCACTTTGATATCTACCTTCCTCGCTATTGTTTCAGTTTTTTCTTTCTACCCTCCCCCATCCTCCCCTCACCGGAAAAGAAGAGAAAGGAGGAGGAGGGGGCAGAACTTTCGCAGTCAATATTGAAATCTGCCATTCCCTTTCTCTTTCCTGGGCGGGGGAAGGGGGGCGGTGGCAGAATGGGAACAGGCCTTTGGGGAGATTGCAAAAGTCTCCAGAGCAGATCAGCGGAAAAATATCTCTCTTCCCCTCCCCCACCGCCCACTTCTCCCCCAAACAACCCAATCGGCTGATTTTCTGTAGACCTCTCTAGGAGGTATAACGGGCCCTTAGGTGGCTCCCACATGGAGATCACAGAACTGAGAAAATATATGTATATATTTATATATACACACACAAACACACACTTTAACTACCTATTTACATAATAAAATACAAAATCTTTTTTTTCTCACAATGCAGTCTTTCATGGTCTACACATAAGTAATCCCCACTAAATTCAGTGGGATTTTTTCTCAGATAAATGGATATTTATTTATTAGAGGAATGCAATGGTAAACCCCCTCTGAATACCGCTTACCATGAAAATCCTATTCATAGGGTCGCCATAGGAATCGACTTGCAGACTGTCCATTTCCATTTTTCAAATGGGTGTAGGATTGCAGTCTGTTTTTTTAGATTAACACTTACCTGGGAGTAAGCCTTGCTGAATTCAATAGGACTTAATAGGAATTCAATAGGATTTACTCCTGAGCAGACATGGTTAGGATTGTAGTTACGATGCTAGTCATACTTAAAGCTAACCCAATGGAATCAGTTGAGTAAAGTAACTCAGTCCATTGATTCTAATGGGTCTATTCTGAGTGTGACTAACATTAGATACCCTTAATATATATATATATTTGGTTCACTAAGTGCATAAATGTCAATCCAGTCAGGAAGAAGTTATTAAGGTTCTTCTGTCTTGAGAATCTATCAAAATATTTGAAAACGGTTGACACATCTCCATTACCACATAATCCTGGAAAACTTTCCAGTGGATAGGGCCCATTATTTTCTCTTCCTTATGCTCTACCGAGTTCCTAAAGGCTGAGGTTCCTCCTCGCTTACTCCCCCTGCACACAAGCAGAAACGCGAGGCAAAATCCTCCCCCTGAGGAAAATGGCTCGGTCTCTTCAATTTTGGCATGCCATGCCCCAGGTGTTAAAAAAGCATAAAGACTTGGGGTTAAAAACAACAACAACTCAAACAAGTAAACAAAAACGTGGCAATTCTGCCAGTTCATTCTGCTTTAATCTCACCGTCAGTCAAGGCATTTTTTAAAAGTAATAGTTGTGTGTCCAAACGGACACCCACTGAACACGAATGGACACATTAAACGTAATCAATGAGGCAAGAGCACAAATTCAGATCGGATTCTAAATAGATGGGGGGGAAGAGAAAATCTGCTTTGCAGAAAGCTAAAGCATTGCTCTTTTACTGCCAAATATAAAAAGGGAATAAAAATACTTTCTTTTATGTCTTCTGTGATTCAATGGTTTTAGTTTTTGTTTTCATTGCAGTTTTTTTAAAAAAAAAACACCTTTAAGTTACTGCAAAAATAAAAATAAAAACAATCCTTATCTATTTGTTTATAATACCAGAACAATAACCAATTTTATAACCAATTTTTCTAAGTTCTGAAATTAGAGATTTAGAGGCGGTGGTGGCGGCGATGATGATTTTGCTCGTCAATTCACACGTTTACGGGTGGGTGGGTGGGTGGGTGGGCAGGCTAGTAAGAATCTTGCTGGGCTAGTAACGTGTGTAAATGCATTTGCAAGGCTGTATCCCCTCCCTTTTTAAGTCCATAAACTACTTGCAACTCAGTCCAAGGGTCCTGGCTTGTACATGGTAGAGAAGCTACCCCACGCGAGCCATTTGGATGGGGGAGGGGGAATGGACACCCACGGGAACAATTCCTTTCAAAATGCCCTGCCTTCAGTTAGCACGATCCTGGGAGGGATTCACTGCGAAGAGCCAAATTAATGAACGCTCTCTAGTATCAGCCTTCGCCAACCCGGCACCTTTTGAACTACAACTCCCATCCGGACTGAAATTGAGGGTGGGGGAGTCGAGGTCTGGGGCTTGTAGCTTTTATGAGAAGCCCCCCCACCCCCACCTCCACCTCCAATTCCAATTCGCATTAAAGGCGCACAACCTCTTTCTAACCCCTTTCTTCCCACGGACTCTCTCCCGCGCCTTCCTTTCCCGCAGTGGGGAGGGGAAAGGCGCTGGATGTCTCCATTCAAATGCTGCCCTAGGAGCTCGCCGGGGCTCTTATGCTCATATGCACCGCGGAGGGGGGCGGGCAGGGGGAATGAAAGCGCCTGCCGCCCGTTTGTTCCGGAGGGAGACAAGGCAAACAGGCTGGGCTTGTGATCCAGGGGCGTTCCGGAGGCTCTTCGCTTTGATAAGATCGCCTTGTAGGCCATTGTTGGCGCTCGTGTTTTCCATTCAGCGGCTCCGGGGAGTTTTCTCTGATCAGCCCTGTCTTCGTCCCAGGGAAGCTTTTGTCTGGGGGCTGCGCGCGACCCCTCCTTGTTTCACTTAACCCACGTCAGCGCCTGCTGGCCCTTACAGGCAGAAGAAGCTCCTATCTGTTGGGCGTGTGGGGAATGTTTAAGAAGAAAACCAGTTAAGCGAGGAGCCGGAGAAAAGCCCAAAGGCTCGGCGCCAACAGAAGCCCTGCAGCCCGGCTGGCAGTGAATTTGGAGCGGGGATTTAAGATGATCACCGCGCGATTGCTCCTCCTGGTTTGGCCACCTGAACTGGGAATGGATTCCCCAATGAACCGCACAGTCACTTTTTTAGGAGGAGAAAAATGTAAAAAACCTTGTTGGCTTAACTAGGCATGGCTTAGTTATGCATGGCTGAACTATAGAGAGGCGTCGCTACTGAAAGAAGCGCTTGCAAATAGATGATGGTGGTGATGACGAATTGGCAAGTTCTTGCGTTAGCGTTTTTGAAACGAGGATGATTTTTTAAAAGGTGTATCTCAAATTCACCAGTCAAACGGAATTGAAATTTAGAAATGGTTGAAATCATATATATATTTTGCCAAAATGTGCATTTGTTTATGTATCTCTACTTGAAATTGGCCTGGCCTAAATGACTGTGCCTAGGGCCATACTACCCGGAACACACCAGATCCCGTCTGATCCCAGAAGCTAAGCAGGGTCGGGCCTGGTTAGTACTTGGATGGAAGACCGCTTGGGAATACCGGGTGCCCTAGGCTTAGAGGAAGGCAATGGTAAACCACCTCTGAATACCTCTCACCATGAAAACCCTATGTACGCTAATGCTAGGAGCCTGGATGGGAGAACTGCTTGGTCTTAGAGAAGAGCATTGATATAGTGAGCATAACGGAGACCTGGTGGAATGGAGAAAACCAGTGGGATACGGTTATCCCTGGATATAAACTATATCGGAAGGACAGGGAAGGACGTATTGGTGGCGGAGTCGCTCTACACGTGAAAGAAGGCATTGAATCCAGCAAGCTGGAAACCCCAAAAGAGGCAGACTCCTCCACAGAATCGTTGTGGGTGGTGATACCATGCCCCAGGAGGGACTTAATACTGGGAACGATCTATCGTCCCCCTGATCAAAATGCTCAGGGAGACCTTGAGATGAGATATGAAATTGAGGAAGCATCCAAACTAGGAAATGTGGTAGTAATGGGTGACTTCAACTACCCGGACATAGACTGGCTGCATATGTGTTCCAGTCATGACAAAGAAGCAAAGTTTCTAGATATTCTAAATGACTATTCCCTAGACCAGTTGGTCATGGAACCGACCAGAGGGACGGCAACCCTGGACTTAATCCTCAGTGGGGACCGGGACCTGGTGCAAAATGTAAGTGTTGTTGAACCGATTGGGAGCAGTGACCACAGTGCTATTAAATTAAACATACATGTAACTGGCCAATTGCCAAGAAAATCCAACACGGTCACATTTGACTTCAAAAGAGGAAACTTCACAAAAATGAGGGGATTGGTAAAAAGAAAGCTGAAAAACAAAGTCCAGAGGGTCACATCACTCGAAAATGCTTGGAAGTTGTTTAAAAACACTATATTAGAAGCTCAACTGGAGTGCATACCACAGATCAGAAAAGGTACCGCCAGGGCCAAGAAGATGCCAGCATGGTTAACGAGCAAAGTCAAGGAAGCTCTTAGAGGCAAAAAGTCTTCCTTCAAAAAATGGAAGTCTTGTCCAAATGAAGAAAATAAAAAAGAACACAAACTCTGGCAAAAGAAATGCAAGAAGACAATAAGGGATGCTAAAAAAGAATTTGAGGAGCACATTGCTAAGAACATAAAAACCAACAACAAAAAATTCTATAAATACTTTCAAAGCAGGAGACCATCTAGGGAGACGATTGGACCCTTGGATGATAAGGGAGTCAAAGGTGTACTAAAGAACGATAAGGAGATTGCAGAGAAGCTAAATGAATTCTTTCCATCTGTCTTCACAGTGGAAGATATAGGGCAGATCCCTGAACCTGAACTAACATTTGCAGGAAGGGATTCTGAGGAACTGAGACAAATAGTGGTAACGAGAGAGGAAGTTCTAAGCTTAATGGACAATATAAAAACTGACAAATCACCGGGCCCGGATGGTATTCACCTGAGAGTTCTCAAAGAACTCAAAGGTGAAATTGCTGATCTGCTAACTAAAATATGTAACTTGTCCCTTGGGTCCTCCTCCGTGCCTGAGGACTGGAAAGTGGCAAATGTAACGCCAATCTTCAAAAAGGGATCCAGAGGGGATCCCGGAAATTACAGGCCAGTTAGCTTAACTTCTGTCCCTGGAAAACTGGTAGAAAGTATTATTAAAGCTAGATTAACTAAGCACATAGAAGAACAAGCCTTGCTGAAGCAGAGCCAGCATGGCTTCTGCAAGGGAAAGTCCTGTCTCAGTAACCTATTCGAATTCTTTGAGAGTGTCAACAAGCATATAGATAGAGGTGATCCAGTGGACATAGTGTACTTAGACTTTCAAAAAGCGTTTGACAAGGTACCTCACCAAAGGCTTCTGAGGAAGCTTAGCAGTCATGGAATAAGAGGAGAGGTCCTCTTGTGGATAAGAAATTGGTTAAGAAGCAGAAAGCAGAGAGTAGGAATAAACGGACAGTTCTCCCAATGGAGGGCTGTAGAAAGTGGAGTCCCTCAAGGATCGGTATTGGGACCTGTGCTTTTCAACTTGTTCATTAATGACCTAGAATTAGGAGTGAGCAGTGAAGTGGCCAAGTTTGCTGACGACACTAAATTGTTCAGGGTTGTTAAAACAAAAAGGGATTGTGAAGAGCTCCAAAAAGACCTCTCCAAATTGAGTGAATGGGCGGAAAAATGGCAAATGCAATTCAATATAAACAAGTGTAAAATTATGCATATTGGAGCAAAAAATCTGAATTTCACATATACGCTCATGGGGTCTGAACTGGCGGTGACCGACCAGGAGAGAGACCTCGGGGTTGTAGTGGACAGCACGATGAAAATGTCGACCCAGTGTGCGGCAGCTGTGAAAAAGGCAAATTCCATGCTAGCGATAATTAGGAAAGGTATTGAAAATAAAACAGCCGATATCATAATGCCGTTGTATAAATCTATGGTGCGGCCGCATTTGGAATACTGTGTACAGTTCTGGTCGCCTCATCTCAAAAAGGATATTATAGAGTTGGAAAAGGTTCAGAAGAGGGCAACCAGAATGATCAAGGGGATGGAGCGACTCCCTTACGAGGAAAGGTTGCAGCATTTGGGGCTTTTTAGTTTAGAGAAAAGGCGGGTCAGAGGAGACATGATAGAAGTGTATAAAATTATGCATGGCATTGAGAAAGTGGATAGAGAAAAGTTCTTCTCCCTCTCTCATAATACTAGAACTCGTGGACATTCAAAGAAGCTGAATGTTGGAAGATTCAGGACAGACAAAAGGAAGTACTTCTTTACTCAGCGCATAGTTAAACTATGGAATTTGCTCCCACAAGATGCAGTAATGGCCACCAGCTTGGACAGCTTTAAAAGAAGATTAGACAAATTCATGGAGGACAGGGCTATCAATGGCTACTAGCCGTGATGGCTGTGCTCTGCCACCCTAGTCAGAGGCAGCATGCTTCTGAAAACCAGTTGCTGGAAGCCTCAGGAGGGGAGAGTGTTCTTGCACTCAGGTCCTGCTTGCGGGCTTCCCCCAGGCACCTGGTTGGCCACTGTGAGAACAGGATGCTGGACTAGATGGGCCACTGGCCTGATCCAGCAGGCTCTTCTTATGTTCTTATGTTCTTATGAATATATCAAAAAAGATTCATAGGGTTGCCATAAATCGTAATCGACTTGAAGGCATGTAACAACAACAACAGAGTGTAGATCCCTACATTTGTCGCAGATTTGACTTTGTGGATTGCCTTGTTTATATAGCCAATGCAAAACGCTCTGACATCTCCACACAAAACTTGAAATAAGAGATACTGGTGTAAATTAATCTTACTTCCCAAATGGGCTTTGGGATGCCTTCTTAGTAAATCCCACTGGACTTTATTCTAGATTAGAGCAGGTACTTACTGATCCACCAGCCTGCAAGTGTATATATAGGTTCTCCTCATTATGAAATTAAGTGAAGCTATTTTGAAGTGAGGGTGAGATACCTTATGGTTTAGAAAGGCAGATGTGCCTGCCTGGATTTCTAAATTGATTCAGTCTTTTTGTTGTGAATGGCATTGATGCCTCCATTGTAATCATGTGTATTTGGAAGGAAGTCCTATAGATTTAGGTGGATTTCTATCAAAAAGGAAGAGCCCTTTTTCTGCAGCACCATAAATCATTTTGCATATTTTATTATCTTAAGATAATTATTAATAAAAACAAATCACACCTTTCAGTTAAAAAAATCAGGACATCTTACTTGACATGAAATTAAAATAACAATACAAAGAACTACAATTATAAAATAAAGCATAGAACGCGCACACACACACACAAATATGTAAGTGCCTCGGAAGGAAGATCTGGAAGAATCCTTACTGGAATTGTTGAGACTTAATTCCAAGTTTAAAAAATCCCATTCCATAGTTGGGGTGCCACCATCAAGAAGGCTTTCTTTCCTGGTTGCCATCCATGCATCTTCTTTAATGGAGGCATCTGCAGAAGAGCTTCCAATGATTATGACCTTAGTGTATGGACAGGTTGGTGTGGAGATAGGAGGTCCTTCAAGGGCCCTGATCCCAATCTGTGAAATGCTTTAAGAGTCAAAGCCAAATCTGTGAATTGTGCCCAGCAATGGACTAGGGTCCAGTGCAGGTATTCAAAAACTGGTGTGATGTGCCTCTAATGCCCACTTACTTATTTAAAACATTTTGTACCACCCTTCATATTATTTAGAAATCAAGGGGTAATGTACAAGCAATTAAATGAAATAAAAAATTTAACAACAGTGAAAACCCTTAAATCGTACACAAGATTCATATGCCTGGGTGAGCAAATATGTCTCGGGCTGCAGTCCTAACTCCACTTACCAGAAAATAAGCCCCACTGAATTCAGTAGGACTTACTTATGAGTAGATATGGTTTAAATTGCTTGTTAGCACCAAAAAGATTGCAAAGTGAGTGCCTGGTGAGCCCCTCTAAAGGAAAAACATTCCATAAATATTCTGTTTAGCTGTCATAGAACTCTATTCTGAAGTAACTGTGGTTTCTTCAAAGGCAGCCTCACTTACAATGCACTACCATCACTTTAATCTAAAGGTCATCAGAGCATAGATTTCCATGGCAATGCTGTCTCTGTCCAAAAGGGGTCATATTTAATTGGGATTTGTATTGGATTGCTAGAAACAACATAGGAATCTGAGTCAGACCACTGGTGCATCTAGCTCAGTAATAACTACACTTACTGGCAGTGGCTGTCCAGGATTTCAGACAGGATTCTCTCCTAGCCCCACCTGGAAATGCCAGAGATTGGACCTGGGACTTTCTGCATGCAGGACAGATGCTCTACTACTGAGCTATGACCCTCCCCCCATGCTCATAGATAAGAAAGTACTTGGATGTGAAGTTTAAATTTGGTTGTGGATTCAGTTTCAGAGGCATTACCTTCAAGGATCAGTCAACTACTTTCTTTTTCTGAAAGGAGCTGCTTCACAGTTTATATACTGCGAAACGAGTAACAGTCTCTGCTTACTCACTTTGTGGTGCAAAGGCTATCAGAGAACAGGGCAACACAATTTCCAGAGGGGTAACCATGCTAGTCTGTTTCAGCAAAAACCAACAGGCTTATGGCTCCTGAAAGATAAGCTGATTTACTGCAGGTAAGTGTTGTGGAAGATACCTTTTTGGCAATGGTCACTGTACTTATCTTTATATACACTTGATCTTTGCATAGAAACGTCACAGACTATTATGCTTCTTGCGTTTCATGGCCTTTGGCCCCATTGTTTAAATCCCTCCCCTCTGTACCCATGTATACACATGCTAATCAAGGATAATACATCATACATCTGATGAAGTGGATTCTAATCCATAGGAAATCCATGATGTATCCATCCATACCTTGGTGTGTCTGTGTATTATTTTTTAAATCTGTGTTTTCTTTCCATTAGAAGAGATGTACAATCCAGTTCATGTGTGACTCTCCCTCACAAAACTATAAAACTGTATCTTCATATCTTAATAGATAGTCCTTCTCTAATGAGGAGTTCTGGAACAATGTGGCATGTGTGATATTATGTGTAATAATAAAATAAAGCATTTAGGCCAAGGGGAACATTTTGCTCCTCTACCAGCAAACAGTATTACTTACCGATCTTGCTATAAATTGCATATTATATAAACTGCACATCTACACACAATTTGGTGTTGGTGCTTTATATTAAAAAAATGAAGACATGTTGATTTCAATGGAAGCAACAGATGTACTCTTGAGGGCAACACATGCTTAACTGTCTCCCTTGAAATAAATGGGGATTAAAGTGGCCAAACAGTTAGTTGGATCATGACTTAAGGCTGCATTGCTTAACATAGTACTGAATCAGTGCAGCACAAAGGCTTGAGTGTCAGATTTCAAAAAGGGGGTTCTGGGTTCAAATCCTCACTTGTACAAATGTGACTTGGAAGTCTTACTGAAATGGGATTTAATTCCCTGTTTAAAAATGTTTAGTGTTGGGATGTAAATTCAGTACAATTTCAGTTATTGTCACTTTGTCCCCCAATGTTATTTCCAAGTAATATGTTTGGGGAAAAGGTAAAACTGTTAACAGGTGAACACTTACAAAAAATATGTGCTACTGAGGCTTAATTCAGTGCTGTGGTACATGATCCAGTGAGACTGTGCACAAGCCACATTGAAATAAACTGTTGTGCTATTGTGTGCATCCCACATTCATTTCAAGGGGGTTTATGTATACAGGAAAATTTTCTACTGGATTGTGCCTCATGAGCATGATCTAGTCAGACTCAAGCACACTGAAAATAACAGGACTTAAATGGGAAAATTAAACATGTGAATCAAATCTCTTCCATTGAAATCAAAGGGACTTGGAAGTACCTATTTGTCTGGACTACGTATATCCTCCATACAAAAGGGTGTGGATCTGAAGCACATTTACCTGGAGAAATTGATTCTGTTGAAATCTTGGGACTTAATTCCAAGTGAACATTTGTAGAAGTGCCACCCATAATAGGCCAAGTTACAGAGTGCCAAATAATAATATATAGGAACAAATCAAGGTGCATTTCTCCCACACACACACAACACACATGCATGCATTGGTTTGTGTGTGTGTGTTTGGCTTGGGGAGCCATAAATCCAGCAGCTTTTTACAAGCGTGCATTGTTTGAAAATCACTTCCTCTTCAAACCAGACGTTTGAGAGCTTATAATTTAAACTAGCAGGAAGAAGAGGGAGCCCTTCAAACCTGTTTTTTGGGGGATGGGGTGGAAATAATCCACAGCTGAGTTTTGAACACTGGCTGCTAAAATCTGAAAAGGCCAGGGTTATCAGAAGCCCTTGAATGAATATGCCAAGCAGGGATATTTGGGGAGGGGGTTGTTCCACTGTCTTCAGAAGCTCTGATTGCAAGAGACTAGTGGGCATTTTTCATAAGGACTATGCTCTTGCTAAAACCAAATGGAGCAATTCCCCAACTACATTGTCAAAAGAATTCACTAAAGAAATGATGCTGTCAACGCACTTCCTTTAACTGACCTGCATCTCTCTCCTCAGTGAAAACCAGGACGAAAGACAAGTATCGCGTGGTCTACACGGATCACCAGCGGCTGGAGCTGGAGAAGGAGTTTCACTACAGCCGTTACATCACCATTCGGAGGAAAGCCGAACTGGCAGCCAATCTGGGATTGTCAGAGAGACAGGTGTGACTTCGGCTAGTTTTTTTTTTGATCTATAAGATGTCGGGGGCTCTTGAGTCCCTCTCCAGTCTGCCAGCCAATTCTGTTTATCATGGTGCTTTAGTTTTGGTTCCTAACCATTAGTACAATAATCCCTTAACTAGCCAGGCCAAGGTGCTTGCATTAAGCAAGCCTCGAGTCTTTTAAAAGTATGTCAGCTAATGTCCTTCCAAGAACCTTGCTGCCCTTGGCTCCTACTGGGAGGAAGGGTAGGATATACATCTAATAAGTAAATAATGAATAAACCAAAAGTATGGGACTTCTCACACATTGTGCTTCAAGAAGAGAGGAAGCTGCCTTCTGGTCTACCTAGCTCAGCTCAGGTTACACTGACTGGCAACAGCTCCCCAGGCTTTTGGACAGGAATGTTTTCCAGGCAGGAATTGAGCCTGGGACCAATTGCGTGTCAAGCACATTCTCTTCTGCTAAGCTCTGGCCTTTCTTTCTAGATACATGTGTAAGACAAAAACAGGTTCACTATACAGATATACTTGCCAGAGAGCCAGGAATTGGCTGCAGCTCCTTGTTGCTTATATACTAGGTGACAAAGCTGAATAGGAGAAATCACTTGGCTTAAGGGGATTGTGAGCCACATCATTCACCTTCACATGGGAGGCATAAATCTAACTTTAAAATGTATTTTTGTAATCTTCTGTGTGCTGCATCTGCCTTATGGAAGAAAAGTGGCATAAAAGCAAACTTCCAACTAACTACAGTTGCTTTTTTTTTTTAACCCCTGTAATACTAACTCTACATAATATTTTAGTGTAGGAATGGAAAACCTGTGGCCCTCCAGATGGTTTAGGACTACAGTTCCCATCAGGGGCAGCCCAAAACATTTTGCTACAAATAAAAATAAAAAGTGTGTAGTACCCAAGGCCAGCTAAGCTATTTGGGAACCCAAGGCAAGAAAATCTTGCAAGTGTCTTTCTGCCCCTCTGTCCTCTGACAGTAAAAAAAATAGTAATAATACATTAAATAACTAACCATTTTCTGCCTTTTTATGACACCCAAAACCTGCTGCCTGTGTCAGCTGTGTAATGATAGGGTTGGCCTTAGTTCCCATCACTCCTGACCACTGAACATGCTGGGTGGGGCTGATGGGAGTTGGAACCTAACAACATCTGTAGGGCTGCAGGCTCCCCACCCCTGATTTAGGGCCTGCATTTGAATTCAACATGGCTTTCTAATCTGCATCAAAAACATCTACATGCGTTTACAAACATAGGGTGGCATTAAACTAAGCTTTGCTCACAGTAGACCCTTTGAAATTCATGAACATGATGAGCAGAGCAATCCATGGTGGAAGGGGCACTGGCAGAGGAGGAGCCAGCAGGATGGTCCACGGCATCCATTTGCCGTTTGGGAGTTGCCAGGCCGGGAGCTGCACAATGAGCGGAAAAGAAAAAGCCGGCTCTCACGAATACCCTCACCGGCTAGTAAGCACTCCCCGTTGACTTCCATTATAATTATTTCTTTAGACCATCCTTTTTCTTGGCGTAACTTTGACCCAGATTGTGACCCACAGGAGTGTTCCAAATGGGAGCTGGATGTTTCAAAGTCTCCCCCAGCCCCTCCTCCGACATGCCCCTGGAACACCTCTTTTTCGGGCCTTCCCTGGCCGATCCCTGGCTGAGCTGGCAGAGTCCCAGCTTTGCCACAGCTGAGCTGGGGTGAGGGGCTTCTGCCAGCTCAGCTAGGGATCCACCACATTCATCTCCCCTCAGCCCAGTGCAAATATGAGTTGGATTGCACCCTAAGTTATGTCCATTAATTTCATTGGGGAGATGGGGGAAATTTATTCACAGGGATATCTCACCCTGAGGAACTCAAAGAATTGTACCAGGCTCTGCCTCTTCCCATTTTTATCCTCACAAAGACCCTATGAGGTTGGTTAGGCTTAGTGGAAAAGATTGGCCCCAGTTCCCCTAGTGAGTTTCATGGCTGAATGGCGATTTCAACCTGCCTCTTCCCAATCCTAGTTGAACATCCCCATCACTACAGCACCACACTCTAGTGTATACAGTAATTTACTCCAGGGCCAACCTACTAAAATCAGAGGAAGTGTTTTGGAGCAAATCAATTATTTTGTTGTTCTGCTCTATTGTAATTATTATACGATTTCCCTGATCATATTTCTCCAAGAGGATGTCACAATCTAGGACAAGTGTCCTGGTGTCAAATTTGGGTTGCTGGACTGAGCTTCTCGCCCTGTAGATGTTCAGACATCACACCATGTTTTTCATTAACAATGTCAACTCCGCATGAATTTAGATGGCAAACCATCCATTCCACCTGAATTAGGCACAATCCCCTCCCTTGTATTTTTTTAAAATAAGCATCTCTGCCCTTTAGTTTGGCAAGGTATTTGTTCTTTTAATAAATGTCATCAGTATGATAACAAAAAGTTATTGTGCACACATGTATTTGCCTTGTTGTGTCCTGAGCAAAGTAGTCCTTGTCCCCCTAAAGCCAACTTCCCAAAGAAGGGTATGATTGAGCACCCATTCCAAACAAGCCAGCCCGGAAGATGGTTCCATAAATGTATGTGGGAGATTATTGGGAGTGTTACAAGCTGCACTGCAGACTCTTGAAGGACTTATAAGGCTCCCAAACCTGATGTTTGATGCCTGTAATCAAGCCAAATAGTTTTTTTAAATGAAACAAAAAGACAAATAATGAAGTGTGCATTTTTAACCAAAATTTCAAGCACGGGCCTTGGCTGGCCCAGAACCTATTTCTAATGCTGGGTGTTGGCTGTGGAACAGAAGAAGTCAATCACGATAAAATGGCCTTTAAGCATATGCAGAGTTACTTTCCCTCACTACCCACTATTCACAGGCATCACCACTTTCACCTCAGCAGATCTGGTTTCTGGGCAAAACATAAAATGAGTGGAGGGGGGAGAGAGAGTACTGTTTGTAATTGTAATCAGTAATGTATTTTTTTCTGCTCTGGAATACTCCCATTTTCATTGGTTGGGCTTTCTCCAGAGTGCATTGGTACTTTAATTACTGCGGAAGGGGAGGGACAAGGCCCTTAATGAAATCTACAGGCTCCATTCCCTGACTTTCCCCTATTTTAGCCAAATTGCATCCCCTGTGTCTTTCCAAATACAGCAGGTAAATACACAAATGGGAAGGGAGCTGTACTGGAATGGCTTGAAGATTACACTTTGCTTCATTCAAATAGTGATTTATCTGATCACCATCCGCAAAATAACTTATTCCAAAATAGTTTTGAGGCAAGGATGGGGATCCTATGGCTCTCTAGATGTTGCCCATAGGCTTTGCTGGGTGAGGCTGATGGGAGGTGACATCCAACATCTGGAGGAGCCATAGGTTCCCCACTCCTAGTTTTAAGGGAACTTCAGGCACTGCACTTAAATAAGTGGCTTGTGGCTCAACCAAGGAGGCCATCAGGCTTTGTTCTAGAAACAGATGAAATCTAGCACTTGGAATAAAACCGTTCACAGAGTGTGACCAATTTCACTGACTTTAGATCCCCCTCCCAATTTTGTGCAAGATGGAGATTGAAAGCACCTGTGATCTAAAATGCTTTTCCTGCAATCAATTCATGTGGGCAATTGATTGTGGTTACTTACTCAGTACTGAGAAGATACGTTCTGTATATGCTCAGAGGCATTCTGACCAGTAAGTCCAGGGCCTAAAATGATCTAGCTGAACTACTGAGAACTTGTTTAACTTCTTTTGGTCTCTGTGGCGTCTTGGCATGCCTTCACAGTGCCCTTGACTGCATTTTGGTTTGTGGTGAAAGTGGCTTTAAGTCCAAGTCTGCTCGTTCATCCAGTTTGCATGTTGAGTTACGGGTTGGCTTTGTATATAAACACATTCAGGAGTGGAGGGTTTGTTTATCCCATTCCAATAATCAGAGGAGACATTCTAGATAGTCTACCAATTGCTGTCTTCGCGGTTATTGCGAAAGGCCCACACCTTAGCTCTCAAAGTCCAAGAGAGTTGCATTTCTAACGTTTTGCATACCGCCCGTTCCAGATGTCCTTGAGTTTCTGGAAATGTGTTAGCTCTGAGTCAGGCTCCCATGTGAATAATGGCTTGGCTTTTCCCCCTGTCACTTGTATAAGGGCTGGTATTTTGATTATTGCTGCACTGATTTCTAGAATCCCTGTTTGGTCATGAAAGCTATAAGAAATTAGCTAGCCTCTAATGTGCGCTTTCAGTACTGTGGATGTATTTTGGATATAAACCCATGATTAGCCCCCTTCCCCTCCTCCTGTGCTGAGCTTTCCATTAGTCTTTCCCCTCTTTAATTCATATGCCTTTAAAAAGAACCCCAAAAACAACTATTACTACTTAACTAATTTGACAGAATAGTGCCCCATGAGTAAACCATTCTAAATAGAAACTAATGTACAGCTTGTCCTAACAATTTCCAATCCTAAATATAGGAAGGCTCATCCTGATCCTCTTTGTAATCCCGCTTCCTAAAGTAATTTGTGTGATGATATATATATATATAGTATTCCTGCTAAATGGTAGGCTTATTATGTGTGTGTTATATGCCTTCAAGTCGGTTATGACATGGCGACCCTATGAATCAGCGACCTCCAATAGCATCTGTTATAAACCACCCTGTTCAGATCTTGTAAGTTCAGGTCTGTGGCTTCCTTTATGGAATCAATCCATCTCTTGTTTGATCTTCTTCTTTTTCTACTCCCTTCTGTTTTTCTCAGCATTATTGTCTTTTCTAGTGAATCATGTCTTCTCATGATGTGTCCAAAGTATGATAACCTCAGTTTCATCATTTTAGCTTCTAGTGATAGTTCTAGTTTAATTTGTTCTAACCCCCAATAATTTGTCTTTTTTGTGGTCTGATTTAAAAATAGAAAACTATAAGAAGAAGAGCAGGGGCTTTGAAGTTGCCAGTCAACAGTAAGCACTTGAACACCAGACTGAGCAGGCGCACAGATCACCTAGTACAAGTCCTACCCACTATGGGGAGCAAATGTGGTGTAATGGTTAGGGTGATGGGCTATAACCTGGGAGACCTTGGTTTAATCTCCACTCAGCAATAAAGCTCACTGGGTGACCTTGGGCCAGTCATTGTCTCTCAGCCTCACCTACCTCACAGGGTTGTTGTGAGGATAAAATGAGGAGGGGAGAACCATGTACACCACCTTGAGCTCCTTCAAGGAAAGGTAGAATATAAATACATGAAATAAAGAAGTAAAACAAATACATTGTCATTCTATTTAAATTATAGCAATTATTTCTAAATTTGTATCTATGCACATAAATTAGCATACACCAAGTTTATGCAAATCTGCTCCTTCTTTGTTCTCTTTTTTGATGTGGACACCCTATATGCAGGCCAATATAAGAAAAGTTTTTTGTTCACTATGATGCCCAGCACTTGAAACTTGATATTTACTGAGGGGTGGCAAGCAATATATGACTACTGTCAAGCCTGGCCCTACCGTTAGGCAGGCTAAAGTGGCCATCTCAAGCAGCTGATCTGGGGTGTCATAAAAGAGTAGCAAATTGTTTCTCTTTAGGTTTATTATTACATTTTTACACCCAAGAAGAGGAGCATGTAGGATTTATTGGTTCAGGTGCCAAAATAACTTTGCTGGCCTTGAGTACTATATATCTAGAGTGGGTACTGGGGTGAGGAGCCTTGCTATCTATTGACTAGTATTGTGCCACTTTTTGCTATGTCTGTGATGCAATTAAGACATTTTGTGCCACTGTGTTCCACATTTTGCAATGGGTGTACAAACATTTTTTTTTTGCAGTGGCTATACTGAAAGTAAGATAATGTGCCCCCCCCCGAATGAACCATACCAAGTGTTTGAATCCCCCCTCCTTATTCACTCTCAGTCAAGCACAAAAAAACACAATGTATTGTTGATAGGCTGCTTTCAGCTTGCTTGGTGAGTCCTAAATCATGCCGGCCTGAATTTAAGTTACAATTTTGTCACTCATATAAGTCCTTATGCATGTTTACTCTGAAATAAGTCCTGCTGAATTTGTGGCAGTTATTTCCAGGTAAGTGTGCAAAGGATTGCAGTTCTAATGTTATAGATTAGGGTTGGGGATCTTTGACTAGAAAGAGGCTGTAGAGCACCTGATTTGCATCCACTGGTTCAGTTCCTCATCATCTCTGGGGAGGACTGGGAAAAGCTCCGGTCTGAAACCCTGAATGGCTGCCAGTCAATGTAGACAGTACTGAGCTAGATGGACCAATGTTCTGACTCAGCATAAGGCAGCATTCTATGTTTACATGTTACAGCTCCTTCCCACAAGATGGGTGACACTTATGTGGGAAGAAGGTGTGTCCTATAAAGCAGCTTCCCATGCTTTTCCATGGAACAGTTAAGGACATGCTAAGGATGTGTACAGATAATAATAATAAATAATAAATAATAATAAATTTAATTTTTGTGTCGCCTATCTGGCCGAAGCCACTCTAGGTGACGTACATATTAAAATTCAATAAAATACAATATAAAATACAGAATAAAATACAATGCAGTCAACACTAATGCAGCCGTAAAACTAAGTAGGGCAATCAGTAAACAATTATCACAGAAACAATAAACAATCACAGAAAAATTAGCCCACCCCGGAGATCCCAAAGGCCTGTCCAAAGAGCCAAGTTTTTAAGGCTCGGCGAAATGTATCCAGGGAAGGGGCATGGCGGAGATCAAACGGGAGGGAGTTCCAGAGAGTGGGGACCGCCACTGAAAATGCCCTCTCTCTAGTCTCCACCAACCTAGCTGTTTTCGTTGGTGGGACTGAGAGAAGGCCCTGCGTGGCTGATCTAGTCGGGTGGCTTAATTGGTAGTACTGGAGGTGCTCCTTCAGGTAAACTGGGCCGAGACCGTATAGGGATTTAAAGGTTAACACCAACACCTTGAATTGGGCCCGGAAAACAACTGGAAGCCAACGCAGATGAAATAACACTGGTGTGATGTGATCGCGGCGGCGGCTGTTTGTAAGCAACTGAGCCGCCGCATTCTGCACCAGTTGTAGTTTCCGGACTGTTTTCAAGGGTAACCCCACATAGAGCGCATTGCAGTAGTCTAATCGAGAGGTGACCAGGGCAAGTACTACCAGTGGGAGCTGATGAATAGGGAGGTAGGGTTGCAGCCTCCGTATGAGGTGTAGTTGATACCAAGCTGCCCGGCTCACTGCCGAAATCTGAGCCTCCATGGACAGCTTGGAATCAAGAACAACCCCGAGGCTGCGGACCTGATCCTTCAAAGGTAAACTCACCCCATTAAGCTTCAGGTCAACAACACCCAACCTTCCCCTGTCACCCACAAGTAGCACCTTGGTCTTATCAGAGTTGAGCTTCAGCCTACATTTCTAGATGTATCTAGAAATAGGAGTTGGTACATCTTGAGCCTGTCCCCCTCATTTTTGCCCCATAATTGGTGTTGCCTACACCCTGAATCATGCTTGCCCTTCCATTGTGCTTTGGGAGCAATGTGCCTTTATTTTTAATATTTAAAAGCACCCCTCATTTATATTATTACAAATTAACTGAAATATTTATTTATTATAAACTTTAATCATTTTTTAAAGTTGCAAAACTGCTCTGAGAGAGGAGAGGAGTGGAGTAAGATTATACCCATGAGCCAATGTGCTCTGTAAACAAATGGCTTCTCCTTTCAGCCTACAGAGCCAGTTTTCCCTGAGCTCAACTTTCCTTTAGACAGTTTTCTGTGCCTGCCATCATATATGACATCGTGCCCCACAAAAGACAGGTGTGGTTAGCCCAAAATGACCTGATCTGCTACTTTCTGAGACCTGGGTGGACACAATTTAGGCCTGTGGGCTATAGGTACCTCACAATGTGCGGAGTGCAATTCCAGAGTGTAGACACAGAAATGCTTTAGGTATGTCTGAATGTACTCTTAACACTCTTCCACGCTGAAATAAACAGGACTCAGAATTGTATCACTTTGGCCAGATTGTGCCTGTTACATGTTGGTTGAGACATTTGATATTGGCACAGTACAGAAAGCGATTTACTTGTCTTATAATCTTATAAACTATTATCCCCTGATGAAGGCCTGTAGATAACAGGCTGAAACACGTTGGGTTTTATCAAAAATTAAAAAGTTCCTATTTTCCAGCATCTTGGTCTTTGACCCCTTTTTTGAATTCCCATTTACTTAATGGACATGACTAACATGAATGAGATTTAGTTGACCACAACCTATGGATATGATGTTCACTCTCCATTACAAGACAAGTTTGTTCATTTTCTCTCTCCCTCTTCCTGAAAACATGTTATCTTTCTGCTTTGAAAAGGAAAGCTTAGATTCTCAGGAATTTATGAGGAGCCCACCCTCTTTCAACACATTCTCTACTCCCTGTCCTTTTCTGAGGGGGGGTTGAGGAGGAAGAATTTTTGCGCATGCAGCCAGGTCCTCTGAATATTTACTTGAAGTAAGTCCCACTGTATTTGTAGGCCTCATTCATAGGTAAGCATGTATAGGAATCCGTAATGCACAGGCTTGGAACCAGTCTCATTGACACATGATAAATGGGATTAATCCAGAGGAGTATCGGGCATCAGTTATGAGGAGAGCCTGGCTGGGAGTCCAGAGTCTGTGAGTTCAAATCCCCGTTCATGTCTCCTGGGTGAAAAGAGCCAGCTAAAGATCACCCCCACAGTGAGTGGCTTAGGGGTGACGTGCCCTGCCACCTGTGCAGCCATGGGCAAGATGTATAGTTCCAAGGAGCCCAGTTGCCCCCCAGCTTGCAGTTGCGGACAAGGAAGGGGCTGGTTTGTGCAACTATGGCAAGCTGAGCAGGCCCTAGCCAGCTGGGGAGGACTAGCCTCAGAGGGACGCAATGGTAAACCCCCTTTGCATATCTCTTACCATGAAATCCCTATTCATAGGGTCGCCATAAGTCGGGATCGACTTGAAGGTGGTCCATTTCCATTTCCATAGTACTCTTAATTTACCCTCTCTTATTTTGTCGTCTTCTACCCCCAGGTAAAAATCTGGTTTCAGAACAGGCGGGCAAAGGAAAGGAAAATCAACAAGAAGAAGTTGCAGCAATCTCAGCCAGGGGTTGTGCACAGTGGATCAGAACCCATGAGCCCAGTGTCCTCCATGCAGCCAGGGACAACTGGCTCTGGCCCCAATGGAGGAGGAGTGTTGGGTGCTCCTGGTTTAGTGCCACCCACTGCACAGTGAGAACTGCTGGAACTAAAAGACTGAGCAGCTGGAGACTTCCTGCTCTCCTTATTTGAAGGGGAGGAACATATGCACACCTGGTGAGAAAGGCCACTGGTCCATCAGTGAAATTGATGATGTGACACTGTAGCTCTGCTTCCCATCTGGACTTCTTCACACGGGAGGGACTTCTCTACACAGCATCACACTCCAGCTTTTGTTGTTGTTGTTGTTGTTGTCCTGCACATTTGTACAAAATGTACTGTTCGCAACCCAAGTTGTGTGGGGTTGGGGGGGGAAGGGAGTTGATCCCTTCCCTGTAATTTGCTTCATTTTGTTTCCACGCTCGTGGTAGGTGCCACGTAACTGACACTTCTCTTCACAATGAAAAACAGTTTCTCAGGGAATTGGGCCTGGAATGCCTTTTGCTGTTTGTTTCTTCTTGTTGTCATTCTTGTGTTTTATCACCAATGTTGTTGGGCGAATGATAAATTTTAATGGGAAAAAGAAGGAAAAAAGGGGGGAATATTAAAGCATGTTTTACTTTTGTTTTTCTGGTACTCTAAATATACCAAAAGAAGGACTGCTTTATCTTACAGCTTGCAGGAAAGATTGGGAAAAGCTGTGGTTGAAATGCCCCAGAGCAAGTTGCTTGATATGAATCTCTTGTACAAGACATCATAAGATTGGCACTGATGGCTATCCTTTCAGATTTATGCTTCG
Organism: Rhineura floridana; assembly: GCF_030035675.1. Taxonomy (NCBI): domain Eukaryota; kingdom Metazoa; phylum Chordata; class Lepidosauria; order Squamata; family Rhineuridae; genus Rhineura; species Rhineura floridana. The sequence goes on from NC_084484.1 coordinate 153,741,859, forward strand.
ATATAGGAAGCGGCCTTACACTGAGTCAAACCACTGACCCATCTAGCTCAGTATTGTCTACACTGACTGGCAGTGTCTCTCCAGGGTTTCAGAGAGGGTTCTCCTCCAACCCAACCTGAAGATGCCAGAGACTGAGTCTGGCATCTTCTGCATGCAGAACAGATGCTCTACTACTGAGCTATGACTATGCTGTGGAAAGAAGCAAATCCATTTTGATCAGGAAGTGGTACTCAAACAGCAAATGTTTTGAAGAAAACATTTGTAAAAAGACATTCATGCTGAGGGCATTTAGCACCTCAGTCCTTAATACAGGTTTGGAAGGGAGTCTCGTTCATCCTGATAGGACTATACTTTTTCATAAGGAACAGGTCCTATTGATCTTATTGGACTTTATTGCTTCATAAGCAAGAGGTGTAGTCCAGAGATCATAAGCTGCCCAATCTTCTGTGCCTGTTTATGAAGAAACACATCCCACGCAGTTCAATGGGACATATTTCTGAGTCACATTGGTGTGTATAGAATCAAACTGTGTAGTAAATTTAGGGCTGCAATCCCTAGAACATTTACTTGAAAGTAGGTTATTAACTGGCCCAATCTACATCTTTCCTACTCTGAAGTATTCCTACTTCAGGTGGGTAGTGGTAATTGAGGCTATCCAATGGAGCTGAGTGCTGGAAGATACAGGACACACAAAAGAAAGTACTTCATCACACATTGCATAGTGACATTTCCTCCTAGATGATGTAGCGATGCTCAACAATTTGAATGGGTTTGAAAGAGGATCAAACAAAAGTTCATGGAGAATAAGTCTATCCATGGCTACTAACCATGATGGCTATGTTCGGTCAGAAGCAGAATCCCTCTGAATACCAGATGCTGGGAAGCACTAACTGGCAGAAAGTGATGTTGCACTGAGATCCTGCTTGCAGGCTTCCCATAGATATCTGGTTGGCCACTGTGAGAACAGGATGCTAGACTATCAAGCTGGTTCTTAGTTTGGTATTTATCACTGTCCTTTTTATTTTACATGTTTAAACTGTCTTTCCAACCAGAAAGGACTTGAGGCAATTTATAAGAAAAAGAACAAGAACATGGTCTAGGGCAGACTTTCCCAACCAGTGTGCGTCCAGATGTTGTTGGACCACAACTCCCATCAGCCTCAGCCAGTATTGCCAATGGTCAGGAAAGATGGGAGTTGTGGTCCAACAACATTTGGAGGCACACTGGTTGGGAAAGGCTGGTCTAGGGGGAAAGTGTTTTGCTCAAGCCCATTGAAGTGAATGAGTGGTGCAGGAGCGTAGTTACTTGTCCTCTGTTTAGTTTCCACTAATTTTGGTGGGCTGCTTGCAGGGTAACTTTGCTAGATTGTATCTCAAGTCCATTCAAGATCTCACACACACACAGCCCAAAAATGGTGTATGGCTGAGAGAATACTTGCATATTGAATTGTTGTGTTTATAATATATGTATATATTTATTCATGATTTGATTGACTTTAAAATAAATTCAGTTATCCATGGGAAACCTCTACTGAGGAAAAGCACCAACTCTGATAAGTGTCTGCAGGGATTTGTTGAAGATCTCATGAGAAGTCCTCTTTCTCCTCCTTTAACTTGTCTTGAAAATGTCGATTATGTGGCAGCTACTTTGTCTCCCAATTCAGTGATGGAGTTAAGACAAAGTGCCAGAGTTCTGAATTGTGATCTGGCAATCTGTGCATTTTTTTTCTTCTGGATGTGCCCATTTTGTGTGTGTTTGGGGTAGGAAGCATTACAAAACTAGGGATGCACCCCCAGGGCTAAATTAAGATAGGCTGAAATTGAAAATAATAGACATGACTGACTTAGGTCCATCATTTTCAATAGGTCTGCTCTGAGCAGAATGCGTCGGATACAACCCTGAGGCATCGCAGTACATTTCAAAGCTAAGCTTCTTTGGTGAATTAAACGAAAGTGCAAATAATCATATGAAATAAATAGCCTGGTTTCCAAAATTCTTCATTACATTGGATCCAACAGTTTTGGCTTTAGTTTTGGTTCTGTTCTGGGGTCAATTTTAACCCAATTCAATTTTAACCCCAACCTATAAGGCTGGTAGAAATTCTAGTCTGGTGGAATACAGAGGCATTTTTAACTGGCAGGTTTTCATGAGATGAAAGCATTGCATCTTACTTCCTAAATACTGAGGGGAAGCCAATTCAACCCTTCCCAATGTACGTGCATCAGATTTGCTTTCCATTTCATAGAAATTTTCCAGCATTGTCATCAGTGCTTTCATAGCCTCCAGTGGGTCCTTGGTGGTTAAAATAGTCTGGATCTAAAGCCCCAGTAGAAAACTACTGGAGGTTTTGGAAACTCATTCCAGTTGATAAGCCTGTAGCCTGTTCCTTACCAGCAGAGATGGGGAACCTGTGTCCCTCCAGATGCTGTTGGACTAAAACTCCCGTAGTTCCTAACTACTGGCCATGCTGGCTGGAGCTGATGTGAGTTGTAGTCCAGCAAAATCTAGAGGGCCACAGGTTCTCCACTCTTGGTTTACAACTATCAGTCAAAGTGATTTCCCCTCTCCCCCAGAAGAATAGCAGCTATCTGTGTGCTCTAGAAAGGTGATAAAAAGGTTCCAACTAGTCTAATCTGTACTATAGCTATTTCCACAGGCCAAATGAGATTCTTACTCAGGTGCTTTACACACGAGTCCCCTGCTCAGTCCTGGGTAGTAGTCAACTAAATCCTACTCATGAGTAGACCCACCAAAATCAATGAACCTAAGTTAGCCATGTTTATTAACTTCAATGGGTCTTACTCTGAGTAGGACTAGCACTGAATACCACACAAAGCCTATAGTTCAGGTCACTCACCACACCTCAGAAAGGTTAGTGTACAGCCGGAAAAGGTGAAGAAAAGGGCAACCCGAATGAGGAAACGTTATGTTTAAGGCTTTTTTAATTTAGAAAAAAATGCAAGTAAGATGGGAAGGAATGACAGAGGTGTATGAAACAGTGAATGCTGTGGAGAAGGGAGACAGTGAGAAGTTTGCTGGAACCCAGAGCCATCCAATGAAGCTGAATGCTGGAAGATTCAAGATAGTCAAAATAAAGTGCTTTACACAGGGCATAGCTGCAATTCGTTCCCACAAGAGGTGGTAACAGCCACCAACTTGGATGGCTTTAAAAGGGGATTAGCCACATTAATGAAAGATAAAGTAATCAATGGTTACTAGTCATGATGGTTACATTGTCTCCAATATCCGAGGCAGCATGCCTCTCGACACCAGTTGCTGGAGAACTTGAACAGGAGAATGTGGTTGCTCTCTGTCATGCTTCTGAGCTTCCTATAGGCATCTGGTTTGCCACTCTGGGAAGAACATGATGGGCTAGATGGACTGTTGGTCTGATCCTGCAGGGGTCTTCAGGTTCAGTGTATTTTTTTACATTTGTACCCCACACATCCTCAAAGGAGCACTTAATGGCATGTCTTGAGGCTTTTGCCATTCTATCTTCAGAACAATCCTGTGAAGTAGGTTTAGGCTGCCTTGATAGTGACTGGCCCAAAATCACCCAGAGCACTGTGGCTCAGCAAGGCTTTGGACCCAGGCTGTGTCTTCATCAGGTGAAGAGCTCTTCCAAATTGGGAAGGTGGCATTAATTAACTCCAGTAATTCAGAAGTATACAAACAGCATAAATTTAAAAAATCAACTTGTCGGTCAAATAAAATATATTGTTTTGTATATTGTACTGAAAAGGAAGTGATTTGTGGCTTAAACCCAGTTACCTGCCTACTAGATGTAATCTGTATTAAAAGTTCAGCCCTGGAATGAAAAAAGAAAATATTTCCTCTAAGTATGTGCAGAGTGCCACATCTCCCCTACCGAGTGCCGTATGATCCCTGACATCACCCACCTGCAGTAGTACTGACATTTCCCCTGCTCCTACAGTGTGACAAGCTAGAATACAACAGGTGGGACTTCTCTCAATACTGCCAGAGGAGAAACCTTCACCTGTTGAATTTCTGTCTCTACACATCCCTTAAAAGAAGACCTGTGGGGTGGAGTGGGGGCAGGGAGGGGACACAATGACCTGAATAGGATGAAAGTACAAAGCTGGAAAAACAAGCCGCATTTGTTTCTTTTTCCCGGCAAGCTGGAGCCCCGGTACCTCTTTAAAAATGTATTAATAACCGCCTAATAGCTGTGGAGGGCGCAAAGGGCAGGCCTAGTTAGAGTTCTCCCAGTTGAATCCATCCTGCTCAGCAGCTCTGGAAGCCGCTGCAGCCACACCCGGAGCCCAGGCACGCTGGCGACGAAGGAAGTCTCGTGTGCCTCCGTTGCTATGGAAAGCCTGTCAATAAAGCGTGTTTGGATTGTGGAGGGAAGCACAAGGTCTGTTTGCTTAGTGGTTAGAGGTGCAAAAGTCGGCATTGTCCCACTGGCAGCAGAGCAGGGGGGAGGGGAGGAAGAAACCTCCGCAGAAGCTCAAGGGTTATGACCCGCACTTCTTGCCCCAGAGCCAGAGATCATGACAGCAAGCACGGGCGGGCGCAAGAGACGCTTAAGGTTCCCCGTCAGCGTGATTTGGAGCCCGGAAAAAGCAGGCCGGCAGTTGAAGAGCGCAAAATCAGGCCTGTGCGAAAAGGTTCCTGGGACATAGAACTTGACCTGGGATTTTCCTCACTTGAGGGGGGGTATGAGTATTTCAAATCAATCCGCAAGAGGGTTGCTTGCTGGGTATCTGACCTGAAATTTCAAGGAGCGAGGGGGTGGGGTTAGGCTCTTTTTCAGGGTCTCCACGGCGGGGGACATCTCAGGAAGAGGAGGGGAAATCCCAAGGGGCCTCTCCAAGTCCGTAACTGGCGGCCTTAGTTTTCAGGGTGAGGACCTAAGAAATTTTGGGAACCGTCATCAGTAATGTGATTTAAATTGAAAAGGGGTTACGAAACAGAAAGCTGCAGCTCAACGCACATTTTATCGGGGAATAAGCAACTGAACTCATTTGGACTTCCTTCTTAAGTAAACATGCACATGATTGGGCTTGAAACAATTGACTTGAAAGCAAGCGGTTTCATTAAAGGACCTCGTGCGGCGTGATCTAAGCGTGTTTACTCAGAAATATGGCCCACTGAGTCTCATGGGCCTTACTCTGCAGTAAATAGCAGGTGCATAGAACTATAGCTTTAGTGTCTTCCTTAGGCTCTTTGACCGTGTGTGAATGCAGTTTTCAACCAACAGCCGTTAGGCTGGCCACTTAAGCATTGCCAAAAAAAGAGGAGATGCATCACTAAGAAAAGATAAAGAGGGAGCAGAATTGCATAAAATTTGCTTATGCTTATATATGTGTATATGCAGATAAAGAAATAATGGTTAAAATTTAAGTAGAAATACAACACATCTGTTCATAGTGGGGAACAAGACAGGGACTTGTGTGCCTGCCTGATCAGCCTACAGGTCAGATGTTCACAGCTGGACTGGAGAGCCCTATCTTCAAATAGAGGGCTGTCCTCTAAAGTAGAACACACTGCCACCCTAATAGACATTCACTGAGGGCCATGCAGGAAGGTGAAATGAGAACCTTTCCAGAAGTTGCTTGTTGCACAAGGAATGTGCAGATGTTGCAGAAGATCAGAACTTCTTTGCTCAAGCTCACCTTGGGTTGTTGCTAGGGTCAATACGATACTTCTCCATCCTCTGTAGCTAGTGTTACTTTAGTGCTATTTTGAGTGCTAACAGATTTGGGGTATATGTATGTGCTTTTTCTATTATTTCCAAGGTCCCTGACATTTCCATTCCTAGCCTTTTTGTGTTACCTGGAAACCAATGTGCTTTATTAGTCCACTGTCCATAGTTACAACACCAGAGCTGTATACATTCATTCTGGACTAGGCAAAGAGAGAAGTATTCTGTCCTGTGTACGCAAGCCCTTGGGCAGAAGGAAATGCCTCACTTCTGAATCTTCATGGGGTCACCTATTTTCCATTTTAACCCAGTCATTGCTCTTGTATCTGTTACAGCAGTATGATCTTAGGACATTAGGTGAAAATGCTTGTCTCCATGTTGCAAAATTATTTGCATGTTGATTTTTTTAAAAAATGAACATACTATTTGTTTTTAAAAAATCAGTACATGATTTAATATTTGCTGATTTAACAAAACAATCAGCACATAGGTAAAATGCTAACAGACTAAAACCTTAGTAGACCTCTCCCAACAGCCCATTTCTCACCCCATCCATTCACACCCTTCCTTCAACCCATCTATCCTCTTTCCGTGACATAATTAAGATTCTGCCAATGCCACAATACACAATGTTTTCATATATATATTTAAAAGCATCTCTGCTTAATATTTCAAAGTCTTAAGCGGTATACAAAAATACAAGAAAAATAAAAGAACAGCATCAAAAACAGGCACTAATAGTGAAACAGTATTATACACAAACATAGGAACCTGCCTTATACTGAGTTAAACTACTGGCCTGTCTAGCTCAGTATTGCCTACACTGACTGGCAGCAGCTTTCCAGGGTTTCAGAGAGGAAGTCTCTCTCAGCTGTACCTGGAGATGCCAGGGATTGAACTTGGAGACTTCTGCATGCAAAGCAGATGCTCTAATGTTGAGCTACGGCTCTTCCCCTCAGAGAAACCAAAACAGAGAAGAGTGAGAAGCAAAGTCTGGGTGACATGAAAAATCCTACTTTTCAGCTAGTTGCCATGTATACATCCATAGAATCACGGATTTATAGAGAAAGAAGGGAGTTGGAGGTCAACTACTATGAGCATTTCCCAAGAAAGCAAGTGGGTGGTTTTTCCTGTTCAGAGGTGCATGTGCGACTGTTGACAATTGTAATGGAATGTTAACAGTCTCCACATTGTAAATGTTCACTGTAAGATACAGACAGCAGCATTTGTGTAATATTCATTAATAGTAATAATAATTCCATAGGTCTTTTATTTACTTAGTTTTAAAAAATCACTTAATATAATAAAAATGTCTAAGCGCTTTACATAAATAATGAAAGTACAAACAGTACCATTCAATAAGATCCCTAAAATCGAAGTAAAAATAGAACAGAAGTATATATCACTGCTAAAACGGAGCAATGTGCAAAAGAGAGCATTAAATATTATGAGTCAAGAGTCCAGGAAAGCTTGGGTCAACATATATACATAAAGAGGCTAACAGCACAATCCTGTATGTGTCTACTCAGAAGTAAGCTCCATTGAGTTCATTGGGGCTTGCTTCCAGGTAGCTGGGTATAGAATTGCAGCTTCATTACGGAAATTCCTTGAGAAGCAAGTGGGTTGAAAAGGTTTACAGATCTGTTTATGAAATGCACTCCAAATGAGATGAAAATGTTCATAAAACTTTTTCACTGTAGCTACAACCAATGTATCGAACACTGATGTACACTGTTCCACCCATGCAGTTCTTGGAGAGGGCCTATCTCTGTGTGGGTCCAGTATAAGGCCCCACCTCATGCCCTTTAATCTTGCCCTGGATGGTTATCCATTACAGATAATTCCTAATCCTATCTGCAATGGAAGTGACCCATCCATTCAATTCTTCTTAATTAACAGAAGTGACTTCCCCTTCTTTAGAAGTGCCCTTCTCCCTCCAGCTGGCCATTTACAATCTATTGACCCCTAGTCCTGGAAACAATTAGTGTCACAGCATATATATATCATCTGACACAATTAGCACACTCTCGGAGCTCCTTTACCCCAATACAGAAAGCAGACGAAATAACAAGCAAGTATCCAATCACTTAACAGGCCTTCCTACAGGAGGGTGGGAGGAAGCAACATTGAAGGGGGAAAGGTCAGGCAATCAGAGGAAGGACACACGCAACAGCAAATACGGTTAGCATAGAAAACCCAAGGGCCTCGTTCCCTGCAAGCATTCTAGGCCCCTTTGTCATCCTCCAGGTGCTCTTTGATGTCAGAGGCCATTGTGAGCTCTCCTGGTCCTTGCCTTTGGGCTGGGCCTTCTTCCTTTTGCTTTGCCTCTCTCCTAACTTCAAAGGGGCCCCAGTCCAAGCTTTTCTGGATATTTGGTTATGTTTGAAGGTTGGCAAAGAATGGCTCAGGGAAACTTTGCTTTATAGAGGGCACACTACTCTGCTTACTATTCCCTTGGAAGAGGGCTCAGATGCACTCTTTCTTGTAGTTATTCAGACACTCCCTTCCACCCTCCTCAGTCCATATGTCCATGGCTTTTCAGCTTATAAAGCACTGGATCCTCATCAATCTGCAGGGCAGATGGAACCTATGGCAGGACTAATATAGACTGTACTCTTTCCGCACAATTCAAGCTGTGGATGTCAGGGTGAGGCTGGGTTGACTCCACATGCCACATCATGCTTGGTGTTGGTGATGATGTTGAATTGCTCCAAATGAGAAGGGACATAGCTTGGTGGCAGAGCATCTGCTTTGCCTGCAGAAGGTCCCAAGTTCAATCCCCCAGCAGGTATGGATGAGAGGGACCCCTATCTGAAACCCTGGAGAGCCACTGCCAGTCAGTGTGTAGACCAGCCTTTCCCAACCAGTGTGCCTTCAGATGTTGTTGGACCACAACTCCCATCTTTCCTGACCATTGGCAATGCTGGCTGAGGCTGATGGGAGTTGTGGTCCAACAACATCTGGAGGCACAGTGGTTGGGAAAGGCTGGTGTAGACAATACTGAGCAAAATGGGCCACTGGGCTGACTCAGTATCAGACAGCTTTCTATGTTCCTGTCTTCCAGCTTAAAATAAAGGCCCCTTTCCTGATGAAATTACAGGGCTGGGAGCTGCTGTACTGTATACCTCTCTGGTAGCATTAGAAAATCTGGGCCATGGGGGAAATTGAAGCTCAGTAGCAGAGCTTGGAAAAGTTACTTTTTTTGAACTACAACTCCCATCAGCCCCAGCCAGCATGGCCACTGGATTGGGCTAATGGAAGTTAAAGTTCAAAAAAGTAATTTTTCCAAGCTCTACTCAGTGGTAGAGTCCATGCTTTGCATGCAGAAGATCCCAAGTTCAATACTTTTATTATTATTATTATTATTATTATTACATTTTATTTATACCCCGCCTTTTGGCCAAAGGCCCTCAAGGCGGCTTACAAAGAAAAATAAACACAGGTATAAAAATACAATATAAAAATACAATAAAAATACAATAAAAGCAATACAATTTACAATAATTAAATTAAATAACAATTAACTATAATAACAAATAAAATTAAATAACAAATAACATCATTATTGGCACCGCCAAGAAAGAGGAGGTGATGTTAGCGGGGGTGGCAGCTCCCAAGAGGCAGAAGGGCGACAGACATTTGTTACAGCAAAGCTGTTTGCTGTTTCAACGTTGCCTTCCTCTCCATGTCCTCAGGCTCACTCAGCTGCTGCTCCCCGGGCTTCTGCTGCTGCTGGTGGTGATGGTATGTTTGTTTTTAACACTGAATTTTAAACTGTTGTAACCAGTGGCAGCTGGTGGCTCCTATGTCAGTGAGGGCAGTGAATCCGTTCTTTGTTTTAGTCCAAACTTGGACAGCTCCTTGAAAGTTTGGACTGAATCCTGGTGCAGATTCCATTTCCCCACTGATATGGAGCCACCAGCTGCCATTGTTTGCAACCTGCCCTGGGACCTGCTGGTGAACTGTGGGTAATAAATGTAACCACACCACAACCACCACCATCATCTCCAGGTAGGAGTGAGGGTCAGTGTAGACAATATTGAAATACAGGGATGGGTAACTTTTTGAGCCTGTGAGGGTATGGAGAGAGTGACCAAGCAGGATTGAACTCCTCATCTATTAGCTAGTGGGTGGGGAGTTCAATCCTCCTTTCTGCAGGGATAGGCTGCACCTATTCTGCAAGGATAGGCTGTTCTGTGGGGAACTCACTTGCACAGCTGAACCATGCAAGATTAGCTCCCTGACCATCACCTTTCTGCAGAGATTACCTGCTAACGTGAGCACATATCTCTGTCTGCCCCACATCTAATGTCACCGGTGATTGTGGTTTGGGGGAAATGGCCTTGCAGGCTAAGTGGGGACGCCTGGCAGACTAATTGTGTGGTCTGGAGGTTGTCCATCCCAGCTGAAATAGATAGACCACAGGTCTAACTCAGTATAAGGCAGCTCAGTATAAGGCAGCTTCCTGTGCTTGTGTGATACAAACCCTTCCCAACAAGAATATTGCCCCAGTTCTCTGGAAGGGTGTGGGAAGGACGTGTGTCGTAGGCTCCTGTTACACTGAGTGAGATCATACAGAGACGTCGAGTGGGGCACCTTCCAGCTCCATTTCTCTTTCCATCTCACTCAAGGGAGGCAATGATGAGTGCTGAACTGGTGTCTCGGACTAGGGAGGTACTCCAGATATGCTGCATGGACAGCTGGTGTAGGTGCAAGGCAAATGACAGGATGCTGAAGCAAATGGGTGGGAGGAGCTTTGGCAGACTTTTCCCCACTGCACCTGGCTTTTGAAGGTGTGCAACCAGTGTGTGGGTTGCAAAATCATAAGAGCCCTTACGTAAGCTTGTGAATTACTCAGGGCTGGCTCAAGACATTTTGCTACCTGGGGCAAAGGACAAAATGGTTCTCCTCTCCTCCATTCCACATACTGAAGCCAATTGGACTGGAAGTTGATTTTTTTCTTCAGCGCAAGTGATGGGATGCCCATCACTAGCTCAAGGGTAGGGTTGCCAGGTTCTTGGCCTGAGACTGATCCTGTTTCTTTAGGAGAAGAGAAAGTCAGCCAAATGCAGGTGTTCTTGCAACTCTATAATGGGAAAAACCACAAGGTGAAATACTCCCTTCCTCCTGCACAACTTTTAAAGATACAGAAGACTTCTTGGTTGCCAGACCCTGCCTCCAAAAGGTCTTCTGTATCTTTAAAAGTTGTGGAGGGGGGAGGGAGAATTCCACCTTGTGGTTTTTCCCATTGCAGAGTTGCAAGAACACCTGCACTTGGCTGACCTTCTCTTCTCCTAAAGATACAGGATCAGTCTCAGGCCACGGACCTGGCAACCCTACTCAGGGGGCACCAAACAAGCTGCATGGCATGCAAAGGTCTGTCCTCCACCAGAGGGGAATGGTTGGGGATCTCAGAAGGAATGGCAAGGGGCTGCTATTGCTACCCACTCACCCACATAACCCATCACCTTCTTCCTAAGGCTTCCACTTAACTCTTCCTGTTGATGGGGCTGGGCCTGAGATTACTGCAATGGTGTGGGATGAGCACACCCTACCGTAGCTCCCATGCTGATGAGGGGATTTGGGAAGAGGCTCCAGGATAGGGATAGCAAACCTGGTGCTCTCCAGATGTTTTGAATGATATTTCCCATCATCTATCACTATTGGCCATGCTAGCTAGGGCTCAATAACAGGCTCAGGTTACAGGAAGCCAGAATATCAGCAAAAACCTCCTATTTGGTAGAGCGGTACAACAATGGAACCAATTACCTAGGGAGATAGTGGGCTCTCCAATCCTGGAGGCATTCAAGAAGCAGCTGGACAGCCATCTGTCAGGTATGCTTAGGTTAGATTCCTGCAAGCAGGGGGTTGGACTCGATGACCTCAGAGGCCCCTTCCAACTCTACTATTCTATGTTTCTATGATGGGAGCTGTAGTCCCAGCTGAAAGTTATGGTACAGCAAACCAGCAAATGGTGGCGCTGTAAGGGTAAGCTTGTTGGGCTCTGGTTCTGAAGACATGGGTTCACATCCCTGATCAACAATGATGTTCAGTGGGTGACCTTGAGCCAGGTACTGTCTGAGCATCCCGTTCCTAACCAAGGGATCAGGTGCTCAGGTCAGACCTGTCCTGTAACACCCCTCCTTCCAAACACATGGCAAATAAGGCTCCAGCAGATGCCATCATAGCTCCTGCTGTGGAAAAAAAAACACTAGAGCTCTGCTCACTGCCTTCCTCCTCTACCTGCTTCAGGATTTCTGTGCCTGAACAGGGCTCTGTGGTTTCTGTGTTCTGCTGTGGAGAAATTAAGACAGAGGAGCTTCTCTGCAATGTTCCTTACAATGCTTGGACAGGCAAAATGAACATGGTGCCTTATAGCCTTGCTGCTTGAAAAAGGGCAATTGCTTGTGAGAATACACAAGGGGAGGCACCCTAGCTTGCTGTTTTATGAATGGAGCAGGAACATAGAAAGCTGCCTTAAACTGAATCAAACCGCTGGTCCATTTAGCTCAGTACTGTTTACACTGACTGGCAGCAGCTCTCAAGGGTTTCAGACAACAGACATTCCCAGCCATGCTAGGAGATACCCTGGATCAAACCTGGGTCCTTCTGCATGAAAGGCAGATGCCCTACCACCAAGTACCACTATGTACATCTACATAGAAATGGCAAGCTGGAGTCCTTCCTGCGCTGGTGTTGGTTCTGCTTCTGAAGAAGGGTTCCAACCTGACATATTCTGAAGTAGGTTGTTGGAACCCTTCAGCCCCCACCAGTAGATCTACTCATGAGGAGGTACTAATGAATAAGTGCCCCATCCTTTCACATGACCCTGCATGAATTGGTGCATGCTGCCCAATTGTAGCCATATTTATTCAGAAGTGGATCCAGTTGATTTTAGTGATATTTACTCTAAAGTAGTTGTGCTTTGAATTCCACCTTTAGGCTTAGAACTAGCGCCTTCTAGTGTCATAAAAGTGAGAATGCCAATAACTGATGATGTGTAAAATATTGTTCTCTGCCTTTGACTTACTGTGCAAAATTTAGCAAGTTCTCTTAGTGACCATCTTTATACTGTATTGTTTTTCACATAACCAAATATACCTTGTTATTAAATTACTGCGATTATTATATCTTAATTCATTTACGTTACACTTTAAAATTACAAAGTACTTATTGTCTTTACTTTTCATATTTTCACAATAGTCCTGTAATGTAGGTCAGTGATTTTTTTTCATTTTCATTTCCTTTTTTTTATTTTTAAAAAATCAAGGGTGATAAAGAGCAGGACCCACAGAAACCTTCAGTCAGCCCTGAAATGTACTCTGTTAAGTTTTCCATTAATTTCAGGTTCTTATGGGGTGTTAACTGAAAACTCCTAATCCAGGTTTTTTTTAAAAGTCGGTGGAAAGTCTCCAGTTTACTTACCTTGAAATTGGACATTGCTCTTTAACTCTTCTAAAGACTTTAATTGATTACATAGGGCTTTGTAGCTTGGAATGACGCATTAGAAAATACCAGGATACACAGATTGTTGGAGCAATTATATTTATTTCTTCTGGTGTGCAAACCTTCCTAAATAAGGGATCATACTTTTTTTAGGAGCTCAGCACAATTCTCATGACCAGAAATGTATTTTCAGAAAACAAAACCCACAGATTAGTTCCCGTGGGGCAGAGTAAGGAACTATGACCATTTTCCATATTAGTTGTACTGATGATGTCATATTATACAACATGCTTCCAAAATATGCTTGCCAAGGGTTAGATATGAATGCTTAAGATTTATTGATTGACTGACTCACTTCTAGGCTACTTACCAAAATAGTTATAGTACTTATCCATCAGCATGGAAGCTGAAAATTGGCACATATTTTTCCAAGATGCTCTGTTTAGTAGAAAAGTAGTCTGAAAATGAGACATTTGAATCTCTCTCTCAAAATTGGAGACATGAAACATTTTCAGGCTTTTCTCGTTATCAGGGTGTCTTGGATTACATATGAATCCATTTCAGAGTGATGTGTGATCTACATTTTCTTCAGCAAAATGAATTGTTTTAAAAAAGATGTGGGGAACCTTTGGCCCTCCAGGTGTTGCTGAATTACAACCCCCATCATCCCTTGTCATAGGCCATGCTTGCTGGGGCTGATGGGAATTGTAGTTTAGCAACATCTGAAGGGCCAAAGGTTCTCCACTTGTGTTTTAAAATAATGACAGTTGGAGGCCCTTCCCTGGAAGAACCCTCTATCTTTACAAGTATTGATGGGCATTCAGCATTTCTCTGAGTGAAAACAAGGACAAAGTGTCATCTCTCTGACCTGCTGCAAAAGCTTGGGCCATGATGTGGAGACCCAAATTTGCCCAAGTTCTCTCTTGTTTCCCAGGGGAAATCCAAAGGCAGGGCAACCATCAGTACATCTGGAGTTAACATGGTTGCAAGGGTTTGCCTGAAAAGGTTTGTGGACTGTTTGCCTCAAGTAGTCCCACACTAGTTGTTTTAGGGGGAAAAAATCAGGGGGAACTCTTTAGGATTGATTCACAAGATGCTCTGCAGGAGAGAGGGCCTCCAACAGATACCATTGCATCAGGAGTTCTGTTCCACATAATGAAGGAATCAGGTCTTCAGTGTGACAGCACCTACCCTTTATATATCAGACAGACGACCTCTCTATTACCTTCTGGTACCTACTACAGACATTCCTCTTTCAGCAAATCTTTTAAGTGGCGTTGTTTCTTAATCCCAGTCTCTATCTGTATTGGACTTGCAATTGTTTTCATATATGTTTTTTCTTGGTGATGTTTTTCTTGTTAAATTGCTTTGGGATGTTTTATGGGATGTGATTCACACATTTAAAAAGGGGGGTAAGAAAAGTAGTTGGGTTATTAACAGCAGTCTGCACTAGCCGTTTCAGAATGCCATCATGACTTTATGGAGAGATGCCCATGGTGCCATGCAGCTCCACCACATTCAAGGAGAGCAAGAAGGACACAGGTGGAGACTATCTCAGGGTCTGCTGTAGCTGGACTTTACTTTCCCCTATTCTCATCTACAAGGCTTTTTAAACCACCAGTTGCCATGTGGGAAGGACCCTGATAACCTTTTAATAGGTTAATGGTGTTTACTGTGTTTTAAAAATATATAATTTCATGTTACTTGGAAGGATTTGTAACCTGAAAAGTATGGTGATGATGATAGTCCTTTGAAATGGAAATGGACTGACTTCAAGTCGATCCCGACTTATGGTGACCCTATGAATAGGGTTTTCATGGTAAGCGGTATTAGCATGAGGATAATCATGCTCTGACATCTCTCGAAGGTGGTGACTTTGGTACAAGGCATCCTATGTACCTTGTGGTCCAAAACAGAGATGATACAAAGTTATTGTCCACGCGGGGACCACTCGCCAATTTCTAGTGGGCTACCTCATGAAGGGGTGAAGAACCTTTTTCAGCTTGGGGGCCACATTCCACCATGGGGAACCCACTGAAGGCCACGTGGCAGTGGTAAGTGGGGCCAGAGACAAAGAGGGGTGAGGCAATGGATGTGACTGACTCTTTGCACGGTTGGGTACATTCTAGCTACACAAAAGCCAGAGGTTTCTACACACACACACACACACACACACCCCTCTCAATCCTCCATCCAGGCAAGGAATAAGCCTGATTTGAGGAGGGGGCAAGCAGGGCCTGTGAGGGATGTGGCCTGGGGAGGGGGCATGACTGAAGCAGAGTCCCAAGGGCCAGACAGAGAGGCCTGGAAGGCCACATTTGACTCCAAGGTATGAGGTTCCCTAGTGTTTGCTTAGTATATGCTGGCTGCTGGGATTCTTTGAAGAATGTTAATTAGGTGGAGGCTGGCATGATCCAACCAGTAATGACTTTCTTACGTTCTTAAGCAAGACTGTAAATTTAGGATCACTTAGTTAGGCTTGAACTCTTCCTTTGTACATTTAAAACAGTGGGCCACTGAGATTCTGGGGTGGGGAACACCCAAAGCAACCCACGCAAACCTGAAGTTAGCCCACAGCAGAATAGTCTCTGAATGCCATAAGTGTTATTTTCCAGAGCAGCAGTTTGCATGACAAATGATTATTCAAATACTGGCTGTGGTGAGAAAAAACCACTAGGTGGCAGTGTTGGCTCTTACTTCAAAGCAGGGACAAAGAGAATGAATGAAAAGATCAAATTGGACAGAAGGCATCACCAGGCAGTGTGAATGTAGCTTTCCCCAGTAGTTGTCAGTAGTAGAGCTGAAATATGATTTTTAACAACACTGAACATCTGGCATGACGTGTTTGTCATCTCTACCTTGGATCTGCCATCTTTCCATGAATCTCTGAAAAGGAAGCCAGATTATGAAAATGTCAGCCAGCTGTACGGACATTCTGAAGAATAAATGACAGGGAAAGTTGTGGCCTGCACTGCTCAACCAAAAGCAGAATGGTGAAACTGAGTCCTTATGTTTGATTCATTTGGGGGAAGGTCAGAGCTCAGTGGCAGAGCAGCTGCTTAGCAGGCAGAAGTTCCCAGATTCAATTCCTGGCATTTCCAGATAGGGCTAGGAATGTCCCCTGTCTGGAACTCTGGAGAGCTGCTGCCAGTCAGTGTAGACAATACTGAGCTAGATGGACCAATGATCTGACTCAGTGTAATGCAGCTTGCTATGTTCCTATGTATTCCCTAAAAATTATCTCACCACATTTTGTCTCTGAAGGCTGATTCACACGCAAAGAAGCCTGGATAACACATCTCCTTGAATGTGTGAATGAAGACAAATTGCTTGTGGTGGTGCAAGCAACTGAAATTTCTGTCTGTGGAGACTATTTGGGGCATTGAAATCATTGCTTGATATTGCAGTCAGCCAGCAATGAATATGCTTGCATGTCTGAACCCATCCTGACAGTGGCATAATCACACACTCAGATTTTGTACTCTCTGGTGCCATGTACTCTTAGGCTGGCCATGGTGCATTTTCCAATTTCCACTGTATTTAGTTCAAATTTTAACCAAATTCCAGCTCCAGAAAATGGAAATAAACAACTGAGGATATTGATCACCTATAGCATCGCTTCCTGCAGTTCATATACATTCCTCCACTCGAATTAAATTCAGTTTAATTCTTTTTTTTTTAATCATTGATTTTTATTCAAATTTTCAAAGACAAAACAAAACAAACAAAACAAATTAATAACTATTACAATAAAAACTATTGACTTCCGATTTGTCGTAGATTAGCTATAGGTCTATGATATATAACAAACCTGTCTCTTAATAAAATTATACAATCACTTCCTCCAGTGGTTATCTTAATTGGTATCAAATCTCATTAACATCATTTTATTCTTTCCCCAAAAAGTCAAAGAGAAGTTACTAATCCTTGAGATATATATCCATCAATTTTTCTCCAAATAGACATGTCAATTAATCCATCTCTTCAGGTCTACTAAGTCCAGTAATTTCAATAGCTCTTCTCCCATTATCAATATTGATTCCATTTTCCATCTTTGCACACCCAATAATCTTGCTGTCATAATGATTCCATCTTCCATCTTCCATCTTTGCACACCCAATAATCTTGCTGCCATAGTCATATAATAAGAGTCTGATAGGAATTTCTTTCATCACAAATATTTCCTTGCCATCAATTCTGAATGTGTTACTGAAATGTTGTTGTAAAGTTGTGTCTCTGTTCCTCTTCTTTACAGAATGCACCAGCACATCTCTTGAGAGTTTTTCCATTGTCACATATCTGGAATTAATTCTATAAACTTTCTCTATTTCAAGTTCCATCAAATCCTTCCAATCCAGGAATTTTTTTGTGCCATTGATATATTTATCTCTAATCTCTTCACCAATTCCTTCAGGGACAGCGCTGAATTCCAAACAGTAATATTTGTCTTTAGGATCCATCACAACCATAAAATCCAAATCTTTTTCCAGGTCCATATTTAATAAATCTATTCCAGTCTCCAGGGCTTGAGCCTTCCCTTTGATCTTTCTTTCATCTTCTTTTTCTTGTCCAGTTATAGAATCCTGAATTTCTTTCAGCTCCTGTCTCATTTTGCCAAATCCAATTTTCATCTCTTGCCTGTTCTGTCCCAGCTCTTGTTTCGTTAGCTTGATCTCATTCATTATTTTCTAAAACATATTTAGAGAGAGAACCCCTTCCTGAACATCCAGGGTCTCAGCTGCCTTCTTGATTGTCATTCTTAAAACCAAAAGAACAAACCCCCTTCAATTCCAATATAGTCACTGTACTCAAGCAAAGAACAGTTTATTTCTTTTTTTCAGCCACAAATGAGTTAATCTTCCAAGCCAGATGACATCACCCTCTAGACAGCACGAACTGTCTTATCTCTTATATGTCCAAAACAAATTTAGTTCACAGCGTCCAAATGGTTAGTAGCATAAAGAATAAGCAGATTCGCCAAAAAAAAAAGTAGACCAGAAAAAATAGTCCCAGACATATAATACTCAAATGTCAAATAAATCAAATGTTCTCTTCAAATTAGTTGCCTCTCATCCGTTTATATCTTTAAAATGCTCAATTCCATGCCAGCTTTTTGCAATAAAAACAAAGATAAGCTATTTTGATTTTCTTCCTCCTTAATTCCGTGTGTAAAAGAGAAAGTTATAACTCACCCAGGGCTTCTTTGTTGCTAACTCTTTGACAAATCTCTTTTGCAGTAACGATAACAAAATGATGATAATAGACAGGAGGATGCTTGCCTGTTAATTTCCGTTTTTCTTTAAAGAAAAAAAAAGTCTCGCTTAATCAGTTAGAGCCTGTTTGTAATCCCTGGCTCCGTCCGACGTTGCTCGTGCCTTCCTTCATAGGCAATTCCAATGAATTCCAGTCCAACAAACAAAACGAAGCTTTCTGTGGATAATCTCTTCGTTTCTCCCTTACCTGGGAGAAAATTTTTTCCAGTCAAAAAATCTTCTGACTAGTTTTATAACTGAAAAAGCTTCCTCTGAGACGGGAGCTCGTCTCAGAGGCTGCACAGGCGGAGCAATTCCTCCTGGGAAGTCAAATTCTGTTTAATTCTTGAAGAGTTCTGAGCCCTGAAGTCTTCTAATATTTTGTTTATTGATTTCAGTCCATCTTCTGAAACTTGACAATATGAAAATTAATGTTTGAGACTATTCATATCTATTAATTATCTATTATCATTGTCCTTCCACAAAGAGCATAAATGTTATAAATGAATGGATGGATGAATGATGATTTATTACATTTATATCCCACCTTTCCCCTAAAGAGGTCAAGGTGGTGTACAAACATGGTTCACCTCCCCTTGATTTTATCCTCACAACAACCCTGTGAGGTAGGTTAGGCTGAGAGAGTGTCCGGGCCAATGTTCCCCAGTGAGCTTCATGGCTGAGCAGGAATTTGAATCTTGGTCTCCCAAATCCCAGTCTGACAATCAAACCATTGCACCACACTGACTCTCTAATAAGAGCATGAGAAGCTGCGTTATATTGAATTGGATCATTTGTCATAGAATCATAGGATCATAGAGTTGGAAGGGGCCTATAAGGCCATTATATCCAATCCACTGTTCAATGCAGGAATCCAACTTCAAGCATACCTGACAGGTGGCTGTCCAGCTGCCTCTTGAAGGCCTCCAGTGCTGGAGAGCCCACCACCTCTCTAGATAATTGGTTCCATTATTGTACCACTCTCACAGTTAAGAAGTTTTTCCTAATGCTCAGTTGAAATCTGGCTTCCTGTAACTTGAGCCCATTATACCATGCCCTGCACTCTGGCATGATTGTGAAGAGATCCTGGCCCTCTGTGTGGCAACCTTTCAAGTACTTGAAGAGTGCTATCATATCGCCCCTCAGTCTTCTCTTCTCCAGGCTAAACATGCCCTGTTCTTTCAGTCTCTCCTCACAGGGCTTTGTTTCCAGTCCCCTGATCATCCTCGTTGCCTTCCTCTGAACCAGTTCCAGTCTGTCTGCATCCTTCTTGAAGTGCGGAGACCAGAACTGGACACAGTACTCAAGATGAGGCGTAATCAGTGCCAAGTAGAGGGGAACCAACACTTCACGCAATTTGGAAACTATCTTGTTCAATACTATCTATGCTGACTGGCAGTCGAACTCCAGAGTTTCAGGCATGAGACATTCCCAGTTCTACCATCGGCATGCAAGGTGTATGCCCTGCCACTGAATACCACTATGTATGGCAGATGCTCTAAGCTGAACCATGGTTCTGAACAGCAGGAGACCATCTAGGGAGGCGATTGGACCCTTGGATGATAAGGGAGTCAAAGGTGTACTAAAGAACGATAAGGAGATTGCAGAGAAGCTAAATGAATTCTTTGCATCTGTCTTCACAGTGGAAGATATAGGGCAGATCCCTGAACCTGAACTAACATTTGCAGGAAGGGATTCTGAGGAACTGAGACAAATAGTGGTAACGAGAGAGGAAGTTCTAGGCTTAATGGACAATATAAAAACTGACAAATCACCGGGCCTGGATGGCATCCACCTGAGAGTTCTCAAAGAACTCAAATGTGAAATTGCTGATCTGCTAACTAAAATATGTAACTTGTCCCTTGGGTCCTCCTCCGTGCCTGAGGACTGGAAAGTGGCAAATGTAACGCCAATCTTCAAAAAGGGATCCAGAGGGGATCCCGGAAATTACAGGCCAGTTAGCTTAACTTCTGTCCCTGGAAAACTGGTAGAAAGTATTATTAAAGCTAGATTAACTAAGCACATAGAAGAACAAGCCTTGCTGAGGCAGAGCCAGCATGGCTTCTGCAGGGGAAAGTCCTGTCTCAGTAACCTATTCGAATTCTTTGAGAGTGTCAACAAGCATATAGATAGAGGTGATCCAGTGGACATAGTGTACTTAGACTTTCAAAAAGCGTTTGACAAGGTACCTCACCAAAGACTTCTGAGGAAGCTTAGCAGTCATGGAATAAGAGGAGAGGTCCTCTTGTGGATAAGGAATTGGTTAAGAAGCAGAAGGCAGAGAGTAGGAATCAACAGACAATTCTCCCAATGGAGGGCTGTAGAAAGTGGAGTCCCTCAAGGATCGGTATTGGGACCTGTACTTTTCAACTTGTTCATTAATGACCTAGAATTAGGAGTGAGCAGTGAAGTGGCCAAGTTTGCTGACGACACTAAATTGTTCAGGGTTGTTAAAACAAAAAGGGATTGCGAAGAGCTCCAAAAAGACCTCTCCAAACTGAGTGAATGGGCGGGAAAATGGCAAATGCAATTCAATATAAACAAGTGTAAAATTATGCATATTGGAGCAAAAAATCTTAATTTCACATAGACGCTCATGGGGTCTGAACTGGCGGTGACTGACCAGGAGAGAGACCTCGGGGTTGTAGTGGACAGCACAATGAAAATGTCGACCCAATGTGCGGCAGCTGTGAAAAAGGCAAATTCCATGCTAGCGATAATTAGGAAAGGTATTGAAAATAAAACAGCCGATATCATAATGCCGTTGTATAAATCTATGGTGCGGCCGCATTTGGAATACTGTGTACAGTTCTGGTCGCCTCATCTCAAAAAGGATATTATAGAGTTGGAAAAGGTTCAGAAGAGGGCAACCAGAATGATCAAGGGGATGGAGCGACTCCCTTACGAGGAAAGGTTGCAGCATTTGGGGCTTTTTAGTTTAGAGAAAAGGCGGGTCAGAGGAGACATGATAGAAGTGTATAAAATTATGCATGGCATTGAGAAAGTGGATAGAGAAAAGTTCTTCTCCCTCATAATACTAGAACTCGTGGACATTCAAAGAAGCTGAATGTTGGAAGATTCAGGACAGACAAAAGGAAGTACTTCTTTACTCAGCGCATAGTTAAACTATGGAATTTGCTCCCACAAGATGCAGTAATGGCCACCAGCTTGGATGGCTTTAAAAGAAGATTAGACAAGTTCATGGAGGACAGGGCTATCAATGGCTACTAGCCGTGATGGCTGTGCTGTGCCACCCTAGTCAGAGGCAGCATGCTTCTGAAAACCAGTTGCCGGAAGCCTCAGGAGGGGAGAGTGTTCTTGCACTCGGGTCCTGCTTGTGGGCTTCCCCCAGGCACCTGGTTGGCCACTGTGAGAACAGGATGCTGGACTAGATGGGCCACTGGCCTGATCCAGCAGGCTCTTCTTATGTTATTATGTTCTTATTAATACCTCAAACGGACACTTTAGGGATAGGCGAGCTGTGACAGGGATAGGTCAAGGAACAGAAACTGAATGGGAAGATAACTCAAGAGGTAAAGAAATGTATGAAGGGGAGAGGCAGTGTAGCTTAGTGGACAGTGAAAAACAGGAACCAGAGGAAAAGGTAGGTCAATGACAAAAAAAAAAAAATCCAGGAGACAACAGGGTGCAGTTGAAGAAAGGAAAAGAAAATAAGAGTGGGTGCTTTGAAAAAACAACAACACAAGCATCAAGAGGTAATGAGGCTACGTAAGGACTGGATTTCAAATATTGCTTTGAATTAACCAGCAAATTCCTTAGTTGTGTAAATTTGTATATTTGTTAGCAGAGAATGGCAACGGTCTGAAATGCATGTGTGCCAGTGTGTGCATTTACCTAAGTAGCAGGCTTTTATCCTGCATTGAGATCACTGAGACTTAAGACTTAGTAAAACAAAGTAAAACTTTATTTATAGAAATACATAATAGATAGAAAGGCATACCTAGGTCTAACTAACTAAGTTGGAGGCACAACGCCTAGGCTTGGGAGTTGCCCTAATGGCTCAGGAGAGAGAGAGCAGAGACAACAATTGAAGAAGAGAAGAGAGGGAAGGGGCAGAAGGAGGAGGGGCAGATAAGTTTCCCTAAGGACTGAAGGAAGTCAGTCAGAGCATCACAAGTAAAGGTAGTCAAGCCTATCCATCTGGAGGACCCTAACTCTATCTCCCTTCTGGAACATAAACAAAAAAACAAAACAGGAGTTTCTCTTGCCCCATTTCCAACAAGTTGGAGGATTCTTGTCACTTAATATTCCTCCTACTTCTAGTCTTTGAATTACCTACACAGGAGAAGCATAAAAGGGGATCAGGATTATAAGAACTTTTGAAACTGGGATGAGGAAAGGGAGACTCTTGAAATCCGTATTTGGCAGAAGACAAAGAAGTTGCACTCATAAGAGCTCAGGAGGAGGTCTGATTCTGCTGTTAGGCAGAGTGAGGCAACCACCTCAGCTGGCAGATGCTGGGGTGCAACTGCAGAAGACTCCTGGCTGTCCCTTCTGAATCCCCCAGTCATTCTTCTCTGTTGTAGAATAAAGTTGGGTACACCACATGTACTGTCCAGTTATACTAGCCTGTTGCCTCAGGTGTGGTGGAAGACACTCTCCCACTGCCTGTGTTAAACTAAGATTCAGTTGCCCCAGTCCACTCCACTTCTGTTCCTGGAATGGGGAGGGGCACCATCTTGTCCTGCCCTTCGGCCATAGCAACATGGGAAGCTGCCGTATCTGGAGTCACACCAGTGGTCTATTTAGCTCAGTACTATCTACACTGACTGCCAGTGGTTCTCTGGAGTTTCAGGCAGGAGTCTTTCCAAGCCCCACCTGGAGACAGGAGACCCGGCCTCCAAGAGGTCTTCTGCATCTTTAAAAGTTGTGCAGGGGGAAGGGAGAATTCCATCTTGTGGTTTTTCTCATTACAGGGTTGCAAGAACACCTACACTTGGCTGACTTTCTCTTCTCCTAAAGATACAGGATCAATCTCAGGCCAGGAACCTGTCAACCCTACCTGAGGGATTAAACTTGGAACCTTCTGCATGCAAAGCAGATGCTCTACTACTGAGCTACGGCCCTTCCTCTGACTGCAAATACAGGGCAAAATTTGGAGGAATCAGCTAGGAAACATGCACCAATCTTTGTACTATATTGAGCTCATCAGACCAAATTGCCTTACATAAAAATACTGGGTTAGCAGTACAATCCCCTGTGTGATTACTTGGAAGTAAGATTAACTGTGTTCAGTGGGGCTCACTTTCCAGTAAGGTTCCAACCCTAGACACTGTTGGAATATGTGGTTCAACTCCAACTTGTAGGTTGAGGCTGCATGGGGTTACAAAGGGTAGCTAGAGAGGAGACCTTCTGATTGCTAGAGTAATACCTATCCTTTGATCTCCTGCTGACTCTCCCTTCCTGCTAGACTGATATGCATAGGATGTTTACCACAACTCCTTCCTCCTTCTTTCTCTTGAGAGGAAGAGCAGACATCTTCTCTTTGTCTCTCCCTCTCCTCCAAGCATGAGGGCAAACACTAGGCTTAGTGTTTGCATCCCCAACTTGGCTAGTTTGCTAGATGTAGAACTCTTTCCTCTCAAGTGTGTACTTCCAGAATAAAGTAATTATTTCTTATTTTAAAGCTTAAAGTCTCAGTCTGACTTATTTGCAGGGAAGGTGTAATCTTTAGCAAAGATTCAAACACATAAAGGCTCACTCAGTCTCTCCATTCCCAATTTCGCCACCCTGCAACAGACACACTGATCTGGGAGGAAACCCCAGTTAACTCAATGTGACCTACTTCTGGGTAGACATGAATAGGATTGCTCTGCTCATGTATTTATTGCAGCCACCTTAACCACTTTATGGAATGACATGGCAGAAACACACCCAGGAAGAAGGTGGGATCCATGAATATGTGCAACCACAAGCTGTTGCTTCTATATGGTAACAAGGGTGATTTGTTACCAGTTTTGATCAGCACTGCAAAACCACATTCTAGTATAAACCCGCTTTGCAGTGGAGACTGGTGGCTCTGATGTCAGTGGGGCAGTGAATCCACTCTAGGTTTTAGTCCAAACTTTCAAAAAGTTCAGACTAAAACCTGGAGTGGATTCACTGCCCCACTGACATCGGAGCCACCTGTCTCCACTGCCTCTTTGAACTGGGGACAAGGATTCCCATGGGACTAACACATCAGTACTGGCCAGATAAGAAAAGGATGAGCAAAGAACAGCCATTTGTTCGATGCTTTTTAACTGCTTCTATATTCCTCGTATGTTTGAGTGAAACAAACAAACAAAAATGAATAGAAAACAAAAACACAAAAAGTTTTACCAACCCCTGTTAAAAAGAAAAAGCAATACTCTGAGCATGTGCAGTTTTGCATTTTAAGCTCACTTAAATCACAGCACCACCATAACTGTGAGAATAAAATGGGGCTTGCTTCTGCTGCCCTGATGGAAAAAAATTTACTTGGGAATAAGCACTGTTTTGTTGTAGAAATGGATAATTTAAAGTTAAAAATAACAAAATGAGGATCAGGTATATGCCCAGCTGACTACCACAATTATACTGAGAAGAGGAAGAGGAAGAAGAAGAAGAAGAAGAAGAAGAAGAAGAAGAAGAAGAAGAAAGGAGACTGTGGTGACCAGCACCATTCCCACTGGGCCCTGGCATGCCCATGATGGCCCAGGTGCTGATGCCAGGCCTGTTTGCAGCTGCCCCCATAATCCTCTTCTGGTCTGTGGGTTGTCATTGGTGGGGGGGCAGCAGTGTAGTAGCACGTTCAGAAGTGCAGGTTCCCTTCATGGTAGTCACAGCCATGCCCCCTTGTAAAATATACAGCCTTCTAAAATGATAGAATAATCTGGCCGGCCTTGAATACTGCTTTCTGCTTCTCTGTTATTGTTACCATTTGACTGTCCTTTCTCACTGTCAGAGGTATTGCTTGAATTACTGAATTCAGTGTCTTCACATTTATGTCCTACTGCCACCAAGCTGTTTGATGATATACTGTAGATGGGATGCTATTGTCAGGATTCACTGTCTCTTCTGCATGACGAGATGCAAAAGAGGGAAGGCTTCTGCACCTTTAACAGTGGTGTAATTCCTGCTTCTATATAACTTTTGAAGGTGCAGGAACTCCATCCTCTTTTTCATCTGGCCACTGTACTATTATCATGTCTGCTGAACAATATTGTTATGTGTTGGCCCCTTGCAGCCTAATCCTATGCAAGTTTACATCAAAATAATTTTCATTAAGTTCAGTATGGCTTCCTCCCTAGTAATTCTGGATAGGATTGCAGTCCAACCCTTACTCCTGAGGAAGAAGCTGACCTCGACCACTTCCAATATTGATTCCTTTATAAATCAATATGCTTAGTCAAGCTCTTTATGCTCACATTTTTGTTTGCAAGTTGCTAAGTTGCATAGGAAGTGGGGAAACGTACATTGTGTACTGACTAGCTGGCATAAAGCAGAAGTTGTGGTCAGGAGAGATTTTGCATCTGGGAGTGTGCAGTTGGAACAGGAACAGGTTGGAGTGAGGAACTGCATATTAAGTAAAGACGTATATTCATCACACATACTGAGACCCCTCCTCATCTATTATGTTATGCATCATATATGGTAATATATGTATTATATATGCCTGTATTATCATGGGTATAAAAGCTGTGTTCTATCTGGGGCAAGGGAGAGAGATTTGCTGATTGTCACTAGGCACTCTTTCCTGATGGCTGTCAGTATCTTTGCATTGCAATAAACTTCTGTCCATCTGGCTTTCAAAACTTGAGTGGCCTAAAGAGTTTTTCTTCCACACTCCCATATAAAGTGTGTATAGAATTGCACACACTTACATTTGAGCTCAATGGGATGTGGTTTTAATTACAGGATTGCAGGAAGTGTCTTTGGAGTATGCAATTTTAAATTGTTTTCTTGATTGTGCCAGGCCGTTCAAATATGGACCATGCTTTGGTGCTCCAACACCTTGTTAGCAAATATAAGGGAGGAACCAGGACTGCACTATTCACTGCATTTATAGACCTAAAAACAGCCTTCGATTCTATATCGAGAGAAAGGCTCTGAAACAAGCTGAGCAATTCCAATTTTGATATTCACCTGTTATCATTAATCCGGGGTCTATATGATAATACATATCTGCGCGTAAGGTGTAATAACATAGGTCAGTTAACAAACCCCATTCCCACCTATAAAGGGGTCAAACAAGGCTGTATCTTGGCCCCGTTATTATTTAATATCTACATAAATTCAGTTGTTTTTAGGTTGTCATCAATTATATTACACCCCCCACAACTAGCAGATATTCCTAGACCTATTTTGATGTATGCAGATGATATTGTGCTAATTTCAAGAACTCCTGTAGGCCTGAAAAGACTGTTAACTGCGCTAGCTAAGTTCTGTTCTGAAGAATCTTTAAAGATTAATTATGAAAAAACCAAAGTAATGAATTTTACTAACGGAAGAACTGAACACATTTGGAGGATAAATGGCCATCCAATTGATCAAGTCAGAGCATTTAAATATTTGGGACTAACTTTCCAAGCCACTGGTACATGGACATTACACACGAAACTGGCTGTTTTAAATGCTAAAAGAACTATGAAAGCTTTATTATCTTTTTATTATAACAAAGGAGGCCAAATTCCCATTGCAGCCATTAAAGTCTTCAGAGCAAAAATAATTCCTCAACTGCTATACGGCTCACAAGTAACAACTTGTGAGAAGTTTGCACCTGTGGAAGCAGTCCAAAATATGTTCCTCACAGTCCCAAATTGTGTTCCTAGTTTTATGTTAAGAATGGAAGTGGGATTACCTTCAATAGAAGCTAGAATTTGGTGCCTTAGAATTAACACCTGGCTTAAGTTAATATTCAGCCCCATTGGATTACCCTCCCACATACTGCAGGATAAATTCCACTCACCGTGGAAAAAAATGATTATTGATAAAATAACGAATTTGGGGTTTTCAATTCCTGCAATTATATCAATGGGTTTCATAAATGCCAAAGAGCATATTTCCCAACGAGTCAAAGATGTGGATCTCCAGCAACATTTGATGCTGGTAAAAAAACATATCTATAATAGAAATCCTCAGCTCTCTATGCCTTATTTATCAAATTTATCGCTACCTAAATATCGTAAGGCATTTACGCTGGCAAGATTAAACTGCTTACCATCTGCGGTACTGGAAGGCAGATTTAAAAAAATACCCTACAGTGATAGAAAATGCCCCTGTGGTGATGGTGAGATAGAGTCCATAACTCAAGTCTTACTCTATTGTTCATATTACCGTGAGGCTAGATATCAGCTGATCAGTCCTCTAATTAGTCATCTCCCTGGAAGAAGCGATGTCTTCTATGTAGAGTACCTCCTTGCTGATCAAATAGTATACGTAACCGAAGCTGTTGCTAAATATTGTGCCGTTGCTATTGCCTCTAGGAAAACTCTAACCTCAGTTGCCTAAACTTTCAGTAATTTTGTACTATGTTTTTAAATCTATGTTGTATTTGTATATATTTGTACTATTTGCTTTGGTCAATGACTGTAATAAATCTGACTTGACTTGATTGTGCTTTTACACTGTTTATATTCGTTCATTTATTTAATAAACTTATATCCCAGCCTTCCTCCCAGAAGGAGCCCAGGGCAGTTCACAGAAAAGTGACTAATGAATTTATTATTGACTAATGGATTATTTCTAATGAATAATGAACAACCATTTCATTCTGCCCAGAGAAAAGAGAAAAGTTAATACAATGATCTGGGTCAGTGGGTTATTTCCTTGTTTTACCAATTTGAAGGGGAAGGGCACTTGAAGGGGAAGTGTACTAGCTTAGGGACAGAGCACATGCTTTGCATGCAGAGGGTCCCAGGATGAGTCCCTGGCATCTCCAGGTCAGGCTGGGAAAGACCATGCCTCTAACTCTGGAGGGCCAGTGTCCAGTTCATATGAAGACAGTACTGAGCTAGGTGGGCCAATGATCTGGCTCAGTATAAGGCATTTTCCTATGTTCCTATTTATTTAGATGAATGAACCAATATTGTATTTTCAGCTACTGTATGTAAAACAGGAGCA
This sequence comes from Rhineura floridana, assembly GCF_030035675.1. Taxonomy (NCBI): domain Eukaryota; kingdom Metazoa; phylum Chordata; class Lepidosauria; order Squamata; family Rhineuridae; genus Rhineura; species Rhineura floridana. The sequence goes on from NC_084484.1 coordinate 153,770,329, forward strand.
GAAAAGGCTGAGAGATGACTGCTGGTTTAAAGGTGATGCTGTGACTGTATTTTATCATCATCTGAATAGTTTCTTGCAGTGCCAGAGTAGGCAAAAGACCCATCATTCCAAATAGATGAATTTACTGGGCGGAATATCTGCAAGGATGAGTTCTGTTGGAAATCTTATTCCAAGGCAGAACCTATCAGGAGTGTTTCTGCACCACAAACAGGGAGAAATAATTGCCATCCTTGAGATGTAAAGGATGCAGTTGTTCTCCCTAACCTTGCACATGTGCTTTCTCTTTTATTTTGGTTTTCAATGCAAAGGACCTCTTGGATACTGACTGGTTTTGAAACTGGTCTTCAAAGAGGATATCAGGGGAAAGCAAAGCAACAAGACGTGTACAGCCCAATCCTATACACTGGAGCAAATAGGCTGCAATGGCAGAGCTGTACCTGATGGTAGAACACATGCTATGGATACAGAAGGTCCCAGGACCAATCCCTGGAGTCTCCATGTAGGGTTAGGAAAGACCCCTGTCTGAAATGCTGTCGCCAGTCACTGTAGAATCTTAGAATAGTAGAGTTGGAATCACCCTATAAGGCCATCGAGTCCAACCCCTGCTCGATGCAGGAACCCAATTCAAAGCATACCTGGCAGTAGCTGTCCAGCTGCCTCTTGAATACCTCCAGTGTTGGAGAGCCCACCACCTCCCTAAGTAATTTGTTCCATTGTTGCACCACTGTAACAGTTATGAAGTTTCTCCTGATGTTCAGCAGAAATCTGGCTTCCTGCAACTTGAGCCCATTATTCCTGTGTCCTGTCGTGTGTGACAACTTCTCAAGTACTTGAAGAGTGTTATCATATCTTCCCTCAGCCTTCTCTTCTCCAGGCTAAACATGCCCAGTTCTTTCAGTCTCTCCTCATAGGGCTTTGTTTCCACTCCCCTGATCATCCTTGTTGCCCTCCTCTGAACCAGTAGACAGTATTGAGCTAGACAGAGGAATGGTCTGACTCAGTATAAGGAAGTTTCATATGTAGTTTGTTTTCAAGTTCTAGGAATGAATAAAAATTGTCCCACACAAGTTCCACATCAGTAGAAATTGCCCCACACAAGTTTAACATGAAAGCTCTGGGTTAACATTCACTTTATACATTTGGGGGCCGAACCATAATGAAAATGCCTGGAACCGTACAATCTTATACTTGCCTACTCAGAATTAAGTCCCTATGACTTAAATGCGGCTGACTCCCAAGTAGACACATATAGAGTTGATTCACTAGTCCCCTTGAGTTCAAACCCTATGCCTGTCTACTCAGAAGTAAGCCCCATTGTGTTCAATAGGACTTACTCTTAGGAAGTGACCATAGGACTGCAGCGTTAAATATAAGTGCTCCCATATTTTAATTCAATGGGAGAAAGAAGAATGGCTTAATTGTACCCCAAGTGTCTTATGTAAATTCTCATTTGAAACAAAAACAAAAACAAAAACTCCGATCTGTCTGCTTCTTTAATAAAATGGACCATCCTGCCTATGTCCTCACCTGTAACAGATCTGACAGAATGCACAATTTGTTTCACCTGTAGGCAATAATGAACTAGATGGACCAGATTCCTGTGTGTATCAAATACAAAAAACCCAATGGTGGCAGTGGAGGCTGGTGGATCTGAAGTCAGTGGGCAATGAATCCGTTCCATGTTTTAGTATGAACTTTTGAGCAGCTGTCCAAAGTCATCCACTCACTGGTGGTGCTCTTTTCTAAGCAAAGGCCTTATGCTTGAATGGGAACTGTGGGAAGAGCTCCCATTCATCTCAACGGACGTTGAGCATGGCAACTTCCAGTGAATTGTACCCTGTTCCCTATCTCAAATAGATAAAGGGGGGGGTTTGGACCAAAAAGAGTGTTGTAAAAATTGGGCCAGAAAGTTTTGTTGTAATAGGTGAAGGGGAAGATTCTGCAATTCTAAACGCTGCCTGTATCAACCTTGCCTTGGTATCATTTCCACTCCTTAATGGCACTCTCTCTGATCAGTTAGATCTCCTACCTTTCAAGGTGATGGTTCCTTTGGCTCAACGAGACCAGGAGGAAAAAGTGACCATTAAAATACAAGAGTTTGAGCCAGCCAAACCTAAGCAGGATCCTGTGCATGTTCATTCAATTCTACTTTCCATGGGGTGGACTCCCAAGTAAGTTTGATTGAAGTCCAAGGTAATAACCCTATGCATAGTTCCTTGGGAGTAAGTATCACTGAACTCGGGGGGGGTTACTCTGAGATAAACTCACATAGAAGCATGCTCTGCAAAGTTGCAGTCTTGGAAATACGTTTGGTAGTGTCCCTTTCTCCAAAGTACCATGCAACAGGATTGGGCTCTTAGAAAATACTACCTGCAGGGTCAGAGGCAGGCACCATGTTGGAATATGTGGTTCAACTTGAACTGGTGGGTTGAGGCTGCATGGGGTTAAAAAGGGTAGATAGAGAGGAAACCTCCTGATTGCTAGGCTATACCTATCCTTTGATCTCCTGCTGACTCTTCCTTCCTGTTAGACTGATATTCTCAGGATGTTGACCACATCTTCCTGCTTCTTCTTTGTTCTCTTGAGAGGGAGAGCAGACTTCTCTTTGTCTCTCTCCTCCCAGCATGAGGGCAAACTTAGCGAGTTAGCTAGATGTAGAACTCTTTCCAATCAAGTATGTACCTCTAGAATAAAGTAGTTGTTTCTTATTTTGAAGCATAAAGTCTGTCTGACTAATTCCAGGGAAGGTGTAATCTTTAGCAAGGATTCAAACACATAAAGCTCACTCAGAGGCTCTCTAATTTCGCTACTCTGCAACAGTTGCTGGGGAGAGGCTGTTGTATACATGCCCTGCTTGTCGGCTTCACAGAGGTGTCTAGTTAGCTACTCTGGTATACAGGATGCTGGACTAGATAGGCCAATGAGACCTTATGCTCTTATTTATTTATTACATTTACATCCCTCTTTTCCTCCAAAGAGCTCAAGATGGCCAATATGGTTGTCCTTACTCTCCATTTTATTCTCACAACAACCCTGAGAGGTTAGGCTGAGAGACTGTGACTGGCCCAAGGTCACTCAGTGAGCTTCATGGCTGAGTGGGGATTTGAACCCTGGTCTCCCAGGTCCTAGTCCAGCATTCTTACCAGTGCACCCCACTGGCTATAAGGCTGCTAGGCAAACTTACTGTGGAGAAAACTCCAGTGAAGATTAGCCTCCCCTCTTAAGTAAAATACACAGATCTTTCAGTACAATCTTATGCTTATCTACTCAGAAGTAAGCCACTCAGCTAAGTGGGGCTTACTCCCAGGTACGAGGGCACAGGATTGCAGCCTGAACATAGTGCAGGGAACTAAACCTAGTGGGACTTCCTTTTGTGTAGGCATGTTTAGGATCCTGTACTACTTGGGACATCTGGTTTACTGCTGAATTAGAAATCCAGCCCATTCAATAAACAAAGCAGGAAGGGTCAAGCATCTGCATTAGATGTAGAAGATCCCAGGTTCAATTCCAGATATATCCAGAAAGGGCTGGGAATGGGAAAGATTCCTATTTGAAATCCTGGAAAGCTGCTGCCAACCAGTGTGGATGATACGGAGCTACATGGCCCAATGCTTTGACTTAGTATGCAGCTGCCTATGTTCAGACACCATTCACGCTGCAGTCTTAAACACAGCCTTGCAATCCCATAATAGTTACTCTAGAGCAGCCTTTCCCAACCAGTGTGCCCCCAGATGTTGCTGGACTACAGCTCCCATCATCCCTGACCATTAGCAATGCTGGCTGAGGCTGATGGGAGTTGTGGTCCAACAACATCTGGAGGCACACTGGTTGGGAAAAGCTGCTCTAGAGTCTAGCCCAGGGGTGGCAACTCCGTGGCTCTCCAGATGCTGCTGAACTACAGCTCCCATCAGTCTCAGCCAACACAGCTCATGGTCAGGGATGATGGGAGCTGTAGTCCAGCAGCATCTGGAGAGCCACAGAGTGGCCTCCCCTGGCCTGTAGAATGGGGAAAAAATCCCTTGGGTATATACTGTCCATTCAGGATATTTACCAGCCTCTTTCCTGCAACACCCCCTAGATCTTCCATGCTTTTAGGTCAAAACCTAAAAGCTGCAATCCAATACGCACTTACCTAGGAGTAAGTCCCACTTGTTGGAAGTGGGGCAAGAGCAACTCCTGTTTTGTTCTTTTGTTTAAGCTCCAGAGGGAAGATAGAGCTAGGATCCTCCAGATGGATAGGCTTGTTTACCTTTACCTGTGATGCTCTGACTGACTTCCTTCTGTCGCTAGACTGTTACGTCTTTAGGGAAGCTTACCTGCCCCTCCTCCTTCCGCCCTTTCCACTTCTTTGTCCTCCGACTGTCTGGGAGAGAGGAGACATCCCTTTGTCTCTGCTGTCTCCAAGCATGGGGCTAATTCTTGCACCTGGGTGTTATGCCTCCAACTTAGCTAGTTAGAACTAGGTATGTCTTTTCTATCTACTATGTATTTCTGTAAATAAAGTAGCTTTTCTTATTTTACTAAGTCTCAAGTCTCAGTGATGCTGATGCAGGGTAAAAGCCTGCTTTCTTAGGCAAACGCACGCACACGCTGGCACACTCACATTTCAACATCTGCTGTTACTCTGCTTCTGTTGTGTTGCTTTAAACAAAATTAAGCACACAAATTACACACAGCGCAACCCACTGAACCCAATAAAGCTTACTTCTGAGTACACATGTATTGGATTGCAGATTTCCTTAATTACCAAAGAGTGGTATTCCCAAGTCCATCCTACAACAAGTGGTCAAAAGGGGGTCCTTATAGTATGGTTTACACCCAACAAATATTTCCCCCCACTACGGCTCAATTTTCTCAGTGTCTGAATATTTATTACACAGAACAATCATTTAAATATGCATTCTTGAAAAACATTTAAAATAAACACATTTCTTTAAAAGGCTTCTTAACAGGGACTGCATCTTTTTTAAAAATGTACAAGAAACACGGAACAGAAAGATTTGGAAAGGGAAATACTTTTGTTTTCTCTCCTCCCTCCCCCCCCCCGTTTCCTGAGGTCTGGGGTGGGATGAGTAGAGGCTTTTGGTTCCGATGTCAGCGGGGCAGTGAATCTGCTTCAGATTTCAGCCTGAGCTTTCAAGGAACTATCCACCTTGGACAGCTCCTTGAAAGCTCAGACTAAAACCTGGAGCGGATTCACTGCCCCACTGACATCAGAGCCACCAGCCGCCACTGGGTGACACCGCTCAGGAGCTGTTGGACTCCACCTTAGCTCAACCCCAGGCAGCTATGGGCAGTGGTCATTAGGTGATTATGGGAGCTGTCCCATTGGTGGGACCATTAGCGAAAGTGGCTGGGGCTGATGGGGGTTGTAGCCCGCAACATCTCGAGGGCGTCAGGTCAGCTGGGGCTGATGGCAGTTGTAAACCTCTGGAGGGCGCCAGGTTGGCTGCCCCCGCTTTCGTCCATTTTCGGAGGAGATGGGACTAGAGACACTCGAGGACTTTTTCAGCCGAATCGCCGTTGCGACGGCGGTGCCAAACATCCCGGCGAGGGGCCAGACCAGCTCCTGAGTTTTTCACCGGCTCCTTTCACCGCGCGTCTTGCTGCCTCCTGGGGGAGGCGTTGGGGCTGGCGGGGAGCAGGTCCACGGAGGCCAGGCTCGCCGCCGGGCGCTCCTCTTCAGTCTCCTCCTTCGCCGGCACTTCTCCCGAAGACACCGCGCAGTCTTGCTCCGGCTCCTGGCCGCCGCCGCCGCCGCCGCCGGGGCCTCGCTTCTTATCCTCTTCCTTCTTCCACTTCATCCGCCGGTTCTGGAACCAGATCTTGATGTGCCTCTCGGTCAAGTTCAGCATGACGGCCAGCTCCACCCGGCGGGGCCGGGAGATGTACTTGTTGAAGAGAAACTCCTTTTCCAGCTCCAGGAGCTGCGCCCGCGTGTAGGCTGTCCTCGTCCGCTTGTTCTCCTCTCGCTCCACCGCGAAGGAGCCGCCTAAAGAAAAAGGAACGTTAGAGAAACGCCCCAGAAGCGAGGAGGGCATTGATGGCTCTTAAGGACTAGAACCTTGAGGAGACGAGGACCGCTTTTTTAGTGCTTACAAAACACCTGCGCTCTTTCGGAGCACCGGGCAGAGATTCAAAGCGGAGGTACCGAAGCTCTTCCGGTCCTCTGCCTCGGGAAAGGCCATTTTATTTTGTTGTATGAATTCAAGGTGGCTGTCCCTATGGTCGCAAGAAAATGTCTAGCCACCTGATCTATGTCACCCAGTTAAGCACAACCGTGTGGATTTGAATACAAGGGCAGGTTTGAACACATTTACATAAACACTTATTCAACAGAGACACGTCTAATCGCGCTCCCAGACTCTTTGTTGGAAGGGGGGCAAGAGCAACTCCTGTTTTGTTCTTTTGTTTATGTTCCAGAAGAGAGATAGAGTTAGGGTCCTCTAGATGGCTAGGCTTGATTACCTTTACCTGTGATGCTCTGACTGACTTCCTTCCATTGAAGCTTATCTGCCCCTCTTCCTTCCGCCCTCTTTTCTCTTCTCCGCCTGTCCGGGAGAGGGGAGAGAGGAGATACCTTTTGTCTCTGCTCTCTCTCTCCTAGCTGTATGGGCAATTCCCACGCCTGGGCGTTGCGCCTCCAACGTAGTTAGTTAGAACTAGGTATGCCTTTCTATCTACTATGTATTTCTATAAATAAAGTAGCTTTTCTTATTTTACTAAGTCTTAAGTCTCAGTGATCCTGATGCAGGGTAAAAGCCTGCTTCCTGAGGTAAACACACACACTCGCTGGCACACTGGCATTTCAGACCGCTGTTACTCTGCTTAACTAATTTAGCACCACAACACTATTTTGATGCAGAGCTGTCAGCAGATTCAAGTTCCCAGTGGATTTGGTTATTTACCTGCCTTTTAACCGACGAATCGCCCCAAATAATTACTACTGCTAACAGCGGCAACAACAACTGCATTTATACCCTGCCTGTCCTCCGAGGAGCCTGAGGCATACGATGAACGGGCGGGTTTCACGTGGAAGCTGCAACACGGGAACCTGCCTTACGCTGGGTCAGACCATCGAGCTCGGTATTCTCTACCCTAACTGGCAGCAGCTCGCCAGGGCTTCAGGAAGGCGCTCCTTCAAGCCTTACCTGGAGACGCCCTCAGGGACTGAACCTGGGGCTTACTCCCGTCCTATCCAAGCTGATCGCTAAAATGTCAGCGTATCTACACGCGCCTTTTTTGCCTTTAAAAAAACAAGATAGTAAGAAAGTATGAAATAATGTACAACAGTCCAATAAACAAGGGATAGTCATTCTCCCATATGCACCTGCTCAGGCCTTGGTGGGGACCCCCTTTTGAAGGTACCTTATTTACCTGGCATCCTGGATTCGGGCCCCCTGAGGACCGAGCCCCCGTCCGTTTCAGATACGATCGGCAGGACTCTGGGAGGGGGGGTTTGCCACTAGTTAAAAACTTGTTTTTTCACCCAGCCTTTGTATCTTTGTACACCAGTGTGGTGTAGTGGTTAAGGTGCTGGACTACGACCTGAGAGACCAGGGTTGGAATCCCCACACAGCCAGGAAGCTCATCTTGGGCCAGTCACTGCCTCTCAGCCTCAGAGGAAGGCAATAGTAAACCCCGTCTGAATACCGCTTACCATGAAAACCCTATTCATAGGGTCGCCATAAGTCGGAATCCACGTGAAGGCAGTCCATTTCCCTTTTTTGTATCTTGCACACTACAGATTTTAATTCTGAAGTATTTTGACCTGTTTGGGAATCTTTTAATTGCCACTTTAAGCCACTTTATTTATTCATTTGCCGCTTATTACAAAACCTTTTGTCTCAAAGTTTGCTGTGGCATATTGCCTGAGGTATATGAACCAAAGAAATAAACAAACAGCTAGAAAGCCGTTATTGTTCCTTTTCTGTTACACCAATGCCGTTTATAGGTGTTGTGTGTGTGTGTGTTACTTTTTTTAAAAAAGGAAGCCTTTGAGTTTCACCTTTAAAATTCGCCCTTGCGACAGATTAAAAAGGTCACTGAAAGTGGTGGGTTAAAGGGTGCCGAAATCAAACGGAGCAAAACTAGCAAGAGGGCAGGCGGCCGACGAGAATCCGGCATCTGAAAGACCAGAATGTCGGAGACTCGCGATGCTGGGAACGGAGAGTATTGAGTGAGCTTATGTGTGTGTGTTTGAATCTTTGCTAAGATTCTACCTTCCCTGCAAATTAGTCAGACAGAGACTTTAAGGTTTAAAATAAGAAAGAACTATTTTATTCTGGAAGTACATGCTTGATAGGAAAGAGTCCTATATCTAGCTAACTAGCTAAGTTGGAGCTGCAAACACTGAGCCCAGTGCTTGCCCTCATGCTTGGAGGAGAGGGAGAGACAAAAGGAATATGTCTGCTCCCCTCTCAAGAGAAAGAAAAAGACTAGGAAGGAGGAAAGGAACTGTGATCAACATCCTCTGCATATCATATTCCAACACAGAAAGGGTCAAACGACCTGAGATACATAAGAAAGAAACCATGAACCTGTTGGAAGAGACCTGTTAGCCCCTGGGGAAGGGCAATAGCTCAGTGACAGAACATCTGCTTTGCAGGCAGAAAGTGATCAACATGTAATAAAGAAAAATAAAGCTTCTGTTCCTCTAAACCGGGATGATGCAGTCAAAAGTGGTCATGGTGGTCCCTGGAAGACACACCTGTTTAGGCAAGCATTCCTGATCTCCTGACTTAATTGTTTTAATTGCTGTTCCAACTCTTTTAATTGTGATGTTTTAATGGGATTGTTTTCACTTTAAATATGTTTATTTTAATGTTTTGATGAAATTGTTTTAGTATGCATTTTAATTATATAAGTTTATATATATATATTGTAAAGGGTTCTATGATTGTAAACTGCTTAGAAGCCACCTTGGCAATTAAACAGTATATAAATTAATATAATACTAATTAGGGAACTTGGAGTAATTGACACTTCCCCATCAATGAAATCCATGAGACATAAAAATTAAGCATGTGCTCATTGAAATCAATGAACCTTAACAGTGATTAGCTTTTCCGGATGTTGCCATAGTTTACTTAGGTAGGGTAATTCCAAGTGCAGTCAGTTGCCATTTTTAGGCCTATTGGAAAATAACTTCTCAAAAGTCAATTGTTATGGAAATATCTACAAAGAATCTGCAGTTTCTTCCCCAACAGCATATTACAGCTTTTGCGTTACCTAAGCAAACCAACCATAGCTTATTCATAACATTGGAACCAGGACACTAAAGCTTCGATCTTAGATTGACTTACCTAGAAGTAGGTCCCATTGAACTCAGTAAGACTTACTTCTGAGGATTGCACTGTGTCCAAATTAGAGTAGACCCACTGGAATAATGAACCTAAGCTAGTAATGCCCATTAATTTAATGGGTCTGCACTGAGTAGGACTAGCGTTAGATGCAACCCTAATAGGGCATACTTAACCATGTCTTCTCAGTAGTAAGTCCTATAGAATTCAATGGGTTGTACTCCCAAGTAAATTGGATTAAGACTGTAGCTGATGTAAGTAAGTAACATTGATTCCATCCTTATCCTGACAATTAATTTTCCCTCCAGCATTTCTCAAATTCTTTAGTTTCACAGTTTGGGAATGAGATTTCATTTATTAATTTTAACAGATACGTTGTTTTATATGGGCATTAAAACAATCCATTTTCTCAAAACGAGTTTTGGGGGGAGGGTGGGATTGCATGCTCTTTTACTATAGTTAAACTCGATGTCGCATATAGATTTGGCTGTCAACATAATTAGCTTTACCCTGGCAAAGCGTCGTATAGATCCTGAGGGTTTTGCTTTTGCAAGAAACATTTTTAGTTACCTGTTCTTGGACTTTAAAAAAAAACCGTTGAACCTTGTGCCGAAGCACATATATGCAAAGCAAACAGGGTTAGATGGGATGCTAATCTATTGAATTTGAATATATAATAACCCTGACGGTTTTGAACTTTTTACAGTGCAAGCCTAACCGTGGCTACTCATAAGTAAGTAATATTGAATACAGTGTGGCTTACTTCCAGGTAAGTGGGGTTAGGATTGCAGCCTAGGAGAATTTCATATCAAACAAATGAGCATAGGATAGGGCTCCGTAATTCTGAGGTTCTGTACACACACTTACTTGGGAGTAAGCTCCACTAACTTCACTCTCTAAACTTAAAAGTAGGGGATTATACATATAGTGGAACTCATTTTCAAGTAAATAGACACCATTCAGGCAAACTTCTGCACTTATAAGGGTGTATTCCAATGGTGCACTTTAGTAACGTTAGATAGCATGCCCCCCGCCTGAATTTAGGCCTTACTTCCGAGTAAACATGCAAAGGCTCTGCCTACAGGAGCCAGGATCAGGCTGCACTTCTCAACAGGCATTGCGTGTACATGCCTAAGGCTGTACAGTTTTACACTTGCTTGAGAGTAAAATCCATTTAATTCACTGGTATTTATTTCCTGTTTAACTTGCATAGGATTAGACTTCTCATCTCCACCCTCAAGGCATGAGCGTACCTGTTTTTTAATAATAATAATTTACTAAACTTATATACCACCCTTCGTCCCAGAAGGAGCTGAGGACGGCAAACAACGTGATAACACAATTTAAACCATCTTAAAAACAAAAGATTTTGAAAATAATCCCAGTACCGATGTAGACTGCGATAAAAGCATCTACTGAAAAGGCTTGTTGAAAGGTGCTTCAGTGTGCCTGGATCTTGTCCTGGGTACTTGATAACACCGGACTGCTAAATTGGGCCTCCTAGAAATTAAGTAGGAATATTCTCCTTGGCTTCGAAGTCTACAAGAACCCAGTTATTAACCCTGGAGAAAATTGCAGTGCAATCCTAGACATGTCTGTTCAGACGTAAGCCACGTTGAATTTAAGGTCTCAGAATTACAGGACCCTCTCCTAACCTCATTTGTTTGATATTCAAGTCTCTTTAAAATCAGTGGGTTTTTAAACATCCAGATTCCGTATAGCACCCCATTTGTTTATCTGGGTGTAGTTGAACTGTTTGAAGGTACAAGAACAGGAAAATCAAGATGCTTCTCTTGCCGAATTTCCCCTCTCATATGGGGTTTTCTGCCGGGGTAAGGAGGCCGGGACTGGAGTGACAGTCAATTTATATGCAAGAAGTGCAGTTTAACCTGATCATGAAAGAGCATGCAAATTCATACGGGCTCGTTCACGTCCTCTCAGAACAACCCAAAACCATCGCAGAAGGAATCTCCAGTTGCGAGGTCCTCCCAATCATCAGACACAAACATTCACGGGTTATTTTAAGGTGCTAGGGTTCCCCCCCTTTTCTTTAGGCAAGATTTAGAATTCAGAGAAAAGTAACTCATGACTAAATGTCCCATACCATTAATTAAGTGTATCATTCCATTAATTGCAATGGAACGTCGATATTCACTTTTGCTGATGTTGCAATTTGCAATGGTGCAAAATTATTTTGTTCAGACAGTTGGTACTTCAGTAGTCCCTCCTACTTCTGAGTGGACTTTAAAAGGCTTGAACATGCTCCGACTATCGCTGAAAGTAGAAATTGAAAGTAAAACTCTCAAAAAGGTGAAAACTGAATTTCAAAAAGGCACGTTTCTGTGCAATTCAATGGACATATACTCAGAAGAAAATCCCAGTGTGTTCCATGAGGCTTACTCCGAAGTAAGTGAGTTTAGGATTACATAAATGTGCTTTACACAGCAGGGTCAATCAACAGCAAATTTTAATTTCAGATATTTATGGAGAACACTTCATTGGGACCTAAATGTAAATATACTGCCTTCAAGTCGATTCCGACTTATGGCGGCTCTGTGAATAGGATTTTCATGAGGCTGAGAGGCAGTGACTGGCCCAAGGTCACCCAGTGAGCTTCATGGCTACTTGGGGATTCGAATCCTGGTCTTCCAGGTCGTAGTCCAACACCTTAACAACTACACCACAAACGTATTGCTCGCAATTATGAGGCTTTGCTATCTTTTCCACCTACCTCTGCATTAAGCATGGGGAAGTCTAGCCTTCAACTTGTACCAACTTGTAAAATAATTTTTGGCTTAGCCTTTAATTGCTTTATTTTATTGAACCACCTGAAGTCTTTAGAAACAAAGTTTGCAATGTGTTAATTCAAAGTCACCCACCTATTTAGGTAAGGGTTAGCAGTACATCATTCAGCTGATTTAGGTCAAATGATTTCACCCTATTCATTCATTCAATTTGTATCCTGCCCTTCCACCTAAAGGAGCTCAGGGCTACAAACAAAAATGTTAGAACATAATTTTAAATAAAATAGTATGTATTTAAAACAATTAGAACCATATTCTAACACATTTAAAAACAATTTTAAAAGATAATTAAAAAAAACAGTCACATACCCTTACAGTTTCTAATTTCAAGGTTGCCATGGCCATCAAATGCCTGGGTAAACAGGGGTGTCTTTAAATTTCTCCTGTAAGTCAGTAGCGAGGGCAACAGACACACCTTACCAGGGAGAGCATTCTACAAACAGGGAACCACCAGTGAGGCCATTTTATCCATCAATACCAACCAGGCTGTAGCCAGAAGTGGCACCAAAACAGTAGTCTAAGTGCGAGTTCACCAGAACATGGACAACTGCAGCCAGATTTCTTAGATTCAAACTAATTCTTTTAGACAGCAGATTCTCTTGTCTCTAACAGTGCAATCCTATGTATGCCTAGTTCAAGGGGCTAATTGCCAGGTAAGCATTCATAGGATTTCATCCTTAATAACTGTCTCTTCCTTTTTGTCACTGGTGAAATTGAGAATTTATCTCTTTAATGTCCTGTAACTGTAGGTGCTCTGGATAAGTTGGCTCCCTGCTCATGTTAAAAGTCTGTAACTGTTGGTCCACATTAAAACAAAACTGTAAATTCTACAGACAGTGACTGTTAATTTCCAGGTACTTGACTGCTACCTGGATCGATGTGAAATAAGCTGATGGCGCTTAATGTGCTCTGTGATTATGCTAGATGTTTTCTTTTTTAAAGTTATGAGTCCTTTTTATTAATGATGTGTGAGAGCATGTGTCTGGGAATTTCATTTAATTTTATTTAAGGAATCTATATCCACCCCTCAAAAAAATATAAAACTTAAAAGCACAATAAAAATTTAAAAACAAACACGCAAACTAAAAATATACAACTATTAGAAACAGCAAAAATGGTTTGTATTGTTCATACTGGTTCTTTCACCAAAGTTTGCTATGGTTAATGGCTGAAACAAGGAGATCAAACTGATCTAAAATACTTTACATGTGTATGGCTGCATACATATATAATATGTACATTAGAATGTATATTGAGACAGTGTCTGTGTGTGTGAGAGAGACTTGTTTGGAAATAAGGAGTCCCCACTTTCTATGACATTCATATTTACTGTGAGTAAACCAGTACTGCAAACTTGTTTCTTGCAGCAAACATGTGAAATGTGAACAACAGATGTGGGTCTTTATACAATCATCTAAGTAATGTACCAGAAAGCTCAGAGTTGATTCTGATGATATACCAGCAGCCAATTTGTAGTAAACAATGAGACTTATGCATATGAACAGTATCAACGTTATGCTGCTCATGTGAACTGGCCACTTGTGAGAGCAGTTTTTACTACAAGTCAGCCACTGCAAATCATTGGAACAGGCTATTCAGTTTTGCCATGTATACATGGGAGTTTAAAGATCTGTCATCTATAATTTTTGTTTACTGTGATGAACACAGATGTAACACTGCTGTATCTCTGATTAACATGACTGCCATATAATGTGCAGCCACTCTGTATTCTTCTGCAGTTTCTTATAATCCTATTCCAAATATTTTCCTAGGCATATGAACCATTATTTTTGGTGGGTGGGTGGGTGGGTGGGGTGGATTTCAGATCTGCTTCACACATTACATGGCAGCTGGGCTACACCAGTGCATCTAGCCATGCATTTCACAGGAAACTGATGCATCACAATGCTTAGCCAGACTTCACTGAACTGGCTGGATGCGTCATTTCAGTTGTTGTCAATTGGAGAGTGTGCATCTTCATTAGTGCCCCTAGTTATTGTGCATGACCAGAGTTGGAAACGGGCCAGCAGTCTGACAGTGTTCCAAAACCACACTGGCTAACAGTGTGCTTCAGCACATCTTTCCAGATTTGCATGTATTCTCTGAACAGTTGCATTCCAATTTGAGACCTATTTTTCCTCTTCTTCCCAGAGACACACACATGAAGAGTAGCCATTGTGAACACAGGTAAAGCTTTATGAAGATAAATGCTGGAAAAGCGCAGCCTACTTAGTCATCTCATCCACCTACCCTTCCCTTGGACATTTCTTCCTCAGCTCTCAGCTCCTTTCTGTCAATCACTATGTCATCCCTGTTCTACTTTCTTCCTTCGGAGACTTCTGTGTCTACCTCCTAAGACTGCCAGACATTTTGCTTTGGAAAGCTTTGCCTCGTCACTTACTGATATGTTCCTGAACTTTCACTGACATTCATATCCACAGAATTATAAAATTGAAAAGGATATTGGAGGTCATCTAGTCCAGCCTTCACCAATCTAGTGCCCTCCAGATGTTTTGGACTACAACTCTCAGTGGTCTCAACCCATGGCTGATGAGAGTTGTACTCTAAAACATCTGGAAAGCACCAGGTTGGTGAAGGACAGTCACATCTACACAGTGCATTTAAAGTACATGGCTTCCTGCAAGAATCCTGGGAACTGTAGTTTACCCCTCAATACAGCTACAGTTTCCATCATCCTTGACAAACTATAGTTCCCAGGATTCTTTTGGAGAAGCCATGTGTTTTAAGTGTGCTTTAAATGTATGGTCTAGATGTAACCCTAGTTCTATGTTCTGCTCAGTGCAGGACCTGCAACATCGCATCAGTATCTGAGACTTCACCACAACATATGCATATATTTTTAAATTAACATTGCAACCCTAAGCACACTAATTTGGTGGTAAATTCTAGTCACTATAATCCATGTTATACTGCACATGTTGTATTGCAGTCCCTGGTACTTTATCTGATCTGGTATCAGTTAAACACCTGATCTTAAATACTGTAGGAAGACATCACTCCCATTGTTTTTCTTAAGCAAGGATCAGGTTCACAACCTGAAAGTAAAAAGACAAACTAAAATAGTGTTATATTTTTAGGAAAACTAATTAAAATGGTTGGAAAGCACCTAAACAGCCCTGCAGTCAAGTAGGATCCTAGAAGGATACTGTGTCAAACACTGAATTATAATAAAGGTAAATAAGAAAGTAACCAAACAGAAGTATTTAACTAAACTTTCTTAAAAGAATCTGTTTTATCATTCACTTATTTACATATAATACTTATTTTAAAGTATGAAATAAATCTTAGTTGATGGATGGAATGTTTTAATCAATTAACTGTTCAATCCTACATATGTCTATTCAGAAGTAAGCACAGCTGAGTTGTTTACTGTGAGCAAGTCTCATTGAATTTGATGGGGCTTATTTTTGAGTAGAGATGCATAGATTTGCACTGTAAATATGAGAAGTGCATTAATTTTGAAGGGGGAGGAAGGCATACTTTATTTTTAGATGTGCAATATGCCAACTATTTCATCTATTGATTTCAATGGGTCTACTCTGAGTATGACTAATGTTGGATATCATCTTACACATCCCAGTGGATGCCATCTTAGAAGAAGGTTTCAGTCCTGTGTGTGAGTAAAAGTAGAAGACTTCTTTCAAGATGGCACTTGCCACCTGTGTTTTTTTATGAATAAAATAATTAACTTTTCTAAACAAGAAAAATGTGTTACTCATTTAATATAGGATACTTTTTCATTTGGTTTAAAAGGTTGTGTGGATTAATCTTATTTTAAAAGGTAATCCTAAGCAAATTTACCTGGAAGTAGCTCCCACTGAACTCAGTGGGGCTTCCTTAACAGGACTGCACTACTAAGGTTGTAGGTAGCCCTATCTGTTTCCTAGGGAAGTATGCTTAAGATTGCTGTTGTATGTTGTCTGAATACTTTAATGCACATAGCTGAATGATCAGTATTTTTGGTTCTTTGGGACATTAAGAAATTGCTCATACTGTTTAATAGATTGACTTCCATCCTTAATAAATGTGCTACATTCTAATTTTTTAATAGATCTGGATTGCACCACACAACTTGCTGCTTTTATTAATGTAGTGTGCCTGCATCCTGATATAAATTGAAGCAAATCTTCAAGCCAGCAAAAGGTAGTTTGGGCTAGATCACTATGAATACCCAAAAATGTTCAAAAAATAGCTTCCATATAGACCAGGTTTGTCACTCATATTTTGAATGGAAATGTTTAGCTTTAAAATTCAAATTTCTGTTTGAAATGTGAGGTTTTGGGCTTTGAATTAATGTGCTTTTAGACTTGTTGGCATTGTTTTGATACGTCTTGAATAGGAAATACTTCATCAGCCATCAGATAGGAACTATGACTGCATGCCAAACTATCAAACACTGTTAAAGATGAAATGCCGACTGCATTTCAAATAAGGACAATTTTTTTAAGCAAATCCACATTCACAATATCCAGAGAATATTCTATGTTAACAATCCCAGGTAATTCATTTCAGCTATACCGGGACTATTGAAAAGGACAGATATTGTAGACAAAATATACTGTAAAATACCTCCTACTATGTAGGTTGATTGGTATATCAAGGGTAACATACAACAAATGGATTATACATTCCAACTTAATTTTCAGCTACCTTGAAGACCTTTAACTGGATCCAAAGACCCATATGGCTTGTTTCCCTTCCCCAAGGGAGATTTGAGCTTGGGTTCCTCCTCCAAAAGGCAATCCCATTTGACATATCTCTTTTGAAAATGAGGAAAGTTTGAAAAGCAGCTTATGATATGGCATAATGTGATGTGCCACACAGGAGAATTGTCCACAGTCTTCCAGAGCCTGCACCTTTAGATCCTGGCCCTTAGGTAGAAAGGTGAGATATAATAGTTTTTATATTATTTTATTGCATTTATATTCCACCTTCACTCCAAGGAGCACAAAATGGCATAATGGTTCTTTGCCTCCTCCCAATAATCCCCACAACAACCCTGTGAGGTAGGTTAGGCTGAGAGGCTGTGACTGACCCAAGGTCAGCAAGTCAGCTTTGTGGCTGAGTGGGCATTGGAACCTTGGCCTCCCACGCTGTAGTCTGACACTCTAACCAGTGCACCAAATTGGCTCTTTTTAAAATAACAAGTATATTATGAGAGACAGGGATATAGCAGCACACACTAGTGTGTGTATCTATTATATCCATGTTAAATGCATTGGGCACATCTAGCGGATTACCCAAATCCCATTGCAATAAATGGGAAGTGAGCTAGAACACTCAGTTTGTTATTTTACATATTATCCTAGACAGTAATGCACAGTGGTTAGAATAAGTACCGATGTACTCCCAGCTGAATCCAGCTTAGGCTGCAATCCTGATCCTACTTGCCTGGGAGTAAGTCCCATAGAATTCAGTAGGACTTACTTCTGAGTAGACATAGTTAGGGCTGCCGCCTCATGAAGGTTTTATATGCTGCTCTGAGTGCCGTTTCGGCAGAAAGCTCAGTCTGCAGACACTTGAAATTGATATGGAAGTCTCTCTTTGGAAATAAGGTCCATAGTTTGCGAGGGAAAATACTGCCCGAAAATGCCCCTTGGATTCAGCCCAATGCAGCGACAACTCCGTACTAGGTTCCCTCACACACCGCCAGGACTTTTAGTTGGAAAAAGTTTGACCAAAACCAAATGGTACTTTCGCATAGGAAACCTCTCGAGGATGAGGTTGTGTTAAGTATATGTTGTTGTTATGTGCCTTCAAGTCGATTACGACTTATGGCGACCCTATAAATCAGTGACCTCCAAGAGCATCTGTCGTGAACAGGATATGAGACACCATCTAAAGAGAACCGGTACAATTACGCACTGTGTGGGGCACACAGGAAGATCTACCAAAAGGTTAAGGTAGGAGGCAGAGCTAAAGGGGCCTTTCGCTTGCGCCCGAGTCTGTGTTATTGTTTGGATAAAAAAAAACACAGAGAGAGAGGATTTCCCCCTGAGCCCTTTGGGCTTTTTGCTCCCAGTGAGCGCTTACTCCGAAGTAAGTGAAGAGAGGCTTGCAGTTGACATTCAGAGGCTTCCTTGAAAAGTCTGCAAAGAGAAGCCTTCTGCTTCTTATTTCAATGCATTTTAAATTCATGCCGGCTAAACAGGAGAAGCGGTGGACTTGGGTTCTCTGAAAACTGTAGACGCAAATGTTATTTATCGATTTTAGAAGGGTGGCCGTCACAGAGGACGCCGCCGCTGTATGTACGCTCGGTGGTAAGTCCTTCTGAATTCAGTGAGACTTACTTCCAAGTACATGCTGGATGGCAGCCTCAGTCAGCAAGTCAATTCATACTTACCTGGGAATGAGCCACCCTCAACTCACTGGCGCTTATTTCTGAGTAAATACGCATAGGACTGCGCTCTTGCCCCGTTGAATTCACGGGGATTTTCTTTGGAGTAAAGGTGTATAGGCTTGGGCTTTTCATCCAGGAGAAGTTCCTTGGTGCAGACTCCGAATGATTTTATCAGCTTCATGCTAAGCTGAGCTCCCATTGCAGCCTCTAAGCAATTCCTCCAGAGGGAATGAAAGAGGGCCGATCAAGGAGGAGGGCCGTTTTCTTCCCGGTAGCGATCGAGCCACGCTCCAGGAAGGGCCGTCGGGGGAACTAGCTGTCTGGCTGCACAATGTTATCGAGCCCTGCGCCTTGCGCGCTCCAGGTCACGCCTTTCTGCAAATATTGCATTAAGGGCTTTGTTAGAAGAGATAGCAGAAACGAGGGATGGGGGGGTCCCTACAAAGTTCTTAGGAGGGGCAACAAATAGGCTTTCTCTTATGACCAGTGACTGGAAAACAGAAAAAAGATGGGGGGATGGGGGAAAAGACTCACGGCTAACAAAATGGATAAACATTGCTGTCTAATTCGTATATCGCTGTGAAATAGTATATGACACGTGGCATGAAAACAGTTTTAACTAAAATACAATAAAAGAGACGGTGACACCTTCAAGACCAAAAGAATTCTTGAGGCAGACTGTGGACTAGCGCTTATTTTATCAGATGGATGAAATGTTTTCTATTCAGAGAGGAAGGCCGAGAACTGTTACACGGAGAAAAAGTCCAGAAATCATGAACGCTACACTCAGTCTATTTGCGTCACAATTAAAGCACCATCCTCTGCATGTCTGCTCGGAAGGAGGCACCATGGAGCTCTATGGGGCCGACTCCGAGGCAAGTGTGTATAGGCCTGCTGTCCAAGGCGGCTTTAAAAACTGGGTTGAAAAACGATGCAAGGTCTGGAAATTGGCACCAGCAAGGGCGAACAATGAGAAATCTGTTAAGAGGAAAGGAGAGGCCCGTCTGGTCCTGACTCTGTTCGCACAGCGGCCAACCAAATGCCCGTGGGAAGCCCGCAAGCAGAACCAGGGGCGTCCTGCCTCAGACGAGGGAGGTGGGAGAAGCCTTTAAAGTATCGCAAGACAATGCGGTTGTTTTGAGGCTGCAAACACGCTAGTCGCCAGATCAAAGCGTTTCCATGAGCCACACCTGGAGGGGGAACGGGTTGATCTGCCCGTCAGTTGCAAAACCTCTTTGAGGCTGAATTTTAAAAAACACCCACTCAAGCTGCTCCAGAGAGCCAGTGTGGTGTAGTGGTTAAGGAGTTGGACTACGACCTGGGAGACCAGGGTTCGAATCGCCACACAGCCATGAAGCTCACTGGGTGACCTTGGGCCAGTCGCTGCCTCTCAGCCTCATGAAAACCCAGGGTCGCCATAAGTCGGAATCGACTTGAGGGCAGAACACAACAACAACAAAACAAGCTGCTCCCAGACGGTTTTACAGTAAAAGGGGGCGGGGCCTGACTGGTGTGGTGTGGCCCCGTTTTCAGAAGAGAGAGGTGGAGACGCACTGGAACGGGCAGAACAGTGAGCGAGTTTCTACCCCGAGTTATCCTCTGGGAGCTGTTAGCATCGAATTTGCTGCTAAACTGGGAAGCAAATCCCACTCAGTTCAACGGGCATTCACATTAAATTGCACAGGACTGCAATTTTCCTGGGGTTTGCATGGATCCTGACGCCACTGAAATGGGAGGGAGAAATCCCATGGATTGCAATGGAATTTATTTCAAATAAGGGGGTTCTTAGGGCATTATCTCTTAACGGATGTAGGTTGCAAATGTTAATGGCAACGGTTCATGGCACCATTCAAGGATCTCTTCTAAGGCGGAAAGCCAAAAACACCTGGGTCCTTTCCCAAATAAACTTGTTTAAGATCGAGGTGCCAGCTGTCTGTATGCTTACAATGTCTATATGGCTTTTGACATAATCCTGCTGTCGTCCGAGGCAACTAGACATAAGAAGAAACTCCAGATGGGAACGCGCATATCCATCCCTATCAAAAGCAGTCGGCTCACCTCTGACTCAAGACGTAGGATGGTCCCGTCTTTCCAGGTCGGCATCAGCTTAGGCTGCTAATGGAAGCCTGTTCCCTTTGGCTGATATCTCCTTCCAGATTCCTACTAATGTGTACCCTTTAAATATGTACACATTGTATTTTCTGTACCACGCTAAAATACAGGCAGGCTTAAAAACGCAGACATTTTAAACCATACTTTATGCACAACTGGGACTTACTTCCCAGTAAATAAGTTTAGGCTCAGAGTGTAAATTCTGCCATCCTTCTAAATGCTTTTGGAAGTGAATTCCATATGAAGACGGATCCTGTACATTTTGACTTGGAAATAAGCCCCGCTGAAATCAGTGGGATTCAGTGGAAGTCACTGAATATAGGACTGCAGTTTTAAATTATGCTGAATTTGCTCCAAAACATGTATTCCTGTGACTGTAATTTGTTTTCACTGTTTTTAATACTGTATTTTAAATGGTTGTAACCCACCCTGGGAATTACTGGTGAAGGGTGAGTGATAAATTATTATTATTATTATTATTATTATTATTATTATTATTATTATTATTATTATTATTATTATTATTATTATTATTAACTTAGAATCACTGTCCATAAAGTGTGAAGTGTCATTTCATAGTGCAGGCTAGTACTACAGCCTTCAAGGAGACCTATATGTGATAAGAGTCCTATCTTCAGGAATTCTGGACCAACGTGAACCGGATTTGACTCTGCAGTACGGTCTTGAAGCCAACTGAAGACTGACTGACCACTAAGATTAACAGCGCAAAAGTATGCCCGATTGCTAGAAAGTAAGTCCCGCTGCGTTCATTGGAGCTTCCTCCCTAGTAAATGTGTTGATACTAATCCAAGCAAAACAATCAATGAGATTTAGTTCCGTATCGATATGCATAAACTGCATGCAGCTCCTCTAATTAGTTTCAATAAGGCCAAGGGCCCTATCCACAACACTGTTTAAATCCATTTCGGTCCTATCGGCGTCACTGCGAATAAATCGGCTTAAACTGCAAATGCAATCTTATATACACACTCTCCTGGGAGTAAGCTCCATTGAACCCAGTCAGGGTTTTTTCCTGTTTGACCACACTCAGAGGATTGCACCGTAAAGGAAGCGAATTCTCTCAAGTAGCAGTCTAATCCTCAGCACATTCATGAAAAGGTAAGTCCCACCGAGTTCAACAGGCCTTTTGCATGCTGCTAGCATGGACTAGGGCAACATATAGCGCAGTCCTGCTGCTTAGCTGGAGCGCAGAATCAGCTTCCGCTTGGTTTAAGTCAAAACGCAACAGTGAACTTCTAGTGTGGCCTACACTGCCAGGTTCCCGCTTGTGTTTCTGCTTGGAAATGGCTTTTGACAAATGACCAATAAAGGCAGCTAAGTAAGTGGAGGAAATTAGCTTGCACGCTCTGGTTTCGATCCTGTTGCAACTGGAAAGAGAAATCGGGCGAGAAAGTCCCCCTCCCCTCCAAATATAGGGTTTCTGGCCTCCCCAACGCCAGTGAAACCAAGGCATTTGGATTCAAAATTATTTAAATGGTAAACTACTGAATTTACAGATGAAAATAATTCCCCCCTTTTCCCCACTTCTTTCTTGTATTTCCGTTTTGGAAAACACTCAGGGAAGTTTATAAAAGCAAGTTTACTAAAACTGCTAGATTATTTGAAGTCCATGTATAGTGATGTGGATATATTTGTTCATGAAGTATCCCGTTCACATCAGACAGGGATTAAAGTGGAATAATTTTCCCACCCACTACAACAGTATCTAAAAAAAAAAAAATTGAATCCTTTTAAATGTTTGCTAAATACTGTAATCAATTTCCAAGTAACAGTAAGGACTTGATTAAGGGAGGGGAGAATAACTCCAAATTATGCCTTAATAATATGGGATATTTTTACCACCTTTTCTGACGCTTGCTTTTTAACCACAGGGGTTATGTGAGCAAAAGCGTGAAGCAGCCTCAGGAAAGGTGAATACTTTTGAAAACCTATTCTGGAGTGACACCTTTGTGGACTACAATTGAAGGGAACTGAACTAGATACAGTAGTCATAGTGTACACTGGTACGCTGGTCATAGTAGGAGTTGGTCACCTTTTCTGGATCCACTTTTTTGGCCTCTGAACAGGTGGACTTTGAAGACAGCAGCAAACCAAATGTGGGTTTAGAATAAGGTCAAGTTCAGATTCCTACTGCCCGCTGATCAGTTGATTAAGAGTCTGCCTTCTTTGCCCCGTGGGGGCGAGGGCGCTACAGAAATCAATTCTTGCCCAGCGCATTAACTAGGGTTGATAAACTGCCCGGCAGCTCTAAGGCACAGCATGCTAAAGTCAGATTTATATCGTAGCAGTAGGAGGTAATGGGGCACTTTTGTTTTTTGTATTTTTTTTACAAGAGACCTTCATCTTAATGATACTCTTTTTGAGTCTGGAATTCGTTTAGCTCCTACACGTGTCTGCTCAAAACGAAGCCACACTAAGTCCAATGAAGTTTATTCCCCGGTAAGCGTATAATATAGGAGTACAATTTGCAGTCTTAGGCTGCAATCCAATACACACTTACCTAGGAATAAATCCCATTGAACCCAATAGAGCTTACTTCTGAGTAGACATGTATTGGATTGC
This sequence comes from Rhineura floridana, assembly GCF_030035675.1. Lineage (NCBI taxonomy): Eukaryota > Metazoa > Chordata > Lepidosauria > Squamata > Rhineuridae > Rhineura > Rhineura floridana. The sequence goes on from NC_084484.1 coordinate 153,793,491, forward strand.
AGCCTTAGTTCTCTCCCTTTCCTGGTCGCTTCCTAATTACATCAGAAAAGTGCACCAAGGGCGCCAACCTAATGACTTCCTATAGGCTGGCCGGCCCTCTAATTGAAAGAGGCAAAAGATCATTAGTATTAGTAGTTAGTATTATTATTACAATTCTCGGGTTTCCCATTAATAATAATAATAATAATAATATAGTTCAGTGCTGTACAAAGATCACTCTGTCCCCAGCCTCCCGAGACTGCGTCAGTTGTCATTAAAGTGACCCCAGCTCCAGTCAGGAAATGGAAGGGCTTCAACATCCAGAAGCCTTTCTCTTGTCTGTTAAGTCTGTTGTAGCAGTAACAACTAAGATTCTTGGGGCGCCTTCAAGACTAACAGAGCTATTGTAACGGAAGTGTGTTGTTAGTCCCGAGACTCTTTGAAGCTTTCACATCTGGACAAGGAAATCTCTCACGCCTGCCTTGAGCCTTACATTCCTCCCCAGCTGGTTTGGAGGAAGTACATTTCAGGAGCCCTTGGCTGCTTATACCTGCACACCGTTCATTCCATTTCAGTGGGGCCGCCTGATCGAGATTGGCTGCCATCAAATGAGTTTCCTTCCGTGTGAACACGCCTAGGGTTGTGCTGGGAATGCATTTAGAGGACTGAGATTTTTTTTAAAAGACTGTGGTGGTCCTTCCTTATCGGCATCCTTCGCCCCCTCCCTCCCTCCCTCCCTCCCTCACCCGTCCCCAAGAAAGACTGGAAATTCATTCCCCCAGACTTGGCGACCAGGCGCAAAGCGGTGGCCACGTCAAAGGCATCAGCCCGACAGAGAAACCGCGTTCTTCTTCAGCCGGAACCAAGACAGAAGGAGAGGAAGGCGTCTTACCCGTGCCAGCCCACTGTCCCTTCCAGGCGTGGGATTTGGTGGATTTCATCCAGGGGAACGGCAAGTGAACTCTCGGCTCCTCTAACACCCCAGCGTCCGTCCCATCTCCAAAGGGGAGCGCTTCCTGGTGCGGGTGAGGCAGCTGAGAGGGGTGGTGGTGGTGGTGGGGATGGTGATGGAGATGGGAAATACCTGGATCTTCGGTGATGGGGGGCACCTCGTAAGGGGAAATGTCTGCCGGGCTGCCTTGGTCCAAGGCCCCTAGCACATTCGGGTAAGGGGGCTGCTGCGGCGGCGGCTGCTGCTGCTGCGCTTGCCTGCCCATGTACAGGCAGGCTGGAGGGCTCTGGTTGTAATCCTGAGGTTGAGACCTCTGATAGGCGCAGGGCTCCTTGTAGAGCTGGCTGGAGACGTAATACTGGTCCTCGGTGTCCATGGCGAAAGGGCCCACCTGGGCCAGCCGCACATTCGTCGCGGGTTGGGCGAAGCCTTTGACAGGTTCGAGTCACCTGCGCCAGCGGCTGATGAACCCCGAGGACCGGGACGTCTCGGGAAGCTTTCCGATTGGCTCTGCGGCAGCCCGCGTGAGTCGACGGGCACCCCCATTGGGCGGCGCTTTCCCAATAAGAATGAGCGCTTCCTTCGGCTTGGAACCTCGCGGCCTCTTTCGCTTTCTTCGCAATAGGAGAGGGGGGTCTATAGGGTGGTAGCAGTCGGAACGAGCCAGCATCCCCTCCCCTCGAGCGTAACTTCGCTACATTTGCAAGGCGTCCGACGTCACGTGGTTATAGTCTAATCGCCGCGGAGCTGGAGCAACAGCAGAGGGGTTTGGAACGTGGGAAATAAAAATTGAACCGAGAGGCTCCCTGAGCATGTGCAAAATGAGAGCGCTGTCGTCTAAATAGCTAAAGTCCCTAGTTTGGATTAGAAAGAGGGGGTTTTCAGTTCGGAGGGGTGGTTTTCCTCAGTGACGCAGTTGGGTAATTTTAGAACCTGGACTTCGTAGCCTTAAGGGAGCAGAGAGCTCTTTAGATGGGGTGCGTTACTTCATTTAGTTCAAAACGTGCGGCACGCTAGCCTCGCTGCGCTTGGGCTCTTCTGCTAAGTAGGGCGCTGGCCCTGGCGCTAAAGGCCAGCCCTGGCACCAGTCGCTCTCCTCTACTCTTTCAGCTCCCTCTTTTTCGAGAAGAAACAAGAGGCTCGTTCCGCGAGGAAGGGCGGGATATAAATGTAATAAATAAATAAGCAAGCAAACAAACAAACCCTGAATATATGTGTGTGCGCGCGCGCGCCAGTGTCGGCTATGCAGCCAATCCTTTTCTTTAATGCCCGCATCACGGGCTCTTTATGCGGAACAAGTTGTCACGATTATTGTTGCATCCTGTTTTAAAACGAGCTTTCTGCGTGAGTTGTCAAGGCGCAGCGTGTAGCTGTAGTTGTTTTGACTCGACTGGAGCGCGGAAATCCAAGGTCTAGGTTTTCATGGCTTATTTCTTTATTCTTAATTATATTTCAAACATTTCTTCTTCTTCTTCTTCTTCTTCTTCTTCATTACAAATGCAATTCCACTGCGGGTTACCAATGAAAACAAATCCGGATCCAAAATCCTGGCTTGTGTGGTTGCGACTGAAAAAAAAGGGCTGATGTCTTTGCAAATGGCCACGTCGCCGATTGCGCAAACCACATCGCGCTGAAGGTCACATCTGCACCAGACAGCTTCTAGGAATCTTTGGGGGAAGCCGTGTGCTTTCAATGTGCTTTACATGGATGGGGTGGATGTGACCGAAGTCCATTGCAAAAGGTGCTCTGGGTGCTTCCTGAACGCATTTCGCATGGTAGGCTAACGAGGCCGCTGCTTGGCAGAGTCCAATGGGCCCATTTGGAAGGGCTCGCGTTTCAAAGCTCGCCTTCTGTATGTTCAGGAAAGCACCTGGGGCGGGGGGCGGGGCGGGGAGACGGCTTCAACGTGTGAGGGACCGTCTCCACGTTGTGGAACAGGGCAGGTGGCCAGGCCTCGCTTTCCCTCAGGTTTGTTTAAGCTCAATCAACAAGTGTCCAGGATTGTTGAATTTTAAACCTCTAGCCTGGGAAACCTGTCGACCTAAGTGAATTCTATCAGCCAGAGATTAGAAAAGGCCACTAGTCCCCTTATCACCTTTCTCAGTTCCTGCAGCAAGGAGGTTCAGCATGCAAACAGAAAAGAACCACTTCCTAACATACTTCATGCTCTAAGTCCTCCTCCAGTTCTTTGTTGGCATGCACACCAAATATCTGGGTTGTTGATGTTGTTATATACAGGACCTTGCTGCCATCTTGGACAGCATTAAAGGCTAGCAAATGATCAGATGATTGTAAAATTATCCTAAGTTGATTTCATTTATTATATTATTAAGGGATCATTTGGATTTTCCAGCCTCCAGCTTAAAAATGTCTCATCCTTGGGTTAACCTCTCTTATTTATTGTTACTTGTTACTTTTAGGACTGGTGTAATAGTGGATCGATTTGTTTTAGCAGAGAAGTGCTCTCTTGGCTCAATCTCCTTTCTGCAGTCCTATGCACAGTTACCTGGAACTGCAGTTTGATGCACAGTTTCCTGGGCATAGGCTCTGTAACATGCATAGGATTGAGTATTGCATTGTCTCAAAAGAAGTGTTCTCTCTGAGCCTCAATGCTCCCTTCCTTGCATCTGCAAAATGGGTATAACAAAACTGACCTAGCTTATAGGCTGCTTACAGATTCACTGGGGTATTACACGGTGGCATTCTGAATACTTTTTAAAAAAACAACCTGATACTTAAGTTACAAGGTTTAGCTTTTTAAAAGCCTATGGATTTCAATGGCAGAGTTGAGCATATGCTTAATTCTTTCATAAAGAAATTAATGAGACTTCAATGTGCTTAATTTTGGCTGGATTGTGCCCTGAGTATTATTGCCTTATAATGCTACGCAAAATCAAAGCTGATGTGAGCCCTGCGTGCAGGCTTATAATATTTATTTATTTATTTATTTATTTATTTATTTTATTTATATACCGCCCTAAGCCCGAAGGCACTCTGGGCGGTGTACAAAAAGATAAAAAACAAGCAATATATAAATACAATAAATACAATAAATCAAGAAAACAAAACAAACAAACAATAAAAGAACCAAACAACATCCAAAAATACAAATAATGATGAAAATACCATTAAAATACACATTAAAATGCCTGGGAGTATAAAAAGGTTTTCACCTGGCGCCGAAAAGATAGTAGCGTCGGCGCCAGGTGCACCTCATCGGGGAGGCTGTTCCACAGTTCGGAGGCCACCACAGAAAAGGCCCGAGCTTCTCGATGGGATGGCACTCGGAGGAGGGCCTTAGATGTTGAGCGCAGTGTCCGGGTAGGTTCATATTGGGAGAGGCGGTCCACCAGGTATTGCGGTCCCATGCCGTGTAGGGCTTTATAGGTCAAAACCAGCACTTTGAATCTAGCCCGGAAACAAACAGGAAGCCAGTGCAGACGGGCCAGAACAGGTGTTATATGAGCGGACCTTCTGGTCTGCGTCAGCAATCTGGCCGCTGCATTCTGGACTAGTTGTAGTTTCCGAACAGTCTTCAAGGGCAGCCCCACGTAGAGCGCATTGCAGTAGTCCAGTCTAGAAGTTACCAGAGCATGAACAACTGAGGCGAGGTCGTCACTGTCCAGATAGGGACGTAGCTGGGCTACCAGGCGAAGATGGTATAAAATATAAAATTGCAGTACAAGAGATGTTAAAGCAAGAGCATAGGTCAACAGGAGCATCACCCTACCTGGAACACTGATTTATCTCACCTAAGAATGTTTTGAAAATCATCCTTTTTCATATGTGAGATTATTGCTTCCATATAAATAATGGGAGAGTGTTTTTAGAATAACAAACTTTTGGAGAGAGGGAAAGCAGTGGTGACTGGTGCTGCCCTTCCACTGAGAGTGCTCCAAACTCCATCCAGCTGTCCCACCCAGCTCTACCTACCTACAATTCCCCTTGGCTCAGGGTGGGAATTTTCAAGTTCACAATCACCCTTAGCTTGCTTCACTCACCCTAAATCTCCCTTTAAAAAGGTAAAGGTGTCCCCGCGCTTGTAGAGCGAGTCGTTTACGACTCTTAGGGTGATGTCTTGCAACGTTTTACTAGGCAGACCGTATATATGGGGTGGGATTGCCAGTTCCTTCCTTTCTTTACCCCCCAGCATGTGCCAGGTACTCATTTTACCGACCACGGATGGATGGAAGGCTGAGTGGACCTCGACCCCTTTTACCGGAGATTCGACTTCCTCCTTCTGTTGGAATCAGACTCCGGCCATGAGCAGAGCTGGCTGCGTTACCACCGCTTACCACTCTGCACCACGGAGGATCTTAAATCTCCCTTTAGTGACTCTGAATACAAACATGGATGGCATGTTACTTAAAGGGTTAACTTAAGGAAATTACTGTGGGTGACATCCCATAGCCAGTGTGGTGTGGTGGTTAGAGTGTCAGACTGGGACCTGGGAGACCAGGGTTCAAATCCCCGCTCAGCCATGAAGCTCACTGGATTACCTTGGGCCAGTCATTGTCTTTCAGTCTAACCTATCTCACCGGGTTGTTGTGAGGATAAAATTGGGAGGGGGAGAACCATGTTTGTATGCCACCTTGAGCTCCATGGAGGAAAGATGGGGTATAAATGTAATAATAAATAAATAGTCTTATTCAGAGTAGATCCACTGAAATCAATGCACCTAAGTAACTTTAGTCCTTTTATTTCAGTGGATCTATGAGTATGACTTAGTACATATGTTATGTATTTAAGGAAGGTGTCCATTATAAAGTTGCTGGAATTAAAAAAGCCCTCTTCTTATTTGATATAAGTGTTTGACGCTAACATGTCTTAGAGGAAAAACCCACACTTTATTCAAAATGCACTTAAAATACACCACACTAAATTTCCATGTTGGCTGCTGCTAGTACAAATGGCAGATGGACAGCTCTAAGTACTGCCAACCCGCCCCTCTTACATGTACACTCCAAGCATGCTTCATTCTTGCATTGCCACTCATATCCCTCTTCCAGTTCACACTATACCTGTCCAGAAAGCTACCAGATAAGCTTTTACAGTGAATATGGCACTTTTTTCATGGAAGCCTCAAAAAGTATCTTCATTAAGGGTTTGTAACATGTATATTCATATTCATTCATTTAATTACCTGATTCAACTTCAGATAATCATTCAACTAATCAGCAGTAAGACTGAGCAGAACAGAGTGGGCAAACGTTTTTGATCTAGTAATTAGATCTCTTACGGATTTGCAATAGATAGATCAAATCAAATGCTTCTCCATACAACACATAGTTAAACTATGGAATTCGCTACCACAATGTTTAGCATTTTAGATACCTTATCACAGTCTGCATCTGTATTGGAATTGTTTTTAAAGGTGTTTTGTTTTAAATATGTTTTGAGTGCTCTGTCATTTGTTTCCTGCCCCGGGCTCCCTTTGGGAGGCTGTGTGGGATATAAATTTAATAATGTTTATTTATTGTTTGTTAAATTTATATCCCACCCCCTTCCATCCAAAGGACTTGCCCAGGGAGGCAACCACATTAGAGATAAACCAACACAATTCAAACATCTAAAAGCAATTCCAATACAGATGCAGGCTGAGGGCCCCCAACTTGAGCAGCTGTACAAGAGGATTCGACAAATCTATGGAGGATGAGGCTATCAATGGGTACTAGTCCTGATGGCTGTGTGTAGTGCACTACCTCCTTCATTGGAGGTGAATATGAATACCAATTATTGGAGAACATGAGTGAGGAGAGTGCTGTTGCATTCATGTCCTGATTGCAGGATTCCCATATGCATCTAGTTGGCCATTGTGGAAACAGGATGCTGGGACTAGATGAGCTTTTGGTCTGATCCTGCAGGGCTCTTCTTATGTTCTTATCACTGAGAGTTTTACAGAGCAACAGGCAGTCTCCCATCCCATCCAGGCACTGACCAGACCCAGATCAGCTTAGATTCAGCAAGGAGGTTGCATCATGTGCCCTGAGGGCATACACTTCTGACTTCTATAAGTTTATCAATAGTTTCATGTTTGTTTGTTTTAAGTTCTCCACCATGGATAGCCTTGGGCTAATTGCTTCCCCTTCAGCCTCATTTTTCCTCACCTGTAAAATAGGTGTTGTTGTTATTTACCCACCTGGCACCCAAAGATCCCAGGGTGGGTTACAATAATTTTAAAATATAGCATTAAAAAACCTAAAATCACAAAATAGGGTGGGTTCTAAAAATATATGTGTCAGGTGTCAAAGGGTAGGGTAAAGAGGTGTGTCTTCAGCATTTGCCTAAAACTGTACAATGAAGTTGCCAGATGCACCTTGGTGGGGTTCTACAACTTAAGAGCATTCCCTGCGGTAGACCCTTGCCAGACCATCACCTCCCCTGGTTCTTTTTGGCTAGGTTTTTGTGCAGATATTCTGGCCGGTTTTAGACATCTGTGTTGGAATGTCTGATCTGTAATAACTCAGATGTAGGTTTGAACTTGTACATGCAGACCATCCCAGTGTATGCTTCAGGGAGCACAAGAGATAATTAGTTTCACCCTGAGAACTATCCTGGCTTTGGTTGGTGGATCTCTGAGTTCTAGTATAAATAAATAAAGCAGTTCCCACACACCTGATGCCTGCCCCATGGATGTCCACAGTTGTTTTCCAGGGGATGGGGTGGCAAAGTAAAACACTGATGGGAAGAATAGTGCCTGTACATTTTACTAGTACATTTGTACCCTAGGTTCTACAACTGCTAGAAGCTTACTCTTTTTTTTAATGAAAGATGAGAATCTGGGGGTTATGGTTCATCCAGAGGAAGGGAGCAACTGGCCTCCCCTGTACACTCCTGGAATAGAGTATCCCAGTGTCTAAAGCATTCTCTTGTTATGCGTATGCAGACTAATTCACAGTTCTGAGCTGCCTGTGTGTGTATTTACGTAAGAAGCAGGCGTTTACTTGCATTTAAATCACTGAGACTTAAGACTTAGTAAAATAAGAAAAGCTACTTTTATCTATAGAAATACATACTAGATAGGAAAGGCATACCTAGTTCTAACCAACTAACTACATTGGAGGCACAATAACCAGACTTGGGTATTGCCCTCATGTTTCAGGTGAGAGAACAAAGACAAAGATGTCTTCTCTCTGCTCAGACTTTCAAAGAACATGAAAACAGGAAAGACGGTCAAAAGTGAGGTCAACTTACCTGAGAATATGAGTTTATAATGGAAGGAAGTTAGGTAGGCAAGTCTAGCCAGCTGGAGGACCATAACTCTACCTTCCTTCTGGAATGCAAAAAACAAAAACAAAACAAAACCCCAAACAGGAGTTGTTCTTGCCACACTTCCAACAACTCTAAGGCAGGGGTGGGCAGGAGATGGATCAGGTCCTATTACGAGATCGCTACAATAGATCACCAAAGTTTTTAACTCTCAATTTTGTTGGTGACAATAGCATCCACAAAAATGCACATTCATTCCAAATTAGGCACTTATAATCCCCAATCTACAGTGATTTAGATATACAGTAAATGTGTACTTCTGTAATGTAACATTCCAGTGTATGTAGATCATGAAGTACAGTGGGTAACTGATTCCACTCTTATCCCTGGTCACCATTTTGCATCTGGTTCCAGCTGATGGCCCTCTAGGGGGACAAAAACTCGAAAGTGGACCCCACAAGCCTGAAATCTGCTCTGAAGGATGGTTTGGACATCATTCACTCTTTGTACAGGGCACGGAAAGTCTGTACTTACAATGATAGTACATGTGGAAAGTAACATTTAAAAGATATGTAGTGGCTTCAGACCAGTTTTTCATCCCTATAGCAAAAGTGGCAGCACTTAGAATGAACTAATTCAGTTTAATAAAATTAACGGAATTAGTTCAAAAATTTCTGAACTATGCCTGAAAGTAGTTCCCATAATTGCCTGGTGAACTGAACATGAATTAAATTAGTTTTGGGGTAGAACTTTGAAAAAATTCTAGTTTATCTTCAAGTTCATTCTCTTACATGTGTTTTTAACTCTTTAGACTTTTTGGCCCTTTAAACTTAAAAGATCATAATTGCTGGGGAACAATAAATTAAACAATTCACATTCCACTGTTTGCATGTGTGTTTTGGCATTTTCTTAGTTTTTTTGAGTATATTTTATACTTCAGCACAACTGCTTGCAATATTTTGAAAGATGGAAAAAATGGCCAAGGATCATTTGGATAAACTTGAATTGAACTGTAATCTGAATGTGAACTAAACTAATTCTTTTTTTAAAGGATTGAATGCAAACTGGATTTGTTCCTTTTTGGACATGTTGAACTTGAAGCAGAAAGTTCATTTTCAAAATGAGTACTGGTATTGATGTGTTTCTGCTGTGCAGTTTGGGGAACTGCAGAACAAATTAGGGACCTTCCCAGTACTGCTGTTCCCCTCTTCACTGCCCTTCCTGCATGCATCTTCACCATTGGAAAGGACTTTTCCTACAGCCTGCTGCGTGCAAGGTGAACAAAGTCTAAACTGTCTCTACACATCCCCATACAAACGTATCACCCAGACAGAGAGATTTGCAAATAGATTTACAACAAATAGTGGTGCATTTGTGCATACTCAGACCCATCCAAAGGTGGGTGTCTATGGGATGGGTGCTCTTTCTCAGGGGAAAAAGCCACCTGGACAACAGCCCTGTGGCAGAGAGAGAGAGAGAATATACAACACAGTTAAGATTTGGCTGATCTGGTATTCCTCTGTCCCCAGCCCCCCGCCCGGAATCTGTATGCTGCTGCTGTGGGACCTGTGAATGAGCTCATTGTATAGTGGACGTGGTAGTACATCTAGATTGAGAGCATTGATTAGCTCAGGGCTAGTTTGGTAGCATGAAAGAGGTTGACCCCTGGAGATAAATAATCTGCTCCTTCCCAGCTGGGACTGGTTGACTTGGCGACGCAGCTACGAGGGGGCGGAAAGCTGCCCAAAGGACAAAGATCATTTCCCTTACCTGGTCTCTCTTGCTTGGGCACTCTCACTCATGCGCTACCCATATTGACTTTGCACTCTTTATCTAATTGCACCTTTCTCTCAAAATCAAACCCATCTCAACGATTCACGGGCTCCCACATCACATCTGGTTTCTTCTGACCCAGAAAGAGGAGAAATGAGGGGATTAGCTTTGGCCAGATTAGAAGAGCTAGAAGGAAGTTTACAGGGGGCAGGGGAGAGAAAACAATGAGCAGATTGCCCGTCTCCCACATCTCTTATTTGTTGTTCTGGAGCTGTCCAGCGGTTTCTGGCTTCTCCCACTATTCTAAGCCCAGTTCACACATGCATCTAATGTAGCTTGATTACGCAACAATAATTTACAGAGGAATGTGTGAACAGATGCTGTTGAAAAGCTTTGGTTTAAAGTCCTATGAAAGTTCTGTCTGCGGTGCGGGAGTCACCCAGAGGTGGTCCCCATTGGGAGTGGTAGGGCTTAAGGCAGGGAGGCCAACAGTATGTGGTACCAGAGCCAAGGCACAGTAATGGCCACCAGCTTGGATGCCTTTAAAAGAAGATTAGACAAATTCATGGAGGACAGGGCTATCAATGGCTACTAGCCGTGGTGGCTGGGCTCTGCCACCCTAGTCAGAGGCAGCATGCTTCTGAAAACCAGTTGCCGGAAGCCTCAGGAGGGGAGAGTGTTCTTGCACTCGGGTCCTGCTTGCAGGCTTCCCCCAGGCCACTGGCTGGCCACTGTGAGAACAGGATGCTGGACTAGATGGGCCACTGGCCTGATCCAGCAGGCTCTTCTTATGTTCTTAATGACAGGCAGAGCCAACTAGTTCTACTTTTGTTCCTATCTTCTTCCCTGCTAAGTTCTAACAAATGAGAGGAGGAAGCTGACAGTCAATGCCAGCCCCTGAATTAGCTGTGAGTAGGAAGGTGAACTTGCTGAGGTCAGCGGGGCAGTGACCTATTTACCCTAATGGACCAGCCTCTTCAGGTTGGCCCATCTCATGCATGGCATCCCTTGACGGTTTAGTAAGCAAGTATTGATGAACATGTGCATGTGAACCTATGTCTGTTAGTAAAATGAAATGACAGGTGTAGTATATTAGCTCGGCATTTCACAAGAAATCCAACCTTTGGCAAACTTCACCATTCAGATTTTGAAGCTTTAATAAGACAATTTTGGAGTTAAATAAATAAAGATCTATATCAAAACTTAACAGTTTTGACAGGCCCCTTCACAATGTGCCATGGGTGTCCAGAACAGGTGATATTTTCAGAGGATTTTGAGCCCACTGTAAAAAGCAATACCAGTTCCTCCTTATGTTTTGATGCTTGTACTTGTTTTGTTAATTATACATCCATGAGAGTGGCTCTATACTATAGTCAGCATGGATTTTTCGCATTCTGCAATGTTAAATTGAAAATATCCCCCATGCCATTCTGATGCTTCCCATAAGCTCATTTCAAAACAAAACCTTACAAAATGTATAGTCCTGAACTTAGAAACACTTGCTTAACAACCACTCTAAATTTTCATGATGATACACAAAACAGTCAGAGAGAATCAAGAGTTCAAAGTGTAAAAAGAGAGAGAGAGAAACCAGACCCTTTTTGGACTTTTTTCTGTCAGAGTTCTCATAATCTGTTGAAATTCATTAAAAATCAGCTATGTTCACAGAGTATCTGTAATCCTATTACTGACCTTGCCCTATACTCTGACCTTCATCTTCTGCAGTTTAAAGGTTTAAAAAAATGCCTGGGTGATTTTTAATTAATTTAAGACATTTTTCTTTGAACTGAATGATAATGTCGGGCATGCTCAGTAAGAACCAACTGTCAGTGTTCTAAATGTTGGAATATGTGGTTAAACTCCAACTTGTGGGTTGAGGCTGCATGGGGTTAAAAAGGGTAGCTAGAGAGGAGACCTTCTGGTTGCTAGGGTGTACCTGTCCTTTGATCTCCTGCTGTCTCTTCCTTCCTGCTAGACTTGTGAGGGAGAGCAGACATTTTTTCTTTGTCTCTCCCTCTCCTCCAAGCATGAGGGCAAACACTAGGCTTAGTGTTTGCATCTCCAACTTAGCTAGTTAGGACTCTTTCCTATCAAGTATGTACTTCCAGAATAAAGTAGTTGTTTCTTATTTTAAAGTTTAAAGTCTCTGTCTGACTAATTTGCAGGGAAGGTATAATCTTTAGCAAAGATTCAAACACACATATAGGCTCACTCAGAAATCTCCATTCCCATCATTGCCACTCTCCGACACTAAAAGCCAGACTCACAGCTGCTGGGCTTGCCTAATCAGGGGGCCACACCCACACCAGACTTTGATTTCACTTTAGACAGTCATGGCTTCCCCCAAAGAATCCTGGGAAGTATAGTTTGTGAAGGGTGCTGAGAGGAGACTCCTATTCCCCTGAGAGAGTTTCAATGGCTAGAGTGGTTTAACAGTCAGCTGCTCCGATTGAAGCTCTGTGAGGGGAACAGGGCATCTCTTAGCAACTCTCAGCACCCTTCACTAACTACACTTCCCAGGATTCTTTGGGAGAAGCCATGACTGTCTAAAGTGAAATAAAGGTCTGGTGCGGATGTGGCTAGGGACAGTTTTGGTTTAAATTTTTTTTGGGGGGAGGCTACATGTGCCTGCTGTAGAATAAAAAGTTGGGGGAAACCCTGAAAAAGAATGATAGTGTTCACAAATGTTTTCCTTTTGGAAAGGAAAGGGGCTTCCCCTCTGCCTAGTGTCCACCCACCCAATCTCCTCCCCTCCCTTCTCTTCCCCTCCCCTTCCACCCTCACCCTCCCCTTCCTGCCCTCCTCCCCCCACCCCTCCCCCAGGTCAGTTTCACCTATCCTAAGTATGATTGCACAGGAGTAAATCCCACTGAAGTCAAAAAGCATGCAAATGATCAAATCTGCCCTCCTATCCCCTTCTTCTTGCCCCTTCCCTCCCCCTTCCTTTCCCCTCCCTTCCCCTCCCTCATCCTCTTCCAATTCCCTCCTTTCCCGTCCCCCTCCTTCCCTCCTCCCTCCCCCTCCTCCTCCCCCATGGTCAGTTTTACCTATCCTAGGACTACGACCTGGGAGACCAGAGTTCAAATTGTTGTTGTGTAAATTTGTATATTTGTTAAGCAGAGAACGTCAAGGGTCTGAAATGTGTGTGTGTGCCAGTGTGTGCGTTTACTTAAGAAAGCAGGTTTTTACCCTGCACTGAGATCACTGAGACTTTAGTAAAATAAGAAAGGCTACTTTATTTATAGAAATACATGGTAGATAGAAAGGCATTCCTAGTTCTAACTAACTAACTAAGTTGGAGGCGCAATGCCCAGGTTTGGGAGTTGCCCTCATGACTAGGAGAGAGACAGCAGAGACAAAGGTGTCTCCTCTCTCCTGGACAGGACAGTCAGAGAAGAAAAAAGAGGACGGAAGGAGGAGGAGCAGATAAGCTTCCCTTAAGACATATCAGTCTAGCGACAGAAGGAAGTAAATCAGAGCATCACAGGTAAAGGTAATCAAGCCTATCCATCTGGAGGACCCTAACTCTATCTCCCTTCTGGAACATAAACAAAAGAACAAAACAGGAGTTGCTCTTGCCCCACTTCCAACACAAATCCCCACACAGCCATGAAGCTCACTAGGTGACCCTGGGCCAGTCACTGCCTCTTAGCCAGGGCCTTTTTGGTGGTGGCCCCCGAATTGTGGAATAGTCTCCCTGATGAGGTACGCCTGGCGCCGACGCTGCTATCTTTTCGGCGCCAGGTGAAAACCTTTTTTTACTTCCAGGCATTTTAAAAATTTTAAATATTCTATTTTGAAAAAATTGTTTTATAGTGTATTTTAAAACAGTATTTCATTACTGGTATATTCTGATGTTGTTTGGGTTTTTTTGTTCTTTGTTTGTTTTGCTTTTTGATTTTCTTATATTTGTTCTATTCATATATTTTCTTGTTTATCCTCTATGTACACCGCCCAGAGAGCCTTTTTGGCTTAGGGCGGTATATAAATTAAATAAAATAAATAAAATAAATAAATAAATAGCCTCAGAGGAAGGCAATAGTAAACTACCTCTGAATACTGTCTACCATGAAAACCCTATTCATAGGGTCGCTATAAGCTGGAATTGACCTGAAGGCAGTCCAATTCATTTTCAAGCATGATTGAATGGGATTGAACTCAATACGCATGCAAACGATCAAACTTGCCCTCCCCTCCTTCTCACTCCCATCTCCTCCCTTTTGCCCCTTCCCTCCCCCTCCGAATCCCCTCCTTCCCCCTCCCCCTCCTTCTGCTCCTTCTTCCTTCCCTCTATTCTCCCCTCCCCCTCCTCCTCCCCCATGGTCAGTTTTACATATCCTAGCCATGATTGCAGATGAGTAAATCCCATTGAACTCAATAAGAATGCAAATGATCAGACCTGCCTTTCGCCTCTCCTCTCCCTTCCTCCTCCCTTCTTCCTCTCTCCCCTCTTTCTTCTTTCTCATCCCCTGCCCACTCCAGGCCTCCCTCCCCATGGTCAGTTTTACCTATCCTAAACATGATTTCAGGGGAGTAAATCCCACTGAACTCAATAAGCATGCAAATGATCAATTCATTCTCAGCAAACTTGCACAGGATCCCATTTCTTTCCTCCCAGATTAAAAAGCAGAGAAATTCACTAACAGGCAAAAAGCCTTGCAATTTAAGAATGTACTTACAGCCAACAGATATTTCTATCAAACTTTAAAAATCAGGGCAATTGGGCAGCTATAGTGAATGCACCAGGGGAGCAGGAGACCTGACCTCCTCTCTGAGATATTGTACTGCCCTACACATTTGTAAAAATGCAAACACAATTTGGGTTGGTCTTTCACAGTCCAATCCACTTGCTGTCTAGTTTGGAAGAATTTGGTAACATGTGCCTATGAGCATATGGTGAGTGGTGGCAACACCTGCAATCAGCCCAAATAACAGAAATAAGACATGTGCTGTGCTGAACTTGTGTTAGTGGGAGGAAGCAACAATATCAAAACAGTTGATATAGTTCAGATAGTCACTTTAAATATGTTTGATTTACTTTGCAATTTTAGTGAAGTTTCCTATAGTAAATCATTCTCTTTTGTTTCTGTTTCTGTGAAGATGTGAAGTACAGCAACACCTTGCAACACTAAAAAAAAAGCTCCAAAAACAATTGTGGAATAATGGCACTAACTTCTGCAGAATAGTTCCCAATGGACATGAGGAGTGTCTCAGTTTGCACAAGATAAAACAGTGGGAGGTGAAATATATTCTAGCAAAATTCTAGATGTGCTCTATGTTTTTAATTGACCATGCCCACCTTTTCTTAAGTGGAGTAGTTTAAGCATAGCAGGCTGAAAACATGCATCCTGGGCAGGCCAAGTTTGTTTTTTTCCCAACAGCTAGAGTCATTGCTGAAGTAGCAACATATTGTAATCAGTCTGATTTTACATCAAACTGGAGTTTCAGATTCAACTGTTATTGCGCCCAAAATAGAAATAGAGCATTAACTCCAGTTTGAAACGCAAAAGGCTGTCTTCACCATCATATGACATTGACCAATAAAAAGGTTTTGAAATTAATAAAAATAAATTTGACAGATTTCTAGGATGAATAATGAGGGAAATAAGATTTTCTAGGTTAAATTCTCTGTAGAAACAGTAGTAACACAGAACAGAAGCAAACTAAGAAGAACATCAACAAACATACAAAAATGTAATTCTCCATCTTGGGAGATGGCAGGTGTTGCCAGTACTCACCATATGCTCAGAGGCACGTTACCCAATTCTTCCAAGCTACACAGGAAGTGGATTGGACTGTGAAAGACCAACCCAAATGGTGTTTGCATTTTGACCAATTTGTAGGGCAGTCCAATATCTCAGAGAGGAGTTCAGCTCTCCTGCTTCTCTTGGTGCATTCACTATAGCTGCCCAATTTCCCTGCTTTTTAAAGTTTGATAGAAAAATCTGTTGGCTATAGGTATGTTCTTAAACTGCAAGGCTTTTTGCCTATTAGTGGATAGATAAATGGACTCTGAGTTATTGGATAACAACTCTCTGTATTCCTTTATATATCTTGTTTTTGTTTTATTTTTGCATTTTAAACAATAAACGCACTTGTAAAAAAACCCTGACAGTTTTGATTTGTTAAATAAATGGAAAGAGCTATATAAAGTTTACTCATTTTCATTGCAACTTATTTACTAATAAACATCAAGTACTGATTGCTACTGCATGACTGCTATGACTGGCTGGCCGCTGCTGGGTGGACTATTTCATTGTCTGTCGCCGCGGTGGCTCGGGCCCTTGCTTGTTGCTGCTGCTCTGCGCTGTGCTTGTACTGCAGCTTGTACCTCGTGGCAGCTGCGGCTCTATCTCTCAGCTGCTGTTGGTGTTTCTGTGGCTGGGTTTGTATTCTTCCATCGCTGCTGCCGTGGTTGCTGCTCCTTATTGGTGGCCTATGCTTCTTGCAATTATTGTCATCTGGCCATCTCAAGGTGATATCCCCTGCAAAGAAGAGAGACTTTGGAGCCGGCTTATACGTGCACAGAGTGCGAGATTATGTTGTGTGTTGATGTGATTTGAGATGAATGGGTGGTTGGCTGTATGAATGTATGTGTGAGTGAGTGTGTATGCTTATATGTTGTATGTATGGCTGCTTTTATACATATAATTGCTGTATATTTTAGTTGTATTATGTGGTTCGGATAAAGTTTTATCCATCAGGCGTGGAGACTTGAAGGGGCCCCAATTACCGTAGTGACGGGCAAAGGAAGGTATGGCGATGTGAGAAGGACGTGCCAGGTAAGGGGAACGCGGCCCAGACATGTTGTGGCTGTGCCTTGTTCCGGTCCTTCCCACATCCGCAAGGTCGTTGGTAGTCCTATCAGCCAACTCTCAGATCTCCAGTTGCTGCTACTAAATGCCAGATCGGTATATAATAAAACCTACCTCGTCCATGATTTAATTGTGGACAAGGCAGCCGATCTGGCATGTATAACCGAGACCTGGGTGGGTGAGCAGGGAGGAGTTGGTCTCTCTCAGCTCTGCCCACCGGGGTACTTGGTTCAGCATCATGGTAGATCTGAGGGTTGGGGAGGTGGGGTTGCTGTCGTCTATAAGAGTTCCATCTCACTCACCAAGCACCATGTTCATGCAGTTACTGGTCTGGAGTGTCTGCACCTTGTGTTGGGCCAGAGGGACAGGCTGGGAATCCTCTTGGTGTACCGCCCACCTTGCTGCCCAATGGCTTCCCTAACTGAGCAGGTGGAAGTGGTCTCGGAGATATTGTTGAAATCCCCCAGACTATTAGTACTGGGGGATTTCAACATTCATGCCGAGACTACTTTGTCTGGCGCGGCTCAGGACTTCATGGCTTCCATGACAGCCATGGGGCTGTCTCAATTTGTTAGTGGTCCAACACATGTATCGGGGCACACTCTAGACCTTGTTTTTGCTACTCAGCATGGGGATAGTGATCTGGATGTGGGGAGTTTTACAACACTCCCTTTGTCATGGACAGACCACTGCTTGCTGAAGTTTAGACTTTCAGTAGCCTCTTTCCTCTGCAAGGGTGGGGGACCTATTAAATTGGTCCGCCCTCGGAGACTAATGGATCCTGAAGGTTTTCAAAGGGCTCTGGGGGATTTTCCGGCTGATAGGACTGGCGCTCCTGCTGAAGCCCTGGTCGCTCTGTGGAATACGGAGATGACCCGGGCTGTAAACACGATAGCTCCTGCATGCCCTCTCCTGTGTAGAGCTCATACAGCTCCATGGTATACTCCGGAGCTGAGAGCGATGAAGCAAGATAGGAGGCGGCTTCAGCGGAAATGGAGACGAACTCCCGACGGATACAATCATGCGCTGGTTAGTGCTTTGACTAAGCTCTATGTAGGAGCGGTTAAGGCAGCTAAAAAACATCATTTTGCTGCCATTATTAAATAATCTCTTTGCCGCCCAGCGGAGCTATTTCGAGTTGTCTGGGGGCTTCTTCATTCAAACCCTCCGGACACGGTGGAATCATCGGAGGCCCGCTGTAATCAGTTTGCCAATCACTTCCAGAATAAGATCTCATGTATCCGCCGGGACCTAGACTCTCAAGTTATAGTAGTTGATCCTAGTGAGATGTCCGGAGCACGGTCTTGTCCTTTTTTGTTGGATGAGCTCCAGTTGGTTCAACTTGAGGATGTGGACAAGGTGCTTGGACAGGTACGTGCAACCACTTCGGTACTGGATCCTTGTCCCTCCTGGCTGATAAAAACTAGCAGGAATGGAACAGGTAGCTGGGCCAAGGAAGTGATAAATGCCTCTTTACGAGAGGGAGTGGTCCCTGGCTGTCTGAAAGAGGCAGTGGTGAGACCACTCCTGAAAAAGCCTTCCTTGGACCCAGACAATTTTAACAGCTACAGGCCAGTGGCGAATGTTCCATTCCTGGGCAAGGTCTTAGAATGAGTGGTTGCTGGCCAGCTGCAGGCGCTATTGGATGAAACTGATTATCTAGATCCATTTCAATCGGGTTTTAGGCCTGGTTTTGGCACTGAGACGGCCTTGGTCGCCCTGTACGATGACCTGTGTCGGGAGAGAGACAGAGGGAGTGTAACTCTGTTGATTCTCCTTGATCTCTCAGCAGCTTTTGATACCATCGACCATGGTATCCTTCTGGAGAGGCTTGCGGAGTTGGGAGTTGGAGGTACTGCTTGGCAGTGGTTCCGCTCCTATTTGGCGGCTCGTCTCCAGAAGGTAGTGCCCGGGGAACATTGCTCGACACCGCGGGTTCTCCAATATGGGGTCCCGCAGGGGTCAGTCTTGTCCCCCTTGCTTTTCAATATCTACATGAAGCCGTTGGGAGAGGTCATCTGGAGTTTTGGAGTGCATTGTCATCAGTATGCTGATGACACGCAGCTCTACTTCTCCTTTTCATCTTCTTCAGGTGAGGCTGTTGATGTGCTGAACCGTTGCCTGGCCACGACAATGGACTGGATGAGAGTTAACAAACTGAAGCTCAATCCAGACAAGACTGAGATGCTGTTGGTGGACGGGTTCTCTGATCGGATGGTGGATATATACCCTATCCTGGATGGGGTTACACTCCCCCTAAAGGACCGGGTTCGTAGTCTGGGAGTCTCTTTAGACTCTTCCCTCTCACTTGAGGCTCAAGTAGCCTCGGTGGTTAGGAATGCGTTCTACCAACTTCAGTTGGTGGCCCAGCTACGTCCCTATTTGAGTAGAGAGGTCCTTACAGCAGTGGTACATGCTCTGGTAACCTCACGTTTGGATTACTGTAATGCGCTTTACGTAGGGCTACCTCTGAAGACAGTTCGGAAGCTACAGCTAGTGCAAAATGCAGCAGCCAGATTGCTGACAAGGACCAAGCGGTCCGAGCATATAACACCTGTTCTGGCCCGCTTGCACTGGTTGCCAATATGTTTCCGAGCCAGATTCAAAGTGTTGGTATTGACCTATAAAGCCTTATACGGTGCGGGACCATGATACCTTGCGGAACGCCTCTTCCGATATGAACCGGCCCATACATTACGTTCTGCTATGAAGGCCCTCCACCGGGTTCCAACTCATAGGGAGGCCCGTAGGGTAGTGACGAGATCTAGGGCCTTCTCAGTGGTGACCCCTGAACTATGGAACAGTCTCCCCGAGGAAGTACGCCTGGCGCCGACTCTGCTCTCTTTTCGGTGCCAGGTCAAAACTTTCCTATTCTCTGAAGCATTTTAAGTTAAATTGATTTACTTTTAAAAATGTTATTGTATTGGATTTTTGATTGTATTATTTAGCATTATTTTGTTATTTATTGTATTTTTATGCTATTTTATGTTCACCGCCCAGAGAGCTATTGCTAGTCGGGCGGTATATAAATCTAATAAATAAATAAATAAATAAATAAATAAATAAATCTAGTCTTTCCCTCCATTTCCAGTGTGGAGGGTTAAAGAGCCTTATCTCCAACCTGAGTCTCACCTTTTAATCAATGTGCTGTTTTAATGGGATTATTTTATTGTACATATTCATTATGGGTGCTTATATTTTAATGTTTTATGGGAATATTTTATTGAGTATTTTAATTATAAAGTATTGCTAATTATTTTCTATTTTAGCAATGTTGTGTAATGGTTTTTTTAATATTTCATAAACCACTTTGAAGCCTATTTTGGCATTAAGTGATATATAAATTATTTATTATCACTGACATTCTGCAAAATCTTTGGATGTCAAATATTGATACTGTGTATTAATTGTTCACTGAATATTTGCACAACCATAGTATATTTGAAGATTATTCACTATCCACATTTGCAGAGGAGAATTTTGAGGACAGTTCTTTGGTCCAATTCATTACAGCTCTCGAGCTGTAAAATGAGAAATGCCCTGTTCAAATCCCCCCATGTGCAATGAACTCACAATTTTTTAAAAAAGCTGCTCTTCTCTTGGCCTCTGCCCCCTATATACAGTATGCGGATAACAGTACTGGACTGTATGTTGCATGGATGGTTACAATCATCGCTTGCAATGCTCTTGAACCATTGAATGTGCAATACTCCTTGTCATTAATTGACAATAAATGACAAGTGTATGTTAAGCACTCTGTGGTAGAGCTGTATCACTTCTGTGTCCTATGCAGTGGGCAGCATGATTCTGGTAGTATATATGGTAAAGAGTATGGTTTTAATTATGTTTAATTCTCAAGTTGTCAAAATGGGGTTATCATTTGGCCTGTGTGTTTATTGTTGATTTCTTGGTGCCATCAGTTGTCCATTAGTATCCACTGTCTCCCATCACTGTCCTAATTATATCAGCCATAAAACAGAGCATATCTGAGAACAATTGACTACCACCACTTTTGCTGCCAACTCTGCTGACGTGGGCTATTCACTCATTTCAGTTTTATTTGCTGAATTCATATCCTTCAACTATCAAGTGAACAAATCAGCTTACGTACCCTCAAACACACACCCCCAGGCACTCCCAAACACACACCCAGGAACTCTTCTCACAGACATTGTTGTTGTTATGTGCCTTCAAGTTGATTATGAATCAGCGACCTCCAATAGCATCTGTCATGAACCATCCTGTTCAGATCTTGTAAGTTGAGGTCTGTGGCTTCCTTTATGGAATCAGTCCATCTCTTGTTTGGCCTTCCTCTTTTTCTACTCCCTGCTGTTTTCCCCAGCATTATTATCTTTTCTAGTGAATCATGTCTTCTCATTATGTGTCCAAAGTATGATAACCTCAGTTTCATCATTTTAGCTTCTAGTGATAGTTCTGGTTTAATTTCTTCTAACACCCAATTATTGGTCTTTTTTGCAGTCCATGGTATGTGCAAGGCTCTTCTCCAACACCGCATTTCATTTTTTTTTTTTTCAATAATTTTTTTATTCAGATTTTCATAAAACATACAAGACGAAATCATAAAACATTCAAAGACAAAAAACAAAATCAAAAATAGTTAAACAAAAAGAAAAAAAGAAAAAAAAAAGAAAAATAAAAAATAAAGAGTAAAATATTGACTTCCCATTTGTCAAAGATCAAATCAGTTATAAGTCTATAATATATAACAATCCTGTCTCTTAAGTCATATTATAAAATCACTTTCCTCCAGTAGTTATCTTACTTAATCATCAAATCTCATAAACATTACTTTATTCTTTCCACAAAAAGTCAAAGAGAGGTTTCAATTCTTTAAGAAATATATCTATCAATTTTTTTTTCCAGATAAGCATATCGATTAATCCATCTCATTACTAATTATGATAATCTTATTGTCATAACCATAGTCAAAATAAACATTTCAATTAATCCATCACATCAGAATCTGTTAGGTTCAGTAATTTCAGTAGCCATTGTTCTATTATCCCTATTAGTTCCATTTTCCATCTTCCATCTTCAGTAGTCTTGTTAAGTCCAGTAATTTCAGTATCCAATCTTCCATTATCAGTATTCCATAATAATCTTGCTGTCAAAGCCATAGTCATATAGTAAGAGTCTGATGGGAATTACCTCTATCCCAAATATTTTCTTGCCATCCATTCTGAATAGGTTGCTGAAATACTGCTGTAAAATCATATCTCTGTTCTTTTTTTCAAAATACACTGGGTCATCTCTTGAAAGTTTTTCCATTGTCACATGGCTGCAGTTAATTCCATAGATTTTCTCTATATTGGGCTCCATCACATCATTCCAGTCCAGAAGATTATCCATGCCATTGATAACTTTATCTCTAGAATCTTCATTAATTTCTTCAGAGATAACATTGAGTTCCAAACAATAGATTTTATTTCTAAAGTCCATAGACTCCAAATCTTGTTCCTGTTCCACGTTTGTTCCAATCTCCGGGATCTCCTCTCTCACAGGGACCCCTGTTCCAGTCTCCAGGGTCTCCTCTCTCACAGGGACCCCTGTTCCAGTCTCCAGGGTCTCCTCTCTCACAAGGACCCCTATGTCTTTAATCTCCTGTGTCTCCAAACAATAGATTTTGTTTCTAAAGTCCATAGACTCCAAATCTTTTTCCTGTTCCACGTTTGTTCCAATCTCCAGGGTCACCTCTCTCACAGGGACCCCTATATCTTTAATCTCCTGCTTCATTTTACTCAATTCAATTTTCAACTCCTTACAACCCTGTCGCAGGTTTTGTTTCGTTATCTCAATCTCATCCATTATTTTCTGAAACATAGTTATTTCCAGATTCTCAGCCACTTTCTTAATTGCCATTTTAAAAGAAAAATATAGGAAAACCACTTCTTATTTCAGCAACAATTGGGTTAATACTCCAAACTTGGTGACATCACAGTATAAACAGAGCAGACAGCCTTATCTCTCCATGCTTAAGTAAACAAAATGCAGTTCCCAGGATCGAAACAATTAATGGCGGTCGTCAGGAAACAGATTCGTCAAAATAAAATAGACCAAAAAGAGAGTAGTCTCAGACAATATAATATTCTTCAAAATAAAAATCTGGAATAGAAATCCCTCTTCTGTGTATATCTTTAGAATGCAAATCCAGGACAGCTTTTTGCAACAAAAACAGAGATAAGCTATTAATTAGTGAGTAGCAGAGAGAAGTTATGGCTCCCCAGTGAGATGTCAAAAACCGATCAATCTGGCAAATCTCTTTTAAACAGCAACAATTTAAGTCAAGTAAAAGAAAAATATAGAAAGAAGGGTGCTTGCCTGTTAGTGCGTTCTCTCTTAGAAGATAAGATGAACGTTCGCTTTATCAGATAGAGCTTGTTGTTGAAAATCCGTCCCACCTTCGTCGGCTGGACCTCGTCCCATAAATTAATGAGATCTGGTCGTCCCAACAAAAATAGGCTTTGAGGTTAATCTCTTCGTTTCTCCCTACCCGGGAGAAGTTTAATCAGTCAAAAAAAAAAAAATCTGACTGATATATCTGAATAAGCTTCTTTTGAGGCAGGAGCCCGTCTCAAAAGCAGGCACAGGCTAAGTCACCCTTCCCGGAAGTCCTCCAACACCGCATTTCAAATGAGTCGGTTTTTCTCTTATCCACTTTTTTCACTGTCCAACTTTCACATCCATACATAGAGATCAGGAATACCATGGTCTGAATGGTCCTGGACTTTAGTGTTCAGTGATACATCTTTGCATTTGAGGACCTTTTCTAGTTCTCTCATAGCTGCCCTCCCCAGTCCTAGCCTTCTTCTGATTTCTTGACTATTGTCTCCATTTTGGTTAATGACTGTGCCGAGGTATTGATAATCCTTAACAATTTCAATGTCCTCATTGTCAACTTTAAAATTACATAAATCTTCTGTTATTACTTTGGTCTTTTTGACGTTCAGCTGTAGTCCTGCTTTTGTGCTTTCTTCTTTAACTTCCATCAGCATTCGTTTCTAATCATTACTGGTTTCTGCTGGTAGTATGGTATCATCTGCATATCTTAAATTATCTCTCACACATAGGCACTCACAAACTGCTCCCCTCTCAAAGGCACTCACAAACCTCACTGGCCTCCCACCTGCCCAGCCAGCTGCCACCGCCGCTGCCCTGTCCTTACCACTTACTGGCCTTCCACCTGCCCTCCCCCAGCCTGGAGCAAAGCCACTGCACCACCTAAGCCAATTACCAGCCTCTTGCTGAGGCTGCTGTTGCTGCCATGAAGGCCAGTGCTGCCATTGCCACCTCTGTGTGAGCTCCTTACCGGCCTCCATCCCTACCCCCAGCCTTGAGCACAGCATGGCTTGGCTATGCTTTCTTCCCTCCTGCCCCCAGCCTTCAGCTCAGTGCGGCTGCAGTTTGCCTCCCATCCCCCCTTGCCTGTTGCCACCGCCACCACCACTGAGGCAGGCAGCTGAGGTATTCCCACCACAGTTCGCTCACTTCAGCTGCCCACCTCACTTGACCACTCTGCTTGCCATAAACACTGCAGCAGCAGCCGCTGCGCATCTGCTGTGAAGCGTTCATAGTGAGCATGATGCTTACAAAAATATAATATAGTTAGATATATGCTTGTTATGTTGTCCTGTGGCCAGGGTGTTTGAGCTGGCTACCCTGTTTTGGGGCGTGTGTATCGAAGGCTAATGTGTTCAGTAGTGCAAACAGAAAAAAGCACTGAACTCTCTACAGATGTGGTACATTAAAACAAAAACAGCAACACAAATTGCAATCTAATACTACTGTCAATTTAATATCCACTTTGCTTTATACATCGGTGACTAACTGGAGGACTAGGGTGGTTGTAAGGAGAGGTGGAGATCTTCTTTTCCAGCACAGTGAGCTGCCCAATGCCTTCATAAGAGCCTCTGCAGTCATGTCTTCTGTTGGACGATACTCCATCTTGAGTAGTCCTCTGCAGTAGGTATCTCTAATGAAATGGTGCTTCATGTCTATGTGCTTGGTTTGTGAATTCACCCCATCAGATGCATCCTTGGTTGTCTTCATGCATCACGACAGGCATGGGTATAGAGATGCCTAAATCTTTGAACAGTTCAAGTAGCCATGTCAACTGTCTGCTAGCTTCAAAAGCTGACACATACACTGCTTCTGTGCAAGAGAGTGCTACAGTCTCATTTCTTACTTGCCCAGCTGATCACAGCATCTCCATAGTAGAAGATGTTTCCACTGGTGGATTTTCAATCTGTAGTGTCTTCAGCCCAATCAGCATCTGCATATCCCACTTGTCTGGGATCTTGGATAGCTGCTAACTTCAGTTTCATGGTTGCAGTGCCCTTCAGATATCTCACCACTCTCTTGATTGCTTCCCAGTCCTTCTTGGTTGGTGTGCTAGTTTTACTGCACAGGTATCCCATTGCTACTGCCACATCTGGTCTGGTAACAGTGCTGATATACAGAAGTTTCCCGATGGCTTGTCTGTAGCTCCCATGGTCTTCCCATGGTTGTTTGTTGTGGTCTGGTTTCAGGTATCCTACATCCATTGGAGTAGGTGCTGGATGTGCATCCTTCAGTCCTAGACTCTCAAGAAGATCTTGGATCTTTTGTCTTTGACTCAGCAAGAAGGATCCATAATCTTCTCTTTCAATTTGTATTTCGAGGTAGTGAGTGACATCACCTAGGCACTTCAACCTCCTTGTTGAGATGATTCACTAGTTGTTGCTTCTCCAGTGGGTCTTGATAAGCCAACAGTAGACCATCAACATAAATCAGTAAGTAACTCCATCTGTTGTTCCTGAATCTGCTGTACAGGCATGGCTCGGCTCTGCCTTGTACAAAGCCTTACTTCAAGGGCATTTAGCTCAGTTTTTCATTCCAGGCTCTGGCAGCCTGTTTAAGTACATAGATGGATTTTTGAAGTTTACACACTAGGGCAGCCTTTCCCAACCAGTGTGCCTCCAGATGTTGTTGGACCACAACTCCCATCAGCCTTAGCCAGCATTGCCAATGGTCAGGAAAGATGGGAATTGTGGTCCAACAACATCTGGAGGCACACTGGTTGGGAAAGGCTGCACTAGGGTTTCTTTTCCTGGAACTTCAAACCCTGGTGGCCGTTGCATGTAGATTTCCTCTTCTATTTCTCCATGCAAGAATGCTGTTTTTATATCCATGTGCTCCACCTGCATTTTCTTGTTAGCAGCAACACTCAGAAGAGTTCTAATGGTTGTGTGTTTGACCACATGAGCAAATGTTTGATAGTAGTCTTGTCCATACTTTTGAGACTATCCTTTGGCTACTAGTCTTGCCTTGTATCTCTCAACATTTCCAACATCTGGCTTTTTCTTGAATATCCACTTGCAGCCTACAGCTTTCCTTCCTTGAGGAAGCTTGGTCAGTGTCCAAGTTTGTATAGAGCTTCCAGCTCTTCCTTAGTGGACAGCCTCCACCTCTCAGCTTCAGCTTTGGGTAAGGCTTCAATCTCTTTCCAGGTCTCTGGCTCTGGAAGTTCATCCCTCATGAGATAAGCAACTCTGTCTGGTGGTACAGACTCTGGTGTCTGTTAGTGTGTTCAGAGTGTCTGGGTGCTGGTGCTCCGGCTGCCCCTTCTGGCTCTGATGCCTCTTTTGGCTCAGGTTCCTCGCCTTCCTCTGCTGGTGTACTATTGTGATCCCTTCTGTTGTGGAAAAATAGCTCAGTTTCTTCTTCTATTTCACTGTCAACTGTTTGGTGTGGCGCCCCTTCTGGTTGGTGTGCAGTTTCCTTCATCAAAACGTACAGCTCTGTATACTCCGCCAGTTTTAAGATCTATGATTCGGTAACCCTTCTGTGTTGAAGAATATCCAATGAATATTCCTTCCTTGGCAATGTTGTCAAATTTTGACCCTTTTGTTTTGGGATGTGTACAAAGGCCTTGCAGCTGAATACATGAAGATGAGACACATCTGGTGTCTGATCATGCCATAGCTTGAAAGTTGTTTTGTTGGTTGCAGCTGCCGAAAGCAGTTCTGCAGATAGGTGGCAGTAACCGCTGCTTCCCTCCAGTACTTCTGTGGTAACTGCATCTTCCAATAAGGAATGAATCATCTGTCCAAGAGTCCGGTTCATGCATTCCACGGCCCCATTGTCCTCATGGCTCAGGGGAGAGAGCAAAGACAAAGATGTCTCTTCTCTTCTCAGACAGTCAAAGAAGGAAGGAGGGGCAGGTCAGCTTCCCTGAGCATATCAGTTTACAACAGAAGGAAGTTAGGTAGAGAGCAGCACAGGTAAAGTTAGGCAAGCCTAACTGTATCTTCCTTCTCGAATACAAACAAAAGAACCGAAATAGGAGTTGTTCTTGTCTCACTCCCAACATTTTTGTGGCAGTACTCCAGGTACAAAAGACCAGAACCTCTTTTTTTTGCTGCCCATGGTAGCCATTTTGTGCTGGCACCCACAACACATTTATCATATAGGAGTACCAGCACTTCATTTTTAACCCCCAAAGAACTGGTTACATATATACAGAAAAGTGCATTATCTTTCATCATTCATATTCACCACTCACACTACTGGTTGGCTAAACTACAGGTGAGTTTGAAGATTTGGAGACGCTGGGAACCCACAGAAGTGGGGTGGCTGTAAGGAGTGATGAAGCTGACCTAGTTGTATGGGAGAGCCAGACATAAATAGTGTTGTGCACACCCCAATCTCTGAGCAGCGAGAGACTTCCAGGGGCTCCTGCCCTTCCACAGGGTTTGGTTTCCTTGGAACGAAAGACAGTAGAGACTGTGGCTTCTTTAGGCTATATGTTTTATTTACACATATATACAACCTGAGTGTAATATGGAGGGGTTCTCATAATTAACTTTTTTCTTTTTTTTATTAACTTTTTAATACAGAATTACACATTAATTACAGCCTCCAAACATGAGTGCTGCTTCACATAAAAAGAAAAATTATATAACCAGAATAAACCTGAACACTCCAACAAATCTTGTTTCCCCATTAGGTTTCTAGGGGAGTCCCCACAGCCACAGCTTTGGCTTCAGCACACAGAGCAAACCTATCTGTGTTTTTCCACCTCCCAGCTCCACATCAGTCAGTCAGTCAGTCAGTCTCTCCCTCTCCCCATCCCCCTCCCCCTCCCTCCCTAGGTGGTGGTGGGGAATCACTTTGCTGCAAGAGTTCCTATAGCAACAGGACTGCTCTGGACCAAATCTTTACACTTGTAAATCAGGTCCATCAATCAAACAAAGAAATTGACTTGACCATGTTGGAATGTATGAGCGTCGTGTCCAGGACTGGACTCAGGAATCAGACCAGTGGGTGAAAGCAATTCAGTCTTTATTAAAGTAATATCCAAACAGAAACTATGTCTTCTCATGAATCAACAATAACACGTGTCCAGTGACATGCAAGAGAGTTGACAGAACAAGGAATCCCTGCTCCCCCTGACTCTTATAAAGGGGGCTTTCTGGCGTGAATTCTCTCACTCCGCCTCAAGGTGCTCTCTTCTACACCCCTCCTCTCTCTCCCCCTTGTTCTTTTTTGTTTTCTTCTGGTTCGTGGTGAAGGGGAAAGCGCTGCCCCCTCCCCTTCTGATGATTCTGTCTCTGGTATTGGAGAAAGAGGGGGGTGAATGTCATGCCCATCAGGCGGGCCTTTCTCTGACTGCGGAGGGAGTTGAATTCCCCCTCTTTCCGTTTGTAACTGCTCTGGCCTGGGAAGGGGGGTGAGCGTGGGAAGTTCCTGGGAAGAGTCTGTGTCGGCTAGAGTTTCAAGGTCTTCACTGCTGGGCAAAGCTAACTCTGGAATTCCTCCTCCCCCCTCTGGTTCTTCTGCACACAACTCTGGGAAAATGATCTCCTCCCCCTCCTCATCCTCTGAAGTGCCAGGACCCCAATCCTGCATCCTGACAATGAGGTTCAACTCCAACGTGGTGGGTTGAGGCTGCATGGGGTTAATAAGTGTAGCTAGGGAGCTAGACCTCTTGCTGGTTGAGGCTATACCTATCCCTTTGATCCTCTGCCATCTCTCCCCTTCCTGCTAGGCTGATAAGCAAAGGAATGATGATCCCAGTTCCTTCCCGCCTTTCTCAGTGTTCTCTTGACAGGGGAGCAGACATCTTCTCTTTGTCTCTCCTCTTAACCAGGATGAGGGCCAGCACTGGGACCAGTGCAGGCTGCTCCAGCATAGCCAGTTAGCTAGATATACAACTCTTTCCTATCAAGCATGTACTTCCAGAATAAAGTAGTTGTTTCTTATTTTAAAGCTTAAAGTCTCTGTCTGACTAATTTGCAGGGAGGGTTGAATCTTAGCAAAGATTCAAACACACACACACTAAGCTCGCTCAATACTCTCTGCTCCGCAGCGCATACGCAACTCTGCTACGCATCTCAATAGAGAATTCCGACAGACCAGACTGTTAACTTATGAAAGGAATTGGTTTGACCATTCAAGAGGTGTCTCTAATACAGACTGCATCTCTACAGATAACAAAAGCACAGGCTGGAAGGGGACCCAAATACATCATCCAGACCAATCCCCCCAATCCTATAAGAATACCTATCCAACTTGCTCCAGTAATTTGTCAAAAGTAAGAAGATATTTAACAGTGTAATCCTAATAAAGTCTACTTAGAAATAAATCCCATCAAATCCAATGGGGTTTGGTCCTAGGTAAAAAGGGTTAGGATTACTGCCTAGAAATCTAAGCTACCCAGGTCCAAACCCAGCAGTATCAAGGGCCTGGTTTGCAAGTCACAGCAAGCCGGTATATGGTTTACCATGACCACATAAATGTGCTGGCTCTTGGAGAGCAGCTTGCACTCATCTTGCTCCTCTCTGGGCTTTTTAAGACAGCACAGGACAGTAGCTAAGCTATGGTTTGGTTCAGCATGTCATCTGAACCTGGAACCATAGTTAAAGTCTCTTCTCCATAACCATGACTTGTAACCATAGGAAAAATCTTTTCTACAGATTATGGTCAAAGAGGAGAGACCTTAATCACAATTGCGGGCTTGGACAACATGCTAAGCTAAACCTCAGCTTAATTGCTGCACTGACTTGAAAGCTGCTGTGATCTCCTCAGAAGCCAGCACATATGTGCTATTCCCTGGTTTGGCTTAATGTGATGTGCAAATGTGGCCACTGACTCTCCCCAAGAATGGATTAGGGCAGGTGTTTGTTATTAGATTATTTAGACCAACTAAATAAGGCAAAAATTAATTTTTTAACTTATTTTTTAAATTTTAATTTTATTTATATAAAATATTTGTTAACTGCCCATACTCAAAAGATTCCAGGGCAGCATATAAAATATGAATACAAACTAATTCTCACCCAACATATAAATACAGGTTAAAATCAACAAATAAACATAGCAAAACACGAGAAAAAGTCGGGGGACTACTGCAGAAAAGGCCCTGTCCCTTGTAAAAACATAATGCATCTTGACAAAAGATACTTAGAGCAGGACCTCCACAGAACGTCTTAAAACAGATTTTTATCTGGTTTCAGTTTTTTTAATTTTTTTTTTTTTTGTATGCTACTTTTGGAAACTGTTTAAAGGGGAATATACATCCTGGAAATAAATAACTCCAAACAGCAGAGTTAATCATTCAGCACTGAATGTGAGAATGGGTGTCTTCCCATAAAGATAGTTCTATATTATTGGAATTAAAAATCCACAAAGTCCATTTCAATGGACAGAAGTTTCCTTTAAGTACCCATTTGGGCCTCCCCCGCTCTCTATATCATCCAAAGGCCACTGAGCATTTCATTCAATATTGAGCCATTAAGCAATTGCTCTCCCAAGCCATTTAACAGCAGCCCTTATGGATAAATAAACAAAAGGGGCAGTAAAACAATTATAGTAAGGACAGTGAAAATGCATTCTATTAGCAGGAATGAGATAGATGTTGCAGCTTCTTCTGAGTCTTTCTGTTTTCCATTCACAGAGAAAGTCCCGAAGAAAGACTTTTCAGAATATAGTCTAAAATCCAAATCTCAGCTATTATCTCCATGACAGCAATTAATATAATCACCAACCAGACTGTTGAGCTCCACTGATATGCCACAGAGCATCTCTGATAGTCCTATGACTAGGATACCTGTCTGAAGATTACAGAGCTGAGCTTGCAGAGAATTGTGCTGCCCTCATTGAAAGCACGAGTGTTTGTGGTAACTGATCTATCTGTTGTGTTCTCCACTGGCTAGTAGACCGATTAGAGTTTTAGTAAATTAGAGTTTAGCTTAGTGTAGCTTGCTCAGTGCTCTGTGCTCCATGGGTGTGATTTACCTTGCTTTAAATCACTCAGACTTAGACTTGGTTTCAAAATAAGAAAAGACTACTTCATTAATAAAAATACATACTGATAAGAAAGGTGCTACTTCTGTCTAGCTAACTAAGTTGGAGGCTGCAATGGCCATGCCTAGACATTACCCCTCATGTCAGAGGTGAGGAGACAAAGAGAACATGGCTCCTTCTCCTCCGGTGGTCAGCAGAGAAGAGAGAAACCGGAAGGTGAGTCAGAGGTGTGAATAGCTCTCTGAGACATATCAGTTTACATGGAAGGCAGACAGACAGAAAAGGTGAGCACAGGTCAGTGGCAGCCTAGCCAGCTATGAGAACAATCTCTCTATCTTTCTCCCCATGCAAAAAGGACCAAATGGTAGTTGCTCTTGTCAAACTTCTAACACTATCATCCTCTGATGTAACCTCCCACAAACTGCTGCCTACTGGGAACTACTCAGTCCCCACTGAGACTGGTGGAGCAGAAGGCAGAGATAGAGCCAGAACCAATGACAGGCAGAGTCAACTGCATTCTTCAAGTACTTGAAAGATTGTTACACAGAGGGGGACAGGATCTCTTCTCAATCATCCCAGAGTGCAGGACCCAGAATAATAGGCTCAAGTTACAGGAAGCCAGAACATCAGGAAAATCTTTTATTGATTGATTGATTGATTGATTGCATTTGTATACTGCCCCATATCCAAAGTTCTCTGGGTGGTTTACAACAATTAAAAACATTAAAAACAAATATACAAATTTAAAAACACATTTTTAAAAAGCAATTTAAAAACACATGCTAAAATGCCTGGGAGAAAAGGAAAGTCTTGACCTGGTGCCAAAAAGATAACAGTGTTTGTGCTAGGCACACCTCATCAGGGAGATCATTCCATAATTTGGGGGCCACCACTGAGAAGGCCCTCTCCCTTGTTGACAGACTCCCAGCTTCCCGTGGAGTAGGTACCCCGAGGAGGGCCTTGGATGTGGAGCGTAGTGTACGGGTGGGTTCGTGTTGGGAGAGGCATTCCATCAGGTATTGTGGTCTTAAGCCATGTAAGGCTTTATAGGTTAAAAACAACACCTTGAATCAAGCTCGGAAACATACAGGCAGCCAATGCAAGTGGCCCAGAATCGGTTTTATATGTTCGAACCGTCTGGTCCCTGTTACCAATCTGGCTGCTGCATTTTGCACAACTTGCAGTTTCCGAACAATCTTCAAAGGCAGCCCCACGTAGAGCACATTGCAGTAATCTAACTTGGAGGTTACCAGAGCATGGACAACTGAAGCCAGGTTATTCCTGTCCAGATAGGGGCATAGCTGGGCCACCACCTGAAGTTAGTAGAAGGCACTCCGTGCTACCGAGGCTACCTGAGCCTCAAGTGACAGAGATGGTTCTAGGAGAACCCTCAAGCTATGAACCTGCTCCTTCACGGGGAGTGCAACTCCATCCAGGACAGGTTGGACATCCATCATCTGCTCAGAAGTACCACCCACTTGTCTGGATTGTCAGTCTTGTCTGGATTGAGCCTCAGTTTATTAGCCCTCATCCAGTCCATTGTCGCAGCCAGGCACCAGTTCAGCACATTGACAGCCTCACCTGAAGAAGACGAAAAGGAGAAATAGAGCTGCATGTCATCAGCATACTGATGGCAATGCACTCAAAAGCTCCAGATGACTGCACCCAACGGTTTCATGTAGATGTTGAATAGCATGGGGGACAGAACTGACCTCTGTGGAACCCCATACTGGAGAGTCCAGGGTGCCGAGCAATGTTCCCCAAGCACCACCTTCTGGAGCCAACCCACCAAGTAGGAGCAGAACCACCACCATGCAGTCCCTCCCACTCCCAACTCAGCCAGTCTTCCCAGAAGGATACCATGGTCGATGGTGTCGAAAGCCGCTGAGAGATCAAGGAGAATCAACAGAGTCACACTTCCCCTGTCTCTCTCCCAACAGAGGTCACCATACAGGGCAACCAAGGCTGTTTCCATGCCAAAACCAGGCCTGAAACCCGACTGAAATGGATCCAGATTATTATTTATTATTATTTATTAGACTTTTATACCGCCCAACTAGCAATAGCTCTCTGGGCGGTGAACACAAAGAATACAATAAAATACACAATATAATACAATAAAAACATATACAATAAGAACAATCTAAAATCAGTACAACAAATATGAAAATCAGGTTAACTTAAATTAAAATGCTTTGGAAAAGAGGAAGGTTTTAACCTGGCACCGAAAGGATAACAATGTCGGCACCAGGCGCACCTCCTCAGGGAGACTGTTCCACAGTTCGGGGACCACCACTGAGAAGGCCCTAGATCTTGTCACCACCCTCCAGGCCTCTCTATGAGTTGGAACCCAGAGGAGGGCCTTCATAGCAGAATGTAGTGTACGGGCCGGTTCGTATCGGGAGAGGCGTTCCAACAGGTATCGTGGTCCCGTGCCGTATAAGGCTTTATAGGTTAATACCAACACTTTGAATCTGGCCCGGAAGCATATTGGTAGCCAGTGCAAGCGGGCCAGAACAGGTGTTATGTGCTCGGACCGCTTGGTCCTTGTTAACAATCTGGCAGCTGCATTTTGCACTAGCTGTAGCTTCCGAACTGTCTTCAAAGGCAGCCCTACGTAGAGCGCATTGCAGTAATCCAAACGCGAGGTTACCAGAGCATGTACAACTGATGTGAGGTCCTCCTTACTCAGATAGGGACGTAGCTGGGCTACCAACCAAAGTTGGTAGAACGCATTCCGTGCCACCGAGGCTACTTGAGCCTCAAGTGAAAGGGAAGAGTCTAGAGCGACTCCCAAGCTACGAACCCGCTCCTTTAGGGGGAGTGTAACCCCATCCAGGATAGGGTATGAATCCACCATCCGATCAGAGAAACCATCCACCAACAGCATCTCAGTCTTGTCAGGATTGAGCCTCAGTTTATTAGCTCTCATCCAGTCCATTGTCGCGGCCAGGCAACGGTTCAGCACATCAACAGCCTCACCTGAAGAGGATGAAAAGGAGAAGTAGAGCTGCGTGTCACCAGCATACTGATGACAGCGCACTCCAAAGCTCCTGATGACTGCACCCAACGGCTTCATGTAGATGTTAAAAAGCATGGGAGACAGAACCGACCCCTGCGGAACTCCACATTGGAGAGCCCACGGTGTCGAGCAATGTTCCCCAAGCACTACCTTCTGGAGACGGCCGGCCAAGTAGGAGCGGAACCACTGCCAAGCAGTACCTAAAACTCCCAACTCTGCGAGCCTCCCCAGAAGGATACCATGGTCGATGGTATCAAAAGCCGCTGAGAGATCAAGGAGAATCAACAGAGTTACACTGCCTCCGTCCCTCTCCCGACATAGGTCATCATACAGGGCGACCAAGGCCGTCTCAGTGCCAAAACCAGGCCTAAAACCCGATTGAAATGGATCTAGATAATCAGTTTCATCCAATAGCGCCTGCAGCTGGCTAGCAACCACTCGTTCCAGGATCTTGCCCAGGAATGGAACATTTGCTACTGGTCTGTAGCTGTTGAAATTTTCTGGGTCCAAGGAAGGTTTTTTCAGAAGTGGTCTCACCACCGCCTCTTTCAGACGGCCAGGGACCACTCCCTCTCGTAAAGAGGCGTTTATCACTTCCTTGGCCCAGTCAACTGTTCCATCCCTGCTGGTTTTTATTAGCCAAGAGGGGCACGGATCCAGTACCAAAGTGGTTGCGCGTACCTGTCCAAGCACCTTGTCCACGTCCTCGAGCTGAACCAACTGAAACTCATCCAACAAAACATGACAAGACTGTGCTCCGAACACCTCATAAGGATCAGCTGCTATAAATTGGGAGTCTAAGTCCCGGCGGATGCATAAGATCTTATGCTGGAAGTGCTCAGCAAACTCATTACAGCGGGCCACCGATGATTCTACCGTGTCCTGAAGGTCTAGATGGAGTAGCCCTCAGACCACTCTGAAAAGCTCCGCTGGGTGGCAAAGAGATGACTTAATAGTGGCAGCAAAATGTTTTTTTTTTGCCGCCCTCACCGCTCCTACATACAGCTTGGTAGAAGCACTAACCAGTGCATAATTGCATCCGTCGGGAGTTCGCCTCCATCTCCGCTCAAGCCGCCTCCTATCTTGTTTCATCGCTCTCAGCTCTGGAGTATACCAAGGAGCTGTATGAGCTCTACACAGGAGAGGGCGCGCAGGAGCGATCATGTCAACAGCCCGGGTCATCTCCGCATTCCACAGATCAACCAGGGCTTCAACAGGAGCTCCAGTCCTATCAGCCGGAAAAACCCCCAGAGCCCTTAATTAGTCCCTTCAGGAGTACATGCACTGGTTCTGTCTTGGTTGGGTTACTGTAATGCTTTATATGTGGGTCTTCCTTGGAAAACGGTCCGTAAGCTTCAGTTAGTGCAGAATGCAGCATCTCGCCTGATTAAAGGCAGCCGCCGGTGGGATCATATCACCCCAGTCCTCAAGGAACTGCACTGGTTACCGGTGGTTGCCCAGGCCAAATTCAAGGCCCTAGCCTTAACCTTTAAGGCCCTTTTTGAAGCCGGCCCACTCCACCTAAAGGGTCACCTCCATTTTCATCAGGGGCGCTGGCTAACAAGATCCTCCTTGAACGGTTCACTTCTTATTCCCCCATTAAGAGCAGTGAGACTGGTGAGGACCAGGTCGAGAGCCTTTTCAGTAGTGGCTCCCTCACTATGGAACTCGCTGCCAACCAACCTTCTCCAGGCCCCCTCCTTGCTCTGGTTCTGTCGGGCCTTGAAGACCTGGCTCTTTAACCAGGCGTGGGAGGGGGGTTAGGTTGGAAGTGTGCAGCTTTGGGGTGTTTTAACATTTAATTTTTAATGCTCTCTGTTTATGTTTTTATATGAACTGTATTTGTGTTTTGCTGTATGTTGCCCAGAGTGGCAGACTAACCTCTGCCAGATGGGTGTCTAATCAAATCTAATAAATCTAATAAATAACAGGATGTGAAGGGCCCAAGGCAGATCCCACTTGGATCATGAAGGCTTTGTACCAGATCTGAGGCACCTCTGGGCAATGTTATTATTTATCTACATCATGAATTGTATGCCATCCAATTAACAATGTCCTCTGGACGGCTAATAAAAGTTTAAAAACATAAAAGCAAATAAGAATATCTAAAACTCAAAACAGAATAAAACCATCCACGGTAGAAAACTAGTTAAAGAAAAAAGGCTGCTATCCAAACTTCCTATCCAGCAAGTTCACTAGGGGATGTTGGGTGGAGTGGAGACCTCTCTCTTCCCAGACCAAAACACTTCCACTGGCCTCTGGAGTGGGGCTCCCTGTTCTGCCTGCTGAAAGTGTGGGTGGGTGGATGTCTCAACATGGGATTCTCCCAGTGGAATACCCAAAAACAAAATGTTCCGGGGGTGGGAAGGGGCTGAGCTGGCCCAGGATCTGCTGGATCCTGAGCAGGCCCCACTGCTGTCACTTGATGGCTTCAGGTCTGATTGCTATGCCAGCTCCAGGCATGAGAGTCAAGGCTGCAGATGCAGCAGTGGCTATGCTACTCTCACATGTCCTACTGCTGCCCATCCAGTATTAGGATTGCTGTGCCCAGCCAGCATAGCACAACATATTAACACAGTAGAGCTAAAAATACTAAATACCTTAAAATGATCTAACATCCCTTAGCCTTGATTTGGATTCATCTGGGACCAGAGAAGGTCTTCAGAAGACTTTGAGCCCACCATGAAATGCACCTGAAGGGACTGTCAAAGCCCAGCGGAAAATCAAACTCAAGTAATCCCAAGGTCTGCCAGCACTCCTAGTATGAATGTTTTGTGATGGTAGCATTGTCCTGCATCAACAGCAATAAGCACATGACATTGCTATTATACCTTTCCTCTGGGCACATCATGCAACATATTGCACAGCACAACTACATTAATATAGTTGCATTTTGCTGAGTTCTGTTATTACCAGTACTGCACTGATGCCTTTTCGAAGAAAATTGTCTACTTTTTTGCCTTGTTAAGCAGAATCGACCATAGCTTGTACTGAGCCACTGGTTCCCAAATCCACACACACACACACACACACACACACGATCACTTGAAAATTGCAGAGGGCCCTGGCAGACCACTGAATAATTTATTTATTTATTTGCCACATGTAGCGATTGTAATGTACTGTGCTAGGTGCTGTATGATTTTTAATTGTCTTTTATTGTTTTTTTTTACTTCTTACATATTATATATTATTTATTCAATGTAATTCAAAGTATACTACAATAAAATGCAATATGACAAATAAAAGAAGTAATTAAAACACACATAAGAACATAAGAAGAGCCTGCTGGATCAGGCCAGTGGCCCATCTAGTCCAGCATCCTGTTCTCACAGTGGCCAGCCAGTGGCCCGGGGGAAGCCCGCAAGCAGGACCCGAGTGCAAGAACACTCTCCCCTCCTGAGGCTTCCGGCAACTGGTTTTCAGAAGCATGCTGCCTCTGACTAGGGTGGCACAGCACAGCCATCATGGCTAGTAGCCATTGATAGCCCTGTCCTCCATGAATTGGTCTAATCTTCTTTTAAAGCCATCCAAGCTGGTGGCCATTACTGCATCTTGTGAGAGCAAATTCCATAGTTTAACGATGCGCTGAGTAAAGAAGTACTTCCTTTTGTCTGTCCTGAATCTTCCAACATTCAGCTTCTTTGAATGTCCACGAGTTCTAGTATTATGAGAGAGGGAGAAGAACTTTTCTCTATCCACTTTCTCAATGCCATGCATAATTTTATACACTTCTATCATGTCTCCTCTGACCCGCCTTTTCTCTAAACTAAAAAGCCCCAAATGCTGCAACCTTTCCTCGTAAGGGAGTCGCTCCATCCCCTTGATCATTCTGGTTGCTCTCTTCTGAACCTTTTCCAACTCTAGAATATCCTTTTTGAGATGAGGCGACCAGAACTGTACACAGTATTCCAAATGCAGCCGCACCATTGATTTATACAACGGCATTATGATATCGGCTGTTTTATTTTCAATACCTTTCCTAATTATCCCTAGCATGGAATTTGCCTTTTTCACAGCTGCCGCACATTGGGTCGACATTTTCATCGTGCTGTCCTCTACAACCCCGAGGTCTCTCTCCTGGTCGGTCACCGCCAGTTCAGACCCCATGAGCGTATATGTGAAATTCAGATTTTTTGCTCCAATATGCATAATTTTACACTTGTTTATATTGAATTGCATTTGCCATTTTTCTACCCATTCACTCAGTTTGGAGAGGTCTTTTTGGAGCTCTTCGCAATCCCTTTTTGTTTTAACAGCCCTGAACAATTTAGTGTCGTCAGCAAACTTGGCCACTTCAGTGCTCACTCCTAATTCTAGGTCACTAATGAACAAGTTGAAAAGTACAGGTCCCAATACCGATCCTTGATGGACTCCACTTTCTACAGCCCTCCATTGGGAGAACTGTCCGTTTATTCCTACTCTCTGCTTTCTGCTTCTTAACCAATTTCTTATCCACAAGAGGACCTCTCCTCTTATTCCATGACTGCTAAGCTTCCTCAGAAGTCTTTGGTGAGGTACCTTGTCAAACGCTTTTTGAAAGTCTAAGTACACTATGTCCACTGGATCACCTCTATATGCTTGCTGACACTCTCAAAGAATTCTAATAGGTTACTGAGACAGGACTTTCCCTTGCAGAAGCCATGCTGGCTCTGCCTCAGCAAGGCTTGTTCTTCTATGTGCTTAGTTAATCTAGCTTTAATAATACTTTCTACCGAGGGAAGGGTGACTTCGCTTGTGCCTGCTTCTGAGACGGGCTCCCGCCTCAGAAGAAGCTTATTCAGATATAAATCAGTCAGAACATTTTTTTTTTGACTGATGAAATTTCTCCCGGGCAGGGAGAAACGTAGAGATTAACCTCAAAAGCCTGTTTTTGTTGGGAGGACTGGATTTCATTAATTTATGAGAAAAGGTCCAGCCAGTAATGCCGGACGGACTTCCGAACAAGCTCTATCTGATTAATGCGACACGTTTATCTTTTCTTCAAAGAGAAAACGGACTAACAGGCAAGCACCCTTCTTTCTACTCTTTTTTTTACTTGGTTTAAATTGTTGCAGCAAAAAGAGATTTGTCAAATGAATCAGCTTTAAAGAACTTCTGGGTGAGCTATAACTCTTCTCTGTTATTCACGAAATTAACAGCTTATCTCTGTTTCTATTGCAAAAAGCTGTCCTGGAAGTGCATTCTAAAGATATAAACAGAAGACGGATTTCTATTCCGAGGAGAAAAAAATAAAAAAATATGAACTTTGGAACATTATATTGTCTGGGACTATTCTCTTTTTGGTCTATTTTATTTTGACGAATCTGCTTCTTCACGACGCCACTAACTGTTTTGATGCTGGGAACTAAATTTGTTTTGTATTCTTGAACATAGAGAGATAAGGCAGGCTGCTCTGTTTATACTGTGATGTCATCAAGCCTGGAATATTAACCCAATTGTTGCTGAAATAAGAAGTGGTTCTTCTTTATTTTTGTTTTGTTTTGTTTTCGTGGTTTTAAAAATGGCAATCAAGAAAGTGGCTGAGAATCTGGAAGTAATTATGTTTCAGAAAATAATGGATGAGATTGAGATAACGAAACAAACCCTGCGACAGGGCAGTAAGGAGCTGAAAATTGAACTGAGCAAAATGACGCAGGAGCTTAAAGAAATAGGGGATCCTGTGAGAGAGGAGAATGAGATCAGAGATGAGAAAAGAAAAAATAAAGGGAAGATACAAGCCCTGGAGATTGGAACAAATGTGGAATTGGAAAAAGATCTGGAGTTTATGGATATTAGAAATAAAATCTACTGTTTGGAATTTAATGTTATCTCTGAAGAAATTAATGAAGATATTA
Source organism: Rhineura floridana (assembly GCF_030035675.1). Taxonomy (NCBI): domain Eukaryota; kingdom Metazoa; phylum Chordata; class Lepidosauria; order Squamata; family Rhineuridae; genus Rhineura; species Rhineura floridana. Next base: position 153,833,382 of record NC_084484.1, read on the forward strand.
GAGATAAAGTTATCAATGGCTTGGATAATCTTCTGGACTGGAATGACGTGATGGAGCTTGATATAGAGAAAATCTATGGAATTAACTGCAGCCATGTGACAATGGAAAAACTTTCAAGAGATGAGCCAGTGCATTTTGTAAAAAAGAACAGAGATATGACTTTACAACAATATTTCAGCAACTTATTCAGAATCGATGGCAAGAAAATATTTGGGATAGAGGAAATTCCCATCAGACTCTTATTATATGACTATGGCTATGACAGCAAGATTATTATGGAATACTGATAATGGAAGATTGGACACTGAAATTACTGGACAACAGGACTATTGAAGATGGAAGATGGAATTAATATGGATAATGGAATAATGGCTATTGAAATTATTGGACCTAACAGATTTTGATGAGATGGATTAATCGATATGTTTATTTGGACTATGGTTATGACAATAAGATTATTATTATTATTAACGAGATGGATTAATCGACATGTTTATTTGGAGAAAAATTGATAGATATATTTCTTAAAGAATTGAAACCTCTCTTTGACTTTTTGTGGAAAGAATAAAGTAATGTTTATGAGATTTGATGATTAATTAAGATAACTACTGGAGGAAAGTGATTTTATAATATAATTTAAGAGACAGGATTGTTATATATTGTAGACCTATAACTGATTTGATCTGCGACAAATGGGAAGTCAACATTTTATTTTTTTGTTTAATCATTTTTGTTTTGTTTTGTTTTTTGTCTTTGAATGTTTTATGATTTTGTTTTGTTTGTTTTATGAAAATTTGAATAAAAATAATTGTAAAAAAAAAAATAATACTTTCTACCAGTTTTCCAGGGACAGAAGTTAAGCTAACTGGCCTGTCAATTCCAGGATCCCCCCTGGATCCCTTTTTGAATATTGGTGTTACATCTGCCACTTTCCAGTCCTCAGGCATGGAGGAGGACCTGAGGGACAAGTTACATATTTTAGTTAGCAGATCAGCAATTTCACATTTGAGTTCTTTGAGAACTCTCGGGTGGATGCCATCCGGGCCCGGTGATTTGTCAGTTTTTATATTGTCCATTAAGCCTAGAACTTCCTCTCTCGTTACCACTATTTGTCTCAGTTCCTCAGAATCCCTGCTTGCAAATGTTAGTTCAGGTTCAGGGATCTGCCCTTTATCTTCCACTGTGAAGACAGATGCAAAGAATTCATTTAGCTTCTCTGCAATCTCCTTATCGTTCTTTAGTACACCTTTGACTCCCTTATCATCCAAGGGTCCAATCGCCTCCCTAGATGGTCTCCTGCTTTGAATGTATTTATATGAATATTAATTGCAATATGCTGCCTCCCATTTTCAGCCACAAATCCACAGAACTGCCACAGACCACATGAATGAAGCTTGCAGACCACTGGTGGTCTGTAGACCACAGTTTGGAAACACCTGTGCGAAGCTCTAAGGAATTTATAATTTGGGGGTTGGGATACCTACTGAGAGAAAGGATTGACATCACCAAGAAGTATCTGTTGAATGCTGTAGTACCTTTCTCTTCAGCACTTGATGAAAGATAAACATGGTAGCAAATGGAAGGCACCTGCAGCTCAAATTGAGGCAATTTATGTTGTGGTTACCATCTCTTTTCTCACACATGGCCTAGCTGCACTATATTTTAAAACAGAGGTGGGGAACCTTTTTCAGCCCAAGGGCTGCACTCCCTCATGAGGAACCATCCCACAATGCCAGTGCTGAATGTGGCAAGAGGGAGAAGTGGGCAGGACCTGAAGAGAAAGTAGGTGGAACAATATACATGGGTCTTACTTTTGTCCAGTAGGCTACATTCAAACTACACAAGAGTTGCACGTTTCCATCCAGGCAATCAAGAGGCATTATCATGAGGCTAGGACCCATTCTGGCCAGGAGAAAGCACTCAAGGGGGGTGCAGAAAAAGGCCAGTGAGGGGTGTGGCCTAGGGAGAGGGGTGTGGCCTGGGGTTGTCGCCTAGCAAGAGTCCTGAGGGCCAGATAGGCCTGGATGCCCTTGGACCTGAGGTTCTCCACCTCTGTGGTAGGCTGCGTACACTTTACCAGCTTAATTCGGATTGAAGGTAGTTTGGGGGGAAACAGAAAAACAACAACATAGATAAGGATTGCGGCTAATGTGTGTACACCACTTCCCAAACCAGTGATGGAAACACACAGGATACAGAGGAAATTGGAGTGCGTACACAGTCTTAAAGCAAAGGAGTTAAACAATAGTAAAAGTCACTTATAAAGTATACACTAGGGCCCCACTCATATGGCGGGTTACGTTCTGGACTCCCGCTGTAAAGCGAAAACCACTGTAAAGTGGAACCCATTGAATAGAATGGTATGTGATGCCTGAAAACTTCCATAAAAGTGGAACAAGCACCGTATGAGTGGGGCTTTAGTCTAATTGCGTCTAATTGAGACTGCTGTATTAGCGAATCACTGTAAAGCGGGGCCCTACTGTACATCATTTATGGGGCAACATTTTAGCTTCCGAGTTCTGTGGAACTGGAATACTATCATTAAAGAGAAGAGAACAAAACTCCATGAAATCCTCATTATAATGCCAAAGAAGAAGGCCCTTGGGAGTAAAAAAGAGGCCAGCCAGTTCACTTTCTTTACCTCCAAGAATAAGATTTGTTTCCCCCCTTGCAATCACCAATCACCATGGTATAGCTACCCTGGATATTGTAAACAGGTGATCATGGCTGTGAAGTTCTTGTAAACACTGCTTACTCCATAAAATGCAATGTCATTTTCACTTAAGCTGTTCTCTCTGAAAGGTAATCCACACAGAGCTGACGGTGACACATTTACTGGCAACAATGACTATCACACAGAGCAAAGCCGGACAAACAGAGGGAAGGCAATAAAAAGCAGTGTAAATTGATTCTTCTCCAGGGAGTACCATTAGCTGGTGTCCTAATGTGAGACACTCTCTCTAACGAGCATTTCTAAGTAGAACAAACAGTTTCCTTTAAAAGTACATGAATTTTATATGATTTACAGCTCATTGTCTTTAATTCTGCCTGCATGAACAGGCGATAAGGGAATGTTAAGTCAGTTAACAGTGACACAAGCTGTTAGGAGGTAAAAGGTGTTGTGTGTTATTTTCAAGCCCAGTATCTAGGCACTGGGTAAATCAAAATGGCACGATCTTCTGGAAGTCAGAAATAACTGCTACTTCACAGTGGCCATTGGTGGTGTTTCTTCTCTCCACATCTTTTGTCAGAATACAGATTTAAAGAAAAGGGGGGGGGGAAGAATACAGATTTTCCAAGTATTTCAAAAATGCAAGAGAGAAACTCACTGGAGTGCAGTCATGGTACTTTGGACTAGGGATGGAAAGATCTGTCAATTTCTGTTCTCTCAGTTTCTAATTTTTCCAATCTTAAATTCAGTTCTTTACATTTCTGCAGGAAAAAAAATCCTCATGAAAATTCTCCAATATTTTAGTGCAAATTTCTCCTAATAAACTCATTTTTGTAAACAGTTTTAACAAAGGTACACTTTTTTTGCGAACCATTTCTTGTTATCTAATGCATTTTTGCATGTTATTTTCACTCATATATTCATTTTATGCACACTTTTCCCTCATACAATATATGAATTTTTGTAAATATTATTTAGTTGGCGAACTGCATCACAAAATTCTAATAAATGCACATTTCTAAGGATGGCTGTGTTTCAGTTCTCATACTGATTCAGAAAGTGCAAATTTGATAAATTCTGCTTAAAATGTAAACTTACAGAAATTCTCACCCATCCCTACTTGGTCTTACAAATGTATCACTTGATGACTACATCATGAAATGATGATTGTCATGTATGGATGAGCCATTGCAGGTCTAACAGAGTAGGTCGGAGTAGAACAGGAGTGCTTCTTCTTTTTTAACCGGCATAGACTAGTATTCCAGCTGTGACTCTATGTATTTTTTAAAGGATGTTTATAACCCACTTGATATTAAAGAAGGATCTCTAAGGGTGCAATCCAACTCACCTTTCTGCCAGGCTGGGGTGAGTTGGATGCTGTGGAGTGCTGGCTGTGCCAGGAGGCTCCCAGCTATGCCCAGCTCCGCTGGCAGCAGCCTTCTGCCACAGCAGAGGTGTGGCTCCATTAGGAGCCTGCTGGCACCACTGGGAATCTGCCTGTTGGGATAAGCAAGGTTTCATGCTTTTAATAGGGAGATGTCCCTTCTAACCAGAATTTGGGGACACCTCTATGCTTGTTTACTGTAATGTAACTTCCTATTGATAGGGGTTTTCCCCCTTCTTCTCTTCCTCTTCTTTGTTAAGAGATGTTGTTCTCTTATTAGCACAATTCTCCATTAAGCCACAGGAGAGAGAAGCCTCCAGATGATCCCAGTCATGGACTAAAATCTATTACCTACTTCTATCTTTTGTCTCCAAGCTAGAGCCTATGTTTCCTGAACATATGAAAGGTTGTGAGTAAACATTCTTAATACTTTTTACCAAAGAAGACTGCCTCTGTTGTTTTTATTCACCTAGTCAATATGAGGGGAAGGGTGGGCTGGTTAATTCTCATTCCGCTTTGCAAAATATATACTCTGCTAAGAAATAGAACTACTAAACTGTTTCTATTTCATTTTAAACCAAATACTGCTGGGGACAGCCAGCCTGGTGGACAGAGGGCTGGTGGAAACCCCCAAAATTAGGCATTCCGGAGGCATGGGGGCAGCCGCAGGGATGGGGACTTACACAAGATCCTTCTTACATTCAGACCTCTCCCCCTTGAAACTCCGCCAGCCAAAAGTTTTTTTAAAAAATCCCATTCAGGGCTACAGGGAGTAAGCACTCCCCAGGAGGCCTGTTTGCTGGAGCCGGCGCTTCCCAGCCGGCTCATGTTCGTAGCTCCCAACGTAACTGGCATTCAGCTGGGCCAGTGACTCCTGAGTGGGAGGAGTATCCTGCATAGCTTTCAGCCAGCCCCCCCTCCACCAGCCCCCCCTCCGCTGGCTTCCCAGCAGTTGGATTGCTCTGTAAGCAGCTTACAAAACTTAATATATAAAAATAATGATATAAAACCATTAATCCCCATGTAATTGTAATCTACTATATATTTTAGAAAGTTGTTCGTTTGCTATGCATTTGAACACTTCTTCAGATATCACAACCAAATTTTGCATGCTGGTTCCTGAGGTCAAGGAGCAGGTTTTGGTCTATGTTTGGACACAACCGGCCACTATTTTGAATCAAGATGGTGGACTGAACCTTTCAAAACTGTAATGATTTTAACCACTGATTTCAAAACTGCACTGATTTCTTTTTATTTCTTAGCATTTCCGAGCAACGCCAGGAGTGATGGTGCTAGTAATAGACAAAAGACTAGTCAAAATTTATTTATTTATTTATTTATTACATTGATACCCCGCCTTTCTTTTCATGATAGAAACCCAAGGGGCTTACATATGGTTCCCAACTGCCAAAACCAGGGTCAAACGCCAACAACCAAACTCAGTGATCAGTGAAAGCCTGAGCAAATAAATACGCCTTTAAAAGATGTCTAAGGAGAAGACAGACCTTCCCTCAGTTACACACTAGTGACATCCAGGCTAGGTTACTGTAATGCACTCTATAATGGGCCTGCCTTTACAGATGGGTTCAGAACTTCAACTGCTGCAAAATGTGACTGCAGTTTGGTACCATTGGGGGCCAGGCAGTTGGAACATGTGGCACCTATCTTGTATCAGTTGTAATTGTTGCCAATATGTTTCTGGGCCCAATTTTAAGTGGTGATCTTGACCTTTACAGTCCTAAAATGTTTAGGGCCAGGTTAACTGGAGGATTGCCTTCACTCATATCAGCCTGCCCGCACTTTCATCTGCTTCAGAGGAGAAATTCAATTCAGTTTGCATTTAAGGTGAACTTACCTAATTTGTACTTTCCGAAATAATACACAAACCAAAACAGCCATCCTTCAACATTTGCAGTTCAGCGAATTTTGCAGTGCAGTTCTCCAGCCAAGTCATGTGTACAGAAATGCATGTTTGTGAAAATATCACACAAAATGCATGATATAAGAGGAAATTGCTTTGCAAAAATGTGCAAGACAAAATTGGATACAAAAACAGATATGTTAGGAGAAAGTTGCACTAAAATGCTGAAGAATTTTCATGAGGACTTTTTTAGAAAATAATATCACAAACTGATGTGGAAATGTGGAGAACTGAAATGAAGATTGGAATAATGAAAAACTGAGAGAAAACAAAACCCACCCATTCCTATTTGTGAGGTAATTAGATTGGCAGGCACACAGGAGAAGGCCTTTTTGGTGGGGGCTCCAACTTGTGGACCTCCTGTTCTGCTTGTGATATGCCAGGCTCCATCATGACAGGGTTTTAAGTGGGCCCTGAACGTCTATTTGTTCACTACTGCTTTACTGTAATAAATAATTTTAAATAAATAATTGACCGCCAACAAGATCTGGGCCTATCCTCCAACTATGCCTCAATTGATAGAGCATTACAACCCAACAAACCTGCAAACTATCTTTTCACCAGGTTCAAAAACATTGTAGAGCCTTCACAATGGCACATTTTAATGCCCTTCCCTCTGCAGTTCTGGAGGGTAGATACCAAAAAACCCCTTACCAAGATCGTAAGTGCCCTTGTGATGCTGGAGAGGTGGAAACAGTGACCCATGTCCTTTTATACTGTACATTTTATCATGATCTAAGAAGAACTCTAATTTAACCACTCCTATCGGAAACCTTAGGACAATCAGATGCATATTACGTCCTTCTACTCCTTTCTGATCAAAATACTGACACTACTCGCAGTGTTGCCAAATTTTGTGCTGCAGCGATTAAAATTCACCACGAATTGACTCTACCCATCTCGTAACTCCTGTCCTTTGCTGGGATCTCATAATTATGTCTTTGACAATTCTGTATTATAATACCATGTTTTAATATAACAACATAATTTTATTCTATAATGTTTATGTTTTTAACAACGTTATTTGATTTTATTCTATCCCTTTTATTGTATTCTACCTTTGTATATACTGGGATAATCCCCCCCCAATTGTTTTATGTTTTATACGTTTTCCTTCCCTTTTCCTTTTCCCTTATGCTGGTCACTGACCGTAACAATAAAGATAGATAGATAGATATATTTCTGGTGTTGTTTTACTTATTTGTTGTGATTTTATGGTTTTACTGAGCTGGGTGTTTAAAACTTAGTGTGGGTTCCTGTTATTTATTATTTTTTATTGTTATTGTGTTTTTCTTGTTTAAAATGTATTATAGATTACATATTTTAAAACATTGCCTTGGGAGGGTTTAAGTCAAAAAGGCAGCTTATAAATATTAATAATTATTGGGTACAGGAAGTCAAGTGGTGAGCAAATGGGCAGGCCTGTTTGCTTTATAAGATTTAGATTCCACCTTTCCACTGTTAAAAACAGCACCCAAGGCAATTCACATCAAATTGTAAAACAAAATATACAATATCTTGTTACAAACATCAATAAAACAGAGACAATTACAGCATATAAAACCATTAAAAGCAACAACAGGATAAGCATTACATATTCCCGCCCTTTTTAGTTTTTAGCTCTGTAGTCCCTTTTAATATCACTCCCCTATAGTTCTTAATAGTATTTTATGTATTTTCATCTGTTTTGTTTTTGTGATTTTATTGTGTATGATTTTATTGTGAACCACCCTGAGTGCCCTATTGTAGGGTAGAAGGGTGGGATATAAATATTTCAAATAAATAAATAAATAAATATTTCTAAGCAGGCAAACCAAAGGTCTTAACAAGATAGCAGAAGATAGGCAGAATAGGAACCAGTGAAGTTTCCCTGAGAGGAGAATTTCAAAATTTTGGTGGAGCCACACAAGAGGCTTTCTCATGCATCTAAGATAAGGCAATAAGAACTGACTTTTTAAAAAAGAGTGTGTGTTTGAGTTTTCTGCCAGAAGATATCTAGCTGTTTTCAACAAAAAAAGCTTGAAGAGTTCACTAACAGCAGCTGATTCAAAAATGAGATCATTTTACCTGCTTACAGCTAAGCAGGTGCTTGGGACAGGGCCTTTTTAGTGATGGCCCCTTACCTTTTGACCTTCCTTCCCGAGTATGTATGGCTGCATCATTGCTGGTTTTCAAGCAAGCAAGCAAGCAAGCTCTGAATATGTTTTATTTCAGTCTGAGTTTGGTTGATCGACTCAGTAAAAGAATTGCTAGCAGCTTCTGCTTTTGATTTTAATTTAATTATTTTTTCACTTAACACATTGCTTGTAATTATTGTATTTGATGTGTTCTTGTAACCCAACTTGAGAGGACACTGTTCCATAAAAAGTGTGCTAGCATTTTTTAAAAAATTAAAATACATTTGAGCAGTTTTTTTCTTTCAATAAATGGACTCTCAGTTAAGCCAGAAGTCTCATATTTGAATTGACTTGTGGCCTGCAGAGTTGGACTTCTAAGTTTAAAATGCTGTCAGGTCTCAGAATGTCAATGTTCTATACCATGAAATCAGGCTGGGCTGCAGAAGGACATCATGAAGCCTAATCCAGAGTGCTCATTATTTCTGTCTGCAACTGCAGCTTGATAGGACTGGACAGAGCCTTTGAACATATGTGAATGTACTGCCTTCAAGTCGATTCCGACTTATAGTGACCCTATGAATAGGGTTTTCATGAGGCTGAGAGGCAGTGACTGGCCCAAGGTCACCCAGTGAGCTTCATGGCTATGTGAGGATTTGAACCCTGGTCTCTCAGGTCATAGTCCAACACCTTAACCACTACACCACACAGAGAGTGTTTTTTCTTCTTCTCTGCTGAGTAATCACAGCCAGCCCCTGACTTTCAAGTTCCCACTCATCTGGGATTTAGGAGGAAAGAGCTCCTTAAAGATTTTTATTCCAGTGCTTCTTATTTGACAATTGAGCTCTATAAGATGCTCCATATTTTTTGAGCTTTTCTTAAATACTGCTCCTTTTTGTTGTTGTTGTTGCTTGAACTACAAAATCAGAAGTTCTGTTGGCTGGAGTGAAAAGATGCTATGGCAGGTTATGGAATTTTCCCTCACCGGGATATGTGTGGTGTGGCACCTTCACTATACAGTTTTTGTTGTATGCTGATGCACCTCTTTACCCTGGCCGTTGACACTGGAGATGCATATTTTTAGGACCCACCCTATTCTTGTGATTGTAGTTTGATTTAAATTGTTTTTAATGTTGCATTTTAAATTGTTGTGACCTGCCCTGTGAACCTTAGAGACCTTAGAGTGAATGGCAGGTAATAAATGAAGACAGCAGCAACAGCAGGTAGGAGGGGGAGAGAGACTGAAAGAATTTAAATTCAGCCATTGGAATGATTTGAACATCTCAATATCAAGTTATCTTCAGATAAATTAGGCATGACTGTATAACAGTGCAAGGCTAGGGGAGAACAGCATTGGCTTCAAGATTGAAAGAGGCAAGAAAGGATTAGCCATACTTGCAGCTAGGCTTCTATTTCACTAATGGTGGAGGTATTGGTAAAATTAGCAGAGTTTAGCTGAATGTAGCTTGCTCAGTGTTTCTGTGCAGCAGAGTGAGTGTGTATGGTTTACCAGAAAGAAAGAAAGAAAGAAAGAAAGAAAGAAAGAAAGAAAGAAAGAAAGAAAGAAAGAAAGAAAGAAAGAAAGAAAGAAAGAAAGAAAGAAAGAAAGAAGAAGAAAGCTTTTACCTGAGACTTTAGACTTAGTAAAATAAGAAAAGCCAACTTTATTAATATATATATATATATATATTTACATACTTGATAGGAAAGGCTCTAGTTCTAGTTAACTAACTAAGGCTGCAATGCGGTACATACTTACCTGGGAGAAGGTCCCATTGAACCTGATGGAGCTTACTTCTGAGTAGACATGTATTGGATTGCAGCCTAAGTTGAAGATGCAATAGCCAGGCTTGGTCTTTGCTCCCATGTTAGATGGAAGATGTCTGCTCTCCCTTGGCTGGTCCAAGAAAGTTGGAGGAAGGAGAGGGTTGAGGTCAGCTCCCTGAGAGTATCAGTTTACGATGGAAGGAAGACAGATAAAGGAACACAGATAAGCTTAGGCAGCCTAGCCACCTGGAGGACGTTCTCTCTATCTCCCCTTAGGTACACAAAGGGAACCAAAGAGGAATTGTTCTTGCCACACTTCCAACAAGTACTACATAAAATATTGCCATGACTTCACTGTTCCTCTTTTCACTTCAGATCAAAGTGAGGAGAACAGTATTTCTTAAAGGGTAGGAGGAAGAGAAGACAAGCAGGAAAGGGAATTTTCCCAGAGATTGATTTCTACCTCACCCCTGAAGTCCCCACAGTGATATATCAGGAAGAAATGTAACCATTCACAAAGCTAGTTAATAATCAATAACCATGTGAAAACAAAGCTGTCTTGCCTTTTTAGAAGCAGAGATAAAGGCAAGAATATAACAGACCCTTGTGTTACCTACAAGGATTACAGCATAACAGACAAAATTTGTGGGATACAGTAAGTTCAGAGTACTAAACTAGTAGGTCTGATTCAGGATGAGGTACCTTCCTCTGTTACTTTTTCTTACTCATTTTGTTTATGAATCACTTCCCATAAAATATCCGGAAGCGATTTAACAGAATCAGCCACAGAAACATACAAAACAGATACAGACTGGAAACTCCATTTAAAAGGCTCATTGGAAAAGAAGTTAACTTGGTAAAGGAGTGGTCTTTTTGAACATGACATGTTATATAATGTGTGAAAGGGATTAGCCAGTCTTTATATTTTGAGTGTGTGTGTGTGTGTGGGGGGGGTACTCTGCTAGCACTTTGCAACAAGATTTGTTTCAGTTGACTATCATGACACTGGGGGCGGGGGAACCTATGTTCTTAACCTCTGTTATTCCACTGCTTCAGAGCATCACATGGCCTGTATAGAGGCCCAGGCAAGATTTCTTAAGGGCCAAATTAGATGTTGCACAAGAGAGGGATGCTACATGAGAGATGTTGCTTTATGTTGTTATGAGGAGGGAACAGCCTCTTGGCTTTATTGTTTTTAGGGAAATGTCGCCATAGGGAGTTTTCACATCTGATCAGAGCAATGTTCACATCTTGTCTAGGCTGGCCTCAATACAGGAGCAAAATGGATTTGTTGTTGCAAAAGCCAAGCCAAGTTCAGCTCCAAGAAAGCAAGCAGGATACGATGGAGACAGGGCCATCCCTTGGAGGAGGAGGAGGGGGCAAATAGGGGACCACCCTGACCGCTGCACTTTCAGGGGCACCGTACCTGACCAGCTCTACCTCCTCTGCCTAGCTAGTGAAGCCCTCCACTTTCTCTCTTCCTAGAGCAAGACAGGAAGGGAGGAGATGGAAGACCTTGCTGGCAGTGCTACCGCTAAAGCAGCAACAAATGAAGAATAAATAAGGTGGGGGAGAAGCCATTGCTGCCACCACAGTGGCATCAAAACAACCACAGAAAGAAACAGGGGGAGGGGCTGCTACTACTACCATCACCACGAAGAGGAGGCGGGACAACAGAAGCAGCATGGAGATGAAGGCAAGGGAGGTGGCTGCAGCAAGGTATTTGTCCTGGGTCCCACAGGGATGGCCGTGGGTGGAGAGGGGTAGGTAGAAAGTCTGGTAGGCCTGAAGAGCAGGAAATATTACAGGTAAGAAGCAAAGCAGGGATAGGCAGTGGTGCCATCAAAGTAGGACTTTGGGGTAGATATCCAGGGCCTCACTCAACAGACAGAGAAGGAGGGCCTCTATACGCAGCAGGGCTGGCTTATCATTATTTTGAACTGAAGTTAGTAAAATAATATGTATTCTTTCTTTTATGTCTCATCTATTGTACTTCTGTATTTTAATCATTTTGATGTCATGTTGATTATGCATTTTATCTATTTTAATGAGTCTGTGACCGTACAACAATAAAGAATATATATTACCATCTTAAGAGCCCTCCCCTCTAAGACCCGATAAATCCAGAGTGTAAAAGTACCCATCTGCACCACTGGGAACAAAGGGAGGTTCAGAGCCTGTCAGCTGCAACCCAGAAGCACTTCTTTACGCAGTCTGTGGGAGTGTCTACACGAGGGTAGAAGGACCAATCAGAAGGGTGGCAGAGCTAGGCCAAGGGCTGATGATGGAGCTGCAGGGCTCCCAGGCTGTCTAAGGGGGAGATGTTCTTGGTAAATGGACAATGTTATAAAGCTTTCACATAAAATTATACATCTAGGCAAATACTATAAAGAAGCAGATTGTCAGATAAACAAATAAAGGATTGGCGGTTTGAATAGGATCTATCCACTTAGGCTCCTCAAGCTTGAAACTGATTGCCATAATGTCCCATTAAATTGCTAGTGTGCTTTGTGTGTAAATTGTAAACATTTTCCACAAAGTAATAGAAGAAAATGACTGTCTTTCCCTAGATTGGTGCATTAATTTTATATAACGCTGGAAGACATCCAGGGTAACAGTTTGATGCCTTGGCCATGCTGCCAGTTACTAAGTTGTGGGTTTAAGTGACTGAGGAAATGCAGAAAGCACTGCTGGTGAATCCAGAAGTAGTCCTCTTCTTCTTCTTCTTGATGATGATTAAAGAAAGATGTACTGGCCTCAACTGTGTTCCACTGAGATTTTTTTAAAGGTCTCTTTCAGTGCTTGCAAATTAGGTTAAAGGCGTTAGAAGTGTGACAAGAGCAACTCCCATTTGGTCCTCTTTGCATTGTGGGGAGAGATATAGAGAGATAGTCCTCCTAGCTGGCTAGGCTGCCATTGACCTGTGCCCATCTTTTCTGTCTTCCTTCTGTGTAAACTGATATGTCTCAGGGAGCTAGTCCAGAGCTTGGAAGCAATTAGTTACAAAAAATTAATTACTTGTAATTCATTACTTTTTTGAGGAACAAGTGGGTAATTCCTTTACATTTTGATTGTAATAGAATGAGGAGTAATGTTATTACTTTTGAGGAGTAATTGTAATGTTTCCAGCATTACTTTGGGGCATTACTTGGGGGGTGAGCAGGGGAAGTCTTCTGCTCCTCTGATTCATAGATGAAAATCATGTGCCTCAAACTGGGCTTCTGTATTTATTTATTTATTTATTTTTATTTATTTTATTTTATTCAATTTATATACCGCCCGCAGCCCAAAGGCTCTCAGGGCGGTGCACAGCATAAGATAAATACAATAAAATCACAAAAAACAGTAATACATATTGAACAGTTAACAATCTGCTATACATTAAAAGCTAAAGATAGATTAAAATAGATTAGAAGATAGATTCCAGCCATGCACGCTCTGTGACCACACAGGTGTCAATGCCGTTGCAGAGTTCCTGACTGATTATTTTTTCAAAGCTGTCCTGCTCTCAGTGGTGGAGGTGGGGGTCACTTTGGAAGTGCAGGAGCTCCTCATGACAGACCCCACACGGAGACCCCAAAACCTCACAGCTGTGTCAATCCATTTTGCACACATACTAGTAAAGACGCACACACTAGAAGAGAGCAGTACACACAGCATAACTTCCAAGGTAGTACGACCAGCATGACTGCAATCCTGTGCACAGTTTCCTATAAGTGCCATTGAAGTGAATGGGGCTCACGTCTCACTGCCGAGGTTCAGCCTGGGGCAATGCCCGATGATGAGTCGCAAGGAAGGGAAGTCTCCTTTGGCTGCTGCGTAGTGAATAGGTAGAGCACCCATGTCTGTGGCAGCCAGCAGGTTGCTGCCCCCAGCAGCATTGCTCTTCCTTTGTGCTCTGTGGGTGGGTAGGAGGTGATGTGGGAGGAGGTGGAGAGCCAGACGGGGTGGAGGGCAAGAATATGGATAAAGGAGGAGAAGGAGGCAGCAGCAGAATGGAGATAAAGAACTGTGGAGGTGAAAGATGACAATGTACGTGCGTGTGTGCCTGCATATGTGTGTGTGTGAATACTGTATTTGCACTTGGCACATAAAGCGGCCTCTGCCACCCTCCCTGGCTAATTTTCAGCATTTGCAGTGTTTTAACTATTTTGCATCTGAGGGGAAAATGTTTGCTTGGGTGAGTGTCCCTTAGTTGGTGGCAGGGCAGGGTCCGGGAGAGATTATGCTTGCTGGCTGAGAGTATGTGTGTGGTGGTAGGGGGTTGCACTTGGCTTGACATGCAAAGATCTGAGTAGTGGCCTCTGCCTCTCTTCCCACCTCCCTTACCAGCAGAGAGACCACCACTGCTATCTTATGGATAAAATGAATTATTCTACTACCTCTGCATGTGTGTGTTTATTTTTAATGTTGTTTTAGCTGAGTTGGTGTGCAGCAGCCAAGGCAAGCACTTTGTAGGCACTCTAGGCTTTTTTCAAGTAACAAGTGTAATTGTAGTGATTACTTCTGAGTAACGGTAAAGTAATCAATTCCTTTCAGAACAATTGTAAGTGTAGTGGTAATTTATTCCTTTTGGGGGTCATATAACAGTAATTTTAATTTATTCCTTTTTTAAAAAGTAATCTTCCAAGCTCTGACACGTCCGGTTTCTCTCTTCTCTGCTGACCACCAGAGGAGAAGGAACCATGTTCTCTTTGTCTCCTCTCCTCTAGCATGAGGGGCAATATCCAAGCATGGCCATTGCAGTCTCCAACTTAGTTAGCTAGAGAGAAGTAGCACCTTTCCTATCCAGTATGTATTTCTATTAATGAAGTAGTCTTTTCTTATTTTGAAACCAAGTCTAAGTCTGAGTGATTTAAAGCAAGGTAAAAGCTCGCTTTCTCTCAGGTAAAATCACACCCATGCAGCACAGAGCGCTGAGCATGCTACACTAAGCTAAACTCCGCTAATTTACTAAAACTCTAATTGGTTTACTAGCCATTGGAGACCCATCAAAAGGAAGGTGTAAGTACGAGGATAAATGATAACTTTCTTAACCCCCACCCCCACCCCCTGATGAAAGGGCCTTCCTTTCCCAGCCTTGTTGCACTTGCTTTAGGCACTCTGTCACAGCAAGGGGATTGATGGAATCAATTCAACACAGGGCACTTCCAGACTGTCTCTGGAATTCAGTCACATCTTGGCAAATTCAGGTTGCACAATTATCATTATGGAACAAACCTGCTTTCCCAAAAGACTGAACTTTTTGAGATAAAGAAAACAATGGGAATATTTGTTTATTTATATATAAAATTTATATACTGCTCGGTTGTACAAAAAAAACCTCACAGCTCTAAGTGGTTTACAAAGACATTAAAAACAAGTAATTAAAAGATTTTAAAAACAATTAAAACAGGAACAAACAAAAATTAAAATACACCAGTGTCTATGTGTCTGTCTGGATAGACATTGCCTAACCAAAAAAGTTCTAGGCACACGCCCAGAATAATACAGCGGAGATGCCCGCCTGATGTCAATAGGCAGGGAGTTCCAAAGAGTAGGTGCTGCCACACTAAAAGAATAATTTCTGACAAGTGAGGAGCGGATATTATGTGGCACCTGTAACAGTGCCTGTTCTGCAGATTGAAGTGCTTGAGTGGGCACACTTGAGGTAAGGCGGTCTTTGCAAGTAAACTGGTTCCAAGCTCTTAAGGGCTTTATATACCAATAGTAAAACCTTGAACTTGGCCTGATAGCAAATTGGCAACCAGTGCAGATCCCGGAACAGAGGAGTTATATGCTGACAGGGTCTCACTCCTGTCAGCAATCTGACTGCAGCATTCTGCACTAACTGCAGTTTCCAGGTCAAGTGCAAGGGAAGTCCCACATAGAGTGCATTGCAGTAAAGCACTGGAAAGTGTGGGATAACACTTGCTTTGGAGCAATCTCCTCTAGCCTCCCTGCAAACAAACCAGAATGAATACTCATTAAATAGCCAACATTGTCTAATCTCCCTGCAAACAAATCAGGATGAGTGCTCAATAAACAGGTCATCAGGAAACACCCACAGAGGCAAGGAAGGATTCAAGAAACAGGCATGGAATTCTGGTGTCAAGGACAGAATTCTGGTGTCAGACATGTAAACCTGATGTGGTAGAGTCCTTTTGTGAGATTGCATCACTTCAGAATTTACACAGAGGGTCTCTTGTGTGGAGTGTCAGGCTGGATGTGAGCATTTGAGACACACAACATAATTTTGGTGTGGGTTTGTTTTCATACCAGTGATTTTCCAACATGAATTCTAATCGCCATTGTCACATGGGAGGACTATACCAGTTAGTGCATGTTTGGATCAGCCCCATGTTGGAATGTATGAGGTTCAACTCCAACTTGTGGGTTGAGGCTGCATGGGGCTAAAGGAGTAGCTAGAGAGGAGACCTCTTGGTTGCTAGGCTACACCTGTCCTTTGATCTCCTGCTGTCCCTTCCTGCTTTACTGATATGCAAGGAATGTTGATCTCAGTTCCTTCCCACTTTCCCACAGTCTTTCTTCTTTCTAGAGAGGGGAACAGACATCTTTCCTTGGTCTCTCCCCCTCAACCACCATGAGGGCCTGCACTGGGACTAGTGCAGGCTGCTCCAACATAGTTAGTTAGCTATCAAGCATGTACTTCCAGAATAAAGTAGTTGTTTCTTATTTTAAAGCTTAAAGTCTCTGTCTGACTAATTTGCAGGGAAGGTAGAATCTTAGCAAAGATTCAAACATACACACACAAGTTCGCTCAAAACTCTCCATTTCGCAGCGCAGCATTTCAAGACTCTCCAACACCCCAAGTGTGAGGTTGTGAAATATTCATTAGCCACAGTCACTGTGTCAAGTGTGAGACACATAAAACACAGGCTGCAAACACCAGTTGACTAGTGTTGCTGTAGGAATGGTGCAAGAGGACAGATTGTTGGGCTTGTAAATGGGAAGGTTCAGTGGAGTTTATGAAGATCTTCACATACATCTGTTATTGGTGTTTGATTTTATAGAAAAAGAGGTACCTATCTGCCCTTCCTTCTAAAGGCAGTTTGGGGCAGCAATCAAATGATAAAACAGTAAAAACATATTTAAAACAAAACATCTTAAAAACAAAACATCTTTAAAAACATCTTGAAAGACAATGCCAATACAGATGCAGACTGGGATAAGGTCTCTACTTAAAAGGCTTGTTGAAATAGGAACATCTTCAGCAGGCGACAAAAAGACAACAGAGACAATGCCTGTCTAATATTTAAGGGGAGGGAATTCCAAAGAGTCAGCGCCACAACACCTTCCTATGTTTATTATTGTTGTTGTTGTCAATTGCATCTATATACCGCCCCATAGACGAAGCTCTCTGGGCGGTTTACAACAATTATGTTGTGTGGAACAGACTTCCTGATGAGATAGTATCTGCAGGAGGCCCTCACCTGCAGAGTGCAGTGACTGAAAATTATGCCAGCTGATCTGAAAGACCTTCTCCCCTAATCTTTATTCATCTGTCTGCTAAATCAGCAGACAGCAAAATGCACTTTGAACCTGCATAGGGGCATTCTTCATATATCTCATATTAATCTTGCCATTAAAAATAGATGCTGAGCCTCAGCTGTAGCAGGAACTAGATATTGCAAGGTTAGGAGGCAATATGCTTCTGAATATCAGTTGCTGGAAATCACAGGAGGGAAGAGTGCTCTTGCACTTGTTGTCCTGCTTGCAGGCTTCCCATGGACATCTGGTTGTCCACAGTGAGAACAGTATATTGCACTAGATGGGCCATTGGCCCGATCTAGCAGGCTGTTCTTATGTTCTGTGTACAGCAGTGGAGGCTGGTCCATTACAGCAAGTGGGGCTGTGCCCCACCAGTCTGTCCTCACCCAGCCCCCATTTGTCTGCCTGCTTCCTTACAATCAGTCCAGGAGGTGGCAGCACCGCCTGCCACCTTCCTCTTCCTTAGTCTCAATGTCATCTTGTAGAACTCAGCAGAGAGGAGGATGCGGGAAAGTTAGAATTAATTGTCTCTACACATCGTTGCCTTGGGATCCACCTACTGTTTGGGTTCCCGGAATTCAGCCCCACAGTCTCAATGGGCACTAGTAACCACCGGTGTACAGTCGCTCTTCCAGGAATTGTATGCAATTGTACTTTTTTTTTTTTGCACAGCTAATCATGCAAGCTGCATAGTACTTTGATCCATACTTTGTGCTAAAGATGGGGCTATTCACAAAGCCAATGTAAGTGGCACAGGAGCAATAACCACATGGGGTCCATCCATAGCCTATTGTCCTAGTTGTTGTTTCTCTCCCTCCACCTTGAGAGCTTCTTCCATATTTCCATGGGGAGAAACTTTATACAAAATGTTCAAAGTAACAGCCACATGAACAAATCCAATCAGTTTTAACAAGTGAATTTAACTTACCAACCTGGTAGAATGAGAGCACTGAAAATATGTATGTTGAATTTGCTTGCTGAGGCCTGACACTTGGCAGAGCGGAGAGAGCCAGGTTAACTCCTTTTAAGACACTGGATGTCAGCACTTAAATGCACAGGGAGAAGATGTTTTGGGTCAGTGTTTATTTGTTCTTCATATACTCCCAAGCAGAAAACCAGCCAGACACAGCTGGGTCCAAATATAAATGGGTAAAAAGTTAACAGACCATAATCCAGCCTTTGACAACCTGGTGTCCTCAGATGTTTTGGATTACAACTCCCATTAGCCACAGCCAGTACAACCTGGAAGGCACCAGGTTGGCAAAGGCTGGAATAAACCTTGATTTCTTTAGCATTGCTTATGGGGAATCCTGGTCAAGGGTGGTATAGGTGGGATGCCCATGTGTCTTTCTTTGCAGAGGGCAGTCCTCTGTTTGAAGAACTGTCAGAAGTCTGATTAAGAGATGAAAAACCCTAAGAAAGAAGAACAGGAAGAGCCTTGAAGATGCCCATCAAAAGTTACCACCTGGACAGCAGAATGAGCAGCTAAACCTATCACCTGGTCACAGTTCTCCCCCACTGGGAGAGAGGTTTGTTGTTGTTATGTGCCTTCAAGTCGATTACGACCTATGGAGACCCTATGAATCAGCGACCTCCAACAGCATCTGTTATAAACCACCCTGTTCAGACCTTGCAAGTTCAGGTCTGAGGCTTCCTTTATGGAATCAATCCATCTCTTGCTTGGCCTTGGGGGAGAGGTATTTCTAGTTAAATTATAGTCATTATTTCTAAATTTACATCTCCACATATAAAGTAGCACATGCCATTTTTATGCAAATCTTTCCGCTCTTTTGTCTTCTCTTTTGGTGATGCATACATGGGCGCTCTGTTTAGAGGGTTTTTCTTTTTAAAAGCTAACCACATTCCCGACAAGATTGTCAACAGTAAATAGGTGACAGGCAAATAGGTGAACTTTCTTTCAGTTAATTTAGAATTGAACTCAGCAAAACAAGCTAGGCCACATTCACACCATACATTAATTTCATTATTACTCCACTTTAAACAGTCATGGCTTCCCCCAAATAATCCTGGGAAGTGCGGTTTCTAAAGGATTCTGAGCCCTCATAAAGATACAATTCCCAGAGTTCCCTGGGAAGAGGGACTGACTGTTAAACCACTCTTGACAATTGTAGCTCTGTGAGGAGAGTGGGAGACAAACTTGCTAGAGTCAGCAGGACATACCATATGGACCTTATCCCTAACCAGCCTGGATTGTCCTGACTCCTGAGCATGTATCAGCATTCAGCAATGAATTGAAATATGAGCTGCAGAAGTTTAATACTCACTGGCAGCAGGTCCATCCCAAGATATTTTGCGCCCCCCTCCCCTTTCTATGGATAGAAACCAACTATACTGGCAGTTGAATCTTACTTAAGTGACAGAATAAGAGCCTCCATGGCACCTGAGGCAGCAGGCCAGTTTAGGGGCCCCAGGACAGGCTCTGTGGCAACAGGGGGGAATGATGGTGGAGAAGGAGCTTCAGGCTTCTGCTGTCCTCCGAATCTACAAGTGGTAGGGCCGGCCCTGAATGGCAGCAAATGATAGGTTATTATGGTAAGAACCATACAGACCAATTAAAGGTAGGCCTCTCCTATCTCTAGCAAGCCCTTTCTGCCATCTGCTGTCCCTTGCTTAGGAGGCTGTGGTCAGGGAGAGACCAGAGCTTGGAAGTAATTAGTTACAAAAAACAAATTACTTGTAATTCATTACTTTTTTGAAGAATGAGTGGGTAATTCGTTTACAATTTGATTGTAATAGAACTAGGAATTATTTTATTACTTTTGTGGAGTAATTGTAATGTTTCCAGCATTACTTTTGGGCTTTACTTGGGGGGGGAGCAGGGGAAGTCTTCTGCTCCTCTGATTTGTGGATGAAAATCATGTGCGTTGAACTGGGCTTCTGTGCAGCATCGCTCTTCCCTCGTGCACTGTGGGTGGGTAGGAGGCAACAAGGGAGGAGGTGGAGAGTGAGACAGGGTGGGGTGGAGACAGCAGTTGTTTAAAAAAATGGGGGGGGGGTGGTGAAGTATGGAGTGGAGGGAAAAAGGAGCCGGAGGGCAAGAACATGGATAAAGAAGGAGAAGGAGGCACAGCAGAATGGAGATAAAGAACTGTGGAGGTGAAAGATGACAATGTGTGTGTGTGTGTGTGTGTGTGTGTGTGTGTGTGTGTGTGTGTGTGTGTACTGTGTTTGCACTTGGCATACAAGTGGCCTCCACCACCCTCTCTGGCTATTGTGCTGCATTTGCAGTATTTTAACTTTTTTGCATCTCGGGAAAATGTTTGCTTGGGTGAGTGTCCCTTATTTGGTGGCAGGGCAGGGTCCAGGAGGTGGTTAAGTGAGAGAGATTATGCTTGCTGACTGGGGGGGGGGAGTTGCACTTGGTTTGACATGCAAAGATCTGAGTAGTGGCCTCTGCCTCCCTCCCCGCTTCCCTTACCAGCAGAGAGACCACCATTGCTATCTTATGGATAAAAAGAATTATTCTATTACCAGGGAGAACCCCATTGCAAACCCCAAATATAGAGAGATCTGGGCTCATGTCCTAATGTGGCATGGGAATCTGAACTCCCCAAGTTTCTGAATTCTTCTCCAATGCTAGATAAGATTTATTTATTTATTTATACCCCACTTTTCCTCCAAGGAGCTTAAGATGGCATACAAACATGGTTCTCTTTCTCCTGATTTTATCCTCACAACAATCCTGTGAGATAAGTTAGGCTGAGAGACAGTGACTGGGGCAAGGTCACCCAGGGGGCTCTATGGCTGAGCGGGGGTTTGAACCCTAGTCTTCCAGGTTCTGGTCTGACACTCTAACCACTGGCTCTCAAGGATCCTGTGAACCACCAGATGCTGTTTAACTTCAATTCCCATCATCCCTGACCATTGGTGATGCTGGCTAGGGCTGATGGGAATTGGAGTCCAACGACTTCTGAAGGGCTACAGGTTTCCCATTCCTGACTTAGGACATCCACCCAAATGCTTAAGGGGATCCCAAACCTGACTGCCTAGTGGCACCATTAAAAACTGAGAAGTAATAGCTTGGCTCCAATATCTGGCTCCAATATCCAAGCAAGTGTGCCATTAAAAAGGAAAGAGAGAGAGAGAATATTCCAGACCAGAAATGAGGTAGGGGATGGGCAGCCCAAGACATTTTGCTGTCTGAGGCAGAAGAGACGATTTCCCTCCCCGATATTCAAGTGATAAAAGTGACTGGACTGGAAGTTGAATCTTACTTCAAAACTAGCAACAGAACAGCTTTCTTCAGCCCACCTGATAGCAAGGTAGCATAGCTCTGCCTTTCAATGGGGTTTATGTGTGTGGCCTGAAATGCAGGAGGAGCAGCCACCAGGCTGCTGCCACTGACTTCCATCATCTGCCACCTGAGTATGTATATGTTGAGTTGGATTTGTTTGCCCCAACGTACAACACTTTACATTTATTCACATTGATCCTCACTAGCCACTTTGTTGCCCATTTTGGAGAGGTCCTTTAGAGATCTTCACTGTCCATTTGGGCTTTTATCATCTGAATGTCATACATCCATTAGTTTTCCATAAAAGCCTCACAGTTGCCTGCAGCCTCCAGACCCAGAAAAAAGATTTCTGATACAAGAATACTTATATTTGGCAGCAGAAGTTAGTTAGGGAGGTGCTCAGGCAGATCTTACTCGAGAATGAATTTCATGACATGGGTGTTTAAGAGGATTTTCCTGAGAATATTTTCCCCAGAATGAATAATCTATATAAATATCAAACTTATTCTCCAAGTGTTGATCCTTATGTAGTCAAAAGAACAACAGCCATACACAAGACAGAGGTATCACCAGGCTTAGGAGAACACCAAGGTTTGTACAAGTACAGAAACATATTTAGAAAAAAGAATGGGGGGGGGGAGGAAACCCCAACATTTCCCCATGGGGACTGAGCATGCCCAGTAGCTATGTAACATTAAGTATCTGTTGGGAGGGAAATGGAAAATGGGAATGGAACAACGCATCCTGGAAAAGACCATGGTTTACTGGCTGGAACACTGGAGCACCCTACACTGCAGTGTTTTGTTGCAGATGGCACTTGTTTCTACTCTGATTTGCAAGGTTTTGTATTTTGCAAAATGCATTCATAATACTAGTTATCAAAGGAATGGCATTGCCTGGGCACCACATGATTTATTGTCTCTTAGTTTTCATTTATAAAACTGACACTGTCTTGGCTGATAAATCCTGATATATGCTGCATTCACTGGGCTACTGATAAAAGCTGCTTGCCAAGCGGCGACAGCTAGCCGCCTTAGCAAACACACCAGGGAGCTACCTTCACCCGAGAAGAATGTTAATTATACTTTGATACAATAAACCAAGTTTAAGGTTCAAAGGAAACAAAAACAAGGTGAAATGCAATCAGTTCACACATCTCCTTGAACGGGATGCCTTTCTAAGTTCATATACCTGCCCAAAATCTCTACAAGAAGCACTGGAGCTATATCAAGTTGGCTAACTTGCAACAGTGACCATACAGAAGCTGCTCATTTTCACATTAATGTAGTTTCAGTCTACCATCCATTAGCCTGGACTGAACTCCCTGGCACACCAATCCTCAAGATTACAAGGACCTTGTGTCTGGATTGTGCAGACTAATCAATCTGCAGTGATGATGAAGATTTATACACAAAGAGTTGTTTTGATAGCAAGATGGAGAGGAGCTAGAGAAGGTCCTCCTGGAAGATGGGGCAAAGAAGAGCTTGTCTCCAAATATCTGGCAGGGAAGGGCTGTAGCTCAATGGTAAAACATCTGCGTTGCATGCGGAAGGTCCTAGGTTCAGTCCCTGAATGGCAGCTCCAGGTAGGGCTGGGAGACAACCCAGTCTGAAATCCTGGACAGCTGCTGCCAGTCAGTGTAAATACTGAGCTAGATGGAACAATGGTCTGACTCAGTATAAGGCAGCTTCCTATGTTCCCAGCCTCCCTGGGCTTCTACTGGGAGGAAGGGTGGGATAGAGAGATAGAGAGATGTGAAGGAGCATCTTTGAAACTTATCACTGGGATGAGGACGGAGGGGCAGCTTGAACAAGCCATTGTTTCCTCAGCTTTGGGGAAGGGCCATAGCCAGAGAATCTTTATTGCATGCAAAATGTCCCATGTTCAATCCACGGTTGGGAGAGACTCCTGCCCGGAAGAGACAGAGCTGGTCCTAGTCAGTGTAGACCACACTGAGGTAGATGGACCAATGGTCTGACTTGGTATAAGGCAGCTTCCTCTGTTCCACAAGGATTTAGCCTGGTGATTTTGAAACTATTTCCAGGGAACTCTTTTCACATCAGCTGATCTACCATGGAACCCTAACACATTGCAGGAGATCCTGGACTAGGATGGCCAGATGCAAGAGTGGGCAGGGCTTCTTTGTTGGAAGTGTGGCAAGAGCAACACTTTTGCATTCCAGAAAGAAGATATACTCAGGGCCTTCCAGCTGGCTAGGCTGCCTGTCCTCCTTTTTTGCCCTTCTCCATCCAGTGGAGGGAGAGGAGACATTTTGCTTTTGTTCCTCTCCTCTAGAACAGGGTGAATGATGACCAAGCCTGGCCATTGTGCCTCCAACTTAGTTAGTGAGTTAGAACTAGTTACGCCTTTCCTATCAGCTATGCTTTTCTATGAATAAAGTAGCCATTTCAGGCAAATGACACAGCACATGTAGCTTAACTCCACTGCATCATAGTTAAATTTTCTGCTGATACATATCAGCATCTTCCTACATTCCTTTCCTAGGAGTCAGCCTGGGGGGACATGGCTAGTCCAGAGCCTGGGAATCAAACTAGGCATATTAAATGTAACTTTGTATTTAACATGAAGGGTTTTTTTAATGCAAATAGCATCCCTGAAGGGGATTGGCTGATAATTATCAGAATCACAGCAGGCCTAGAAGGGGGATTTAACTCTTTCTGCCCCGATGCAGTCCAGTCCAGAGAAAAATCCCTCCTCTGAAGCTGCTATTTGCTTGGGAATCCATAGGCACATAGGCACCAGTGGGTGAATGCTCCCCACCCCAGCAAATAGCAGCTCTAGAGGAGAGATTTTCCTCAGGACTGGGGAAGAAATAATCAACTTTCCTCATCACACCTGTTGCAACTGCAATAATTATCAGTACCCCACAGCTGATATTATTTGCATTTTGAAAAACCTCCTCATTAAATGTAAATATGAATTCAGTGTCATCTCTGTTTTGGCTCTAAAAAAACATCCCTGCTAGAAAAATGATCAAAATGATAACAGTGTTAACTCATCTCTTGTGGAAAATGCATACAGAACCAAAGGGTCCCTGTTCCAGCCCTGGCATCTCCTGATACTCTTGCCTTGCTTGAACTGAGAATGTGAATACACCCAACGCTCACCTCCTGCAGTGGCATATTATGGGGAAAATTGGTAGAGATGGGCAAGCTTTCTTTCAGGGAAGCTTGTCAGCCATCACTGGTTCTCACATCAAGAAACCATTTATGTGTTAATGAACAGCTGATGGGTCCCCCAGAATATATTTTGAAAACCTCTGAAGTAGCCCATCCCCCACTCCAAAGACAAGTCCATCCCTCATCACCACCACCCCTGCCATCATATGTGCAAATCAGGCTTGTTGGATTGCTTCTGCTAGAACATCCCTATCTTATTAAAGGCTAGGATGAATGGATCTTCCAGGAATAATTGGAACCACCACAATAGGGTGCCCCCAAGTCCCATTCTGGCAAGTTAGAAACATAGGAAGCTCATTTATACTGAGTCAGACCTTTGTTCCATCTAGGTTAGTGGGTGGCAGCAGTTCTCCAGGATTTCAGACAGGGAACCTCTCTCATCCCTACCTGGAGGTGCCAGTGTTTGAACCTGCAATCTTCTTCATGCAGAGCATGTGCTGTGCCACTGAGCTACAGCCACTGAGCAATGGTCATCAAGCAACAGTTGTGCAAGAGGATTCCACGGGTGGTGATACTGGATGCCCAGGAGAATTCTGGAAGAATCAACAGGGTTGAAGTTCCCCATCTATCTTCTGATGAAGATATTCCACCATGCAATAAAATGACATTTCTAATTATTTATAAAGAAAAAATAATAATGAACTCCCAGGTTGCTAATTTAGCAAACAGACGAATCTTGTAACAAACATACACGTGTCTATACAATTTGGAAAAGATGTAATCAACCTAGGAATGGAAAAAAGTATTATAAAATGATAAGTAAGCTAAGCACAAAACAATATTTAGCTGGCTGTGAAATATGTGAATCTGGGTTATCTACCTGAGTGGCAAATTAGTACTGGAACTGTACTCCCATAAGTGTCTCTGGGTCTTACTGTAGCGTTGGGACGAGGGCTCAGTGGTAGCACAAATGCTTTGCATGCAGAAGGGACCAGGTTACATCTCTCAAAACTAAAAAAGGATTTCAGGTATCAAGATATCTATCCCAGATCTCAGGGAGATGTTGCCAATCAAAGCAGGCAATACTGGGCTCAAGGAACCAATAGGAAGGCACATAGCTCAGTGGTAGAGCATCTGCCTAGTATGCAGAAGGTCCCACTTTCGATCGCTAGGATCACTAGGTAGGGCTGGGAGAATTCTCAGTCTGAATCCTCGAGAGCCACCTGCCAGTTAGTGTCGTGTAGAGTATACTGAGCTAGATCCAATGGCCTGATTCAATATAAGGCAGCTTCCTGTGTTCATATGGCCTTACTTGATATAAGACATATTCATACATTCACTCATCTAAACTCACTGTCCCTCAATGATGTTTGTTGATGTTGTTCAGTGAATGATTCTTGATTCTTAGATATCTAAGCGTTTGATGGGAACGGGAAAGTACAGAAAACCACAGTAAAAGAGGTGAACAGGGATGAAATGAAAATGAAATGGGCTGCCTTGATAAGCGGTATTCAGCGGTATTCTTGCACTCAGGTCCTGCTTGCGGGCTTCCCCCAGGCACCTGGTTGGCCACTGTGAGAACAGGATGCTGGACTATATAGGCCACTGGCCTGATCCAGCAGGCTCTTCTTATGTAGAGGGGGTTTACCATTGCCTTTCTCTGAGGATGAGAGGCAGTGACTGGCCCAAGGTCACCCAGTGAACTTCATGGCTGTGTGGGGATTCGAACCCTGGTCTCCCAGGTCATAGTCCAACACCTTAACCACTACACCATACTGGCTCTCTGGGAACAGGGATAGACTTAGCATAAAGCAAACTGAGGTAACCATCTCCAATGGCGGATTTTGGGGCACCATTCAAAACAGCAGTGTGTAAAACAGACAGATCTTCCCCACAGGGCACAATCTACCAGGTTGTTCTCTATACCAGCCCCACCAAAATAGCAGTACCATGTGGCATGTCCATCTCAAGCACCAAAGTGTTTTGGGCCAGCCTTGGAAGTTAAATATAAGGATTTCAAAATCAGTGTTCACAGTGATAAATCTTACACCTTTAATTCAGAAAAGAGAAGTAAATACAATTCTTTTCTTTAAAAATTGAGGGTGCTTTTTTATTTGCTGCTAGATGCTTGGGTCCTCCAAAGATTGCCAAGTAACTTCGTAACAAAGTTAAAAAAAAAAACATGAGGGGGGCACTCTCCTGACATAGCAGCAATAAACTGGCAGGGGGCAGTGTAACTTCACATTTTTTAGAACTGCAGTTCTGAATTCTGGCCATGCTTTTGCTGACACTCACTTTGTGTGGCTTGTTATAATTGTGAAAGAACAAGTTCAAAGGACGCGTCCACATAATTGCGGACAATGTGAAATGCATGCCAACATCTCTCAGGCTTCAGCAGCATGTGCATCTTTAACAATGTTCTTTTGAACTCATAATTCAAGCAAACTCACATACTTTGATGGGAATGCCTGTTGCAGGTCTAAACATTTGTCTAAGCTTGTGTGATATTATTTGGTGCCTCTGACAGTTGTCGTGGGCTAAGGTTTTCTCAGGCAAATCACTCATTAACTAGCATAGCAGACTGGCCTGAGAAAGACTTCAGGCTTTAGTCCCAGAAATGAATAACCAGGTTACCAAAAAAAATATGTTAATATGGGTCTATCACAAACAATCAAGATGCCAATAGAAAGGCTGTTCCTGCTATTGGGGTGTCTGGCTGTTCATGCATCAAGTTTATTGATGCTGAGATACTAACATATGATAATTGTACCCAATGCTCATAGATGACAAACAGCATCAGGAGGGCCTGCAACAAAATGTTGTAGTGTGGAGTGCTTCTGTTCAGGGTGCCAAGCATGCCCTTTCCCAGGACACGCCATCCCATTCCCCTTGGTTTTACACATACCCTGGCAGCCAGCATTCAATGGCCACTGAGAATGCTCAGTTCTCATTTTCCTGTTTTGGGGTTTTCCTCCTAGTTTTGGCTTTTTAAAGGTTTTTTTGTACTTCTGAAAACTTTTGAGGTACCTCCAAGCCCGCTGATATACTCCTCATATGTGGGGATGGTGTTGTTTGGCTACATAAGGATCCCTGTCCAGAGAATGAGTTTGCTATTAGTACCTAAGATGATCATCATCATGAAAATGAATGTACATTCCTCTTTACAGAAAGTCATGAGCAAAGACAGGTCCCTGGCTGAGGAAACAATGATCTAAGTGTAAGATATTTGGCATGGGAGGGGAGGGTGAAGGGGAAGACAACAAAGGAGTGGAGGGGTGAGGCAAATGTAACTGGGGATGAATATGAACAAATGCTGCTACTGATATTCCCAGCTTTGCTTCAGCTGGGGACAAGGATTTGTACCAGTTACTTATTTTCCTTTACTAAGTGGCTCTTTCCATTTCTAGACTTTCCTATGAAATTCACAAAAATCAGAAATCAGGCGGGATATTGAAATGGAAATGGATTGCCTTCAAGTCAATCCTGACTTATGGTGACCCTATGAATAGGGTTTTCATGGTAAGCGGTATTCAGAGGTGGTTTACCATTGTCTTCCTCTGAGGCTGAGAGGCAGTGACTGGCCTAAGGTGAGCTTCATGGCTGTGTGGGGATTCGAACCCTGGTCTCCCAGGTCGTAGTCCAACACTCTAACCACTACACCACACTGGCTGTCAGGCTGGATATTATTATTATTATTATTATCATCATCATCATATATCCTGCCCTTCCTACTGAATGTACACAGGCAAACATATTTGCAATGAAACATTTTAACAAAAACAACAAACATTCTAAAAACAATGAAGAACATTCTACAAACATTTGCAGATCGTCCATCTAGCGATCTCTGGGTTGTCAGGAACAGTCTCCTTTAGCCATCAAATGCTTGGGTAAACAGGAATGTTTTCAGATTCTCCTAAAAGTCAGTGATGATGGAGACATACATACCTCACTGGGGAGGTGAAATGGGGAGCCACCACTGAAAAGGCCCTGTCACAGGACATAACCAACCAGGCAGCTGCCTGTGGTGGCATCAGCCACAAGGCCTCACCTGCTGGTTATATTGTGGTTCTCATGGAGAATCTGGCATTCCCCCCCCCCCATATATTCTGCAGTTTTTATCAATTTAAACTGAAAAGATCAAGTCAATTTGCTGTGCTCGGTGAAAAAGGCAAATTCAATGTTAGGAATGAGCTGGAAAGGTATTTAAAAAATCAAACAAGTGTTATAATGTCATCATATCAAAAATCCATATGTGCTTTTCTATGTATGTTTACAATCTGTAGGAAAACCATATTTAAAACACTGCACATAATAAAATGTAAATGTACTGCCTTCAAGTCGATTCCGACGTATGGCGACCCTATGAACAGGGTTTTCATGAGGCTGAGAGGCAGTGACTGGCCCAAGGTCACCCAGTGAGCTTCATGGCTATGTGGGGATTTGAACCCTGGTCTCCCAGGTCATAGTCCAACACCTTAACCACTACACCACACTGGCTCTCTACTGCACATAATAGCCCAGTCTAAAAAAGATTCAGAAAAGGCAGTCAAAAATGACCAAGAGATTGGAACAACTTTCTTAGAACAAAAGCTAAAGCATTTGGGGACCTTTTTGACCAAAGGGGACAATCGAGGTTTATAAAATTATAATTTCTATGGAAACAGAGCAAGAAAGTTTCCTTCTCTCAACATATCGAGGTCACCCTGATGAAAGGGAAGTGCCATAGTTCAGTGGCAGAGCTCACAATTTGTATACAGAAGGTCCCAGGTTCAATCCCCAGTATCTCTAGGTAGGTCTGGGAAAGATGCCCTGTCTGAAGCCTTGGGGAGCTATTGTCAGTCAATGTCAACAACACTGAGCCAGATGGACGAGTGGCAGCTTTCTGTGTTCTGACCTAACTGAGAGGTGGGGAATCCTTGGCACTCTTCATCTGGCTACAGTGCCCCTTTACACTGCAATTAGTCTTGAAAGATGCATTTTTGCAGCTGGGTAGAAAGAGTTAATCTGGCAATAGATTCAGGACGGGAAAAAGTATACACTTCTTCACATTGTGGGTGAATAACTTGTGGAATTTGCTGCCAAATGGTACAGTGATGGCCACTATTTTTTTTCTAAAGGTTAGTTAGACAAATTCATGGTAAATTAGTCTATATAAATGGCTATCAACCATGCAGCAAAACAGAACCCTCCATGTTCAGAAGCAGCATACCTTTGAATACCTTTGGACAAAGAAAAAAGCAACCTCCTTACCTTTATGCCCTGCTGCTGCTTGTAAACTTCCCAGAGGCATCTAGCTGGTGTAGCTGGAAACAGAATAGTAGATAAGATGGACCCTTAGTCTGATGCAATGAGGCTGGATCTATCTGTTGGAAATGTGGCAAGAGCAACTCCTGTTTGGGTTCTTTTTGTATTTCAGAAGGAAGATAGACTTAGGGTCCTCCAGCTGGCTAGACTTGCCTGCCTCTACCTGTGATCTTCTCTACCTAGCTTCCTTCCATTGTAAATCGATATTTTCAGGGAACCTGACCTCACTTCTGGCCCTCCTTCCTGTTTTCCTGTGTCTGAGCAGAGAGCAGACATCTTTGTCTTTGTTCTGTCTCCTGAAACATGAGGGCAATACCCAAGTCTGGGCATTGCACCTCCAACTTAGTTAGAACTAGGTTTGCCTTTCCTATCTACTATGTATTTCTATAAATAAAGTACTGGTCTTATTTTACTAAGTCTTAAGTCTCAGTGATTTAAAGGCAAGGTAAAAGCCTGCTTCTTAAGTAAATACACTCACTGGCACACGCAGCTCAGAATGCTGAATTATTCTGCATGTGCACAACATGTTCATTGCAATCTAGTGAAATCCTTGTTAGCCCTTTAGTTCAACAGAAGAGGATCTGAAATATTCTTTGGGGGCAGTAAGGAGCAATCCATTCACCATCCCTGCATGCATGTAAACCAGCTGGATCCACTAGATGTCACTGGATCCCAACCTCTTTATTTTAGCAACAGTCAATACTTGGAAAGAGGTTTGATGTAATGGTCTCCTGCACAACCCCAGTCAAAATCAACAGGGGCTGTGTGAGGGCATCACCATGTTGTTGCACCATTTTCTTGGGGCTTTAACAGGAGAACATCCCAATGGTTTGTTCCCAATGTCAGGAAGAATGCTTGCATATGTGCCATTGAATTATTTACCCATTGCTTTTTATGAGAGGCATGAGACTTCAGGTGAGTCATGAGTTCTTGCCATGGTATGACCTTGGGCATCAAGGGGTCCATTTCAGATTCCAGCAGGCTGCTTGTGTGTGCCTCAAGAAATTTCTGAAGGACCTACAAACTGCAAAAGGCACTATCTAATCCCAGCAGAAGAATGCAAATAATGCCAACACACAACCGGATAGCCAGCCCTGCCTTGCAGCTATTCAAAGCCTAAAACATCAAAATGCAAGTGCATCCTGCAAATTGCATGCATGCAATTGCAAAATGCATGAGCACTCTTTACATGTTTGCAAGGTGCACAAGTAGACCTCTGCTGAGGCATTTCCCTCTCTGCTTTGAACTTCTTAAAGAGAAAAGAGTTGTAAATGTACACATTGCACATCATCAGACCTCTTTTTCTTCTCAGCTGCTCCCCACTGAATATCTGGTGGGGAGAAAGGACCAGTAGGCGGTTCTCCACTTTTGCTGTAAGGAAAAGAGCAAGAATCTCAGGAAGGCTTAAAAAAACTCATAGATATATTCAATATTAAGGTTGCAGAAGGAGCATATAAGAGAGCATTTGTACCTATTATTTTATACCTTATAATAAGCACATTAATTTATTACTATTACATGTATATCCTGCTATTCCTCCAATAAGCATACCTGGTTCTCCCCTACATTATCCTCACAACAACCCTGTGAGGAAAGCTTATTATGATGCCATTTGTATCAACCTTTCCTCCAAGAATCATGGGGATCATTCCATTTTATCCTCACAATAGCCTTGCAAAGGCAAGCAAAATTGGGAATGATCTCAGAGCCAATGTCACCCACTGAGCTTCACAGCAGAGGAGAGATTTGAACCCAGGTCTCCCTGGTCCAATTCTGGTACTTTATATACTGGCACATGCTGTTTTTTTGGTACTAAGTAATGGGAATTAATTTGCACCTTTGATGTGCATCCCTAGTATACAATCTGGTTTAATGCCTTACCAGTGCGCAGATGCACCAGGTTGACCAGAAATATAGATACTTCTGAAGCATAACCACATCGGATCTGAACCTCTCCACCCTCTGTGTATGTGTGTGTGTGTGTGTGTTACATCTGTATATCACTCACAAAGAGCTAACCAGTGACCTCCATCAGAGAGTTGTATGATTACTGAAGGTGGCAAAATACTGTGTGGATGAGTCCTGCGAAATACATAATTACAAGGGAGCAGCAATAGCCCTTTTGGGGTCTCACTTATCCATTCTGTTAACATAGAA